>NC_136071.1:184109242-184709242 GCF_964261635.1 Lissotriton helveticus
ACTGTATAGGGCAATGCATAGACCCCCAGCCTCTATTCCAGAGATCCATCACTCCAAACCCTTTAACTTTCCTCTCTATCTGTCTCATTGATTTTCATTTCCTCCAACTGCCTCCACTTTAAATGTATTTATTTATTTTTTATTTTATTTTATTTTAAAGGTTTGATATAGCGCTGGCTGGACCCTAGGGTATCAGAGTGCTTTACATGGCAACATCAAGATAAGCATTAGGTTACAGCGCGTCAACAGAATAAATGCAAGATAGGTGAGGAAACATTAGTACAAGGGAAACAATGTTCTCCTCCCTTTTTTCCATTGCTCATTGGCAATTTTCCCTCCTATTTCCTCTCTTTTTGCTATCCTACCCATTTCATGATACCCCGCTACACTGATGTCCTATCACTTCATTAGCACTTTCCCATTTTCTATTTCTCAATGTTTTCTATCCCACCATTGCCCAACTTCTTCTCACACCCATTCATAGTCCCTCTCTTAATTTCCTCTATTTCCTCTATTTTGCTTTCTTCTATATCACCCCGTCTCATCTACGGTACCCATACTCATTCCCTCCACTCCATCAGTTCTCCTGCAAATAACTCCCACTTCTCTCCTATTTTTCAAACTGTATAGTGTGAAACAGTTCAAAAGGTTTTGGCTTTCCTTGATTTACCAAAGTAAAAATCATGGACCCAAATGCAATGCAGTGCTCATGCTATGCTGTCACTAATATGACCTATAGCAGTCTCATCAGCGATGAAACGCTCGATTCACGAATAAAAGTATAAAAGTAGGGGCCGAGTTCTACGACTCCACCTGAATGAATGTTAAACCTTCTTCTCAATTCACAAACGGTGTGTTTTTTCTCCATGGCAAAAGACAAACCAATAACGCCCGACCTGATCCATCCACTGTCCATCACAGAAGGCAAATTACTCCAGTAATCTCAGACCATCAACAGACAGGGTGAAAAAGGGGTTGTATTTCAGTTTCTGAATGCCACACGTATGTTTGTGGATGTTCATAACCATACAAGGCAGACCACCTCTTGTTCCTCCAGCTTTCCGTCCCTTGTGGGGGTTTACTACCGTTGATTTCTCTGCACTCGTGGGGGAGAACCCTGCATTCTTGAAATCAGTTCAGCCTGTCAGGAATCCTTTTGTGCAGTCCTGACTGGTGTAAATGGAGGCACTTTCTGCTGTAAACATATGCTATTTCACCATAACTTCCTTTTAACCAAGTTTTTCAGTGGTTACTTTTGGTTATGTGTTGACGATGGAATTCAAAACCAGATCTCTGGGTTTCAAAGTCAGAAGCCTAGCCACTAGATCACATCTCCTGCATCACTCTTCCCAAATGAACCATTTTCAGTTGCTTTTCAATTAGCAGGAGGTTTGTGAGTATCTTCTTCTCTTACCCAGCTGTCTGAAAAGGGTTCTGTTCTTCTCTGATGATTCTTGGTAGGTTCATGTTCCTCGCAAATACCTCAAAGGATAAAGGAGGCACCTACAGATTGAAACTGGGGAAGCTGTACGCTATTACCCCAGCGCTGCCTAGGTTTTTCAAACAGACAAGGGATCTTCAGGCCTAGGATAAAAGAGTATGCTGAGTCAAATAATCTAGTTTTGGTCCAATGAGAACCTAAGCTTAGAAACCAACTCTTCAGGATACAAATTGGCAACTAAGCCACTAAGGTTTTCATTATCAGTGGTCCAGTGAAACTAATTGAGCCAGTAATGGGAGTAACCACCACCATCAGGATGACACGATGAAATATTTTACCTGGGTGCTTCATCTGCTGAAAACAGCTGAGAAATTCATATGAAAGACCAAGTAAAAACAGGCAGTGGCGGCTACAGTTTAAAAAATATGGTGAGGCGCGAAACTCACCATTTGTAAAGATATTTGTAAAGATATTTGTAAAGCGCTATGGCTGCGCCATCTCGGCGTGTCCCTGCGCTACGAGAGCAATACTAGCCAGACACTGTGACTGACCCACATCAGAGACCAGCACCCAACTCACCTTTGGAACAGGTGAGTTTTTAACATACACCTAAACTTAGTTTCCGATTGTTGGAGGCGAAGACTGAGCGGGAGTTTATTCCAGCTTGTGGCGGCCATCACTCTAAAAGAGCGACCTCCCATTTTAGCCCTCTTAAAACGGTGGTTCACCAACGTGCCCATTCCGCAAGACCGCAGCGCTCTCCTCGGCTCATACCTAGTGATCAAATCAGTAAGGTATGGGGGAGCCTTCTGCCATAGGATACGGTGACATATCAGGAGGGCCTTAAACAGTATCCTTTCCTTTATTGGAAGCCAGTGGAGGGTCGCCAATGCGACTCTGGATGTCGCTCTCCTAGGTAGTCTAAGCACTAGACGTGCCGCTGCGTTTTGTAATACCTGAAGCCGCCCTATACTTTTGCTGGAAGCTCCCAAGAAGAGGACATTCCCGTAATCAAGCCGGGAGGTAACCAAGGGGAGTAAGTCCAAGGTTTTATTCAGGATCTTAAGCACCCCAAAACACTTCCCCACCAACCGCCCAATATGTGCCTCATAGGAAAGTGTGGGATCTACCCAAATCCCTAGGTTTTTAGCTTTCGTACGCGGGGTAGGTGCTGTACCCAGACAGCTTGGCCACCAGTCGCACGTCCATTTGAGTTGATCACCACCGACCACCAGCACCTCCGTCTTTGAGCCGTTCAGCTTTAGGCAGTGGTTGTCCATCCACACTGCTAAAGCCTGCATACATGCTCTAAAATTGTCGGCTCCACCTGACGGTGCCTGGGAGAGGGTGAGCAGCAGTTGAGTATCGTCGGCGTAGGATACTATCTCTACACCAAACGATTGAACCACAGCTGCTAGAGGGGCCATGTATAAGTTAAATAAGGTAGGGCTCAAGGCCGAGCCCTGCGGCACCCCCTGTTCCAGTGCCATTTCCACAGATTGAAACGAGCCTCTCTGGACCTGGAAACTTCTGCCAGTCAGGAAGGATTTTAACCAGCCGAGCGCCCGACCCGTCACACCTCCCCTGTTCAGACACTGTAGCAAGGTGATATGTGCTACAGTGTCGAACGCTGTACTTAGGTCAAGCATGACCAGTGCCATGGTGTGACCTGCGTCAGCGCCCTGCCATAGCGTCTCTGTGGCACGCAGTAAGGCAGTTTCGGTCGAATATTCTGCTCGAAACCCCGACTGGGAAGAATGAAGGAGTTTGGCCTCCTCCACAAACGCCATCAATTGTGAGTTCACTATTTTTTCAGCTACCTTCGCGGTATATGGCAGCAAAGAAATCGGTCTCAGATTGTCTAAAACTGCATGACTTATGTTGGCCTTTTTCCTTATCGGTAGAACGATAGCCTTCTTCCAGCTCAGCGGAAGGATCTGGGTGCTAAATGAAGTTTCAAGGACATAGCGAATGTATGGTTCTAAAACCTCTATGCTCTCTCCCACCACTCTAGGGGGGGCTGGATCACGAGGAGATCCTGACTTCACACTAAGGCATGTTCTTACAAGTTCCTTCGATGTAGGTACTGTGAAGCACTCCAGCCTACTGTCAGAGCCAAAGTACTCAGCCTCCCTCATTTCTACAAAGGTCTCCCCACTTGCAGGACAGCTGGAGAAGGAGCTATAAATTTTACACACCTTACTAGCAAAGAATTCTGCCACTCTGTTACATTCCATGAAAGAGTCCGACTCAGGCGCATTGGAGCTGGAAACCACTGAGATCTCCTTATAAATTTTAAAAAGCTCTCTATCGGAGCATTCTGCCTCACTGATTCTAGTTTTGTAATGAAGGGCCTTTGCTTCTCTCACCTTTCTTTGATAGCCCCTCTGGGCAACTCTATACTCATTTTTTCTAAGAGTGTCAAAGTCCCTCCGCCAGCTTCTTACACTCCGACCTGAGTGACTGCAGGTCTGACGTATACCATGGGGCAGATTTTCTAGCTCTCTTCCCTTGCTTAGCGGTATACAATGGCGCTACTGCATTCAGGGTTTCAAGGATACGGGCTTCCAGATTTAAATTGGAGCTTTCACTATCCGCTCCTCCCGGCATCCCCCCAATGCGTAGCTTCTCATTAAATACAGACTGGGAGAAGTTCTTCCACTTTCGGTGGGGATAGCTGTTATCACCCCCCCTCAGGATATCTTCAGCCCCAGTGATACAGATATCAAAAGGAACCAGAAAGTGGTCAGTCCAAGGGAGCGGACTTGGGGCTCTCGTCATTATACCATCCAAGCTGGCAAACACTGGATCCAATAAATGGCCATGCGTATGGGTGGGGGTGTGATTTAGCAGCTCTAAATAGTTATCCTGTAATTCCTGTTTAATCTCTACAGCCTCTTTCAGTCGTACATCCTCAAAGTGAATATTCATATCTCCCAGTAGCATGAACTTACTACGCCTAAGCGCCATATGTGCTACACATTCTTGCAGACTTTGTCTAAAATTGCCTAAACCCCCCGGCGGTCTGTAAAGAAGGATACCCGATATATGACCCTGAGGGCCAATTTGTAGTCCAAACCTACCGGCCTCACAATTCTCTATCCCTAGAGATTCAAAAGAGCACACAAGAGGCGCTTTAGTGATCACTGCAATCCCCCCACCTCTTCCTGAGGGTCTATCCACCCTAGCCATGCTATAACCCGGCGGTAATGCCTCAATGACCTCAGGGTCTGAATCCGCCCCCAACCACGTTTCTGTCAGGAAGAGTATGTCCAGCTTCTCCTCTAAAAGAAGATCCCAAATTTGCAAACCATGTTTAGGGAGTGATCTGCAATTCAGTAGGGCCCCTTGGAAACTACTTGCCCCTGCCTTACATGCTAGCTCTCTCTTAGCTTTAAAGGAACAATGGGGGCACTTGGTGGACGAGATTACCTCCACAGTGTGCCTGCAACAATCCGCAACCGCTTGGCGTAATTCCCACAACTCGCGTCCGTCATAGACTATAGGGACCGCGGCGGATTGAGCAGGGGGTTGGGCACTGGGCCGCGCCCGGTCGCGGACGGGCTTAACTTTGGCGCAACTTCGGCGCGCCATCGTCGCACCCGCTGTGCTCGTCCGCCGCGCGGCCGGATGCACATTGGTATATATGAGCCGTGCCCCGGAAGTGATGCTGTAGGTGGGAGGAGTCGCGTCCCTCCGCTCAAGCGGCACCGAAAAGCCATGGCGGAACGGGGACGGACCGGGCAGTACAATGGGGCCAGATAACACAACACAGCTCCCCGCAAATGAAAGTAAGTATTTTAAAATACACAACAAGCCCTGTAGTTCTTAGTCAATCACAGTGCAAGTTTTCATAAAACAGTTAAAAAATTCACACCACGCTGCACTTCTCCCCGGCGTTCCATGAACTGGAATGGAAAGACTTCCTTCCTGCTCAGTGAAACGTGAGTCCAACCAATCCTGGAGCTGCTCTCATCAGCATGAGAGCAGCTTCAGGATTGGTGGGAACAGGCTAACCCAGCGCTCATGTTGAGGCTAGTAGCCTGTATCAGCAATCCCCCAGCTGTTTAAAAGCCCGGGGATTGCTGGGTCTACAGTGCGCAAGTCGGCTGGCCATGGGTAGTCAGCCGCCAACTCAACATGCGCACTAACAGGGGCAGCAGAAATCCTGCAATAGCAGGATTTAGCCCTGCCCTCTGTCTCACGCTCGTGCTGTACACAGCGCGAGCTGGTGGCAAAATAAAATGCCATTATTATCCAATTCTTTTTTTGTGTGTTTGCCTGCTGTGCTAGCAGCAGGCAGGGCAACACTTCTCCACTCTATTAATCAAAGCCTCATAGTTGGGTGCCTTCCACCCCGTGAAGTTACAGTGTCCAAGTACTGATAGTTTCAGGGCAGGGTGAATGCCAGGCAGAAATCGACCTACTTCAGAATGGAATCCTAAGAGGCAGTGTTCAATCATAAGTGGAGCTGAGTAGGGTCTCAATGTCCACAACACAGGTGACCTTTTTACCCAAACCTATGCCTTGACTGTTGACTTCCACTGCAAGATGTGTGTCAAGTCTTCTCCACTTCCAAAATGTAAAGGTTGGCTCCATCAAGGGTTATATGCGGCATCGCTTAACCCAGAAAACGCGGTCCTGAACATTCGACTGCCAAAATTCATCCATCTTTCATATAAAAGGTTTAGGCCACTAGGCGGCTCCCCAGGAAGCCCAATCTGATGAACAACTGGCTGCTATACTTCTGTTCTTGCCCCCTCTTACAGCACTTAGATGCAATTATACTGCTGCTAGTATCTGAAGGCACTCGAAAATCAATTTGGTTTTTTTTATGCATTTATTTTTAGCCTTTTTTTATACCATCTAAGATCTGTCTATTTTTATAATATGGATTTTTTTGCATATTGTAAAGATTTTAAATAACCATACAGAATAAAGATATTATTATTATGCCACATCAAATTGAATATAACCACTGCTGCACCCCGTGAAACACTGCATGAACGTTTAGAAACAAATTAAGCGAATCTAAGAATACATAAACACAGCTAAAAAAAAATCTCAACTCAAAGGAATGACCTTCCTCTCCCACAATCACTCATGATTAAAGACACTGTAATTCTTTAATTCTACAGCTGGTGCATTTTGCAATTAATTATGGATTTGTGGATGTCCTGGATTAGAGAATATTTTCCAACTACAGTTCTTGAGGCATCAAAGAAAGGTAATCTTGCCATCCTAAAGGAAAGATGTTTAATGTAATTCAAGAGACTCGAGAAGTGGCCCTTCTGGCACTGGTAGACTGACCCCTAATACTTACAGCCACTCGCACAAACGACCCAACTCTCATTCCCCAGCACCCACACACCCCCACATGGAACCACAGGAAGGACCCAAAACTCAACATCTACCAGAATTATCTGCTGGGAAAGCCCACATATAGACAAGAATTGGCAATGCCAATAGGTCTGGCTTTAAAGGAATGCTGTATAGTAATGTGAAGCCTTACAAGTAGATATCAAAGCAATGGATATAGAGAAAAGAACTGTGGAGTAATAATGGTAGTAAGACATTGCAATAGCTTTACTATTTCGTGTGCGTAACCAAAAAGTTCAAGCTCAGAGAGCTGGATAAATAAATACATTATGACAGCTGTGTGGAGTGCAAGCACTTTTTTTAGTGGAAGCGCACAACTCCTTCCCAAACATAACATGTACTCCTGGCTCCCAACATCTGGGTGGAGACACAGCCCCTCTCTCCTGGTAATGCTCACAAAATTATCGGACGATTCTCACATAATTGTCTGGAGGCAGCTTCGCTGTCAAGTAAAACCATCAAAACAGCTTTGTGCAGTGAATCACACGGATATAAGAAACTCTATAAACTCTAAGGAACTTTATCATGACAATAAGCAACACAAGAAACAAACCGCCTAAAGTAATCCACCACTTGCCGCATTACTAGTAGATTTCTACAAAAAAAGGGTTCAAACTCAAACAGGTTAAGAGTTATTAAGGATTCTGCACATTAACTGCAACTGAGCTCTGACAATTTGCAAAAGTTAACTTGTCACCTTTCTCCTGTATCGTGATGTATTCAGACTCTAAAGAGTTTTGCCCGGATGATGTGAACTTCCCCATTTGATTGAAAAAAACACTTTTATCTGCTTCATAAAACAAAATATCTATAAATATAAATCTTAAAATAAGGCAAGAACAATTTTTTTTAAACATACAAAAAATGTTGTGCCACTATTTTTGTGAATGCATCACTACTCTTCTCAATGTTGCAGTTATAAGAGGACACCTTCGAAGTTTAAGAGAATGTCAAACAATTTGCAACAGTTTTGAGCTCTGGTAAATTCAAAGGGCTTCGTTCATGCTTTTTGTTTCTGCAGCTTTATATAGTGTTAACTCGACACAAAGTTATTGGAACACTTTGCATGAGCCCCAGTTGCATAACACAAAGACACATTCTTTTTTAGACACTGGGAGAGTAAGTGATTTGGCCAGAATCAAAGGATGTTGAGCCCTCAATGAGACTCAAACATGGTTCCACAGTTCCAAAGCCAACAGCTCTGGCCATTACGCCACATACTCTCACTCCTGGAACATGGTGGTCCGACAAGCACCAGAGCATGCGTCCTCACAAACATTTTCCCAGAGGCCACAAATCAAGGTCTTTGTTGTACCTGAGCCTGCATTGAAGCCGGCATGGTGGCAGTAGGGCTTTTTGTTATGCTGAATCTGAGTCACAATCCCTCTACCGCACCTAGGGGTAACTCTCCTCTGCTTGTATCATTACCTTGGGAGAGCTAAGTGTAAAAAGGAAATAAAGTAATTATTGAATCGAAATGAAATAGAATTGCACAATGTGAAACCATAAAACCTGGGATTAATCATGGCTTCCCCACTTGAACAAATTGTGTCATCCTGGGCAATTGTCTAATTTCACTTTGCCTCCTTTTTCTTCATTTTGACATATAAGAGCACCTTGAAATACATGTGGTCAAGATATATGCTGTTTAAAACTTTCTCTTGTGTTTAATTTATTCAACTATAATGTTGTCCTTCTATAATAGCAACCCATACCACCGAGATAGTTCCTCGTGATAACTGACTTGCCTCTTAGTTCAGTATTAGCATTGTTGCCAGGTTGGGAGGAAGCATGACTGTTTCCTTGTTAATTTAAAAGAACTGTCACTTTAAAAAAATCTCAAAACACTGATAAAATCTGATGTACTACGGTGAAACACGTTAATGAAATACACTTTTTTTAAATTCCGAAGAGACTTTATTTGTACATGTTTGTTGAAAGATGTCATAAATAGGAATGTGTTCCTAAAGTTAAATGGTGCAGGGCCAGAGTATGAACACAGAGTAAGGACAAAACATAAGACAAGATTTAAAACAGAAAAGAAAAGAGCAGAATAAAATGAAGGAGCCTTTTTATTACAAGAAGTGCATTGCACAACTGTTGCAAGAACACAACAGAGTGCTGAACGAGATGGGAATGTTTATAGTTTTCTTCTTGAAAGACATGAATTCTGTATGATGCTGTAATGTTTATGCATAAAAGTCAAGGTAGCAAGTTAATGCAGTCATAAATGCTGAATACCTTGCCTTTTCTAGCCACATAAAATGCTTTTCCTAGCAGCATATGATGCAACGGTGACAAGCAATTTAGTGTTCATTTGCCACATAGTTCCATTGGCTGTGCTTACCACAACTTGGGTGGCCTGTAGACAAACTGAACTGAACCGAAGGAAAACAATTGAACCAAAATGTCTTTGAAATGGAAACAAACTGCACCAAATCTTCCAGTCAAATTGTCACTTTTAATCAGGAGCACTAAAACGAAGCACTACTGCTTCTGATTCCTTTTACACATAACGTTGGATTAGCCTTGCCGGCCGCATAATTTACCTCCGGTGCCATATAATTCTTGCGACTCTAGATTCCCTAACCCGGGCAAGCAGTAGATACATGTAAATTTCCATCTTCTCCTTCCCCTTGCTGATAAAGCTCCCGGACTTCCGCGCATGCGTAGTCGGCACAAGGCCGCCATCTCCGGCAGGGCTTCATTAGATTAGCTCGGCTATCATCACAAGAATAAATAAAGATTCCCCGCGCGCTCGCTTTCTCGCGCGCGCCGCCGTCCTCGTGGGCAGGCAGCGGGCTGATTACAGGTGCTTCCACGAAATTCATCAAGTACCCTTGTCTGCTAGTGGGTGTTTGACAAAGTGCCGCTCCCCTGACAGGATGATTACAGAGCCGCGAGACAAGGCGCCCGCGGCTCAGGCAGCGCAGAGATGCTCGCAGCTGGAACAGCTGCACTTCTGAAGACTGCCAGCGATTGGCGGGAAAGTGGGAAGGAGGGGGAGAGAGCCTGGATAAATGAGCTGCCGCCCAATGGGAGTGCGGGTCTCTCTCGCTCTCTGTTATTGCGGGGGTCCACTGTATAGTAACAGAGAGGGCTCCAAGAAGCGCCAGGTGTGCTGAGAAAGGGATGAGAGGTATTCAGACCCCAAAAGATCACTCTGTTTGGATATCCCTTGTCTTTGGAGTCTGTAAAATTGCCGTGTTAGTACTGTGTTCACGAGCCTTATACATATAGGGCCCGATGTAGGTCGGTCGGTAACGGCCGAAAAGCGGTATTTTCGGCCGTTACCGACCGGTATTCAGTAAACGGTATGTAGGGCCACATATTTTACAGAATTGGTTACCGATTCTGTAAAATACCGAATCGGTATTTATACCTAATCGGTAATTTTGATATGTAGGTGGGACTCTTCTGAGTCCCACAACCCTTACCGAATCTGTATTTTACCATCAAATATATTTGATGGTAAAATTCCGATTCCGGTGTGCATGCACATGTGTGCATGCACACCTGTGCCATATGACAGGCAGACCTGCCCTTAGGGCAGGTATGCCTGCCACATGGCCCCCGAATCTTTTTTGGGGGTGCTAGAGGGTGTCAAAGTGACACCCCCTGCACCCTTGTCATAATCTGTATTTACCGATTCGGTAAATACCGACCGGTAAAGCCCCATTCATTCCTATGGGCTTCAAAGCCCATAGGAATGAATGGGGCATTACCGGTCGGTATTTACCGAATCGGTAAATACAGATATTTACCGATTCGGTAAAAGGAACATATGGATGTTCCTACATATCCACCCCATAGATTTACCGATTTTTAATTACCGAATCGGTAAAATTCGGTAATTAAAAATCGGTAAATCTATTTTACCTACATCTGGGCCTAAGTCCCTAATCAGAGCTCAAGTCCTAAAAAACTGAAATGGTGAGACTCACCAAGTTGGGCAGAATGGGTGTGACATCCCATGCGTGACATCACAGGAAGTGACATCACTGCATGTGACATCACGGCATGTGCCATCGCATGTGGCATCACAGGAAGTGGCATCACAACCCATGACCTCACAGGAATTGACATCAGATCTTAAGACCTTACATATGTTTAGCAGGTCAACCATGAGAACATTTGAGCACATTACAATATTTAACAAATTAGATTTTGCGTTGCTGTTGTGCCAAATTATTGACGCAACCCAGACACAAAATATGGCCCACAATATTTTTTTTTTTAAATGTAAACCCTGCCACAAAGAGATTGGCAACAAGGAAAAATGTGACAGCAAATCTGTTTTGCTTAATTGGTTGCACTGTCTTTATTTTAAAATATTATATGGGGTTAAGGCACCTGTTGCAGAGATCTTTGTGTGCCACCTAATCTCAGGAAATAATAATGGTAAGATAATTCTGGAGGATAACATATTTGCTGGAGATATCTGTGTTTTGCCTAGTCCTAGTTTTGAAGCAAAGTAGCATTGAGGGTTAACATGTCTCCTGCAGAGCAAAATATGTAACACTCAGATTACATATTTTTATTTTATGTAAATGGGTAAGTGGGTTACTGCTTTTAAAACTGAGATCCTTTTGTTAATTGCAGTTCAAAAATTTAATCCTTCTAATATAGCACAGAGAGGTATAAAGGACATGTGTCTCCTATACCTGGTAACCCTCACTGTTTTATGAAACTCATTCTTTATATTGATGTATACACATAAGATTTATTGACAATGTACAATCTGTAGGTGTGATGTAAAGAACGCTGACACTCTGCTTTCGGATGAGTAATGGCACTACTCATCCCAATGCAGAGTGTTGGAGCACCTACATCACAGGTATACAAATAATGTGAATACCATTATTTTGTTTTATTTCTTTTATAGCCCTTTGGCAGATGTATGACGTTACAACGCAGGCTATTACAACGCCTGCCTTTACAACGTGTTTTTTACATCGCAATCCATTACAACGCATAGCGCTTTGGGGTGCTGGATAGTGAATAGTTTCATTTACTATTCCAACTCCAGTCCCCGTGGACACTAGGGAAGGTGTTGGATAGTAAATTAAACGTATTCCCTATCCTAGAGCGCCCCCCCAGCTCAATGCGTTGTAATGGTTTGTGTTGTAATGACCGCGTTGTAATGGTAGTGCGTTGTAATAGTTTGGTTGTAAAGGTTGTTCACCCCCTTTGGCACTACTACAGTAGAGTTAAAGCACTATAAAAGAAAATATGAAAATAGTGGCATTTAAATGGTTATTTGCGTAAATACTGGGGAGACCAACAGATCTGACATTCTTACAGGGTATGCATATCTGTTATGTACAGGGACTGAACAAAGTCAAGAGCTTTTCTCTCTTAAGTACCTGTGAAGTGATAAGATGTGAGCCTTTGTTTCCTCTCCATTGCATCTAGGTGTGAGGCTCCCGATAGCTCCCAGCCAGGATACTCCAACAAAAAGAGGCCTAATGGCCCCTTAGCTCCGGCTTTTGTTATGGCCAAGCTGGAATCTGATAAGCCCCTTCCCCGCCAGCACCTTGCTGCTCAGACCAAAAGCAGAAAATGGGCAGGCACTGCTGGAAGTGTCCAAGTTTTAGAAAATTACACCGGGAAGAGTTCAGCATACTTCTGAGAATTCGGAGAGAAGTAGGAAAGGAACGTGGCACTCCTCTGAAAGTGGCTAGCTTTGTAGCAGGGTAGATGGTGACTACACTCTAAAAATAGTGAGTAGATGGCATCTACCCGCATCTACCCTCAACTCGAGCCCTGTCCCTAATACTGATAAAGGGTGCAGATTGCTCCTAAGAATTGACGTTTTAGGCAAATAAGGTAATTAAGATAAATGGAGATGAGCTGATAGTCTCTGGATCACACGAGTTGGTATAATGGGGAAGCCAAGATTAAAAACTCTGGGCTCTCTGTTCTGCGGTGGAAAATGAAGACAGTTCATGGTTTTCAAATCCTGTGATTTTGAACTATGTTGCATGCGTCATTATCATGTGGGGGTCTCCATCCCAGACCCCGATATCAATACTTCTGATGTCTGTTACAACTGCTTTGATTGTGTTGAATCCGAAATGTTTTATTTTATTTTGCTCCCCTATGTGTGCCACATATACTGGAAAAATGGTTTATCCAACGCTTGCAGTCTGCTGTGAGGGCAGCCAGGAAAATATGTTGAGAATGAGTAATCTCATCTTTTACCTTAAGCGCCTTTGCTTTCTCTCATTACATATTTCTTGCTTAGAGAATGCCAGCAGTCATTCACTTGAACTTGTATTTTAACTACATTGAACTTTTAGAAATGTGATTACAAAAGGAAGTAATTTGAAATGTTTGAAACTGTAAGGATATTGACTAGTAACTGTTTAATGCTCTGTACGCGTACAATAAATGAATGATTCATGCATTGCACATATATTTTCTAAAATAATGAAATAGTAAAAAACGATACTGTTGAATTATATATGAGAGGAGTACTCACTTCCACCCCTATGAAACATCCTTTTATCTCATAAGACTAAAAGATACCCTATGAGTAGTTCATAGCTTGGCTTTCTACACCCCACCTTCTCCAGAGACCAGATATTACTAGTAGAGGATCAAAGTTTGCCCTGCAACCAAACTTACTAAGATATTGAAAGGGGCACTGTTGGGAAGTGATAATATACTCAGAGAGAAAATACTAGGGGGCTCATATAACAGGAGAAGGCAGTCCTTTATCTGTAAAAAAACATAAGTGCCAGGGCTCTCGACAGGAGGCCACTGCCGCTTGCACCACACATTGCCAATGATGCCAGTGATAGTACCAACAGAACTACTAACCATCACATTCCCACAAGTGTGATAGTTCAGACTATTTCCGACCCCCAAAGCTGTAAGAATGGCTTGGGGGCAAGTGATAGTCCTTTTTAATGTCGATTGAATTAATAATTACCTGTTGTTGTGATCATCTCGACGTTTGTAGACAGCGCCACCTTCTGGCTGACTGTCAGAAGCGCTGGTTTTAGCAATTAAGTGCCAGTGCCGAGCACCGGAAACCACCAGCTCAAATTAAGCACTGGGAGAAGGTTACCTAGAATCTTAAATAGGATCTGGAAAGTGGACGGTATTGTTCCTTTCTTCATACTCCGTTGTGTTACATTACATGCCATCACATTATGTTATGTTATTGGAGCAGTTTTGTATAGCTCAGCATTGGTCACATACTGGGCTTCTTTGTGCCGTTGTAGATGCCAGTCGCACCTGTCACTTGTCCCGTGTCCATTTGATCACTGGAGTTGTCTTCACCTCATGCATCATGTTGCAGACCTCTGCCTGGTCTGTGATTGTGTGTTTGGACAAGTTGCATGTTCTAGGCAGCCCATGTCAAGGATGCTCTGAAACCTCTGATGGGGCTGATACTCTCCAGACTCACCTACAGCAACTCACTCTACCTGGGGAGCCCCTCATATGTTATGATAAAGCTGCAGGTTGCCCAGAACGCTGCAGCCAGAGTATTGACGGAACTGTCTAAAACTCAATCTGCACGAGCAGCCCTGGTGCAACTTTATTGGCTGCCAGTAAAAGAGAGAGTAAAATATAAGGCCCCCTATATTGCTCAGAGGGTAAAGTATTCTTGGGAGCCACACGTCCTCCAACATCTTGTTACTTCCTACATTACTTCCAGAAATCTGAGATCAAATAATCTCTCTCTGCTAACCGTGCCCAGAGTGAGGAGAGCAAGAGGAGGGGGGGGGGGGGGGGGGGTGTCGTTCCTTCTGCTACCTCGTCTCAAAACTCTGAAATACTCTCCCCATCTACTTAAGGTCAGACCAAGATGAACTCAACTTTGGGAAACAGTTGAAAGCTCACCTTTTCACCCACGCAGAGAAAATCCTTCACAGGCTCTCACTTGTTTGCCGCTAGCGCCGGGAAGCCCATACATGGGTAGCTGGGCGCTCCACAAATATTCTATAATAATGATAAAAATAATCTTTCTCCCCTTGACATACATACATGGAATGTCTGTCATTAGTAGCAGGTATCCCCTATCTGTTGACCAATCCAGGTGCATATGTTCCATTTCTCTGCCTATTGTGGCTAATACCAACAGCGGCGCTGCATGTGGGAACATGGACCGGTGTGGCCTTCCTCTAAACCCTTAGAGAGCTCTCCAGAGGGATCAGATGTGCCTGCGAGAGAGATCACAGTATGTTAGATGTACCATGTCAGAGAGAGCTGAAGAAGATGGGATGGGTTCCTAGACAGAGATCTGCAAATGGCGGCATGTTGCATTGCATGTCATCCTTTCCTGATCAATATACACCTTGGCCCTAAGCCTGAAAGCCTTCTCTCATCACTAAACACCATTGTAGGCTGTATAGATGCTTTTTATTCTGCTGCTGCAAGTGTTTTCTGGACAGTTGAAGTACTGGATCCATCTTTATAAAAAAGCATTGTCAAAGCCAATAGGTCAAGTATTGACTGTCAGCCTTTTGTCTTTGTCAATGCTTGTTTTGTTGTGGTTTTTGTAAAATATTATTGTTGGTGGATATGCTGGCCCATGACAATAAGAAAACACTGGGTAAATGCCGCACATTGGTACTGTACGGAGAAACATAATTTACAGAGGATCTCCTTGTGAAAGAGCAGAATGCTATCACGGACAGTAAAGTTAGCCAATGGCTGAAGTGAGCTAACCCAGTTGCTATAGTCAGTAGAAGTATAATGTGAATGACACAATAACAGACCAATGATGAAGATGGCTCTCTTAAAGTCCCTAGAAGTAAGTATATTGTACAAATAATTTTAGTAAAATCAAAAGGTCTTGGCTAACGGCAGCCCTAAAAATTGCAAGTCTCGACTACTCATCCTCTTCTTTCTGTCACTGCGTCAGCATCACAAGTACACAGAATTAGCATGGCTTTACGATTGTGGCCAGCTTTTTACCCAGAGACTACTTGATATTCACAGAACACTGATCAGCAAGGGAACATCACATTTTTTAAGAACGCTCACTAACAATTTGAAAAGGAAAATCAGTTGGGCATATGGTGATCTAAAGACAACATTGGACCAATGACAGCGCCCTTCAAAACCATGGAGAAGCGCCACGGCAGCGAAAAGCAGCCAAGTCCCTCTTCAGAGAATAAATCGTCGTGTTCCACTAACCTGCTTAGTGAGTCAAACAATCTGCAAGCGATTTTCGAACAAATGAAATACCAGTGTACTGTGTGTGTGTATATATAGAGTGCGATGAGTCAGGTCTATTGTTGAGTGTTTAATGCTTTGGAACCCAGTGATGACTGGTTTCCCATGGTGGCTAACAGGGCTTACCGGGACTGCAACTGTCTAGAGGAGCCTGGACCCTCACCCAGGGCCGGCTTTAGGGCAGTGCGGCTGGTGCGGCCGCACTGGGCGCTGACCTGTGGAGGGGGCGCCGACCTCAGGGGGGTGTTGTGTTTAGCAATAGCTTATGATTGGAGAGATAAAGGACACTTTTGCCCAGTGGTAGTGAGAGAATCTGAGGAGGAGGTCATGTGGTGTGGGGGCGCCAAAAATGATTGTCGCCCCGGGCGCCACCAATGCTAAAGGCAGCCCTGCCCTCACCACTCTAAGGCTTGCAAGCGATACACATTTCCATCGAAGTGATAAATGGGCTCTCCCATGAATGATGTCAGAATAGATCCCAAAACCCAAACTGACATCATCAAACAAAGGAACATTCTAGAATGCTTTTTGTTATAGATGGAGGAGTGGGCAAAGAGAACAATTTTTTCTCTAAAATGGAAGGCTCCTTTAAGACACCATTTGCATCTCTCTATCTCCACGGGGAACAGTATAATTTTGCTTACATTTTCCATTGTGGCCCAGCAAATACAGTTAAGGAGCAGAGCCTTCTTTGGGTTCACTATCTTAACAAAATGGAGGTGAAAACATGAATCACTGTGTTTCTTGCAGTGCACCATCAGTGGATTTGGTGATCTGCGGGGGCGGGGTGATCTACCTCTCCAGGCAGATCCTGAAATAAGCAGATTAAAGGATTTATTTTCTTGGCTATGCAGTGGGGTGAAAATAAATGTTTTGCCCTTGCTTGGTTACCTGTAAAGCGTTGTAATGTATCTAGATAATATTGGATGGGCACATAAAACAAAAAATTGCATGTTTAGTTCTGAGCATAAATGTTCTGTGTTTGCTGTTGGGCTTATTATATTTGCTCCACCCTACCCATCATTCCATGATTCCTCTATCTTTTGAATTTCATAAATGTTCGTGCCTCTCATGTCTGTGCCGCCTCATTCCCTGTACTATGAGTTACTTTGCAATAATTTTGACATTTCCAACCTTCTCTATGTGTTCAGTGTAAGCACTTTGTCCACCCCCCCCCCTGTCATGTTCTTCTTTATCAGCACATGTTAAAGAACACTGTATCCTTGCTCCAGTTCTTTGCTGTAAGGTCCCCACACTCCATTTCCTATACTCTGTCCATGCCTACATTTCATGTCCCTTTGCCCTCAGTAGGGCACGTTGCCCTGAATCCCCTCTAGAATCCCTCGCACCTGTGCTGTGTGATGTCCATAAAGCAGTCGCAATACATCCCTATTAACACCTCTTTTTTCATTACCCGGATGGCCTCAGGTCTATTTAGCCCCTCCTACACTTGCATGTGCACGAGCTGTCTGCAGGTCACTTCATGTAGGTACCGCTTCTTGGCAATTTTTCCTAACTCTTCTGTCTGCCAAGTTGAGACTTTACAGTATGTTCACCAAATGGCATAACTTCACTGTCCATCTCTGTCTGCAGTGAGAACCTCTGTCTCTCATTTATCTGCCTATTCTCTGTCTGTTCTTTAGATAGTGCCTGTACATTTTCGAGACAATCCCTAGACAACAGTAACAGCAAATCTGCCAAAAGAAATGGATGTTCCAGTACCTCCCACCTATAGATTCAATCTTTCAATTAGAGTTAGGGGCAGAGGTGTAACACAAAATGAAGCCCCCCTGTTTACTGTGAAGAGGGGCCCCTTAGACTCCCATATCTCACAGATATTCAATGGTCTTTGGTTAAATGGGGGTCCCTGATGTTTTAGGGGACCACTGAAGGGCTGCCCCCGCACATTCCCTTGGGGTGAGGGAAGACTGATTTCCCTATGCTAGAAGCACCACCCTTCTACCACTAGCTAGGACAGCGTTGGCGTAGCTGTCAGATTAAAGATGGCTCCCTAAGGACTCGTTTCCCACGGCGGACCTTGTGGGCTTGACCACCATTGAATTGACTTTTGTGGACCCCCACTAAATCATTACCCTGAGTCATGTTTGAAAGCTGGGACACCAGTCTAAGCAGATTCTATGAGTTAAAACTCGAAACAATACACAACAATACAACATGTATACACCAAGCAAATGCTCAACAACTTTAAGTCGGTGCTTCTCCTGCAAGATGTCTTTGATGAGAAAAGGGTGATCATTCCCCGAACTATATGATGATCCCCATCCCGTTACTGGGAGGGTAAAGAGGGCTCGTTGAATAATCCTCTTTTTCGTATTGTTTTTAATTCTCAGCTCTCCCACGCCCCACACGAATGTTCTCTTTTAACTCTTCTGACTTCACTCAAGCTCCCTGGGGACTGAAACCTTGCACAATGCACTTCATTTATTTAATTACTGTTTTTTTTTATCGCATCCCCAGCGTTACTTTGGAAGGGGCCGGGTTTTTGCAGTTTAATGCACGCAAAGATGTTTTTTATTTATCTTAGTCACCTTTATTGTTGGGTACCAGCCGCTATTTATCGGTTGCTTGATTGTAAATTGTTATGGTTTTTAGTAGCTAACACAATGAATTTGTCTTGACATGGAATGCTCAACCATTGAAATATTTTTTGTAATTCACAATCAAAATATAGGAAAAGTTTTCAAATCTTCAATTGTGCTTCTTTGTTTGTATATACTTCATGAATTTTATTTTATTTGTTGAAATATTATTTAATTTTGCACAACAGGCGCTGATACCCTGATTAGGCCTATCCAACCCGAAGTGGCCCTCGGACTACAGGTTAAGAACCACTGTAATCGTTGATTGAGCTTCCTCAGGGTTGCCATGGTATCTGCCATAATGATGAGGCTCTGCGATACGAGCAGAAGACGTTTTTAGGGGGGAAGTGGGAAGCAGATGTCTGTCTTTTTGGTGGACATGTCTAAATATGGTGCTGGGCCACCAAATGGTAAATTAATCTCAAACTCACATTTTTTTTGATATTCATAATGCAAGCAGCACACTCCCTGCCTATCTCCCTTGTCCCTCAAGTCTCTGTCATTTTCCTGAGGATCTTGTGGACAACTGGTGCATTTTCAATCTTGCTCACCCTATGAAGTGCTCTATCTGAGTTAGTGGCTGCAAGAGGCGGGCACTGGGACTCATGTTTGCGGACCGGGGCGTATGTTTCATGATCAAACATCACCATCAAACTTTGAGCCAGCAGAAGAGAGACAAAGGCAGCAGAGGGCACTGTGAAATAATCAGGGGGTATTACATGGGGTCTATTAGGGAGAGATGGAGGCCAATCCATATGAGGCACTACCACAGAGCATTACATTGCGGCTACACATCAGCAAGAGAGGAGCACAAAAAATGCAACCCTCTGGACGCACTGTTTATTTATTATTTATTTATTGAGTGTTATATAGTGCTGGCTAGACCAGGAGGTATCAGAGCACTTTACATGAGGTAGAAACATTGTTTCAGAACATGGTTATAAAGTTACATCAGTTACTGGAGCTTAGTTGCAGGAATTACAAAAGTACAAAAGCATAGCAAAAACATGAGGAACAAATAAGCAAGGAGAGAGAAGAACAGGGGAGGTAGAGGAGAATAATGAGGGGAAGAGGAGGGGGAGGGTATAGGAGGCACAACGGGGAGACGAGGAAAAACAGTGTCCGACATCCGGCTGGGTAGGTGAAGGCCGAGGAGTGAACCAGAGCCAAACTCCTCTATAGCTGCATGGGACAGCTCCACCGGTCATCGGTCAAAAGGAAGGTAGTATGTTAATAAGCCTAACCAGGAGGGGCAGAGCAGCAACCCAGGGAGACAATCGTAAACCACCATGGAGTGTTAAATGAAGTCTGCCTAGCAACGACCTATTGGAGGCACTGTTAAATCACCAAGGAATATTTTTGGGGGTCTGCATAGGAGTGAAAAAGGAGAAACACATTTTAGGCATGGTTAAACCACTAAAAAAGTTATGCACGGAACTCAACCAGGATTGAGCGGGTAAGGAATTAGGGGTAGGAAAGTAATATGGACATTAATGATTATGCTATACGTGATTATTGTTTTGCGTAGTCGTATGCAAAATAAAGATTCAAGCCGAACAGGGAGGCTGTGATAGAGCACAGATCCTGGAGCAGCCCTCTATTAATAGTGGACATGATTGGCCTACACCAGTCATATACCCTAGACTACTAAGAACGGCAACTATTGTGCCGCAGCCTCCATGTGAGCACACTACAATTGTGTAAAGTCCTATTGTGAATAAGCACATTAGGAAAATTTACAAAAAGCAGTAGTGAACATAGACTACAACAGTAAATCATATGGAAATATAACTCAGGAAAAAATATAGCTTTAGAGTGATATTACTGAATTACCCTTGCGCATTATAATAACTTTTGATCACTTCGCAGAGTTGTGGTTCAAATAAATACAGCTTGTAACTTGGCACAGTTTGGGATTCAGAATAAGTAGACATGTAACCAGGGGCCTGCCCATGAAACCAGAGCCTGGACTTCTCACTTATAGGAAGTGCTAATGTCTCAATCACGACAGATCAAAGTAAGACGATATGTGCTACTTTGAGTAGAGGAAGGGAGGACGCGTGGATGGAATAAGGTTGCAGCTATGTTTGATTCAAATAATATCACACAACCTTTTTTTAGGCATGCCTGGGCCGAGTGCAAATAGATAGTAGGGATGCATGTGTCAGTCGTTAGCTTAGTCACCACAGCACAGATGGATTCCTAAGTCAAACCGTTAGATAGGCATTCCAAAGGGAATAACCACTGAAGAAAGACTACATCTATCTAAAACATATTTTAACAATTGCCTTCTAGCCTGTGATCAGTGTTGTCCATTTTAGCACTGGTATATCATGGTGTGAATAGCACATGGAGATTCTCAAACCTAGGCTGTTGTCACCCTGAAGAGGCTCAGCAAAGGGAAGTGATATCAACTCCTCATGGGGTAATATTAATTGTCAATCGCAGAAAGATTTATGTTGACATTACAGGTAGGCTGTGCCGTCATTTTGGAAAAGTCACTGGTGTACCAGGAACACCGAACACCCTTTAACTACCTTATGACATTTTAGGAAATGCCCTCAACAGAGGTAGAAATCAGAAGTCCCCATTTACTACAAATTGTTAAAACAGAATACTGTAGCTAGCGGTTGGACAACATCAGGGAAATAACTGGGCGCAGACTAAAAGGAAATGACGTACCTCTACTTAGATTGTTAGAAAGATGATGTCTCTCAACTTTCTTGCCTGAAAACATCATTCTAGATCGGCTGCTAACAGAAAAGTCTGTAGACCTGAAGAAGGAGAGCTTGGTCTGTCCAGGTTTTCTTCACGCTCTGCAGGACTGCTGCTAACTATGGACTTGTAATCACTTATCTGCTGCTGGGAAGAGGCGAGAAATAGCAACGGACGGTTGTCACATCTTTTCCCACCGAGAAAGCAGGGCACAGCCAGGCTCTTATTACTATAACAAAGACTTCCAGCTGCCATCTCACGGCGAATAAGAGATAAAAATATTCTTCATCTAGCTCAAAAGAAGATAACACTTTTCCCACAAAATGGCGAATAAAGATGTGCATAATATTAGAAAGACAAAGCATCTGTTGCTTAGTGATGTTAGCATTTTGTTTTCATAATGCTCCAATCAGATGAAAGCCACTCAGATCCCTATGAAAATAAAGTTAACAATCAGAGCTAAAACATTAGTAAATCCTTGTGATAATTCAAGAAAAAAAGTAGGGCTCTTGAATGGAGTGGTACCAAAACATAGTTTCACAGAAACGTTTCCTATTTATTGACAAGAAAAATATCGCCCCATTGAAGTTAATAATGGAAAATGCACACTGAATAGGATGACTTAACAGTTAGGACACAATATTTATATCCAGGGCAAAAGTCCAAAAAGTGGGGGTGACTAATCAAGTTAGTCTGGCTACAAATGGCATCACAGTGTGCGACATTGTTTGTGACATCACAGGGAGTGACATCATAACAAGTGGCATAACGATCGATGACCTCACAGGAAGTGATATCACAAGAAGTGACATCAGATCTTAAAAGCACATACATATGGTTTTTTTAAACGTATTTATAGGCATTTTTAATATACAAAAATCTATTGCGTTAGAATACATTTTGTTTGACCGCAATACTTTCATATTACATCAGTGTACATTGCTATTCGCACATTGAATGGACATGTATCCTGTCTTTATTAAGGTCTTACGTTTAATGATTCCTATATAGAACTGGGATGTGAAACTAGGAGAACGTTCATGGAATTCAGGGTACAGGTATCAGATGGGGTGTCAGGAGCGATATGCGTCTCGCTGGTCTGTGCGTCTGTGTGCTGCTGGGTGGGGGGGAAGGGGAAAAATGGTTGATCCTGCTCGGGTGACTGGCCTATGAGTTTTGTGCAGTGTGTGGTGACAATAATGAGCAGCGTTACGTGTCTGCTGCGGGAGAAGATCTGGTGTGTGTGCTTGCGGTGGGAGCTTGTGACTGTGGGTCCACCGGGGTGTGTGAGGAACCATCTGGGTTGTCGTGAGTCGGTGGTTGTTTAAATTGGTGCAGTAGTTGTATCCACTCTATAGAGATGGGGTGTTTACGTATCCCTTTCACCTCCTCCTCCCGTAGTGTTTCCTCCTCTGCCGTTGCCCATTTGTGTACTGCTCCCACCCATGCCGCAATTGGTGGGCCCGTGTGGGATCGTCAGTGCATGGCTATACTCATCATGAGTACATTTGGGAACATTGTGAGATTTAAGAAATGAAAACTGATCAGTACTTAAGCCTGTGACTTAAATGCCCTACCTGAAGGAATAAACAGACCATATTTGGATGAAGTTTGATGTCTGACTAACTACAGCAGAAAAGCCACTAGTTGCTACAAGCTAGGCATAATAAAGTGGCACCAAATACAAAGTGCAGTTCATGCTAGAAACAGTACTTGTGAATATCAAAACTATAAAATGTATTAACTTACCTAGCATGCCACCTTTTTATACATTTAGGGCCGGATTCACAAAGGCAATCTTAAACAAAAGTCTAACTTTACGACTTTTGTATTCACAGAGGTCCTTTACGAGTCATATCTTTGCGTCCGCAGTCGGGCCGGAATCTCCGTCTCGGGCTGGAATCTACGCACACAGGCCGGAATCTCCACACCCGTGACGGAATCTCCAGCTAAATATAAAGTGTTATTAATGGACCGGAATGCAGTTTTTAGAAAAAGAAACATTAGGAATGTGAGAGAAATGATAGTGAGGTCATGAAAATCAGTTTGGGCAGGGGAAAGGTTGTGACCAGACACTACATCACATTGGAGAAACTGTGCAGTAAATCTGTTCCTGCTTAATTGGCAGAAAGGCCACATTCTAAAATATCTTATAGGGTTAATGCACCTAATGCAGAGATCTTTGTGTGCCCTGTAAATCTCAGGGAATAATAATAATGGTATGATAACTCTGGTGGTAAATGCAATTACATTTTTGCCTATCCGCTGTTTTAGCTCATAAAGTATCATGAAGAGTTAATGTCTTTCCTGCAAAGTAAATCGTGTAACATGCAGATAACAGGTTTATATTTTGGATTCCCGGTTTTATGGTATTTATTTTTTTAACATTTCCATCTATATTTATCCATGTATATATTTGTTTTACCATTCCATTGGTATTTATTCATATTTATTTTGTGTTTTGTGAATAAGTTGAATCCTAAAGTGGTATTTCCACATTTATTGAATTAATAAACATGAACGTATGCATCAATACCAGTCTTGTTTTAGCAAATAAAGAAGACAAATATGACAAAACCCTACAACCGCAGGTAAATATTATTAACATTATATATACATATTTTTTTTAGCGTATGCCTGTATTTAAGGAAATCTCATTGTGTTTTTTAACTTCCTATGCTGTCTTTCTGTTTAGCTGCTGGCCTGGAATTCATGAACGGCAACATGGAGAGTCACTCAAAGGTGCACAATTTTCTGTATTAGTCCACTTTTTAAAAATAAACACAGACAGGAAACTAATTGTTTTCTGTATGTATTTATCTGTAACAATTTGTAAAATCTGAAAACTGGGACCCTTATTTATATTTTACGTAGATAGGCAAGTGCTTTTAAAGATGGGATCCTTACGTTACCTGCAGTTCATAAATTGCAAACTTTCTAAAATATCATAGTGAGCTATAAACTGGCATCAGGGATTTGCATGCAAACTACAAGGGGTGGCTTTATACGATTCTGCTGCACTTTCTGCATAATTATAGATTTGCCACACTTCCCACATAATCCATAATGTGCTGTATAATCTGCAGATTTTAGTAAAAAAAAAATAGTTTCTATCTCAAAGGGATCAAAAGTTGCTAAAATGTGGCGACATGTTTCCCTGCGTAGTGAGAAGCCCTTCCCAAAGGTTGATTGGTCATCTTTCAGGTGCTTATTGCTATATGTGGGTATTAGAATGGCACTAATAAGGTGAACATTTTCCCCAGGCAATCTTACCATGTATAAAAATTACAAAATAATGAAATAATGCTATCACAAGATGTGCCTCATTATGCAGCATAATTTGCATTGTCCTGCGGCATAATTTAGTCAACACTTCCGCAGCATTTGGTCCTCCCCTGCCACAAAATTCCATTGGCCTTTGTTTAGACCTTATTTTGTTTTCTGTTGTTATTATGAGGTTGCTAAATTGGGCTTCTTTGGGTAGTAACAAAGTCTTATTATTATAGAAAACACCAAGCACTGCAGGACGATATGTGTCTTCTACACCTTGTAACCCACTTTGATATATGTAACACATTTTTTACATTGATTTACACACTTGTATGATTTATTGTCAATATCTAATTTGTGCATGGGATGTAATGTGATGTGACACACTATAATATGAAAAAATAAATTAAAAAAAACTGTCGTATATAAAATTGCTATTCATGTAAATACATATGCAGAATGATACATCTGACCTTCTTACAGTGCACGCTTATCTCTTATATACAGGGATTGAATAAAGTCAAAGCTTGCCTTCAAATTGTTGTCCACTTAAGTACTTGTGAAATGATAACAAGTTATGTACCTTTGTTTCTACTCCATTGCATTGGCATCTGGGTGTTAGGACCAGATAGCTTCCAGCCAGGATTGTACTCAAACAAAAAGAGGTCTGATGGATTCAGACTTAGTTTTGGACCGGGCTGGAATCTGAAATAAGGAAACCACCTCCCTGCCTACACATTGCTGCGCAAAACAGTAACGCAGTCAATATGCAGGCACTGCTGCATGTGTCCTAGTGTCGGCAAATTACTCTGGGACAAATTCAACATATGTGACTGGGTCCAAACTTTATGGCGGGGACCGGTGTCCTTCTATGGAAAATAGTGAGTGGACACTTTCCACCCAGGTGTACCCTCACCATGTGCCCTATTTATATCCGAAGATATTTCTGTATATGGAATTCTGACATGCAACCTTACTGGATGAATCTAATAGAGGTTTGCATCTATACAGCTGTTTGCATTGATAAGATTTGGTTTAGAGGCAAGTGTTTAATGTAAAAGTTACTGAGCTGAATCACATTAGTGGTTGGGTCAACGTTTCATCTCCTGACTTGTATAAAAGGTGTACCAATAGTAGTAACTAATATTTGGAGGAGATGACATGGGGGACATGGAAAGTATGTTGCCGGGTGTAGGAGCTGTAAGGAGTGGCATTCACAGAGTGCAGAAAAGATCTCCTTGCAATGAGGTGATATTGTGTTGGGTAAGATGTGGGGCTGAATTGCCCTGGGAAAGTGACATCAGAAAGAAAAACCCTGCTTAAGCCCTTACTCCTTACTCTTACCCTTACCAGTGAAGATGGCTTGCCTCAGTGAAGTATTTATGACATTTTAGCACTGCCAAGTCCTCATTAAATGCACCCTCACAATATCCCCATGGCCAAAGTTATACAACTTTTTTTTCTACATTTCTTTTATGTCCTATGCAGATCTTAGTTCTTAACATGCAAATTAACTATGAATAACTTACCAAAATGATTTGTGCAATGGTAAGGCTTTGATAAAAAATTAAGAGACCGGTCCGCAGCCACAGTTTTAGAAGGAACTCATTCCACAGTATGACAATGACAACACCATAAATTCTCACTCGGCAAGTGAGCGGTGGGACCGACACTAAAGCCATCGATGATGAACTGAGTGAACTTTCTGGAATATTGTGCATTAATATCTTCTTGATATGAAAAGGAGCACGCTTATGAAAAAGTTAAATTTCCTTAAACTGGATCCCTTGATGTACAGGGTACCTCTGTAAGAGAGAGGAGGAGTTCCAATATCTGGAGGCTTAGTCAAACATTATTGGGGGGCACATTTTACTTTTAGACAAGTATATCACAAACGTTTTGGGGAGGTTGGCATAGCCCAAGACTGACGCGACTGCTTGCACAAGGTGACTCGCAGCTCTTCCTACTCAATAAATGGTTAAAGTCTGCATCACACATGGGAACTACTGTGTAGTTTTAGTCAGGTTTTTTATTTCCTGTCCATAGACAGATTGAGATAACAAAAAATAATTCCACTTGTGTTCAGCATTTGGGGTTTTAAGCTGTGAAGCCTTCAATCAAATTGGTGTTATGTTATGAGGAAAAAGCCTGTTAAGTACCAACTGGTTCCTATCCAGCCAACGTTTGGTGGCATACCTAGGGTCAGAAAGTGGGTCTTCGGGGGCGTGGTTTGGACGCCGAGAGAGATGGCGGCGCTGTGATTCCCTCTGCCCGTGCGGTGGTCGAGAATTGAATGTGGGACGGGTCTCGCTGCTTCAGCACCGCTGCAGATCGTTGAATCAGCAACCGGAATGTGAGTGGAGCACTCGGAGGGCTCGCGTGTGGAATTCTGAGGCCGGGAAGGGGTGTTTCGGCCGCCTCGAATGTTTCTCTCCGGTGGCTGCAGTGTCTGAGGCGGACGGGGAGACCGCGTGGCTCCCCAGATCGTCGGCGGATGGAACCAGGGAACCCATCTGGTATAAAAATGAGAGCTGGAAGCAGCGGTTCAAAAGAAGCACTGGAGGGAAATCGTGAGTAATACGATCGACTTTGTGTGACATTAGACCCGTGTGGAACCACTGGCGATACCCGCGATCGCAAAATGGCGGCTCCTGCTTTTTAAACGGGGACTCTCTGTACCTCTCCGTCAGCAAATGAGAGACACATGATGCACGCTGCTAGCGACCGTAATGACTTACAATCTCTGCCTAATGACTTACAATCTCTGCCTAAAGTGCTGTTTATGTTCGACGCACGCTATGTGAAGAATTAATAAAGTATGAGCGTCCATCTAATCAGCGCCCACCTAATAAATAACGACTGGCGCATGTGCATTATTCAAGATAGCGGCATTATCGGTGTGCGTAGAATTCAGTGCAGAAGTAAGTTCTTACACTGGGAAGCGTCACCAAATTGAAGGCCAGGCACACGATAACAGAGACTGCCTTGATGGGTAAATGGTTGTGAGGTCATTTCTTGGGGACTTGCAGGCTTGCGACTGTGTCCTGCGCTGCTCCTGGAGGTCTATGGCTTAAGACCCAGTGGATGTTTGGTCTTACCCCTGTGTGGGTTATCATCACTACTACTTCGAGGATGCATCACAGAGCTACGCAACTCAGCCGCTCGGATCGCAATCTAAAATAAATACATCGGACGAGCTAAGTACGTGTCTCTACTCGTGCAAGGCCCTACATGCACATGGTGGATCCCATAATGGTGGCGTACAGGTAGAGCGAACATCAGCCCTTGGTAGTTCCATTAATATATGTATACTTGATTACACCTGGCTCGAAGAAGGTGCCTTTGAGAGAATCGAACGCAAGCATTACGTAGGGGACGACTGGAGGTATAGAGGGTCAGTTCATAACGACCAAGGTGTCTATGCTGCAAGCTGACATGGCAGATAACAAAGAGTTAGCGAAAAGCCTGAAGAGGCTTAAATACGACCAGTCGAATCCGAACTCACCCAACAAGGGGGGAAAAGGCAACCCTGACCCGATAGAACTGATACTCAACAGACTTGATGAAGTGAGGGATGTGGCTAGAGCAACCAAGGAAGAAGTGGCGGCGATCAGGCAAGACAACCGTGACACCAAAGCAAAGCTGGTTGAAGCAGAATCAAGGATTAGCAGACTCGAGGACATGGAGGTCAAGTCAGGCAATGCCATTAAACGCTTATGTATAGCTGCTGACCAAACAACGTGGAAACTCGCTGAGTTGGAGGACAGGAACAGGAGAGGGAACCTACGAATTTTTGGAATTCCGGAAGGTTCAGAGGATCAACACGAGAGCTGTGTGGCCTTTTTGGAATCTTGGTTCACCCAAGCAACTAACATGTCCTTTGATCGCACGTTGGAATTCGATAGGGCCCATAGAGTGCCGGGCAGAATGAACAAGAATCAAAAAGGTCCTAGAGCTATTGTATGTAAGCCACTACGCTACCAGCATGTAGAACAAATTCTGAGCTTTATGCGGAAAAATAACCATATTCTGTGGAAATCTGCCAAAATTTACATTTCACAGGACTATAGTAAGGAAACGGTAGACGTAAGGAAGGCGTTCTTGGCACTCCGACCGCAGTTGAAGAAAAGGGGTTTTCAGTATGGGTTTATGGGCCCAGCAAAGTACCGCGTGATTATCCAAGGTTCTCCACACATCTTTTCAGATCCACTGAAACTGAAACATATGCTGGATGGACCTGATGACTTGGACATGGAAACGAATAACCCCGAGAACTCAGCGGAACAGGCCTCGGCCTCAGGGTATAAGTGAATATTCTTTGCTCGCACATTCCATGCAACTTCCATATGTGTTGCCCTTTCTCCTCGTGGGAGGGGTTTGAATGTACTAGGCTCTGCATAAGTTCTCTCCTCATTTAGTGTCCTTTGGGGTGATTGCACCCGTTATTGTTCTTTAGCTATGAAGAATGTCTCTATTATTGCCTATTAGCATAATGTATCCAGGTAATGTAACTCTGAATACAAGTTACCACGCCTATCTAGTGGGTGTGGGTAGGGCTAAGATGGTTGGTCATGTTGTTGTTTTGTAATTCACCCTGCGGTCCGCAAGAAGCTATGACTATCACGCTTCTTTTCTCGAAGGGGCCTCCTGGGTGTTGGTTTACCTATGTTGCCTTAGTTAGCAGCCGCTCACAAGCCTGTTGTAATAGTTCCTGTTCCACAATTTTCTGAAGTATGTATACGTGCACGGGGAAGATGCAGTGTTATCGCAGTCTCTTTCCAGTCACCATGCCTGCTACATACAGTTGGGGTGGGGAGGGTGGGGGGTTGAGGGGGTTTTGGGTCGGGCTGTGTGTTATATGTTTTTTGCTTTTGTCTTTTTGTGCTTGCATAATCTTTACTGACTTGATGCTTGGTGGTGGGACAGGTGGTGGGCTCTATTTCCACACATGTGGGTCCTATAGATCTAAGAGCGTTTTCACTCTAACATGCTGCGGTTTGCACTATGTGAGAGATATAATTATAACTATGAAAACAAGACTTAATGATGTCGCATAATGCAATCAGTACCCCGATGGGAGTGTGTAATGTTGATCAACTGAAGATATTATCTCTTAATGTTAAAGGTCTGAACCAACCTGTCAAGAGACAGAAGATCCTAGACTACATACGGAGATTGAGAGGTGACATTGTTTTGTTACAAGAGACAAAGCTTGAGGCTAAGCAATTTTACCATCTGAGGAATAAGTTTTATAATGAGGTTGTGGGTGCAGAGGCTGTGAACAAAAAGAATGGTGTTCTGATACTTGTTGCAAAGAAATCTAAGGTGGAACTTTTGTCCTCCGAGGCGAGTGTAGACGGGAGGTGGGTCACAGCTAAACTAAGCAGGGATAAAACAGAGTTTTATGTCACGAACATCTATGCTCCTAACACCAGTGACCTCAAATTCTGGGAAGATCTGAATAAGCATATTGAAAATATCCCTGATGATGCTGTTCACGTAGTGGCCGGGGATTTCAATCTTCCAATGGATGCAACTCTAGATAGAGATTCCCATTGTCCCTTCACAACAAATAAATCACATAAAGCATTCCTTAATTTATGTCAACGCTTTCACCTGGTGGACACATGGAGGCTTCAGAATCCCACGGGGAGGGATTACACTTTTTACTCCTCGCCACACGATTCGTATTCTCGAATCAATTACATCCTCATTTCCCAGAACGGGGTCCCTAGAATAGAATCTACTACAATAGAACCACGTGTAATGTCTGATCACTCTTGCATCTCCTTATCCATAGCTAATGTTAAACCCTCCTCTCGTCAGCCGTCCTGGCGCCTGAATGACGAAATCCTAGGAAAGGAGCAACATAGGTCCACATTACAAGCTGCGATCTCCTCATATCTGCAGGATAACAAAGAGGGTGACACGACTGATCTTATCAGGTGGGATGCATTGAAAAGTACTATAAGGGGTGTGTGTATCAAAATTAGATCAGCAATGAACAGAGATTACCATGCCAATTTGGAGACCTTAGAGAAAGAAATTGTAACCTTGGAGAGTAAACATCTAAAGAATAGGGATGATATGTCTCTTTATGCCTTGGGGAATAAAAAATATGAATATAATAAAATAGTTAGTGAAAGAGCGGGTGTTTGGCTTGATAAGAGAAGGGGATTTATGCTATGCGATTCTAATAAAGCTGGCAAGAGTCTAGCCTCGTACCTGAAGTTTAAGGTCCAGAAGAATTCTATCAGTGTCATTAAAGATGCTTTAGGGGAGTTACACTCGGAACCAGACAAAATAGCAGACGTATTCAAAGTATTTTATGAAGACCTGTATGCAAAAAATGATAAAGTGGAGGAAAACAAGATTAAGCCATATTTGGATGAATGTGTTCTCCCACAGCTCTCTGCTGAGGACCAGGCCAGTCTTAACGGCCCAATTATTGCTCTAGAAATAGAAAATGCAATTAAAAACCTGAAGACAGGGAAGGCCCCGGGTCCGGATGGCTTCACGGCAAAATTCTACAAAACCTTCCCCTCCCTCTTAGTTGAGCCCCTCTTGCGTCTATTTCAGGAAATAAATAACTCAGGCGAGGTCAAAGGCACTCTAGCAGAAGCGATCATTGCAGTACTTCCTAAGGAGGGAAAGGACCCGTCGCTCCCGAAAAACTACAGACCTATTTCGCTGATTAATATAGACTGTAAGATCTTGGCTATGATACTCTCTGCCCGCCTTCAGAAGGTCCTTCCCCAATTAGTTCATCCGTCTCAAGCAGGGTTCCTTAAAAATAGGCTATCCAGTGACAATACGAGGATTCTAGCACATGTTTTGGAGAAGGCGAAATTCCTAGATACACCCACAGCAGCTGTAACGCTGGATGCTGAAAAAGCCTTTGACAAGGTCGATTGGTCCTTCCTTGAAGCAGTCCTACATAAATTCAAACTGGGGGACACATTTTCAAGACTGGTAATGTCCTTATACTGCTGCCCCTCAGCAAGGGTTCGAGCTGGTGGTTCCTTTTCCTCCTCCTTCTGTTTAAAGCAGGGCACGAGACAGGGATGCCCCCTGTCTCCCTCATTGTTTTTACTAGCGATAGCACCGTTCTTATATCATATAAGGAATAACTCTAACATAGCTGGCATTCCATTTGGGGACTGTACGGTTAAATTAACGGCGTATGCGGATGATGTGCTGGTCTTATCAGAAAGAGCTGAGGAAGCAATACCTGCACTTATGACTGATATCGAGGAATTTTCCAAGGTCTCTGGTTACAAACTCAATAAAGATAAAACGGAAGTTAAACTCCTGAACAACATAGGGGACAAAGGTATCATTGGGGACTCTGGCCTTACCTGGCAGCCTCAATGCTTTAAGTATCTGGGGTTGGACTTTGACAAAGATCTGATTTCCACTCTGAAGATAAATGAGGAACTGACTCTAAAGAAGATAGCTACACTGTTGGAAGGGTGGTCACCAAAATTCATCTCCTGGTGGGGCAGAGCGGTGACGCTCAAGATGATGACTACTCCGTTGGTCAATTACCTGGCCAGCATGCTCCCTATGTCGTTTTCGGACAACTTTATTGCTAGAGTAGACAAGCTGTTTGGTAGCTTCCTGTGGCGCGGCAAGAAAGCCAGGATTTCACTAAAAAAGCTGCAATTAGCGAAAGATAAAGGTGGCCTGGGTCTGCCCTCGTTCAGGAACTATCAGACAGCCTTCCTTTGTAAACAAGGTGCTCAGTGGTTGACAAAATCCCCAATCTATACACCGATATGGATCAATATTGAGGAATCATTAGTGGACCATGCTCCTCTTACATCCTAACTCACTATGGACCTAAAACATTTACCACACTCCAAATATATAATCCTAAATACTAGACGGGCTCTACTTAGACTTGACCTCACACACAAAACAAAGCTAACATTCACTAAGTCATCTTTCATGTCCTTGTGGAGAAACCCCTATCTTAAGCATAATGTTGGTGGACTCTTTTGGGAATCATGGTCCAGGAAGGGCATTAACTTAGCGAACGATCTGTACGATGGTAAAGATCCAATCCCGTTCTCGACCCTACAACAAAAATATGACCTTACTCCGATGGAATTTTATGATTTCTTGAAAATCAAGGCTGCACTAACCGCTCGTAACTTCTCTCCCTATACTCCATAGTTAATAACCCACCTCCCTCGACTTATGTATGCAGGTCACTTCGTCACTAGGGTGTATAAATTGTTATTGCCTCTACCCACGAAAGCTCATAGACAGGTGGAATTGAAATGGGAAGCTGAACCGAACTCAACGGGAATATGTTTTGATTGGGAAATGATCCATAAGGCTGCTCTTACCCATAAAGTATCTCCCATCCTATTCCAAACAAAATACATGCTTATAAACCGGGCATTCTGGACACCAGATAAACTCTTCAAATGTAAATTAAGAGATTCTCCAACATGCTGGAATTGCCAGTTAGGCTCGGGGGATCTTGCTCACATGTTATTTCATTGTCCCGCTCTAGGAGCATACTGGGGTAAAATATTTGACTGCATTTCTTACATTTTCAAGATCAAACCCGCACGGACCTTTGTATATGTAGTCTTAGGAGCCCTTGATCCGCAGTTATCGAATGATCAGGATCGCCTGCTTCTGGATTTAATGCTTACATTGGCCTGTAAGGTGGTTCTGTGCAAATGGAAAAGTACGAATGAGGTGAACTTCAAAATCTGGCAGGAGTGGTTATCATTCCTGAGGGGTGCTAACAATCCGGCACTTCAGGCATCTACATGGAGGCCAACAAATAGGAAGCTGTGGAAATCATTAGATGCCTCTTCATTTCACTATGAGCCACCCTGATGTAATAAATGTGGATACTGTCACGTTCCCCCTGTAGCGTTTGAGAATGCGCTTGCTGTACTCCTATGGAGCCTATGCCTCTACCTCCACACACTGAGCGTTATGTATGTTTCTGTACATTGACTTTGCAAGCATTATCTTAATTTATATTCTTTGCTTTTGTGTAATTGTACATCAATAACTGAATCAATCATTTCTGTAACGGAAGAATTATTGTACTGTACTTCTTTTGGTTTCTTTTACTTCAATAAAAACGATTTGAAATAAAAAAAAAATTAAAAAAAAGAAAGTGGGTCTTCATCTGTTTTGTAGTTTCAACTCACACTTTTTGTGTCATCATCGTAATTATGGAGGTGCATCCCCCTTCAGATAAAAAGCTTGCTCAAGGTTTGCATTTGTATATATTCATGAGAGAGGGAAACCTTGCAGATCCCTACAAAAGAAGATAATCATGGGTGCTTCACAGCAGGCCATAGTTCCTAGGGCAGTTTAGTATCAAGTGAGTATATCAATCCTAGGGCAAATTCTTTCCAACCTATAACATCTTCCTGTAGTTTATCAACTAATCTATAAATACACACTGGTTCGTCCTCGGCAACCATCCATGATGTATCCTTCATCCAGTCTTTCACGTTATGGGATTTGTCTAACACAAGTGTATCGGTATATTATATTTAGCTTTTTGTAGCATTCAATGGATCCATTTTCGTATGTTCGTGCTACCTATTCCAGGCTGCGTGTACCCAAGAGGCATGTCCTAGGTTCTAAACTCAGCTGTACATTTCATATACTCTTGGTAACTACGTGTCACTTTCCTGCCTATTATGTGCTATTTTAGGGTATACCCAAGTCAAATGGAAGATTGTTGTGCCTGTGTCAATGCATTTCTAGGATCCTGCTCAGGGTTTAATTGGTATAATACTCTGGCGGTTAGAGTAATGTTAATTTTAATAGAAATGTTCCTATGAAACGATGTCTAAGCTTTTAACTAATAGAAAATAAAGATGATCTTGCAATTTAATTGTAATTTAAGAAAAATGTTGACCTAGAGACTTTGAAATACTTCTTGGATATGTGTAATGAGAGACTTTTTGGTGCTTGGGCGATGTTGGAAGGAGTTCCTCATTACCACTGTGCTCACCAGCACAATGAACAAAATCATATAGCATACAGCGTGTAGGAGTAAGGCACAGACAGTAGGAACCTAATGGAAAATATGTCCTGTTCAGTACATAAAAAGCCTACTAACTACTACCTTCCTATGAAATCAAGCATTGCCTTCTGTAGTGTAAACACTTGAATAATTATATAAGGCAGTGTGTCCTCCACTGGAGTTCAATTACAGTCTCTTTTAGATATCTAAAAAGAGTGCATTGTGACTGTCCAATCCTTTCTCCACTGGTTTGTATTTTGCTTTCATTGACAAATTCGGGGCCTTCATGTGAGACTCCACTGATTCAGGTATGTCAGGAGGAGTTCAAGGAAATAGTGACTCCACAAAGAATTGGAAATATGTGTTCCTAAGATTGTTCTGCCTTTCTAATTTTTGTATTATTATTTTTTTTTAATGTATTTATATAGCACAGCTATCACAAAAAGGCACATTGGCCCTTTAGGGGAATGTCAAGTCTCTGTATAAAAGAGAATTCAAAATTAACTGAAAAATCTTTAAGCATTCTCTGAAGATATTGTAGTCAGGAACAGCACGTGACGGATGTACGTCGTTACAACGCATGCTTTTACAACGCATGCCTTTACGACGCAAGTTTTACAACGCAAGTCCTTACAACGACTTGCGTTGGGGGGCGCTGGATAGTGAATAGTTTAATTTACTATTCCAACTCCAGTCCCCGTGGATAGTAGGGAAGGTGTTGGATAGTAAATTAAAACTATTCCCTATCCTAGAGCGCCCCCCAGCGCAAGTCATTGTAAAAGTTGCATTGTAATGGTTGCGCCGTAAAGGTACTTCGTTGTAAAAGTTGCGTTGTAAACGCTGTTCCCCGCACGTGACTGCAGGGAAGGGGCATTCTGTAGATGTGTTCCTCAATCTCTGAATGATCTCACACCACGTTGTGCTTTTCGAATGCAAGGCATTTTGACCTGAGATTCTGATTTCTGAAGGTGATCCAGAAAATAAGGGACAAAGAGGTTTTGTAGAAATGTGGGCCTTTGCGAAACATAGCCTTGCCATAAGGCAGAGCACATTGCATTGGTTCCCTGTTTAATCAGTAACCAGTGAAGTGTTTTCTGGGCTTCTGTAACGAGATTATACACCCTAGGACCCATAGCTAAATGAATAGCTGTAGTTTGTAGGCATTGTATTGTATTGTATTGTATTGTATTGTATTTCAGATTTATAGAGCGCACTGTAACCCAACGGGCATCCTGGCGCTGCGGTACAGAAACTACACTTCCAGGCTCACTGATCTCTACTCTTAGCCTGTACTCTAGGGAAAAGCCAGTTTTTAACTTTGCCCCTAAACTTTATCAGATCTTGGATTACCGTAATCCAGCCGGGTTGAAATAAGAAGCCTCACATTTGAGGTCTAATGCTCTTAAAATAAAAAGCATGATTTTTCCTAGGAAGGAAGAGTAGGAAAAAGCCTTTGAAGAGAAGACTTCCCTGTTATCCGTTCCTTCCTATAAGGTTTACTTAAAAAAATATTTCTTTAACGCTGGACTTACTTTTGTAACCATTCTTCTCTACACAACGCAAATTTAGTTTAAAAGAATGAAAATCTGTAGGAAACCAGATGGGGTGCCCTACGACTTCCTCACACAACTAGTGTCCTCGCAAACACGCCCTCATCTAAACAAAAAAAGGTTGGTACTGTGTTTGGTATTTGGTGGTCCATATTTCTTGGTGGTTTGGAAGTATGGACTGTCCATGTTTGAGGCTCTGCTGTGATGCAAGCAGAGATAGTCTACACTGCCCCATTACTACATGAAGCACTGGTACTTAAAATGTGAAACACGAGTTCCCACTTTAGGAACAGGAGAGTTGCCTTTAACTCAAGATCAATTAAAGAAAAAGCATCAATTTAAATAATTCATGCTTTATATAAATTATTTTGTTTTAATCCAATCCAAACATGGATTGTCGAGAAGACGCTGTAGGCACATTATAATTCTATGTGTTATTATGTTACATCATCTTGTATTATACGTACCGTGCTTGGGTTGGGCCCATAAAAGGAACCACAGACATCAGCAAACTAAAACCTGATGTATGAAAGGGTTTTACTCATTCTGTGTCTATGGGAAAATGCGTTGATACATCAGAGCCTGCATTGTTTCTTTGTCCGACAAGGTCTGACACAATCATTCTAAGCTAAGAATATCACTGTGCATTCATCGATGCAGCAACACACGAAGAAAAGCTTGTTGAGAGATGTAATGGATGTGATGTGTAATTGAATATCAATGGTACACTGACGCGGCAGGCACATGAGACCCATTTGTACAGTGTATCTGTTATGGGTAATTCAATAGGCACAAGGGCCTCTGTTGCTCCAGATGAATGTGTTGGAAGCCACCCAGGACACACCGTCTCGAACCGCCTCCCACCGTCTCCATCAATGTGCATTTAACAGACACATCAACTCATGATCATCCCTGGCTCTGAGCCAAATGCAGGTGTTCACGGCTTGGCAGCAGGAAGGTTCAAGAGGCCTTTCAAAGCCTTTTGCACAAATGTGCATAATGATACTAAGAATAATAATATTAATATGGAAGACGATGAGAAGAACAGCAGCAATAACATGGCATATTTTGATTATTAAATTGTGCATAATAAAAAAAAAATGGTGGTGGAGATAGCTATAACAGTTATTTTTATTATTATCATCTTTTTATAATATGAATATAATCTGTATTGGGAAATAGAAAAAGCACAGTCAGTGTAACAATTTAGGTTCAATTCTGTTTCATTTCTTACTCTGGAGCAGGTGATTCTATGCATATTTCTTCCTCCCTCTTCCAAAAGCCCTGTTGCAGGGTCTCAAGCCTGCATGGTCATTCACCCCCCATGCTCTCAGTGGCTTTCTTTGGGGGGCTATTGGAGGGCAGTGAGAGGATGGTGGGTCTTTACATGAGCCAGCAAGGCTCTCCAGGGTGGGAAGTAGCGTGTACAACGTTGTTGTTACAATGCAGCGCTTTTACAATGTTGTTGTTACAACGACCACGTTGTTAGTACGCAATACCTTTATATTGCAAGTCATTAGAACGACTTGCTGTAGGGGGTGCTAAGTTATTGGATATGAAATCCAACACCTTCCCTGCTGTTGCGCAAACTGGAGTAGGAATAGTAAGTAATACTATTCCTAAGTCCAGAGCGCCCCCTACAGCAAGTCGTTGCAATGACTTGCGATGTAAGGGTATTGCGTACTCGTTGTAATAGTACGCGATGTAATAGCAAGCGTTGTAACATGCTATATTCTCAAGGCAGTCACCCAGTCCAATGCCTAGTTTTAACCCTCCCGTCCCCATAAAGAAGCCCTCTGGGGATGCATCCTTCTTTCTTTGGGGGGCTATTGGTGGGCAGCAATAGGACGGTGGATCTTCACATGAGCCTTCGAGGCTCGCCAGGGCAGCCACCATGCCCCATGCCTAGTTTTAACCCCCATAAAGAGATCTGACGGAACCCGGGTAGCGGCAAATATGAACTCCCGGCGGTAGAATATTGGTCTAAAAGTGGTCTCTGTTCCCCTAACCAGAAGCTTGGTCCTGATTATTAATTTACTCTCTCTATGCTTCATATTTTATGTGTTTGGCATCACTACTGGTAATGAGAGAGTAAACCTAGCACCCTGTCTCCCACATTAGCACCAACCCCTGGGCCCGCCCCCCAAAGAAGACAGACGGGTGAGGGACACACATTCGGTCTACGACTGGGGGTACCAGGATGAGAGAAAAAAATCTGAAAGGGCAGGAAACATAAGCAGTATTTATAGGCGACGAGGCCATGTATATATGACACTTCAACACTTGAACTGGGAACAACATAAGACTAGGATAGGGGCCCAACTGCACGGGGGAGTGAAGACATTTAAGACATGCAGACCAAGAAAGGAAATATCTGGATGAAGAGACAGGGGGCACCCACATAAAAGAATGAGAGATACACACTGACAATGAGGCACAAACATCAGATAGGGAAATAAATACTGCCAGGACTGAGAGATGCAGTGAAAGAGGGAACTTAACTTCAGAGGGGTAAGGGTTTCTCACATAGTTGGACAGCATAAACTTCTTACCACTCAAACATGAACGTTAAGGTTGGCAGGGAGACAGAGATAAGGCAAATTTGCACCAGGTTAAGGAACACACATAAGGATAATGAACATGTGATAATTATAGAACACGCTTACATTGAAACTAACAAAGGGATAGATTTAAACCATGTCGAACGGCCTGTTGTTCCACCAGGGCAACAGAGCAAATTATTCCCTCGCCCCGGTGGAGGGACCGCCCACTAGATTTACATATGACTACCAAGTTAGCGATCATTCATAAAGCATTGGCAGGAACCACCATCACAGTGGTTCCTGTCAATACAGTTTGGTGTTTGGCGAGGGGAGTATTTAGCAGTTTTCACTGCCCCTTAATGCCAGGGTTTTCACATTCATTGACTGCAACCTGAAGAAAATGTTGCAGCCACCATATTACCCCTTGGGGACTCTGTCCCAGAGTTCTAGAATAATGGTTTAAAAAACATATGAGGTGGCAGGGTAGGGGTGTCCTGACCCCCTTGGTCATGTGGGAGGGTCCCAGGCGGACCCCACCCGAGGGGGGTGCAAGTTATAGTTACTTTGGTTTTTATCAGCAAAAGTACATATAATATATTATAACATATTATAATATAAAACAATACAATATAGATATAATATAGCATACCATAACATAACATAATGTAATATAATTTAACATAACATAACATAAGCCTTGTTTACTGTTGCATAGTGGACAAATATAGGTGCATACATTTGGGACTTTGCACTGAGTAGTTAATTTTAAATGCTGAAAAGCTTTTATAATGTTGTTACTCTTTCTATAGGAACACTACTAATGCATTAAACAGATCAATTAGGATTGTTCTGTCCCAGACAGGGTAGATGATGCTCAGCCAAACAAATCTTTGTTGCTTTGTCCTACAAAGTAAGTGTTACCCAAATCCTCCTTAATAGCACATAAAAAGTGAAGTGTTACACTAAATATGCACTATTTTCAGTGGAAGTCAAGGAACAATCAGAGCTACTCCAGGCATTTTGATGCACCAGACCCTCCCTAAGCCTGAAGATGCTATTAATACTTCCTGTCTCAATGTTTACCACATTCCAGCATCGGGTCTAGTTAGAACTGGCCTAGAGAAGAGCACGTCAGGGCAAATTTGGAAAGGACATGCTGCAGGTAACGTGTCCAGGGAGGATGATAGATGACACCTCAGACAGGAAGTTCAGAACATGCAGTACTTTGTTTGTTATTTAACTGGTGCATTTTTCATAGAGCAGATGTGGCCCGGAGGTTGACTACTGGATATATCTAGTTGCCTATTTACAAGCCCATCAAAGTGTTTAGCTATGATATGATGCTCATATGTAGCTTATGATGTAACAAATGCTTTGAATTGTGATGTCTACCTACTATGCATAACATGTAGCCTGCAGGTCTTGTTGGATATTACAGCATTGTGTATCTTCTTAAATGCTTATAAATATATATTTTTTTAAAAAGATGTGGCCCGGAGGTCAGCATTGCTCTTTACATAGTAACCCGGAGAAGCATTACACGCATACATGGGCAGATGGTGCATACATGGGCAGATGGTGCATACACGGGCAGATGGTGCATACATGGGCAGATGGTGCATACATAGACAGATGGTGCATACATAGGCAGATGGTGCATACATGGGCAGATGGTGCAAACATGGGCAGATGGTGCATACATGGGCATATGGTGCATACATATGCAAATGGTGCACCTAAGAATTTACCACTTATGTATCTGGAAAATTATATAGTGTGAACCAGAGCCACCAAGATAGTAGAATACTTTAAATAGGAACCCAAGAAAAGTAGAGGATGTTAAAATAGAAAAAAGGTTAGAATTGAAAGGATAATGCATGTTAAAAATTTGTCACACTTCATAATTGAGGGCAAAATCAGGCATTAACATGTGGAGTCGAATATCCATATGGGAGCCGATACCCAGTTTTTAAGTAAGAAGAACAAATTATAAGACTAGGGGGATATATGATCCATGACATATCCAGGACAATTGAAATAAGTAATGGGGAGAGACTTTGGGTCTACCATTCTTCAGAATAATTTCCAATGGACGTCCTTTGTTTGATTAACAGGATAGGTCACTATGACTTCTGATCTTTGATGTAGCCTTACGGCTAGAGCGGTCGACCTCGAAGCTGGGGAACTGGGTTTGAGTCTTGGCAACAATGCGCTCCACATCCTGTGAATCTGGGCAAATCACTTAATCTCCCCGTGCCTAAAAAATATGAATGCGTCCTCATGTAGCGAAATTGGTGCTCATGTAAAGCTCATCGGTTATCAGAACGATGCCGGATGTCTAGTTCGCGGTATATAAAACTCTAAAAAAAAAAATCTGAATGATTGATAGGCGAATGGTCATATTTGGGAATGGCATTGAAAAAGGACATCTTTCTTGAAGTAGACCAAGAAAGGGTTTGTTCATATAGATGTAGGGATAGACTCCCAAGCTTTTGGGGCATACAATGAGAATGTTTTGTTCATGGTTCTTGTTTTCTTGAGGGAAAGTGTTTCCAGACACACAGATTATGCACTTCGCCATATGCAGCAGGGTCCAGAGATTATTAATATGAGAGTCAGTTAGTTTGATGCGAATCTAGCGTGCCAACTATTTTAGAGCGACCAGGATTTGGGTCATAGGGACTGTTCTTCTTGTTCCAGACACTTTTCGGCTGCATTGTAGAGGGCTGATTTTAATGGGGCACAGATGGATTTTGGCAATACCATACAGTGTAGAGTTACTGTCGTGTTTCTATAGGTTTTCAAAGCACTGGAGGAACCTTAAAACCTAAAAGCAATATTTGTGGGTGGGATGTGCGACTGAGATTTATGATGGTTTGAGATGGTTCTTTTGTATTATTGTGGGAACGCTGAGATGAATGGGAGGACATGGAGGTCAGTCCAAACAAGAGTAAGTGGGATCAGACACATAAGAGCGGGCAGGTCCTACATGATGAGGTCCAAAGTGTGCCTCAGGACTAAGTAGACAGTCCTTACATTAAGTGATTGGCTGTAAGGGAGAGAATGCTACTTTCTCTATCTTGACACTAATAACAAGGTCTCAATGCACTTTTTTGCACAATAGTGTGTGTGTCTCTGGACTGGACCTCTGGCTATAATTGACAGCTCTCAATCACTGTTAATTTTTTTCATGTTCATAAAATCCATAATTCTTGCCAGAATATTTGAGGTTAATGAATGTTATTCATGGGCAGTCATCTGTATGAGCTCTGCCCTTGTGTACAAAAGGAACACAACAATCCAGCTCAGACTATTGTCCAGGCAGCTTCTAAAGCCACAGACTGAACATGGCAAGTGAGGCCCTGGCACACATCCTGATTCACAGTTCCCTCTTCCTGAACCAAGTCTCATGACAAAGAAAATTATGTGAACCCAATAACTGGAGATTACACAAGATTAGGTTGGTATCATAAAATGTTTGGTAGGGCCGGGTATTCATGTTTATCTTAATTCTGTCCAATTCTATTTACTTGAGAAGTGGCACTAATGAAGCAGTGGCCCATGCAGGTAAGAGCGGTGGGGAGGATTTCGACAAACGACGACAATGGAAAATTAATTATTTCTTTAATTTTCCCTCGTGGTCGTCTGTTCAATCCCCCGCTACCTGGCCCCACTTGCACGGGCCGCACCTGCATTAATGATATCTGACCCGAGGCTGACCCCGCTCCCCGGGAAATAAAAGGAAATGTCCAAAGAGTGAATCCAGAGGAAGGCACAGTACTCAGTGGCTACCCTTTTCAACCCATGGTTCAAGGAACAAAGGACAGGTTTTGTGATGGGTTGAGGTGAGCAAGATGCAATGCCAATAACTCTATGGGCATAACTGACAGAGCCATTGTTGTTGTAAAAGTAATTTTACAATAAAATATAGCTGGATTTACAACTGCTAGATGTTCACAAAAGGTGAACTAGCAGCCATCACTCCACTGCGCTTAACATTGTGCTTGAGTATATTCATCATAGTGTGTGGGGAATGGGAGGCTCAAGGCATGGTTTTCCTTAAGTTTATCAATGCCCTCCAACAGAGAGTTTTGTGAGCATTCATAAATTCCACACTGAAAACCACCAAAGATTTACAACAGTCAAGGACGGGAGTAAATCCCTCTCATGGGTAAAATATTTTCTTTGTGGAGTAAAAAGGAACGGCGCAACAGCACCGTGGCAAACACTTTCTGGAGTGTGAAATCCACATATGTGTACAATGTTTCCATTGAAAAAATATCTGTGCCGAAAAATTGGGAGTCACTTGTCTTTTCCAGGAGTATACCTGTGAAACTGTGACTGGCACATTTTTCCAGACATAGCACTGGTAGATGTTATGAATAACCTAAAGCCATATTTATTCACCTATGCCATGAAGTAAATACATAAATGTAAATTTATGACTTTTCTTAGTAAATCATACCAATGCTTTGAAAGTGAAGGAGGTTGGTAGGGTCGTTTCAGACGGTGGACTTAAGCATAACAATTGTTGGAGAAGCTGTGAGAAAGATACGTTTTTAGCAGGGACTTGAAAAGCTTCACAAAATCATTTGAAAGCACAGTTGAGCCACAGAGCGACAATTAAACATTACTGCTGGATGCTGAGCGAAGTCCCCTATAATAGCGATAGAGTGACCATTTGGGCAGACAGATCACTGTGTGGTGTGACCTGTCACTACCACATATTACCTTACCTAGCAGGTGTTTGTTATTTTACTTGTGTAAATTCCACATACACTCTCATTGCAGTGGGTGGGGGTGGCGTGATAACAAGACAATATTGGGAGGGCAGACAAAGGCTACATCACTCCCGGGGTCACCTTTGCGGTGTCCCAGCAAATGGGTTTGTGAAAGAATATGGGTTTGTGAAGGAACATGGAGGAAGGGACATGCAGGGGCCACAACATAAGATGGCAATAACATTAATGAATATTGAACAGCATTTGTATAGGTGCCTATATTCATACACTAAACTACTGAGGAGCACAAGCTAGTTTGCCCAGCACTTCCATGGGTATCACATGAGTATCTCAGCTGGAGACTAGGAAGCTTCTAATTCAAGTGTGTTTTAGCTCAGATGATATGGCTGTAAAAATCACCCTTTTTCCATCAGCTATTAAATGTAACTTCTCTAAAGAAAGTATGCAATGAGTAAGTACTGGCCTGTTATTTCCCAGATGGAAGGAACTACTGAGAGATTGAAGTCTTACCTGGTTGATGATGTTTGATGATGTGGATGGCTAGATCTCAAATGGTGTCAATGAGGGCTAGTCTTGTCATCACAGTGACTAGCAGAGAAGGTCACTGAGGGTGAAGTTTCAAGGACTTCTCAGGTGACCCAGCAGGAATAAGCCTCCTCTCTCTACATGGCTCTCTCTCTTGGCTTGCTTTTTTCTCCGGACTAACCTCTTTTTCTGTTCCAATCCCTATCTTCAATTCAATATGATTGTATTCTCCATTTGTGTCTCTTTCCCTATCCTTAAATCATTCCTTGTCTCCAGTACCCTTCTCAAACCCCGCTTGTCTTCCTTCTTTGGCTAGTTCCCTTTTTGGACCATAGCTTCAGACTACCGCTGTGGCTACTTTTAGATTTGTAAAATTTTCTATTGAGGTTTTCTTGAAGTTTGATAAAATACTCTCAAACTCTTTTGTAAGATCTCACTTCAAAGATGCCAGATATTCCATAAGCAGGGGCAATAAAGTTTGCAATGCAGTAATAGGGTCTCAAAGCTACCAATAGTAAATGCAGTTGTACTTTTTACTAACCTGAGTAGTCTTACTTACTTACAAAGTGCCGAATAGGTTGACCTTGACCGTTTGCTCGTTCATACAACTTGTCACTGCTTTCACTCTTGATGCAACTTGTCAATCACATGGTTTGGGGCATGGACAGTCACAGCGTGCTCCGTGCTGGTAGCCCAATCCGACTGCCATCCAGGATGCGTTCAATACAACCGAAGTCGATTGGGCACACCACGCTTGATCCGGCCTTTAGCAGCTTTAGCTTTCAGCAATGACAGCGATGTACTTTCTGTGGCACAGTGAGCTTCAGATCACCCCGAAGGCGAACTTAAATTGCACAGCAGTCCCGCTCAGTGGCGACAATACAGTGTTCCCATCTAGCCTGTCACAACTCAAACTCTAACTGGATGTGATGTACCAGGACAATAGTCTCATCTTCTCTGTCCAGGCAATAACAGGAGCTGGATTTCTAGGAATTTCAGCTATTTACGTGATTGCAAGAATGCCGGACGTTCCTTTGGTGGCTTCTCTGAACTCGTGAGCATCATTCTACTAGCACTCAGTGTCAAATCACTGAACCATACCAAGTCAAGTTCACCAGTGCTGTGTGGTTATGAAATCTTTCAGTGAAAAATAACATTGGCACTGGCGACTAGAGCGGAAACAAGATTGGAATGGTGGAAATGTAGGATCAAGGCCGACGCAAACCTTCCCCGCAGTTGTGTAAATTTGCCTGGCACTAGTACCTCCCATATAATTTGGCCTGTTGGAGATTTATTTTTTGAATTAATTATTCTCAGATGTATGTATGCATTGTATAGCACAATCGTGACCCACAGTAGAGGATGCAAGAGAGATCCTCTAGGCCACTTCCACATCACAAATGGCCTCCCGTGCATGGACACAAGGAAATCAGACCCAAAGCAACTAATCAGCAACGTGCTAATCCCAATACCACCCTTATATAACTAATTAAAATAAATTGATTCATTAAATTCATTACAATAGTTATATGATACAACCTGCAGTTTCTATTGTTACAGAAATTAACATTGGCATTGGTACTTTGGAGAAGACAAACAAGAGTACAATTAAATAAAACCATATAAAAATATAACAATTTAAGATAATAAATGTAATTTTTACTATGAATAAATACTTTTAGCTCTGTTGTATACCTATCCATTTTAAGGCTTTAAATAAAATAAAATGTCACCTTCACATCTGCAGCCCCTGCCTCAGAGGACATAACCAATATCTCCTTTGTATGTTCAGGACACGGCAGATGCTTGAGATGAGCAGCAAAGATCCCTCAGTAAATGCAACAGCTGCAGCAACCCTGCTTTTGAATTTAAAAGTGGCGGCACGAAATTCCCAATTCTGAGAGTTTTATGTCTCGTGGTATGAGGGGGGGAGACACTGCTGACCAGTCCCCCGACCATTAGTATAGGAGTTAAGAACATACCCTGAAAAGTAATTTGTAGAAGAATTTGCAACATCTGCTGCCCTTAATAAATGTGGAAATTTGAGATTAACAATCTTCATAAAACCAGCTACTCCCAACAGTCAAAGGTTAACAACGTACTACATAAGTACCAGTAGCACAATGGAACATAGCGTTCACAGGATGACACATAAAAGCACACCTCCCTCAGTAACATTGTAACAGCACATACATGCCGGGCACAATGGAACATAGCGTTAACAGCACCCACTTCATAGCACATCTTCCCGGTAACATTGAACCACACTCCAAATGCAGCAGGCACTGAAGGAGACCAGAGGGACTGCTTTTTAGGTCTCGCCTAACGATGCAGCGCATGCGTTGCTTGCTCTTGGCGAGATCTATTGTTGTCGCTTTAGCGTGCGAAACGAAGGTGGAAGCTCCACCGATGCTTCTTATGGTGCGGCTTCCAAATGCGTGCTTTTTATTGGGAGGGAAGCATGTTTTGTTTCCTCTCTATCTTTGTTTGGCGTGCCTGCCCAGACAGTACATGTGCACGCGCCCAGACAGGAGATATGCACGCGTATGCTGTGCGAGCACGGATTGCCGCTTTGCATTGCATTCTGCCAAGTTCCCCGGCTGTCTCTTGTAATTACAGTGGCTTAGCAGAACGCGTGCATGGCATGCTTTCACTTTTTGTATTCCCCGTTATACTTTCTTTACTCCCCGCTTCCCCTTTATTTTGCATTGCCTGCTCCTATTTATATTTATACCCTTGACCCTCTGCTCCTTTTGTACTCCTACCGCTGTATATATGCATGGTATACACCTCCATGCATCTATCTGATTTAGAACTGAACCCCCTGCGTGTGCTCTCTTCTTGTAGCGGCAAGACATGGAATACAAATCGTTGGTCACTGTACAAGCAAGCATGTATAACGTCGCCGCAGCTACACAATTTTTTTCAAACAGGCCATTACCCCACAAACTACCATATTCCCGATTTGCTCACAGACTACTGCGCCTTAAATCCTGACCGTAATACATTATTTCGTTAGACAAACTTTTTGCAGCCCACACTCATGCCTTTTTGCACTTTCATTTTACATCACAAGCGCCTTACCGCACGTATTCCCGTTTGCCTCCCGCTTGCTTTCTCCCTTTCCTGCCAGGCCCTTCTGGAAGGGGTCTGTGTGCAGCACGTGAAGGAGTAAGTGAGAGCGAGGACCGGCGAGTGGCAGGTGCGGGACTGGTGAGAGCCTTTGTTTCACCGCTTCGGGCTGTGTTCAACCTCCTGCGATTGTCGTTGGAGCTAATTAGATGCATGTTCCCACGGAAAGAGGCCGTAAGTATGACTCGGCCTCCATGGGAGGTGATCGCAGAGGGGTTAATGTGGGAGGGTGTTCGGGGTAAGATTGTCTTTCGACAGGGGCAGGTAGAGGGGTTCTCCTGGTAAGATTTTGACCCCGAGAGAGGGGAGGGCGCAGAGTAAGAGATTTATTTATACGCTGGTAGAGTGCGACCCCAAAAAATGAGGGAGCATAGGGAGAGATGAGTGTTTTGACAGCAGGGCCGTTCACTTGGGGGGGCATTATAGACGACGTCACGGGGGTGTGTGATATTCTTCTATCTATATTCTCTTCTCTAAGATGTCTCTCAGCTGTCTTCTCTTCCTTTGCACTTTCTATGGCTATCCCACATCACAGATTGGATTGTATATATGTCATAGTGGATCTGGACTTAAGCAGGGCTGGAGGCAGTTGTGATGGATGTAACCTGGTTGGATGGGATCTTCTTTTAAGAATAAACTCTTTTCAAATCATCTGAAAGTCTGGAGCCTGATACTTACAAATACTACAGGGTGGTGGTGGGGGGTGGTGTATGATGGAGGCATTTTCTTCTTTTATTTTTGGGTGCCCCATACAGGACATATTTTGGGGAACCGGCTTGGTCAGGTGAACGTTTTAATGTTATTAATCATTTCTTACTCATCTGAGCCTGCAAGATGCAAAATGAATAATGAGATATATATTTACAATCACTTTCTCAGGGAAGCTGCACGGTTTGCCCATCCCTCAAAACATCTATGGATGGAATCCCCGCAGGGCATATTTTTGTGTTTTGTTTTTGCGGAGGGGCTCTTACTGCATGATCCATAGTTTCACGTTGACCCAACACTCCCTCTCCCATAAAGATACAGAGTGTTGTGCGTCTGGTCCACAGAGGCGCAGGTGTCATTCATGTCTCTCACTCTTTCAGGCACTACTTAAGGTCTCACCTAAAACACTGCATGCGCTGTCCATTGCAAGACATATTGTTAGCTTACGGTGATCTTACTGCCTGTCCGTTACTTGCTGTTGGCTTACATCATTGTCACTCATTTACTTGCTTCTTCTACATTGCTTCTCTGTGCTTTCCTTCGTCATCTTGTGTCTATCCCTCCCCTGGAGCATAACCACATTATTTTGTCTTTGCACAGCTCACTTTTTCAGGCACCAGTTTTCTTTTTTCTTTTTATTTAAACACTGTGAGGGCATGTGTTTTCCATCTGTATTCTTCATGTATTCTCCCCCCCCCTCAACCTCCCACTCTGCTGCACTCCAGGTTCCTCTATTAGCTATGTGCTTTTTAACAACATGCTCACATTGTTTTCTCGCCTGTATGCTCAGCTCTGCTGTCTGCTTTCTTCCCCTCACCTGTGCCCTCCATGTTGCCTCTCACCCACACCCCCTCTGTGTTGCTTCCCAGCTGCTAAAAAAAAAAAAGAGTTCCCATGTTTTTGTTATTAATCCAACTTTGGAGGGTAACAGCCTATATAATGTGAACTGGTGTGTTAAAATCTTTTTACTTAAGTTCTTTAGCCATGTAGCTGTGCGGCATGACAAAACAACTTTGGCATATCTAGTAAGTCCCAAAGCTGAGACCTATTGGCTTTGCCACAGCTTATTTTCAGTTTCATTAAGCAATCCACAAGAATGCATGCTTTCCAGGTTTCTCGCTCATGTACTTCTCGCCCACTCTTTGCCACACTCCGTATTGCTGTCTCTTGCTCCATGTGCCTCCCACCACCCTGTCCTTGATGTGCTCCCCCCTCCTCCTTGCTTTTTTGCCCATTTGCTTGTCCACCGAGTTCCATTTTGCTCTATCTCCTGCCCGTTTGCCCACCCCTGCGCTTCAGATTGCGCTCTCTCCATGTCTTGTGCTTCGTTAAACCAGTGCCCCCACCTGCTTAAGAAACAAGCATTTGCAATGCAATAGGTCTCGCATTTACGCAAGTTTCAGCTATTGACATTGCAAATAACAATGCCTTTTATTTTTGTTTTCGTTTTAAAAACAGAAATAATAGGCATTGTCATATACAATGCCAATAGCTTTAACTCGTGTAATTGCGAGACCTATTGCGTTGCAAATGCTTCATCTGTCTGCATTTATGCTTTGGGTATGATTTGTTTAATTTCCTTAGTGCAGACACAGACAAACCCTGAACTATTTGCAAAGTGTATTTGATTTCTGCAGACAAGTAGACACTTTTAATAGCAGAAACAGTGCACCTTTTAACATGTACACATAATGTATATATTGCACTCTTTTTATCATGTGCTTGGGGAGCTGGACATATACACAACCAGGTCTTGAAGTCATGGTTTTCATGGGCGTCCGCTGGGGGGCACGGAGGGTCGCTCCAGGGTGGGCAAGTGCCCCTCCTTGCCCCCCCCTGTGGACGCCCATGCATGTGGTGGACAATGCACTCTGAACATAATGTGCTTGAGGCAGCGGGACATATACGTATGGCGGACCCTGACCTCTTTACATCATATTCTTGAGGCAGCGGGACACATTCATATGGCGGACCACAGCCTCTTTGCATCATGTGCTTGAGACTGCTGGATATATACATATGGCAGACCATGTACTATTTACATCATGTGCTTGAGGCAACGGGACATATGCATATGGTGGACCATGCACTCTTTACATCATGTGCTTGAGGCAGTGGGGCACATACATATGGCGGACCTTGCCCTCTTTGTATCATGTGCTTGAGACAGCTGGACATATACATATGGCGGACCTTGCCCTCTTTGTATCATGTGCTTGAGACAGCTGGACATATACATATGGCGGACCTTGCCCTCTTTGTATCATATGCTAGAGACAGTTGGACATATACATATGGTGGACCATGTGCTTGAGGCAGCGGGACATATGGAGGACCATGCACTCTTTGCATCATGTGCTTGAGGCAGCGGGACATATGGAGGACCATGCACTCTTGACATAAATATTCTTGAGGCAGCGGGACATATACATATGGCAGACCATGCACTCTTTACATCATGTGCTTGAGACAGCTAGACATACGACAGACCATGCACTCTTTACATCATGTGCTTGAGACAGCTAGACATATACATATGGCGGACCATACACTCTTTACATCATGTGCTTAAGGCAGCGTGACATAGACATATGGTGGACCATGCACTCTTTACATCATGTGCTTAAGGCAGCGGGACATAGACATATGGCGGACCATGCACTCTTTACATCATGTGCTTGAGGCAGCAGCGGGACATAGACATATGGCGGACCATGCACTCTTTACATCATGTGCTTGAGACAGCTAGACATATACATATGGCGGACCATACACTCTTTACATCATGTGCTTAAGGCAGCGGGACATAGACATATGGTGGACCATGCACTCTTTACATCATGTGCTTAAGGCAGCGGGACATAGACATATGGCGGACCATGCACTCTTTACATCATGTGCTTGAGGCAGCAGCGGGACATAGACATATGGCGGACCATGCACTCTTTACATCATGTGCTTGAGACAGCTAGACATATACATATGGCGGACCATACACTCTTTACATCATGTGCTTAAGGCAGCGGGACATAGACATATGGTGGACCATGCACTCTTTACATCATGTGCTTGAGGCAGCGGTACATATACATATGGCGGACCATGCACTCTGTACATCATGTGCTAGAGGCAGCGGGACATATGACGGACCATGCACTCTTTACATCATGCTCTTGAGGCAGCAGGACAAATACATATGGCGGACCATGCACTCTTTGCATCATGTGCATGGGGAGCTGGACATATAAACATATGGTAAATTTTGCTCTTTTTGCATAATATGTTGAAAGCACCCGTACATATGTATATACTGTAAAAACTGCACGCTTTGTATCATATGTTGGAAACAACAAGACATATGTACATACTGTAAACACCGCACTCATTTCACCATGCGCTGGAAACAGCAAGACATGTATATACTGTGAATACTGCACAATTTCATCATGCCCTGGAAGCCGCAAGACATATGTAAATACTGTGAACACTGCACCCAATTCATCATGTGTTGGAAACAGCAAAACATATGTAAATACTGTGAACAATGCACCATTTCATCATGCGATGGAAGCAGCAAGACATATGTAAATATGGTGAACACTGTCCCCAGTTCATCATTCGTTGGATGCAGCAAGACACATGTACATACTCTAATCACTGCACCCATTTCATCATTTGTTGATAACAGCAAGACATATGTACATGCTGTGAACACTTCCCTCGTTGCTTCATGTGCTTGGAGCAGTCAGACATAAATCCAATGCAGCAGAAATCAAAACGGTATGTTTACAATGTGTATCTCCTTCACAAAATGGAGATTAATTTGCTAATGCTGTGTTATTCCCCATTCTAGGTCATTGAACTTGGAACCGAGCTCAATTTGTGCATCCCAAGCTAACTCAAACAAGCGGGTGTAAGTATGTTGTGGTCCCATTTGATCGGGCAGTGGCGTAACAAAACGTAAGGGGCCCCCCCTGCAAGGTACATAGAGTGGCCCGCTTCAGATTTAATCAGGAGCTCTCAGGTCAGAGTACTGTGCTGAGGGGGCCCCCTGCAGCTTGGGGCCCCACCGCACCGCAAGGGATGCGGGGTCCTGTGTTACGCCACTGTGATTGGGCCTTACTGTTAAATGTGGCTTCCTGCCGTTGGCAGGTCATGTGTATCGAGGACTATAGAGCTTTTGGGCATCGGGACCACCCAATGTCTGCAAGCTCACTCTTCTTCTCAGGCTTCCCTCCCCATCCGTTTCTCCACTAAGGTCCATCATTATTGTATTGTACCCAGGACATGTTTAAACTTGTCACTGGTCTTCAGAGTGGTCTGTCTGTACAAAGACTATAGTATTCAAAAGAAGCAGCTGTGGTTGTTGCAGTCATTTTTTCACTTTGATTTTTGTATTAATTGACTGAATAATTGGATTATTTTGTAGTTGCATTCCTCATGTTTTTGTATTGTCCATTCTATTTGTGCTCCATCTGTCGAAGTTGCAAAGTTCACACTTAACCAAAAATACAGAAATACCTAAATTAAAACTTTTTTGAAGTGGCCTTGGTTACAGTGCTTAATGAGTAAAACAATAAGTGCCAGAGCCCTCTTCAGGAGGCTACTTCAGCTCGCATCACCCATTGCTCCTGCCAGCACTGTCAATGACAATATAAACACAACTAATAACCATCACACTCGTACAAGAGTGACAATTCGGACTATTCCAGACCCTCAAATGTATAGAATGGCTTAGGCAGCAGGTATCACTTATTTTTTACGTAATTTGAATCAATACACAACTGTTGTCGTGTTCATCTCTAAATAAGACAAACAGCACCACCATGTGGCTAACTATCATAGGTGACGGTGTTGATAATTAAGTGCCGCTGCCGAGCAGCAGAAACCACAGGCTCAAATTAAGCACTGCTAGGTTATATTTATTAGAATCCCATTTTTTAAATCTTATGTTCTATCCTTTTGTGTGTTAAACTTCTCCATTTTACTTCCTCTGTTGAAAATATCCAAGGTTGGGTTATAAGATTAAGCTAATACAAACAACCCGTTCAATGCACCATTAAATTAAAAAAAATGCTGCTTTTAAAATATAATTTGCAAATAGTTTAACTGGATTATATTCAGCTTAATTATAAATTCCATTTTAGGAAGCAACCATTCTCCTCCATTCGCCTTACAGTGAAATATTTATGATGTAAAATCCATCACCATCGAAGTGCCTTCATTAAAAGAGAATACATTGTTAAACTGGATTAGAAAAGGACTACTTTAGGTCTCATTGCCACCATCATAAGAACTCCAAAGAATACATCCTATTTGCTGCTGGAAACTCAGCTAAATTGATCAAATCTGTATGAAAGGCCACTTATAGTTCATATTTTGGATGTCCATGCCTGACAAGAGTAAGGCCAGACATCACTAATCTTTAGACTCCCCCGCTCTTTGCAAAGTTAAAATAATAATAATTGTAGGTGAGATGACAACAGTGACTCAGGGCTCAATTTATATAATGGAGGGTGACGGAGGATCCAAACTGACAAATTTATAAATGTTTATAAGAGATTAGAATGACCTGGATGTTGCTAGCAGAGGTTTAGATGGAACTAAGGTCTTCCTGCCTAGATAGGAGCCTTACCCTCATGGGGTCTCCAGCCTTTTCTGTACTGAGAGCTACTTATGTTCAATGAAACGCAATAAGAGCTACTAATATTAGTGTTGTATAATCTCAATTTGTTTATATGTATATTAATTCAACCAAGCAAAAGCTTTCTAATGTAATAAGCTGTGTTGTGCACAGGTGAGCTACTCAGAGGTAGCTGGAGAGCTACAGTAGCTCACAAGCTACTGGTTGGAGACCCCTGGATGTAACCCCGCTGTCATCCTACCAACAGACTGCCACATTTTCAGAGCCCATTTTATCAGCCAGATTGTGTAAATCTTTCTCAGAGTATACTCTCCGTGGGATTTGGGACGCTATCCTGAGTGATCTATTACAAGATTTAGGGGCATATTTACAAGCCCCTAGCGCCACCGGAGTGTCACTTTTCTTGTATTCTCCAGTGGCACTGTGTGCTGGCTTAAATTTACAAGGCCCCGCAAAGCCCATTTGCATGGCTTTACATGGCCTTATAAATATGTGTGCTGCATTTTGCAGCACACATAGAAGGAGCAAAACACAAAATGATTGTGTTTGTGCAGGAAGGTGTCTCTTCCTGCACAAACACAATCATCCCTGCAACACAGGCACCCTGCAAGGGTGCCGGTGTTGGCGCACAGCTGATGTTTTAAGTGTTGGCGCAGGCGAGAACACAGAGGTGTGCTGTACTCCTGTAAATATGGCGCATCCCTTTTTTTTTAAAATGATGCAGCTTGGCGCAGCAAAGTTACTTGCGGCGGTGCGCCACTTCATTGTAAATATCCCCCTTAGAGTCTGGTATTCTCGCTAGTGGCTCTCAGTGACACCCATATATAACAAAGGAATAATGTAAAAATGCTTGTATTCAAAGTTGAAACAAAACAGATACTCTACCCACATTTGAGTTAGGTACAACTTGGAAAATCAAGTTATCATAAACTAGGGCCAACATTTAATTTTCGGTCTGCCTGTCTTGCCATTCCCCTTTGTCACCCTGCCACCTGCTTCCCCTACTTACCACTGCCTACCATGTCGATCTTTGCCTACATGCTTTTATTTGTTTATTTAATTCACATTTGTATGTAGCGCAGATCACCCAGACTGGGAGTCAGTGCGCTTTGTCAGTAAAACGACAGTGGAGAGCATGAACCCTCCCTACAAAGAAACCAAAGAAGCACTAACAGTTAGGTGCTACTATATACACAGTTGTCCAAAAGAGAGCAGAGGGGCAGAACAGATGAGGAGAAGAGAATGGGCAGATTGGAATGACATGGAAGAGTTGAAAGGCGGAGCAGAAACAAGTGGAAGAGGTGTGAGAGGCCTGGGGAGCAGAGGGGAGGGAGTAGGAGGACAAAGAAGCGGCAGACAGTAGTAGATGGAGCATTGGCCAACAAAGTAAAGAAACAATAGTATGTGGTGAGACAGGTAGCAAGAGTCAGTGCCGGATGAAACCCTGTGGAGGTCCCAAGGCAGTCGAAATTTGGGGGCCGCCCTCGCAAATTATCTCTTAATACCCAATGCTCAGGATATTTTTTTTAATTGACAGCTGCCTGAAGATAAGCTTTTAAGAGACAAACTCTTATGTGAATCTGATGTCTCTGGTTTATGTACTTTAAGTCGTCAATGGGTACATGACATTAATACAGTATTTTCTCTATAGATTCTTTAATGTAAAGTTTTCATTTCTTTGAGTTGAGTCATTTTGTTCTACCTTTTGGAAACAATATTTAAGAAAGCTTGATTGTAATTTTCTTTCAAGATCAAATCAATATTATTTTGATCCATTGTCGTGGGGCCCCTAAAAGGAGTGGGGCCATATCACCGGTGCCTACTTTGCCTATTTGACAATCCAGAACTGGCAAGCCTGTTAAGGGGTGACTTTAAAGAGAATAGTGAAATTAGTGACTATGGATGATTTGCTTTTAAAGTGAAAATCAGTGTTATTAACGGGTTTAAGATGAACTTGTTTTCTGTGTGTACATTATTATAAAAATCAATACTAACCAATTGCCTTATAAACACTTTGGCAGTGAAAATATCCCTTGCATTTCTCCAAGAGACATCCCCTCTGCAGGAAGAGGCAGTAATATTGATGCATGATACATATTACCACATTTTCATAAGTCCATGCCCTTCTATCGATGGACGGCTAGTCGTTTGGTTAGGCAGCAATTACTTTTAGAGGTGGCCTTTTAAATAATCGATGATAACTGTAGATATCCTGTTTGAGTATTTATACCCCTAACACAAGTACCTATTATGTTTTTTTTTACAGCATGTACATTTTGTCGTTATAGGTGGTGGCACAATTTACAATAAGCTATTCTGGCAAGTTAAAAGAAGCATGACAGGCAATATAACTATCTAATGAACGCTGTTCTACTGCTGCTGAGCTGAGCTATCAATGTCTCTTCAGGGGCAATACGCGCTATATAAATGCAATTTAAATGTAACTTAATACACCAGCAAGTATGTGATCAGAGTGAGGGAGAGTAAACGTTTAGGCAGCATTGATGATGCCCTGCTCAAACGAAACAAAAACAACACAAAAACAGAGCAATGAGCCTATTTATTTGATGCTGCAGAACTACTATATGTGTGTATGCTTTTCTAGCTATCACTATATTGGGATTCAGTTACATCGTCCATAACAAAATGCCATACATGCTAACAGACCCGATTCGGGTGGGAGATACCAGATTTTTTACGACAAAAATGGCTTTGTTTGCATTGTCTCCAGGCTAAAATTGCCTCCGCTTCAATAGAAGTCAATGGGGAAATATAATTTACCGAATTCTTATTCAAAATCTCCCACTTTGCTGTTCTAAAATGTTGGCACGTATGGAATGGCGGGCTACAGATAATATCCTGTGCCCTCGGCAGCTACTGTGAGTCCAGGGAGAGGCAACTTTTCATTCAAGAAGGGTCATCTCATTCCATTCTCATGCTCTGAACTCACCTTCTGTTATGCAGAAACTCAAAATAACAAGCCCAAGAGGGCATCCACTGAGGAGGCACTGTGCACCAGTCTCATTGACAGCCCACAACCCGAAGGACATTGCTCTTAGCATCACAAGACTCAGGGTTAAAGAGTGCTTTAGATGGGAAATATAGAAGTGCGGGTACTCACTATTTAGAGTACCTATTTTCTCCTGAGAAGTGCTGTTACTCTCGAATTGAATGAATTGCAGGAGTGCTGAGAAGCGCAGTTAGTCTCCCTTTGAAACTGAATTGTAATTTGAAGATTTGTATAGCACGGTTTATCACCCGTGAGGGTATCCAGGCGCTGTCCCTGGCCACGGGGGAGATTACGCGCTTTTCCCAGAATCACGGGATGTTGAGCCGATGCCGAGACGCCAACACGGATCCCCAGCTCCTGAGTCGGCAGCTCTGGCCACTGCACCACAATTGAGAAAGTGCAGGTACTCAGTACTGGGCAGTACCTGCCCATTTAAAGCATTGGGTTTAAACCATGAACCACATTTCACCAAAATGCCTGGGATAGCAGAAGCGACATCACACTAACTCCTGATCCCATGACATCACAGCATCCCCAAAATATGACCCCATGACCCTAGCTCCCCCTGCTCCGGCATATGCCACTGAAGACAATCTGCTACTCTATGTCTGCAGCACTGCAAAACAAATACATGCATAAAGAAATAATGAACCCCACTATTATGCAAAAGGGTGAGTACTAGAGCGGGTGTCCAATCAGGTAAGGTTTGTGGTAGTTTTTAAAAATTATTAATGGTGTTTTTTTGTGAAACAGATTTGTGTGATTTTTACTTAACAACTGTGGGCTTGGCTGGGCCCTATTGCTAATGCAGGGATCAGGTGCTGAGCAAAGGGACATCAGGGTCAAGTGCAGAGCAAAGGTCATCAGGGAACAAGTGCAAACAAAGGCATCTGTAGGATCAGGTGCCTTGAAAAGGACACCATCAATCACACCCGGAAGAAACCACGCCTCACGCAGAAAGCTTCACCAGGTGGAAAGATCAGGTGCCAGACAAAGGTCGCAAAACATGACACGACATGCAGAATAAAAGTCAGCAAGACTGAGATTCCGTCATGGAGCAATGGACTTCAGGCATGGAGAGCCACAGTACAGTAAAGGTCACCACAGATGATGCTATGGAGGCCCGGGCGAAACCTACGTTACACTGAAGTCATCACACGCCATTTTATGTCACGCTACTTGCCAAGTTGATAAATTACACTCCTTTCACAGAGAAAACTTAGGGCAAGTGAAGGGAAACAACGTGAATGAACGGATAGCAATCGCCTGTTTTTTTATGTCTTTTTTTCTTTTTACCATGATGTGCATCTTTGCATCCAAAATGGATGCACGGGAATTGAAATATAGTGACAAACACTGGGTTTGCATTACATGTAATTATCTGTAATTGTGTGCAATTAAAAAAATAATCTTATAATTAAGCAAATGCAATTTACACGAATTTCATGTATACCTAGTTAGCAGCTATAAGACTCAGTCACACACGCAGTACATGCGTCTCTAGAGATGAGGTCACAGCGCCTACCTGAGGTCACCAAGTATAGGAATATGGAGGAGAGCAAGAGATGCCAAGGATGAGAACCAGAGATAAATTAAGGTTATTAGAGATGATGGTAAGAGGATAGCAAAGGTCACTAAAGATGAGAACCAGATATAAAGTCAAGGTTACTAGAAATGATGGGTAACGGTAGAGTCAAGGTATCCAATGATGAGAACCAGAGGTAAAGTAAATTTTTATTTATTTATTTATTTAAAGAGTTTTATATAGCGCTGGCTAGACCCGGAGGTATCAGAGCGCTTTACATGAGAATCAACAATGTAACATAAAAAGTTCAACAATTACACAATAAATCCCAAAAAATAGGCAATACAATTAGGAGAGGAGAGAAAGGAGAGAGAAAAGTAGTGGGGGGGGGGGCAGGTGAGAAAGGGAGGAAAAGGGAAGAGACAATACAGAGAGACGGATAGAAGTCTGTCTAAAGACCGACTGGGTAGGTGAAGACCAAGGAGGGAATCCACGGCCCATCTCAGCTATAACTAAACCAGGTAGCTCCATCGGGTATCAGACAAAAAATTTCAGTCTCAGTACATTGAGAGAGGGGAGAAGGAGAGACATAAATAGAGGGAGGATGCGGGAGGAGACAACAGGAGGGACGAAAGGAAGTGAAACAATGTGGTTTAACAGTATAACAGAAAAGATCAACAATTACACAATACATCAAATAATCAGCAATACAGTAGGAGAGGAGAAAAAGGAGAGAGAAAAGAAGTGGGGGGTAGGTGAGGTGAGAACGTGAGGGTAAGGGAAGAGACAACCGTAGAGACGAGAGGAAGTCTGTCTAAAGACCGACTGGGTAGGTGACGACCAAGGAGGGAATCCACGGTCCATCTCCCCTATAGCTAAACCAGGTAGCTCCATCGGGCATCAGACAAAGAAGTTCGGTCTCAGGTGTCTGGGGAAAAGGTTCGCAGAAAAACAGGATGGGAGGGAGATACGGCAGAAAGACGAAGGAAAGTCTGCTCAAAGACCGGCTGTGTAGGTGACGGTCGAGGGGGAAGTCCCAAAACCCATCTCCTCTATAGCTATCAGGTAGCTCCACCGGGATTTGGCCAAATAGCTAGGTCTCAATGGGACACATTTAAATAACATGGGGGCAAAATAAACGGAGCATAGAGGGGAGGGAACAGGGCAGGTGAGAAAGGGAGGATAGGGGAGGAGACAACCAGGAGAGACGAAAATAAATCTGTCTAAAGGCCGACTGGGTAAGTGACGACCAAGGAGGCAATCCACGGCCCATCTCCCCTATAGCTAAACCAGGTAGCTCCATCGGGCATCAGACAAAATAGTTCAGTCTCAATACATTGAGAGAGGAGAGAAGTAGAGATATAAATAGAGGGAGGAAGCGGGAAGAGACGGCAAGAGAGACGAAAGGAAGTCTGGCTAAAGACCGACTGGGTAGGTGACGTCCAAGGAGGGAATCCCAGACCTGTCTCCCCTATAGCTAAACCAGGTAGCTCCATCGGGCATCAGACAAAAAAGCTAGCTCTCAAATGACGCGGGAAATTCACAGGTAACAGGGTGGGGCCTAGGGCAAGGACAGGTGAGGGTAAAGGTTAGTAGCAGGAAAGAGGAGAGGAGTAGAGCAGGGAGGGGTAGGGGGTAGGTAGTTCGGTAAAGGTTCCCATGGATCTGCTGCGAGGCATTCAAAAAGCAGGTCCGTTTCTTCACAGGTGCCACAATGGAGTTCTCCGTGCGGTGCCGCTGAGCAGGGTCCGGTGCAGATACTTCCAGGCTCCCCTTCTCTTCGGGCCGGTTCGGTGTTTGAGGCATTAGGAAGGGTCATAGTAAAGACCACCAAGGATGAAAACCAGGAATAAAATAATGGTTGCTAAAGATGACGGTCGGGGTAAAGTAAAGGTTACTAGAGAGGAAGATGAGGCGTATAGCAAAGGTCATCATTTACATGGATCAGGGATAAAGCAAAGGTTATCATTGATGAGGGTAAGGTGCAGAACAAAGATCACCAAGGATGAGGCCCAGAAATAAAGTAAAGGTTGTCGGAGATGAGAAGGAGAAAAGCAAAGTCGATGAAGTATGAGAGGCAGGAACAAAATAAGGGTTACTAGAGATTAGAAGGCCAGAAGAACGGTCACCACAGATGCAAACCATAGAAAAAGCGAAGGTTGTTAGAGATGATGGTTAGAGGCAGATAAAAGGTCACCAGGGATGAGAACCAGGGGTAAAGTTAAGCTTACTAGAGACGATGGATGCGAAGAGGCAGAGTATAGGTTGCAAAGGATGAGAACCAGGGGTAAAGTAAAGGTTGTTAGAGAGGCGAGTTAGAGGCAGAGCAAAGGTCGCCAAGGATGAGAACCAGGGGTAATGTAAAGCTTACTAGAGACGATAGATGTGGAGAGGCAGTGCAAAGGTGGCCAGGGATGAGAAGCAGGGGTAAAGTAAAGCTTACTAGAGACGATGGATGCGAAGAAGCAGGGGTAAAGTAAAGCTTACTAGAGACAATGGATTCCTAGAGGCAGAGCAAAAGTCGCCGGGGGTGAGAACCTGGGGTAAAGTAAAGCTTACTAGAGATGATAGATGTGGAGAGGCAGAGCAAAAGTCGCCAGGGGTGAAAACCTGGGGTAAAGTAAAGCTAACTTGAGAATGGGCTAAACCGCAGAGCAAATTCTCAAAATCTTGAAGCTCAAGAGGTCACTATGGACGAGAACCAGATGCTCTGCAAGGTGATCAAGGGTGAGAATCAATGGTAAAAGAAAGTTCTTAAACATATAGATCAGGTGCAGAACTAAGGACATGAGCAAACCTCCCCTAGAATTGTGTAGAGTAAATACCCAAAGCCCTTGACAAGCAAAAGACTAAGGTCACATTTATAAATTCGCACTATGGATGACACCACACCAGGGATCACACACAGACCAAATGTATCCCATGGGTAACAACCCATCCCGAAATGAGCAGACATGAATGGAAGAAATGCTGTGAAAATACATACACAAAGCACATTGGCTTCAAACATTCTCCCAGAAACCTTCTTAGCTCCAGCCTCACCCTGAAACTGCTGTAATACTAACAGGAGCACCACACCCAGCCCTATCATGATAACTCAAAAGAATCCTCGAACTCCAACTATAAAGACATTGCTTTCAGCTCTTTCACTTAAGGGAACAGCTTTCAAAATGTACAAGGGAACAGCAAAAAGAACCGTGAAAGAAAAGAGAAGGGAAAAAACTAACAGCACAATGGAAGGTTTGTGCAAAAAAGAAAACAAGTGAAACAAAAGATGTTCTCATCTGACAATACAAAAAAATAATAGAATACGTCCATTGAAAGCCTCTCCCTTGCAACACTTTGATATATTTGCTTACATGGTGAGGATAACAGCTGCCTTTAGATCTCTCTGCAGTTGGGAACTATTTGTAGGCGGTAGGCTGTAATGGAGACAACCATATGTATTGTTTCTGATTTTCCAGTTCCTTTAGCTAACATTCAGATTGAAATCATCAAAGACGAGAATTATGTGCAAAATAAATATATTGCATTGTATTTCACAGCTTGCAAGCATTAGTGGAGCCTTGGGGAAAATAAAATTGCTCATTGAATCAAAAACATTTAAACATACAATTGGGTGAGTATATAATTGAGAAGTTACTACCAGGCTTTGTGTACTGATAGTTGATTAAATGTAATTAAATATGCATTTTTAGTTTTACATAGTGATAACATGGCCTTTTGCGCTTCTGAGCGCTTTACGTGACCAACCTACTAAAATATAGTACTTTCTAAATTAATATATTTAAAGAACAGGATATGTCTGATTTATCACAAATAGATCAATATTGTATTAGATATCACATTTTCAGAAACAAGTGCAATAAAGGTAAATAAATACTGGTATTACATTGTGACCAGAAGATGATTACGAGTAAGATAATTCACTAGAAAAGTCGTTAACTGAAAAAAAAACACACCCAGGTACACATCATATAAATAAAAAAAAGACATCTGTGGCTCACAAGTTATTGATTGGCTGGTTGGTGGTCTTTCAGGTTAGAGCTGGAAATGTGCTCTGGTGGCAACTTGTTGACATTTGAGGCAGAAGACTTAACCAGAACCGTGTGATGGATGGAAAGGCCACCAAAATGTTTCCCATTTTCTCAAGGTTCAGATGTCCTAATAAACAGCACTTAAAAACTTCCAGAACTCCAACGTGAAGCGTTAAATTTAAATACAAAAAAACTGGATAACTGCGTTCACGGTAGGCAATCACTCGGTCAAAGTTGAATAGATTTTTTTTTCTGGTGAAAAGTCCTACTTCATGGAGTTCTTTTTAAAATTTAAAGTGCTTCAAAAACTCCCTCAGGTTGGGAAGGTGCAAAAAAAGAAATAGAACAATAAACATGTTAAAAAACCAATATTTAGTGGAAGAATTAATTGTTTAAAAAAATTGTTTTGTAGGTGAATTTTCCAGTGCAGGAAGATTGTGCAAGTGAAGCAGAGTCAAGTACACTTTGCCTGCGGATAATATTTATTACAAACCGTATAATTGCGATATGTGCGGTAACAGCAGCTACTGCACAATCAAAATTTACTGGGCCTCTCGTAATAATGACCTTATATTTTCAGGCACTACTCTTTGACTCTTTGAAAATCAGCTGTCAGATCGCACTTTGTTTGTTTGTGGTGTATCCAAGTTCCTAAAATGGTCTTGGCTAATTCGTTCAAAAAGGCTCGCCTTGTCAATTTAATACTTGTCTTAACTGCTTATACAATGCTTTTTATTGTGCAAATTGAATGTGTATGTAAATATTGTTTTTAATCCATTGTATTATGCTTTTATGATATTCTTTTATATCGAAATAAAGCCTTCAATCAATCAATCAGATCTTCCAGTGAGGTATCATTGTGATGAGCCAGGCACTGCCGTCGCCTGCTTATGCCTCAGTCCCGCTCTTTCAAAGGATGGGTACAATGTACCCACCACCAATGACTGAAATATTCCTAACTACATTGTTAGAGCAATTTTGAATACATCGTTCAGAATTGTGGACCAGCCCTTACTCCTTCTGTACCTCTTTCACTCTCTGCTTTCCTATCCTCATCTCTTGCCTTTTTCAGCGGGCTTTGTACTTTTCATAACTCGTCACATGCTAGAAATAGGATTATCAGCAACTTCTAGGATAATATGCTGTTCATGACGACCTGTTTCAATCAGTTTGTTCCTCACGGACCATTACGGAGGGATGCATAACTCAAGCGTATTGACCTGACAAGGATCTGCCAAGTACAACTTGCGTGTATGCTGTCTCCTCGATGACTTGGTCACTAGGGCCTACTGCATTCCAAGGTTATACACTCACTAACTCGTGTCCCTTTGCATTGATCCGATTGTAATGTACCGTCTGATCCACCTTTTGCTGTCTTCTAGTAAAGGCGTCATGGTCAGGGCCGGACTGGCCATAGCGGTCACCGGGCGTTTCCCCGGTAGGCCGCTAGGGTGAGGGACGGTTTTGGGCCCCTGGGGGGCCATTTTTACTACCGGGTGTCGGCAGTATCGGCCCCCCTGTAACAAAATTGGCCGAAACCGGCCCTCACAAACTGCTCAGCGGCACTCCCCATCACCCCAGGGGGGCCAGCTGAGCACTTTGCCAGGGCCGGTTTTTGTTACCAGTCCTGGTAATGGTTGACTTGATGTACACACAATACTTTGCCCTGTCTTTTATGTATTTTGTGTCTGTAAGGAAAATCAATAACATTTCTTTGAATTTCAGAATTATGTACCAGCGTGATCAGTAGTTGTGGTTGAAAATGTAAGATGTCACTGAGCCCAACTTTTTGAAGTTTTTAAACTTTGACAACGTCCTGCACATCACAAAGTTTAATAAACTATCAATACAAAATACCCTGCAAAAGGTAAGTCCATGCAGTTAATATCTCAATCAACGTTTATCAGGAGGATTTTGCCATAAAGTGTTTATAGAAATTGGACTTTTTGAAAAATAATTCCCCTTCAATATTTTTATATAAGGAAATCTTCTGCCTTGGGTAAATCTGGGGGAAGGACACAATCTTTACAACTATGTACAGTAGCTGTGTATGTTGAGCAACTTTATGCGCCTCTCTTGATCGGCAAAATATGAACACACTTGTAATGAAGGGCAAATGGATATTGGGTAGTTTGTCGTCCTACTGTATTCCGTCCATGTAAAAAATGACTTATTTTAGTTCCCTGCCATCACCCAAATTATTCCAGGGTCTCTATTCATTAGTACACAGTGCTCATCACAAGCATGTGTGTGCACCAAAGCCTTGTAAAAATCCACTCTCCCAGTAGCCTTGGGCAATGTGTGTGCATCTATCTAATTTCAATTGGATGGGGGCCTTTGCGGGGCCTTGGTCGCCAACGTTATGCAGGGCCCTTGCTGGGCCACTCACTATGCTATGCAGACCTTATTCAAAAGAAAAATAATTACTTTTGATATATTTCAAGGCAGAACCAGTATAAGTAGTTATATGTAGTGGCGGCTAGCATCACCCGTCTCATCATGACATTATCGCAAAGGTATAAATTTTTTTAGCAGTGGCAGACGGGACCATGCAGAGAATGGGGCATGGGGAAAACAGCCATGTCTCTTTCACCCTTGTGCCAGCCCTGATTGGGTGGACTGATAGATTAGTGACTACCCAGGAAAAAAGTACCTATGGATTAGTAAGAAATATGCTTGCGTGTGCCAGCCCGTTCAATCTTGCAGTACCTGCTGAGCCAAGAAGATTCACAATGATCTGCGTGGATGCCTGGATAAAAAAAGGAAATCATTTGGGACTGAAACAACAAAAGCAAAGCTATAAACAGAATATCAGATGAGATAACTAACAGTAAATTACAGGCTGCCACGGCTTAATAATCACTCTTCAGCGCATCTCGCTAAAAACTTTGCTTTCCATCAGCAGTCTTGTGCTGATCTCATCTCTAGACTAGAATATGAAACACAATCCTCATGCTGCACTATGGGAGGCCTTAACTATTCAATGGCCAATCACCAACCATAGGATCACTGGGGAATCAGCATTGGACGCCCTACTATTTATGGACCAATCCTCAACTGCGGAGTCAATGGGGTATCAATGTGAAATACCTTAACTATTCGAAGACCAGTCATCAACCGGGGCATCACAGGAGCATCAATGTTGAAATGAAATGAAATGAAATGAAATGTCAACTTGTAGAGCGCGATTGCTGCCCTGGGGCGTCCAAGCGTTAGATGCCTTAACTATTCAAAGACCAATCATCAAACGTGAGATCGATGAGATATCAACAGAGGATACTTTAACTATTCAAAGACCAATCATAAACCATTTAAAGATCCATATGGGCAAGCTCCTTTTGTCAGGGGATGCCACACTTGGTTTAATTTCCGTCATTTCAATCTGAACCAAACATGATCTCTTGGGGGTACCACAAAGTTCATGATTCTCCTCATTTGCTTTTTAAGCACTTATATGACACCTTTGCTAGAACTGCCAAGCTCTTGGGGAATGCTTGTCCTTAATTATGGAAGCTCTGGATACATTTCCAACCGTTCGCACCATATACTTTTCACTTTTTTACGTGGTTGTTGGCCACCGACTGGTGGATGGGAGCCAATTATCTAAAAAGCATTAGCAAAGCCATAGGCTTGGCCTGGGAAAGCTGATGTGATGGTTAACGTTTTCTCTATTTATTTTATTGGACGCGCATCTCATTAAAATAAAAAGAAGACAAAAAAAAGAAACACAAAAATGTCATTGCCGTGAACAAATGCTCACAATAAAAAAAATGTAACTACTACATATAATCTTAATAGTAAAGGATGTTTGTTAATAGGCAAATGTACTTAGATTCAGAATGGAAACCCACTGTGGTTTTAAGGCACATCACAGGAATTTATGGTTGTAATATTGGTGCAGAATTTATGATTGTTATTGGTGCAAAGGGAAGATACTATTGGCTTTGAATTACTGTAACCTGAACATAATTTAAACACACAGAGATTACTAAAACCAAGAAAAGGATAAAGAATGGAAAGAAAAAAGCATTGGTAATGTAAACTATTGTCACACCAACCCTGGCACTGAAGTACTTTTTTTAGGTGGATGTAGGTTTGTAATCAGTTAAAATGCAAACACACACAGCAAGAGAGCCAATGTCTGAAGTAGGCTGGCTCATCGGCTGTGGGGGTGGAAGGAAAATGTGAATGACATCTGAACAGACCAATGGATGAAGAGTGTTCTGTCAAAGCTGTTAATGTTCCAATGTATCATTTTTTTCTTTCCTATTACACAGGACTGGCATGAGAGCCAAAGTGCGTTTAAGCCAGACCAATAAAGGAATAGAAGTAATCATGGTGATCAGTGGCCCGAACTCCTGTTGGGCAATGGAAATTTAGGATACAGACCAGGACATTGACACCTAAGACAGATAAAGTAAAAAGAAAAGTGAGCTTTTTTTTTTGCGAGTTATAAAGATGCGCTTTACTTATGTAAACTTTACACATATTGTGCAGCCTTTCGTATGCTAAAGACTGCAAATAAAAATATTTTTTTAATATTGATTTATACTTTATGATTCGAATGTAATATTTAACACTATAAACTTTACATCATTCGAAATCAGTTAGAATATTCCATAAAACAAGAATATAATTCTGCAAAATGATAATTAACCCTATCTTTAACAAGTCATTAAAGTATAATTCTTGTATTAATTTTAGGTAACATGTCTAATAAAGGCAGTTGTCTTACTCCAAAATATAACATAAATATCTCCAGTGCCAAACACTCATAAAATATTTAGTATGGATTTTCATGACCTTATTTTCAAAGTCAAAATCGCCTCTGATCATGTGGACTTGCCCAAGTCTCTGTGGGAGGCTGTGGGAGCTAAAGCAGAATCACAACTGTTGTGGAGCACGTGACGCCAGGTCTCTGCAGGTATCATTGGTTACTCATGACAACCTCCACTTTAAATCTCTACCCATGATCACATGGCCATTCACCATCAAGCACTGAAATATTTAGCAAAAGTATTTATTTGCCCCCCAACAAACAGCAAGAGCTCTGCCTTTAGGAGGGGTTGGTCTAACTGGCGTAATTAATACTCTAGCGTAATTACTCATAACGACCACAAAATTACTCCAAATTATGCGTAATTTTTTGGGAAGCGTAATCCAGCATTTAGTGCTAATTTCATAGTGCAAAATGCATCCTTGTGTCCAAAATGGGCCCAAGGAGGCATTTTGTGCTAAGAAAATATCACTAACACAAACCGGAACAGTAGTAGCCAGCAGCCGCTCGCTCTCTTTTAGTTTGTGGTTCCTGTGCACCTGCAGCAGGATTTTTGCCCCCAATTATTCTTAATTACTCAAGAAGGCGTTATCGCATAATTTTGGTAATTTTGCATCACAGAGAGAATTCGTAATTACTAAAATTACTCGGATTAATCCGGCGTAATTAAAATTTCACCCAGGCCTAGTCTGTAGATGATTTCGTTCATAATGCAGGCGTCACAAGCACTGGAAAACAGCATAATGTAAGTAATCCCATTATGCTTTGCTTGTTTTGTTTACATGCTAAGCACTAGTAAATTGTAATATGATCTTTGATGACAAATAAAAAATAAGACAAGTAGATCCTCTTTTTCATCCATGGTGAGACAGTTAGCCATTGGAATCTATTTATCGTTGCATTAAATTATCATCTTGCAGATAGTGTTGGAATTTGGTTACAAGTTGAGGTGGATAAAACCCTACTCAAGCAGCATCAACAATCTCTGTCAGGGTGAGATACAAGCAACCCCTAAAATATCCTGTGCTTAACCCTCTGGTAGCCTGGCACAAAAGCAGGCAGGATTATCTGTGAGGCAATGTGCAAAGTATTTATGCAGCACTCAACAGTAATAAAGTGGAAACACAACGCAAGAAAAATCCGACACCAAATTAGAAAAGTAGAGCAAAGTATAATAAATTATGTGACACCAAAACGACAAGCATCCATTCTGTAGAAATTAAGATATGCAATTTTAAATATTACAGGTAAGTGTAACGCCCCAAAATGCCACTCGCGGTTATCTAGTTGTGAGAGACCGGGTGAAAGTCACAAGTTCAGGGTGACCACAAGGGTGCATGGGCCGGATACAGGGAGCAGGTTAGTCCAGGTAAAAGACTTGCCTATAAACTCTAGCATGAAGAGTTGAGTTTGCAGTGGAAGGGGCCGTGAGGAGCAGGGAGAGCATTGCAGATGGGTGATAATGTAGCATGATGAGCAGGCTGAGCAGCGTGGACAGTCATTGCTGTAGCGCGAAGATCCTGCCAGGTGTCGCAGATGTTTCTGCTGGAGCTTTGCGGTGGTGGTCACTGTGAGCTGTCGATGCTGTAGTGCGAAGTATAGAGCTTGTGCTGCCAGGCTTTGTTGACGGTCTCTCTGGCACCAAGAGTCAGGTTCTCCAGAACGTTGCATTGGCAGGTGGAGCAGGCAGCAAGTTCTTAGCCCGTTCGAGTTTGCAAAAAAAAAAAGAAAAACTTCTGAATTTCCCATTTTCTTTGGAGAGGAGCTCAACTGAGGTTACACCAAGTGGTCCAGAACCTGACGGGCACCTCTTGGGAAATAAGGAAGTCTCTCCAGAAGAGGCCAGCAGGGCTCAGTCAGGTCCAGTTGCAGGACCAGACAGATCAGCTGGGAAGTTGCAGGGAGCATCTGGAGCTTGTGGCTCAAAACAGGAGGTCAGCTGGCTGACCCTAGGAGTCACTCCACCCTAGGGTGAAGGTTTCAGGTCCAGTCTTCCTTCTCAGTAAGCAGGACAGCAGGCAGTGGAGTAGCAGGGCAGCAGTATGGCAGTCCTTCCTGCAGCAGAGCAGCACAACAGTCATTCTTCTGTTGTGTCCACGGGTCCAGGAATATACTGAAGAGTTAGGTCTGAGGGTCCAATATTTATATAGGGGGCCCAATTTGAAGTAGGAAAAGTTTCTGAGAATTCTGTATGATGCCCTTGAAGTGTCCTGCCTCCCCTGCCCTGTCTCCAAGCTGGCTGCATGAACAATGCTGTGCTGACAAGTCCTTTATGTGAAGTAGGGCACAGCCTATTCAGGCGTAAGTGGGGCTGTCCCCAGCTCCAGCCCCAACCTGCCGGTTGATGGCCCATCCAAGCACAACAAATCCCTTTGCTGCAAGGCTATCTGGGCAGATTGAACAAAGTCCAGTTTCCAAATACACCCAGACATGTGACCCAGGAACAGGCACCAAATAAGATGGGAAATGGCAACTTTCTAAAAGTGGCATCTTCAAAATTGTAACTTAAAATCTGACTTTACCATTAAAGAGGATTTTTACATACAATTTCTAAGACAATAAACATGACCCTCCTATCTGCTTCCAATTGAAAGTTATCACTTACAAATGTAATCAGTTTACCCAATGTTATCCTATAGGAGAGGTAGACCTCAGAAGTGAAAAAACAAGAGTTTTTCTTAATAGTACATGCCCAACATTTTTAATACACTGCACCCTGCCCTTTGGGTTGTGTAGGGCCTACCATAGGGGTGACCTAGGTATACTAAAAAGGGAGGTCTGGGCCTGGCAAGAACTTGCCAGGTCAAAATGTCAGATTAAAACTGCACACACAGGCTGCAATGACAGGCCTGCAACATGTTTAAAAGAGCTACTTAAGTGGGTAGCACAATAAGTGTTGCAGACCCACTAGTAGCATTTAACTTGCAGGCCATGTGTACATATGGTACCACTTTACTCGGGACTTACAAATAAATTAAATATGTAAATTGGGTGTAAGCCATTGTTACCATGTTTAAAGGAGAGAGCACAAGCACTTTAGCACTGGTAAAATGTGCAGTAAGTCAGCAAGAATGAAGTTGACAAAAAAAATTATGTTGAAAGGCAAAACGTTGGGGAAAAACTATGCCAAGGATGTCAAGTTCGACAAACAGCTATAGTTACATTTTCCCAGGGCCTACCTCTGGGGCTGAGGCAACCTCCGCCATGCTTAACGTGGGCCACATAAGCCCACTAGCTACCCACTTCTAGTAGGACAAGAAATATCGCCATCCACACAATAGTGTTATTGCTGGCAGTTCCCTCACTGCTGTATTCTCATCCAGCATACGTTGCAACCATGGCCAATTCACATGGGTAGGTAGGTCTCTATGCCAGATAGCTCAATCCGCAGTGGTGCTGTGCCTTTTATACACCAATTGAAAGCATAAGAACAAAGAAAGTTAGCTCTTTGCACTCCCCGCCTACTGTCTCTGACAGGCTAGAGGGGATCAGTTGTCGTATATCACTCCAGCCACTTGGTCCCTACTACACCGTATGTAAATGAATTCCTCTTCATCACATCCAAATAATGAAGAAACAAACACAAGTTTAACAATGTAAAAAATTGCAATGATCGAAAACCCACGGGGTTTGGGAGGTTCAGTGTTGGTGGTATGCACCGGATCGCAACTAAGTCTGGGCGGAGTTAGAAACTCCGTGAAGTGACGCAAAATCTCCTCTGTGCTCCTTGGAGTTCCACGAGCAGTGGAGTATGACATGTAGCTGTGCTCATACAGATTTTTTAGCGCTAAGAGTTTGTCCCGCACTATAAAATCAGCACAAACAGCACTACGTGCAGTGCAACAGGGCGCTGCTTCCTTCTGTCGCTCAAGTAGATGTTCTACGCGAGCAGCAGCATCCTCAATGTGAGTGCTAGATTTCTCAATGCAAGCGGTCGTGACCTAACACGAGCGGTCACAACCTGCTGCGATCACCCGCATTGAGAATTCTCGCTGGGAGATCTAGCGCGTGATTTTTTCTCACGAGCACTCGCCAACTTAACATTTGTGAGCTGCTTGAGAGAAAAAACTTGGCTCCAAGTCACTTCACAGAGTTTTGTGGAACTTGGCACTCCATAAGGAACATCGGAGTGCGTAAAACTCAGCGAACTCCGCCGGCGGAGCAGTATTCTTCGCCCACCCCTAATCGCAACCTACCACTGGCTATTGCTGCTTGACTGTAGGTTTGTGTGATCAAGGAGGTGAGGGTCAGTGGATGTGCCCTCAATGCACAGGCAGCTTTGCCGGAGAACTAATTCCACACTATTGTCCAGCAGCGATGTAGTTTCCATACTTCCGGATAGTATTTAATTTGTTAAAGGAAATAGGTCTACCATGGGACCGCACCTCTGGGGCTGCCAAATGCAATGAATGAAGACCAAGGCTGCCTAGTACTGATTCTATCCTTATCTCACTCTTGTGGGTTCTTTTTTATCCTGCTTCTCCCTTTGTCACTGTTTCCCATATTTCTTCCCTTCTTTTTTCTCACTTTTCTGTTTCTTTTTTTGCAGCACAAACTTGGCCAGAACATGGTCACCAATTACGTAACACATTCTGTTTTTTTCTATATTTATTTTTGTAAGCAAGGGGAGACTAAGTGATTTGCCCAGAATCACAAGATGTTGAGCTGCAACTGAGACTCGAACCTGGTTACCCAGTTCCACAATCTGCAGCTCTGGCAGTAGTGATGTTATGTAAGCAAGTCCTGTTCCACAATGTCACCCACTGGCACAAATTAAGCTTTGGTGTGGGAGTCTTTGGTGTCTGATTAGGTGATGGTCTTTGTCTGAAGTCATGAGTCTGTACTAAGGATTTGGCATGGATGCGGTGCTAGGGACCCAGCGTGGACTTTACTTTGTCACATTCAAGGGGTGGCTGAACTGGGTAACGTTTCTCAGAGGGGCGGACAACACTGCACTCAGACACACACCATGGAGGAACCCCAACAGAGAAATGTGGGAAAAACTAGACATATTCCTAAACCCCTACAAACCACCATGAAAAACTAAAATCCAGAGCCAAACCAGCCAAACACGATTCAGAAGCGGCCTGTCGACCTGACACTAAACAACAGCACGTCAATTTTATGTTCTATGTTACGTTTTTTTGTATGCTCCAACTAAACCGCAACAACCTGCTCCAACCTATATGTTCAATGTTTCAATGTTATACGGGTGCAAGAACGATGGGCAGACTCGATATCACTGTACAACCAATCTCCGAACTAGATACAAACCCAACCACCGTTGAAACCCGGAGGGCCCTATGTAAATGCCCGACTAACCGGCTATCTGTTGTATGTCACTTTGTACTCTGTAACATGTAAATACCAATAAAAATATATATTTTAAAAATATATAAGTCTGCGGCATTGGTGAGATCTTTCAGAAGAAATGGGCAACTCCTGGGTCCGACCTTACCATGCACGAGACCAAGCCTCCGCTGCTCCCCACAGTTTCACCTAATTTTAAGAGCGAAGTATCTCATAAGATCTTTTTTGTTTAAAATAATTGAAATAACAACTTTCATATTTCTAGTCTATGGAAAGTGAGAACGTTTTTCAAACTGGACTCATTTGGGAACATTTCTGGATGGCTGAAACACAGTAAGTGGAATGAAAGTAACAGCAGTGGGGCCGGGTGGGGGGGGATTTCGACAGACGATGCTGAGGGAAAAATAATTATTTATTTAATTTTCCCTCTGCATCGTCCCTCGAAATCCCCCCTCCCCCAGGTGCCATCGCCCTACCGCTGTTACCGGCACGGGCCGCGGCTGGGTAGGATACCTTCTCATGTATGCAGGTGCGCATATATAGAAACCCTTCACAAATACTCAACATTTATGAAAGTATTAAATTACCAAGTAAGAACAAATGTGTTCTGAGGATGAGCAAACGTCTGCTAAAACCTCAACTTCGTTCATATGATTAGTCCTGGCAACGGAAGCCCCCAGAAGAGAATTCTATTGCTGTTATTAACAGTCCTGAATTAATTTTGATTAATCTTGAAATTAAAATAAAATGCAGCCGAAAGACTTCATTTGCTTTCAAAACGATGTCGGCGTTGGTTTCTGTTCCCACGACAGGTTGCGCACGTCGTTCAGACCCACGCGCATGCGCGGTTTCGCCAGAGCAGTGCTCCTGAAGCAAGCGAGGCCTGATCTTTCTGTCTGCCCTTGTTAGCCACGTGCCATCTGGGACAGCGCTGTGCATGTATCTGACTGTGGCAGCCGTCCATGTACTGTAATTAGTTACAAATAAGGCAGCAGATCATTACAGAGCTGAACGCGCTGAGGCTTCTCTGCAGTAAGACAAGGGTGCGGAGGCATCTCACGCACACTGTTTGAGGGCGGGACAAATGGACCCCCTTCTGCTCTGCAGTACATTGGATGTGTGGGGTTGTAGTGCAGTTTGTGGAGGCAGGAAGGATAGACATAACATGGACAGTCCTCATCATAACTCCATCATCCCACAGCCTTGTGGGAGAGGTGTGGCGCCGTGGCTAGGGCGACTGACGCTGGAATCTGGGTATCACGGTTTGATCCCCGGCGGCAGATTAGCCCAGTACCATGTGACTCTGTGCAATCTCTTGCTTAATCTTCCCGACGGCCCCCAGCGCCTAGAGACCCTTACGGGTGATTGTTCGCGCTTTACAAATGTGAATTATTATTGTGTCTGTAGATGAATGAGTGAGTGGGTGTGAGTGTGTGTGTGAGCGTAGGCGTAACGCAAAATTATGCCCCCTGCAGAATGTGATGAGGGGCCTCTAAGTCTCCCCATCTCACAAATATTAATTGACCTTGGGCTAAAAGGGACCCTCTTGAATATTTAGGGGCCAATCTGAGGGTTGCCCTCACCTTGCTTCACAAGGGCTGCTGAGGCCTGTGTAACGCAGTGTGTGAGTCAACAAAACAGTGGGTGGATGATAAGCGAGTGAGGTGGATATATATGTGTATTTGTGGGTGTGAGTGAACAAGAGGGTGAGTGGGTGCGAGGTGTATTCCTAGGTGTGTGTGTGTGTGTGTGTCTGCATATACAGTGAGTGAATCAGAGGGGGGGGTGGATGAGTGAGTGAGGATACTTCTGTATCACACACCTACCCACAGATCATCTGTGGACCCCTCCTTCCTTAAGTGGTGTTGGCAATTAGGGCAGGGGAACACGGATGTACACTTGTCTGCATTGCTCCACTCTCTTTTGCAGACACAGGCTCCCATAGTAGACTACAGCCAATCCTTACGCTGCTTTCATGCTGCTGAAAGCAGCGTCAGTATTGGCCTGAGCACCGAGGATTTGCGCTCTCAGTTAGACCTGTGCCTGCTCTCTCCAACCCGTATATAACAGTGTTTGGTTCTGTCAAGTAAAACTGAATTTCTTTTTAGCATTTGTATTTTTCCTGATTAGTAGGAAAGAACCAATCAATAGTACATATTGTTGAATGTTGTTTCTTGTATACTACACAGCATATGTGCATGTATGTAAATGATTTTACATGTTTTTCTGCTTGTATACATTTGTATGTAGTATGTGAGATATGATATATGACGAATAATATATCAGTCATTTTCTGGACTCAGTTTGTTTATCTGTATGGTTTAGGCACTGTATACAATTGATTGGTTCTTTCCTACTAATCAGGACAAATACGAATATTAAAAAGAATTAAGTTTTAATTCACACAACCAACCACTATTATATACTGTTATAATACACCAGGTTCTGTGAGATACTGGGTTACCTCATTAATTTCTAATGCTCTTTCCAACCTAGCAATGCAGCTCGGGTTGGAGAGAGCTTCAGTGTGCTTGACGGTTTGGCCGACTTGAGATGACCTACCAAACCGTCATGCGCACTGAATAGCTGAGCGAGCACTCCTCCACCAGCATGTCACTCAGGCGCGCAACACCCATTGGCGGCTTCGCTGGCTGGCGAGCATCTAACTGCAGCCGCACCCAAGTACTTAACAGGTCTTTAAAAGACCATTTACTTGTAAACAAGGCTTTTGTTGTGTGTCACCCCTTCTTACAGCCACTTTGTCGGTGGTTGGAAGAATTAGCCCCCCCGAAATATTTTCCAGCCTCCCCCGAAATTTGGCTCTAGTTGCCCGCCTGATGTCACTTTCCTGGTCCTGCCCACAAGCCTTGGGTCTGGGAGAAAAAACAAAACCATAATAAACAAGGGTTTAATATTGTTTTATTTTTCATTTTTTGTGGCTGCTGGCAGGTGGGGCAACACTCCTCTGTGATAGCGGCGGAGCCGCCGCTGTTTCTACAAAGATCAGTTACAAACAAGGCAGTTAAAAAATCATACAAGTTAAACATTGTAGTTGAAAGTGCTTTATTGTTAATATAAAAACACTGAAAACCCAGAGTTATGACTAGCTAAGCAGTAACAGCAACCATGATTTATAGCTCATGACCTCACACATGACATCACAGATGACATCATGAGAGGCATTCTTGATGATTGAGGGTGACACTTAATTTCATCTATTATACCAAAGAAGTAGAAACATTCCCTTTTCATATATGTTTGCTGTCATGGAAAAACATTTTGACATCCAATATGGAAGACCACATCGATCACCAAAAGTCCACTGGGCACGACTGTATGTCACTTCTTGCAGGCTTAGGAGATGGGAACTGGGCACAAGGCAAGAAAGGATGTAACATATGGCATCTCAAATTAAAGTAGATAACATTAATGGCGGCGTCATATATCATCACCAATAACATCATCAAGGATCCAGTGCTTAATTTGTGGAAAACGAAGTGCCAGGGCCCTCGTCAGGAAGCCAAAGCAGCTTGCACTGCCCATTGCCCCTGCCAGTGCTGCTAATGACTCTACCAGCACAACTACTAACCATCTCACTCCTAAAAATCTGACAGTACAGACTATTCCAGGCCACTAAAAGCTGCGGGAATGACCGGCAGCAGGCATTTGTCATTTTAAATGCTTATTATTAAATAACTGCTGTTGTACTCATTTCAAAAGTAGCAAACACCGCCCCAAGTGGCCCCCTGCCATGAGACCAGGTACTGACTATTAGGTGCCGGTGCACAGGACCGGAAACCACTGGCACAAATTAAGCACTGCGAGGACCAATGATATAATTGATGATATCATTTATGAAGATACCTGTGATAATGTGTTTTTAACTTTTGACTCATAAATATGCCATGCAAAAATTCCTAAATCATGTGACACTCAGGTTGGAGGCAGGGCTTCTTCACTGTGAACAGCTCAGTAGTGGAATCAACAATTGGAGTAAAACTTGAGTCAAACAATTCCAGATAATTGCTTCAAACTTTGCTGTTTTGCCATTTGTTTTCTTTTAGTGACTGTTATTTTTTTTCCATTTTCATTTCATCCTGTCTCGCTCACTTATTTTCTACCGCTGCCAAGATACTCCTCGGGTCCGCCGTTTTGCAAATAACCAGTTACTAAAGCAAATCAAATCAACCTCAAAATACCTTCAACCAAAGTTTTTGTCTGAGAATTTGAATGTTGTTTTTACACTGTAAGACCATCATTTGAATTCAAATCAATTTTTCAGTAATTTTTATTGTTTTGATATGAAATTCTTTCACACCCAACTAAAAGTACACACAAGCTCAAAGGGGAGAGTGTGTCCTTTGGCCGCACACAGCACTCAGTGCCTTTGCCACCAGAACCGATTGTGCAAGATGTCCAACTGTGTACGGTAGGCTTTTGGGATCCAGCATGGCCTTCAGACATTCCATACTCTCAAAGTCCAGACTCAAGGGCCACTGACTCCCAAAGACCTATGTTTTGTGTGCAACAAGGGCTGAAGCTGACCTTCACCAGCACTTTGTACTCTGGCACCCGTCCATAACCTACCTACACCTTTAGCTCCTCCTATTCCTGAGTGCAAAAATTGATCTCTAAAGGTGGACTTTTGAAGTATTGTGCAGATTCCACTTTTAGTGATTCATTCTCACATAAATGTCTTTTCAGGCCTGGAATGTAGTGTCTTTTAGACTCTCTGATGACAAACAAGGAACTGGAGTGTTCGAAACTGCTTCGAGATCAGTGTTCAAAACATTGGACTTGCCGACAAATATCCGGGCACTTTGCTTTCCCTCTGCCAACCTAAGCCCAAGAGATGAGATCCTCTGGCCTTTCTCACTCTCCATCCTGCATTACACGCAGAGCTTTTGTGATCCGACTGCCTGTAATTGGAATAACGAGCAATCACAGATGCTCTTCTAAGTGGAGTGAGGACTATGGGGAAATGATAGATTTAATTGATCTTGCTGGAAGCTACAAGGATGGTCTATAAACCAGAAAAGGCAAGCGTGGTCTCACAGGCAGTCTGATTAGCCACAAATAATGGCCAATCATTGATTCTTCTCTGTTTGAAAGAGATTCTTTAAGCTTCTTTATTTTTGCTTGTTTTTTTTAGGTCTATTGATGCACAAAATAAATCCTATTTAGTACTCTTTTGTGCCTTAGGGCCTGATTACGAGTGAAGTATCACCCCTAATAAATAATGATTCCACAGGGTACATTATTTACTGGGTACAATAATAACACGTTTTATGAGTTCCCGGGGAATAACACGCAGATATCGATGTTAAACACATCGAAATCTGCATGTCACGGTAAATACCGTATTTTTCCCCCGTTAAATTTCAGCAGGTTTGACCTCCTGAAATGTAACAAATGTTAAGGTATTTAACGCACAAGATAATTTTGGATGAGTTAAAAAACTTAAGACTCATAATTCCGACCCATGTGTATCAGGCCCTTAGTGTTTTGTGTTTCATACATTGCTTAAGCGTTGGCACTGGTGAGCAGTTTTGGTGTAGCACAGCCACATATGTGGAGTACTAGGGAGAAAACATATCATTACCTACTTGTACTTATCTTCATCTTATGATGGTAGTTGATCCTTTTCGTCGCAATATCCTGGTAAGATGATATTTTAAACCCAATATTCTGGGGGAATAACACCTGGCAACCATGATCGTTCAGCTCACTGTGCATTGTTGATGTCCTACAAGACCGAAACGTGTTGCGACATTGATATGTTCCTAATAGTTATGCACCTGCACCAGCACCAGCAATTCTACTGGGCTTCCCCTTTAGTTGCAAACTCAAGACGAATTTGGATGTTTGGGTTCCTGACTCTAATTTCCTTGTATGCACAAAAATATGGAATGGAATGCTATCTGATTCCACCTATTTATTGCACACATCTTAAATGCGGCCTAATTTTATTCTTGTTTGCTTAGTTCTATTCTTCCTATGTATTTGCTGAAATCTTTTTTATTTACTGTGTTTGTTTCCAACACTTCCTTAGAATCACTACATTTTCTACCAAAAAGCATGTCATTCAATTATTTCTGAGTCTTCCTGACTGTCCAATCTTTTAATGATTGATGGGGGGGGGGGAGGTGCACATGGATGCCAATACATCGAAATAAAAGGTTTTGCGACAGTGAAATGACCCCTGGCGGCAGCCTTAGCACTTCTGCACATGAGATTCCAGATGATTGTCAGGCAGTGGAAACTATGTGTTCTTTCCAGCTAGGGGTAGTAAAGGCAGGGGCACTAAAGATCAAGTCAGAGAGTGCAGCTGCTACCCTTAATAGATATGCATGGGCATGAACAGTGAAACACTAGCAGCTGGTCGGCTCTATTTCTGGTAGATGTTTCCTGCTGTGAAATGACCCACACTTGTGCTTTGCACTCTGCCTTTAGGAACCCGAATGCCCTGATCACATATAGCTCTTTAAATTCTCCAGCCACTCCATAAAGGACTTACTTTGCACAGAATTGCACTATTTTGGTGGCATTACATTTGGAACGGTTTCACATGTGAAATTTACAGTGGTAGTGCAGCTTGGCTTTTTTTTTGCAAGTTATATGAAGATGACAAGGCAGTTTTTTGCCATATGTCCAAGCGAATAAAAAAAAAAAATAACATTGTGGTTTTCAGGTAAGGTCAGCTGAACACAGCGGGAGGCAACTTTTCACGTGCACCATAACAGAATTGGATAGTAGCGCTGATCAAAAATAATATAATTGATACAGGTGACTGTTGTAGATTTGATGTATAACTCCACAGACTGGATGTTGCAGGAACAGCTTTATTGCAGCACAGAACAGGTAAGCCCAATCCTCCCCTGGCCAGAGCTCCAACTGCCAACAGGGCAACGGAGAATTCCAGAACAAAGAACATTACAGAGATCTAGAGTGTTAGCTCAGTAGATGAGCTAAGCACTGTACAACATATCTTCCCCCCTTAACAAGGAAAGAAGCAACATCATACAAAAGATCAAACACAATCAATGTACATAATCATTCAAGTGAAAGACGTTGGAGGGTGTGACGTCACCTTCGTCGGCACATAGAGGAAACCTCGTATTCTCCCAAAATTCACGATCGGTTCCACTGCAATTAACGCCAATACGCTGAAGGCTCCTCTCGGTCTGCTTACCACGCGGGTTCGTGAGGAATCGGTGCTGCCGTTCTGTAATTCCTTAATTAGCTGCAATCTTCAACAGGAAGCTATGGCCAGATGTCTTTTAAGTCCAAGTCGCCAAATGTTGTAGATTTGATGTATAACTCCACAGACTGGATGTTGCAGGAACAGCTTTATTGCAGCACAGAACAGGTAAGCCCAATCCTCCCCTGGCCAGAGCTCCAACTGCCAACAGGGCAACGGAGAATTCCAGAACAAAGAACATTACAGAGATCTAGAGTGTTAGCTCAGTAGATGAGCTAAGCACTGTACAACAGTGACACAGTATATAAAAGTAGCATTTAATTTCCCTTAGTTCCTCATTGTCTAAGTTGGTGAGCAGTGTCAATGAGGTCATTCTGTACCTCACGGTCGATGCACAATTGTAGTCCTGCTTCTATGTCTATGGAATGTCCCGTTGTTGGTGTTCAAAATCTGGTCATTGTAGGTTATGTGCTTCCTTCTGGCACAATCTTTTTCTCCACAGCCGTAACAAGAAGACCAACCCCCCTATCTCTATTTATTTTTAAAAGCTCACCTATCAACCTGTTCAGCCCCTCAGGACTGTCTCCTAAGACGCCAATTCACCATAAATGAAAACGGTCAGGACGGGTGTGTGCTTAAGCATATTTCTGCATTGTCTTTGCGAATCACAAATGTTCACAGTGAATTCCAGGAAAACCTAGTCTACTACATGCATTTCAACCCAAATGTTGTGTCTGCAGAGTGGAGCAGACCATTTGCAGGTTTAGGGGTATGTAATTTATTTTGTCCCTTTATTCTTCCTATAGAAATCCCTTCATCTCCAACTGTCAAAAAAGGGGAGTGTGTGGTTATATCACACACTTACTACACTGCTTGCACAAGCTTGAAGTTCAGACATGCAGATGATGTGGAAAAGTACATTTCAAAACCTTTATCATAGCTTTTTGTTGGTCACCAAATTGTTAATGTCATCATTCATGACGCTTAGCTGAGAACAACCGTGTTGTGATCCCTAATTTAAATCTGTTGCTCCATGGAAAATCCAGGTATTTAGCCAGAATATCAGAGACAAAATATTGTGTCAAGAATATAGAGGACAACAATATTGTGAAAGTAAGCACTGGCGGAACGAAAATTGAAGGGGCCTCCCTTCAAGGTATGCGGAGGGGCCCCCACCGGGCTCAATCAGGTGCTCTCCAGCCAGACTGCTGTTCTGAGGGGGCCCCCTGGAGCTTGGGGACCCCCCACTCTGCGGGGGCTGCGGGGTCCTGTGTTACACCCCTGAAAGTAAGTTTCTATACACAAGCAAAGTTTTACTACATATAACTCCACATGTATGCACCTTCCCTTTTATATTTATATATCTTCAAGGTACGTAGATGTGAAGTTAAGATTAGTAAACCTATACTTACCTATTTGCACTTACCTTCTTGATATTTTGGTTCTCCATATTTTTGACACAATAGTCTACTCAATATTTTTGTTTCCAATATTCCATCAGTGATCCATTTTTGAAACTGCAAATTTCACATAACTCTATGAAAAACCTTTTACAAAAATATGAACTTTGTCGGAATACATTTGATATTGCTGCAAAGAAAAATAGGCAACACAGGTTTGCAAAAAGAAAGACCTGCAAACTACCTTTCGTGAGACTTTTTTTTTAGGAATATAAGTGAACAATCTTTAGGATTTTGCTCATGTAAAACCTATAAAAATATTTGCAGAATTTTACGGAAAACAGACGAATTTCATCAGGAATGCAATTTAAAAAAATTTAAAATGATTTAATTTGATGAAATAACAGTATCAATGTTATGTAGGCACAAATATAATTTTCCATACTCCTAATTGGAATCTACTATTGTACAAGAGGAGATGTCACTAGTTGGGCAAATAAATTTGACTTATAAGTGCAACAGTTATTATGATTAAGGCAATATGTGCAATACCTTCAACATAACTGCATTGAACCTGAAAGTTAATCTTCTGGAGCACATACAGCTTCTTAGAATTTTATAAATTGCCCTCACTTCCCAATTCACCCACATAAGGTACAATGATCAATCCTCATTCTGCTGATAGGCCGAAGCATACCACTAAGCATGCCACACATCAATGTCTTGAAGACCACCAGCCTGTAATTTGGCCCTTATGGCAATGTGTGTTACACCCTTTTCCTCTTCTAAAATTGTGCCTTCTGGCACTCTTTGCTGCCTATTGCTCAGCTAGTTCCTGATCTAGTTTACCAACCCGTCTTCGCATTCTACCACTAATCATTGTATCTACACTACATATACAAGTCTTCTGCGTGGAAGCATATTAAAGGAAGATAACTCACTTTCATCAATCTACCGTGATCTATTGACCTGGTTAAAAGAGATAAACTACATTTGCTCATTGCTGCTTTGTCCCTGTGAGCCATGCTGCTGTGCATCCTGTAATTTACTCTTGCTAAAATCTAGTACTTGACTTTTGCTTGCTTTGTGATGCGTTATCATTTCAGGCTGAATGTCCAATAGTTTGTACCCTCTTCTAAGCTTGGACCTTTGTTGCATCCATCATTCACCAGTGATATAGGCTCATGTGTATGTCAAGAGAGTGACTAAACGAAGGCAATGGTAAAGCCAACACGTTTGCAAACATTATTATTAAGTTATTGGTCAGATGCCCCCCTCATGCTGCTTTAGCTTCAGGAGCCCTCTTTGTCTTGCCAATGCTCCTGGAACCCCTTTACTTCCATTTCCTCTTCTGCAACTCATTCTTACTACTCTTTTTGATATTGTGCCCTTCATCCATGAGTCCATTACTACCTTTACTCATTTCATTGCCATAGCTACAAAATGATTTTTTAATTGCTTCTCTGATTTTGTAAGATATTCCATATGCTGGTTCTATTTTGAATGCCAGATCTGATTTTCTGTGTGCACATATGTCAAGCCATGTACCCCCTAAATGATTACTTTTTCCTTTTACAATAGCCTGTGGGTACCATTGTTTCCCCTTGATTGTGTTACATGCACATTGTTGGATCTGTCCCTTTCTGCAGTGTCACCCCCAAACTATTTGCCTTCCTCCTCCCCTTTTTGCTGAATTGTTTTAGTTGCATTTACTACTCTGGGCACTTTAAAACTGCTAAGCAATGCTAAAGTGCATGGGGTTTCTGCTTAAAACATGGTATAATTGGTTTATTCACATTTGGCATATTTAAATTACGTATAAGTCCCTAGTACAGTGCACTACATGTGCCCAGGGCCTGTAAATTAAATGCTACTGGTGGGCCTGCAGCATTGATTGTGCCACCCACTTCAGGAGCCCTTAAACATGTCTCAGGCCTGCCATTGGAGAGCCAGTGTGTGCGGTTTTAAACTGCCATGTCAACCCTCTTGCCAGGCTTAAACCTTCCTTTTTAATACATATAAGTCACCCCTAAGGTAGGCCCTGTCCCAAAGGACATGGTGCAGCGTATTTAAAAAGTTGGACATGTACTTTTAAGTTTTGCATGTTCTTGTAGTGAAAAAGTACTACATTTGTATTTCACTAATGCAAGGCCTATCTCTCCCCTAGGCAAACACTGGGATTAACTTACTACATTTTATAATTATACTTTCCAATTGAGAAAAGACAGATATGTTGTGTTTGGTGTCTCTTGACTAACAATTTAAAATCACTACTTATGGTAAAGTTGTATTTTAAGTTGCAAGTCTGAAAATCACACTTTTAGAAAGTTGGCATTTCAATACTTTAACCATTCTGTGCCTTATGCCTGTCTCTGAATACATATCTGGGGTGGATGACAGCTGGGCCTTGTGCATTCCCTCACACAATGGAGACTTGATGGGCCATTAACTGACTTGATTGGGGGCGGAGCTAAGCATAGCCCCACTTGTACCTGACTAGGCTGTGTCCTGTGTCCACAAAATAGGCCTAATGGCCCTGTATGGTCACTCCAGCCAGCTTGGATCCAATGCAGGGGAGAAAAGGGATTCCCTGCACTTCAAAGCCCCTGTCTAGAAGCTTCATTCACCTTCTAGAACCAGGGCTCCAAAGTATAAATACTGGACCTCAGACACCACCACTTTAGTACACTTCTGGACCTGGGATACTCTGCCAGGAAGGACTTATGTGCTACTGAAAGGACTGTCGCTCTGCTGGACTCCTGCTCTGCTGTGTTGACGTGCTGCCCTCCATGCCTGGCAGTGCAAAGGACCGGACCTGCATCTTTCCAACTCAGAACCAAAGTGACTCCAAGGGTTTGCAGGCTTTTGTCCTGTGTTCTGAATCTCAGGGACACAAAAGACTTCCAGCTCACCTGCTACAACACCTGGACTGTGCCATCTGTGGATCAACACTACCAAGTGGTACCACCCCAGACCTGGACCCTTTGTAGTGGGCCAAAGCTGCTCTATCTTCTGTTATTGTTCTCGGAACCAATGTCAGATGATGAGAAGACTTGCAAAGCAACGCAGCGCAGACCGCGCATGAGGATTTAAAATATTGTATTCAGCAAGTGCAGATGAGCCCACGTAGCTGGCCCATTCTCCATCGCGGTCGTCCTGAACTTGTAACTTTGTCATGGTCTGGCACAACCAGATAACCACAGTTGGCGCTTTGAGCTTTTATGTGCTATTTTTACCTAATTCTTTAGAAAATCATATCTCAAGTTCTACTAGTTGGTTTTTAGTTGTTTTAGTCCTGTATTGCTCATTAAATTAAGCTCTATTCTCCTATCCAGGTGTGGTGATGTTTTGTGTGGTGCTTTTACTGTTATACTGTTTTAAGTGTTGCACAAAAACTTTATACATTGCCTTTTTCTACTAGAAAGAACTGTGTCTACAATTGCCTTATCATTAGCTACAAGCTGCCTTAGAAGTGTCTTTATGTGAGGCTGGTGTTCTCCTGCTTATATAATAACTGAAATTTCAAATGTAAGTTCCCAGTGACTGCAGCCCACATTAAATTATATATTAAAAGTTACTTTTTTAACATAGTTATCAGACCATATTTCTTACATGCCATCAAGATTCTCCCTGCAGTTTTGCAAAATCCCCCATTTTGCAGCATAAACCAGCTGTAGTGTAAAACCATTACAGAAATATGATGACACCGTATAGGTTGAGGTTCACTTTTCAATTAGCGCAAACAGGGCAAGGTTTTTTACCATGTTTAAAGCTTGATATAATATACCCATTTAAAAAGAACAGTCTAGAAGTATGGGGCATCCCTGCCAATGAAGTATCCCAACATAACTGTTCCCCTTTAACTGATATTGCATGAATGATATCAATTCAATATTTGTCCAACTCCTTTCTCAGAAATGGCTAATAGCACATTATATGAATGTGAAAGGCAGGCGGCCATTTTATCTCTCATCGTGTAACTCTTGGCTTATCGGTTTGACCGTGGGATAAAATACACTATGCCATACATTATAAGGATGTTGCAAGTCACTGAGGAGTTCCATGACCATATAGAGAAACAAGGTCACAGGCTGCGTTTCTTCATAAAGTTATGGAACCCATAGGAGTTTGTTTCATGCAGTTCGAAGCCATTATTAGTTTTTCAGCTTAGAAAAAAAGAAACATTCCAGAAATATGATTATTTGCATATCTGCAGTGATAACTATTAAAAAGATTAATTATAAGCATGTGCTGAATTTTCTGTTACATTCACATTATTTACAGAGTACTGACTCAAGTAGACTCTGTGTTGCAGAGGGCAAATTTGAGCAGAAAAATTGTTGCGTAAGACATTTTACTTAAGAACCAGTCTCCTTGTGGGTATCTTAAGTGACATCTGAACAAGAGGTATGCCCTCGCATTTAAGGAAACCCATTCATGACAACCCAAAATGCATTTTGTCCATTTTTTCGGACATTTCATAAACTTTCCTGAAACAATGCACAGCTTTACACACCTCTAAATAAAACTAAAGCAAATATTTGTCTATGGCAACATTACCAGAACACCAAACAACATATTTAGAAACATGTATATTGCCTTAAGTTCACATTTGGTATTCCTTGTCAGTAAAGATCACAAATGGATCCACTGTTTCTGCCTTAAATATCACTCTTTAGTACTATATTTATACCATAACATTTTTTATATTTGGATTATAATGGGATGCGGACCATGCATTTCGTTAGTCCATAATGCCCCCATGAAAATTAGTTAATATTTAGTACAAATCTCTGCAGGAGCAATATGTAGATATCAATGGACCCTATTAGTTATTAATGGAAATGTATTTTGTTACTATTACTTTGATTTTTTGCCTCAAAGGTCAAGCTCTGAATCGTAATATTAGAATGCTGGCATCCTTTAAATACCTCTTTAAAAGGAACATTGCATTCTGGTTAGATCCTAGAAGCCGTCAACAAATCCTTTGCTGCTCAAAATTATACTTAAGGTATATGAGTAATTCTTGTCTAGAGGTGCTATCATTCCAAGGCTCCAGTAATAATCCCCACAGGACAACCCCATCTAACACCCCACTTTCAGTATAACCTTTATTAAAAAGTATAATCTGTTAATATGAAAATGTAAATCATCTTTTATCTCATCTTTCTTTTTAAATGTTTTCAGGAGAGTTGTCATATGTTCAAACTTTATCTTCTCGAGATCAAGTGCACAATTATGCTATTTGTATAACTAGGTTTTTTATGAAACAACCCATGCTTTGGTGATGGCCAATCTTGCCGACAAAGTCTGTAATATCCTTTTTGATTATTATTGGAGCTAGGTTGATTAGCACATAAGCAGCTGTCACCTTTTGATAGACTGATCTGCTCCCCATGATGTAGTCAAACATCTGCTTGGAAGTGTAGTCATCAGTTTTCATGCATAAAGCAAAGACAGTCATTTTGTTGGCAGCTCAAAATCTTAAATAAGAGTTTGGCAGGATTGCTAAATTTGTTGGGCGGTCTACCACCAGGGGAGTGCAGGCCATCTCCTCTAGTGACCGAACGGGCTGGTGGGCTATCTTCCCCGATCTAAATATCCCTCTATAGACGCATAATGTGTATTAATATGCAATGGATGTGCTGTAGTTAAAACTTTCCTGGATTTATTTTAAATAAGTGAGAATTCGCTGAGGTTTTTTAACCATGCATACATGTTCATAAATATGAGGGCCCATTTAAATATTTACTAGACAAACCATTTGCTTTAGATTTATTTACTGATGTACATATTCTGGTGGTACATTGTACAAGCCTGGTTAATGCTTGCTGTAACCCTGTGGGCTTCTAATCAATGAACACTGCATCATCTGCACAGAGGAGTGCATTGATTGGGATATTAATAGCATTTGGATTGAACAAATAACTTGGCAGGTCTCCTAATCCAAAGCTGCATTTCATTATTTGTAACATCAAAGTCTTTTGAAAATATTTCCAAATGGAAGTGATAATTCGTAGAAGAAAGATTGAGCCATGCTTGTACTGGTCTACCAACATTTACTTTTTTTTATTGCTTTCTGAAGATTCTTGAAGAATAATTTTCATATTATGTGTTGGATTTGAGGTCATTAAGTGTGTATATTATGAAAGCAAACTGCCCTAATAGTCTTGCACTCACAAACATGGTCACTGTAAACTAGTACTTTATAATTTAGAAGGAAAATAACAATGTATGTTTGCCAGCAAGAATAAAGCAGTAACCAATAAGCCAGTCTCTAAATACGGGTGAACTTTAAGCATGCAACATCAGACAATTAAACCAATATTGACTAGAGCACAGCAAGTAATATGACAAGATATTTCAAGCGAATACATCATTGATTAATATCAGCCTTGATCCTCCCTGAATAATCACAAGAGCTGCAGACGGACAATGGTTGCAGAAATCATGTCTTAAGACAGGGTACGAGGAGGGTAAGAAAATACACTTCTTAATTATGCTGGTTCTAGGCCCGGGCTGAGTTTGCTGTGAATTTTGAGCCTTCTGTGGCTATAAGCCAATTTAGAATGCTGAAATATTGTTTGTTTCTAGGTATCCACATCCATTTCTGTGTCTGGTTAGGCACAAGATTTTGCCCTGAGGAAGCCTGCAACTGGGTGAAACGCGTTGGCGGTATCTGTTTGTACTTGATAAAGAAGCATCTGATGTAGGAATCACAGAATCAACCAGACGGATCTCTTTGACTCTCTTCCTATTGATATTTGTTACTTCAAACGATACCAATGTATTCTGTTTTCTTGCCTCTTGAATGTGTTTATAAGCAGGGGAGTGCGTTAGGTCATGCCGATTGTGTTGATTTTAAGTAGCAGGTGTTTGACCCACACCGGAAAATCAGTGCAAACGGCACCATGCACAGCATAAGAGAGCTCTGCTTCTTCCTGCTGCTAGTGTAGATTTTCTATTCGAGAGACAGCTTCCTCAACATGAACAAATGACTTCTTAACGCGAGCGGTCACGACCATCCGTGACTGTTCGCGCTGAGAAATCTTGCTGGGTGGTGGTCTACCGTCGGATTTTTTTCCCTGGTGCTCACCAACTTAACATTGGCGAGCAAGGAAAGGACTCAGCTCTGTGAGTTTTTCGGAACTCCGCGTGCTCCGCGGAGTATGGAAAACTCTGCAAACTCCATGAATGAAGCAGAGTTCACCGTCCAGATCTGGCTGCTTCCTGTACTATGTACCTGAAGTCTTATAGATGTAGCTATGAAACCAGGCTGTGACCATTTGAAACATATATACACACAGAATAGTCAACAGGAATTTTAGTAAATCTGAGAAGGAAATGTTTTTATTTATTAGAGTTTAATAGAGCACAAACTAAACCGCAACAGGAAAAAACAGATATGGGAGCGACAGTGGCTAAAAGCTAGACATTAGTTTACTTGGAGCATGACTTAGAGTAGGGAGGGTGTACCGCCGTCCATCAGCTGAAGGAGGTAATTGCCTCAGCCACCCTGGTCAAACTATCCTGATGATATTTAAGAAACCCAGCTGGTGCCGCAGAGATCTGTACCATTAGAGGAGCCACCAGCATGACAGATCCTCTGAAGGTAGTGGCATGTTGCTGAGCGGCTGCCATGTTTCACTGGCTGCTCAAAAACTTTTTTGTTTTTCAAAAACAAACTCCTGAAACAATAATTTGTTTCTGAAAAATCAAAAGCTAATGATCCTAACACTGGAGTTTTCTCCCTGAGCATTTAGGTAATTTTTTATCTTTTTACAGTTTGTGACCGAACTGAAAAAAGTACATCAGATCGAAAGATCTAATAGTTTCACGTGTATTTATTATTGCTCAGTTAATTAAAACCATTGCAAACAATTAAAACATTAAATAACATGAACAATAATTCAATACTGAGCAATACCATAGGACAAGTTGCCACATCAGACTTAGGTGTAGTGTTTACACCAGTGGAGCTAGTGGGGCACCAACATGGAAAACATGATGGTCCACCCGGCTGGAAATCGAGCAGGTGGACCGTCAGTTTGGAGAACAGGGTACTCCGCCATGTGGGTGGGGGATTACGCTGCTCACCAAACTCTAAATCGGGACGTTAGTTACTCTCTACCAAAAACTGCAAATTCCTAATGAGATTTATTTAAAAGAGGTGCAAAAAACATCTTTTTATGCAAATCACTGTCAGGCAGCTCATATGTCTACCTGACACCAATAGGTGCTTACTGCTAAGAAGAGTGGGTGCAAAAAACTCACAAGCAAAGTCAAAGCCTTGGCATGCCTTGTTGTAAGAATGAAACCTTAAATGTTGACTGTTGCTTAATTGTCATTAGTCATCCACAAAAGGAACAGAACATGCATGTTCTAAACAGCAGTGGCTACTAAAATACTCCTGTCCAGTGTTTTCTCTTGTGGAGTCTTATTACTGACCCCAAAATATCACATGAGTCACATGGCCAATGCCAACTGTTTCATTAGGTAAAACCTGTAAAGAAATCAGAGGTCCCAAAAATTGTTTATTTAAAGGAGGAGGCCAATAGGGGCTCTTTCCCCATGACACTCTTGTTTTGGAGCCCAGGCACTGCTGTTACGACACCGAGCTACACACATTTTTTTTTTACAGAGTTTTATATAGCGCAAACTTGACCCGAAGGGATCGGGTATCAGAGCGCTTTACAGGAGCACCAGTTGTGTTACTTGAGGACACATTAATTTTTGTTAGACACGTGGAGATTAAGGGCCCCATGCATCAAGCGAAAAACCGGTCGCAAACGGGCAGATTTGCAGAATCTGCCCCTTTGCGACCTGTATTTTTGCATTTGGGATGCATCATCCCAAATACAAAAATCACAATTTGAGAAATCGCAAAAATAGCAATTACTTAATTGCGATTGCATGCAATTCATGATGAAATTGTAAATAGCGATTACGCAAAGAGGGGTAGCAAATTACCATCAATATGAACTTGATAGCATTTTCAACAACTTTGAAAAATGCACTGAAGTGCATTTTTCACAGTTCCTGGTTACACAAACACATGCCCTTGGGGCATGTGTGTGCGCAACATGTGTCCACATTGCTATTTCAGGGGTGCAACAGGGTGTCCTTTTGCCACCCTTGCACCCTTGAAATTGCAAGCACAATTTGTCAGTACCTATTGGGTACTTCCAAATTGAGCATGCATTTCCTATTCATCCATATGGGCTTGTAGGCCCATAGGAATGAATGGGAAGGCATTCCTTAATTGCAATTCGCAATTTATGAGTTTAGGAATCACAATTTTCTTTGTGATTCCTACATGCATAGGTTTTTGCGATTTCTTCATTGCGATTCCATAGTAATCGCAATTAAGGAATCGCAAAAGCCTACCTTGATGCATGTGCCCCAAAGTTATTTGCCCAGAATCACAGGATGTTGTGCGTACTTGCTGAGACTTGAACCCGGTTCCCCAGGTTTGAGGTCGACTGCCCTAGCCGTTAGGCCACATCCTCTCCCGTTTGAAAGAAAAACTGACCTGTTCGTTTAAAATGAAGCATTATACTCCATTTTCCATTTCAACATTTATACATGGTTCTTAATTTCGGGGTTCTCCTTAATTAGGGACTACTCTAAGAGGGGCCTCGTAAAATATTTGGCCCCTGGACCAATAAAAGATTCTGAGATTCCCTGAGGGGATGGGCAGTTTTAGCTCTTCAAACCTGTAGAGGTAAATTGCTATTTACTTGATTCAGTACAAGGAACGGTTTTTCACACCGTGCAATATTTTTTAAAGGTAACAGGAGTTATAATGCGACTTTTTGTGCAGATCAGATATTGCTCTCACCATGAACTTCAAGTATTAAAAAACCATCCGGATTATTCCATGTAAATAAAAATAAATTATCTAAAAACTACTGTTGGTCTACACCCACTTGAAGTGCAGTGTGTGGGAAGTGGGAAATGGATAAAACCTCATTTTAAGTGGACTCTAAAATAGCTCAACCTACAAATAAACTACAAAAAGTAAAATTAAGTTGTAGAGTGGGGGAGGATAAGCAACATGGAGGATGGGGAAAAGCTAGGAGAGAAGCCAGGGAAGCAAGGCAGAAAGCAGAAGTGGGTCGTGCAGAGCCTAATTTGAGCTGAGGGCTGCTGGTGTGTCCACCGGCACTTATTTATGGGGACTGGCACTTATTTATAAACAAAAAGGAAGACGGAGGAAAAGAAAGGTGAAGAAAATGTCACAAAGTGACAAAGCAGGAACCTACAAGAGAAAGGAGCAGGGAGGGTTTGGTAATGGATTAAAGAAGCCTAAGCAGCATTTAAGACTACCAACCTTGGAATTCAGTGCATTGACGTTTAACCCGTTGACCGCGGCTTGAATTCCACCGCGGTGCGGGCATTTTAATCAGTGGGCTGGGTTTGGACGTCCCCCGGACGTCCCACGCACACGCCCACCATCACGTGGGACGGCAGAGAGGCCGTCCTCAGCATGGAACGGGTTAAATGCGCCGACTGCAGGCTTCTGAGCAGAGCTTTGGCAGCGGTACTCTTTCTTTTACAAACTAACCACTGGGGTTTTGGATAAGTGAGAAGCAGCAAACATTCGAGGAAGCAAGTAAACACATGCCCTCCCAGTAACAGCAATTGTGCTTTGAATGCAAGCAACATAATCAGTGGAAGGATGCAAGTCAACAAACCAGAAAACAGTAAGACCCTAAAGGGCATAGCTTGGTCTCTAACATTTGGTGGGAGGTGAATTTCACATTTCCCAACAATCATGCTGATTAAAATATATTGCATGAGAGGCAGAGCAGGAGGGGGGCTTAAGGAGCAGTAAGAGCTGAGAGGAGTGTAGTTTGTGAACTCTACTTAGCCGCTTAACTGCGGAGCGAATTCCGCCACGGTGCGACGGTTTAAACAAGTGGGCAGGGCCACGTCAGTTAACGGATGTGCGCAGCACCAGCCAGGCAGTGCTCGCGACAGCTGTTGGCCGACGGGAGCACGGAAGGGGTTAAATGCCAATATTTTCCCCCAAAAACATTTTAAGACTTTCAAAACAGAGATGTGTGTGTAAGATTGTGCGTGTTTTGTCTGCATGTGTATGTAAAAATCCCGACCACGTCACCATACCCGACTTAAAACACCAGAACCCAACTATTTACTCCAGAATACATTTATTAGGGGAGTTTAACACAACACTCCAACAACACCCCCTGCCTCCCACCGAAGCTACGCCCCTGGACCCTACAAGAATACGGAAGAAAGCCATTGAATCAGGACTAGAAAACTGAGACAGACAACAAAACCATCACTTAATGGGCAAGTGGCTAACCTAAAGCCCACTCCAAATATATTGGAAACAACAGGACTGTCCATTGGTCAGCTGAAGCTGTGTGTTTCTGAGGCTGAAAAATCAGGCAAACAACGTAAGCTCTTGCAACCATGGTACCAATAGTAGACTAGTACAGACTGTTGATTACTATCTTTGAAGACACCACAACTGTCTCTCTCCGGGCTGCAGTGCAAAAGCCATTTGCAATTATAATAGTATTACATTCATTAATAGAGATTTCCACCACAGTTTTGTAGCACTGTAACCAATATGTTTATGGGCTAACAGAGCTTGCTGGTATTTGAATTTGTGATTTGCAGCTCACACTAAGGGGCTTATTACGAGGTCGGGTATACTTGCATCCGCCTAGCACCATTGTTGGAAAGGAATCGCCCAACCATAGGTCGGCGGTTCCGGCATCACAATTTGGATGCCGACTCCTATAGGGTGGTCGGAAACATCCATTTTATAATAGAAGCTTGTGTGTGGGCAGAATAGGCCTGAAGCACAAGCTTCCATTGTTGAATGGAGGTTTGCAAACATCCCTGCACCGTGTGGCAGGCACCACTGCGGAGGGCCAGGGTGGACAGGACCCTGCTAGGGCCCCCCAATGTCACTTTTGGACAGCTTTTGCATGCCAGAAAGGCCAACATGGAATGGCTGTTGGAACCCAACATCATAATCATGAAACATCGGAACTGCTGTCATTAAGGGATTATGCTGTCATTCCGATGCACCGAAGGGCTCCTTGAGCACATCGGAAGCGCCACAGACCATCCCTCCGCTCGATGCCTCTGCCTGCCACATCATAAGGCAGCGGGCGGACCTCAAGGGCAGGTATTGGTGGGTCCGAGACCAACCTACCGACATCATATTTAGGTACATAGTAGTCAACAAGAGATATGTACTTCATTGAACTATCTGACCAGTTCAGCTTCCCCATTTAAAGGGCCCTTTGTCCCAAAGTTACATTTTTTAGGGGGTTGGTGCTTGTTGCTTACCCTCCAGGGCCAGCCAAGACTTTTGTTCCCTCTGGCTTCTCTCCAGTGGGTTTGTGCCCTGGTGCCTCAGTAATTTTTGCCAGCTCCCTAGGTTAGGTGCAGCGGGTGCAGGAGGCTTCAATGAAGAGGCAAACAAATGAAGGGAAAAGTAAAGAGATAGAGGTCAGAGAGGGAGAAGGTGTAGAGAGAATGGATGAATAAAAAGAGAGATTGAGTGAGCAGATAGAGCATTAGTAATTTGAGCCTTTTCGTCAGGGCAGCTTTTGGGTCCCCAGTCCAACCCTGTTCCCTCCTCTCACTACAGGGCCATGCATGAAGGTGCTTATTGCAATCTGGCACCCTCTAGGGCCCTTTTTATGATGATGCTGTAGGGCAACTGCCTGGCGTTTTCTATGCAATAGAAGTCAAACAAATAGGGATTTGTGGGACTCAGCGCTCCTTCTTTCTATAGTCCGAGTACCTTCAACCACAGCCTCTCTACCCACACCCCTCAGCCCGCTTATATATATATCTCCATCTATTGTAAACACAGCCTTGAGTGTGTGACTGTGGATACAAATATTGGATTCATTTTAAGTTCGGTAACAACTACAGTAAGACAATCAATGCCATTTGTAGCTGAGAAAAAAAGATACATTTAATCCACTGAAGCACTGGCAGCTGCTTGCATGAAGCAGTGGTGTAGCTAGCTATAGCTCACCAGGAGCAGTGCACTGAGTTCCAGGGGCATACCCCAGTTATTGCTGTTTTTACTATGAAACTAGGGAGTAGGGAGACATTTTCTTGCTTACATTAGGGCCATAGCACCCTAATAGCTTCAGGAAGCATTATCAGCCAATTGCTGGGGGCTGACAGCCATCAAATGAGTGGATTGTTTCTTTTATACCCCTCACTGTTCACATCCTGTGTAAAGGTATCTTACAGACTTTGCGCCCTGGCCCCACATCTCATGAGACAGACACTCTTCACGTGGAGAGTTTGGATTCCCTTTCACACGCCTACTGTCTAATAAAAGGCCTGATGCAGAGCAGGGCCAGATTCCACGTCCAATCCCCAGAGAGACTAAATGTGCCCAAGTCCTCAGGCTCCGCCCTTTGCGGAAGAGCACGCGCCTCATCGGGAGAAGAGTGTGAGTGCAAGAGTTGAAAATGGAAAGAATTTATTCATGGATCCCATGCATTTAGGTGGCGGAAGTGGGCAGTGGTGCTGGAACAATTTTCAGAGTGGGGTGCTTCCTTCAATTTTATATCACAGAAGTCTTAGGCAGGGGCGTAACACAGGCCCCCGCAGCCCACGCAGTGTGGAGGGCCCCTAGCTCCAAGGGGCCCCCTCGGCACTGAACTCTGGCCGGGAGAGCTCCTGATTGAGCCCGAAGGGGGCCCCCCTAAGTACCGTGCAGGGAGGCCCCCTCACTTTGCATTACGCCAGTGGTCTTAGGGATAGAGAAACATCCAAGTGTTTCACAAAGAACAAGTCTAGCAAATGTATTCAGCAGGAGGGTGGTATGGGTGTAGTATGTAGCTGGTTGTGCTTTTTGGGGAACACTGTTGCAAATATATTACTAAAGCATGATGTGATAGTGCAGTATCATATACAGACAGCACATTCTCCATAGAAATTGGCACTAAGCTGGCTCAGACTTGCAGTTTTTCTGATACACATCACACAAACGATGTTGTGTGACAATCGGGTTTTCAGGAAATATGTATGTCTTCATTTGTTTTGATCCTATTAAAATCTTTGTTTCCTTCACATTTCAGAATTACAAAACAAATGTGCTTCATGTGTGCTTTCCAGACTGCTGATATATTATGAATCATTTGTACTGTTAACTTACAGTTATTTAAATTCTATTGTGTGTTAGAAAAAAGTGACATCCTTTCCTTTAACACTCTCCGAACAATTGCCACATTGTTTACTTAACCAACCCATCTCACTTTGCAGGCAGAGAAAGTGAACACCAATGTCCACGTTACAATGTATAAGCCATTTGCCAGAACATATTGCCTGACATTTGACCTGTCTTTAAAGCACAGCAAACGCTACCAGATAAAAACCCAAATTTAAAGGCATCTTTATTGGTCCTTAACTTTCTGAAAACCGGCATGATTATTTTGAGGGTGCTTCAGCACCACCAAAACGCCATTTTTTAGCGCCAGCGGGTGGACAGCCACCGAAAGAGGTTTTAGAATGAAAGTGCAGAGTCAAAACAAACCGATTCCATGACAGTAAACCTATGATTAATTAGTTATTTAAATAAGTCAAAACACCTTCACTCTCACATTTTTCCTTCCCAATTTCTCAAGGGGCAAAATTAAAAAGTATATAATAGGCATTATTTTTTAAAATTTTGCTGCCAGAGAAATTGAGAAGGAATAGTGTGACACTGAAGCTGTTATGGGTTATTTAATTATATTTAAAGAGCCAGGGATGAAAATTCCTGCTAACACGTATATGTGTACATGTGTGTGTAAATGCAACAAGTTTCAAAGTATAATATGTAAGCCAGCCTGGTTGATCGATGCACTTGCTACAGAAACCTATAGGCAGTCTGTGATCATACTTTTGAATATACAAAATATTTAAATCGTCAATGTGCCTGCTGCAGTGAAGAACGTGTGTGACATAAAGGCCAACACTTTGTATGATTGTATGATAGCTTAGTGGGTCAGTGCTGTGGCATGGATCTTTCTGTCCCCTCCTGGTCTCAAGCTCCAACCCTGGTGCAGTAGTTCAGTCGTTTATAGGTCTGCTGTAAACATCTGCATCTATTCTGTGAGGCACTCGTTTGAGTCCTTGCAGGTGTTAAATTAATTATTCGTTCTTCTTAGGTTGATTAAATGAATACCATTGTGTTGGGTAGTAATTAAATCTTTGGTCAAATTCCAAAAACAAATATGTTTGTTTCATGTGCTGTATAAATGCTCCTTATGGTTTAAAACACATACACAACCACTGACCTACGTAATATATATACACACAGAGCTTAAGAAAGTAAATTGCTTTATATCTTGGTTTCTCTCTTGCCACTTTGTAAAGTGAGATGGGAGGAAGCAACTTTGTTTCATCTGATAGGCTGCGGAGTCTGGACACAATTTGTGGCCGCATCCAGCTGGGCTCCCATTGGCTCCCTGCACCTGCTTCCAGAACACACTTCATTCACCGGGTTCATTCAGTGGGACCAGCCGGGCACCCAGTTCTTGCACTACGGTAGCTGTCTGGGGCAAAATCTGATACCCAAGGTTGATTTAATATCTTTGTTTTATGTGTATATCTACATTTTTGTTCTTTTGGTGATTTTCTCTACGAGGGGAAAAAACTTTGACAGTTCAGAACATCTCCCCAGAAACAAACACCCGAAAGTTTATAACCATGGTATTTTCCAACCTGAAAACAAATACCTTCCCTAACCTTGCTCAGCTTTACTTCCCACACTAAAGACCTTACATGGCAGTGGTGTACTGCCTAATGAGACATATGTCATACTAGCATTGGGGAGATGAGTCAGTAAAACAGTGCTTAATTTGAGCCGGTGGATTCCGGTGTTGACACCGGAAATTAATTATCAACACCAGCACATATGATATTCAGCCACATGGTGGAGCTGGTTGTCTGATTTAGAGATGAACACAACAACAGTTCTTTATTAATTCATTATACATTAAAAATGAGTAATACCTGCTTCCCAAACCATTCTTATACATTTGAGGGTCTGGAATACTCCGAATCGTCACACTTGGAGGAGTGTGATGGTTAGTGGTTGTGTTTATATTGTCATTGGCAGCACAGCAGGGGAAATGTGTGATGCGAGCTGAAATAACCTCCTTACGAGGGCCCTGGCACTTATTGTTTTACAAATTAAGCACTGTAGTTAACCCGTTCCGTGATCGCGTCGGTACCTTCTGGGTGCTGCGCACGACCGTTGGCCGACGCAGCCCCGCCCACTCAGTTGAACGCCCACACCTTGGCGGAATGTCCGCCGCGGTAAACAGGTTAAGGAAGATGCCCCTCTTTTCTGGATTAAGCAATAGTCCATGTATAGGAACAAATAAGAAAACAGTAAACAAACTGCTAGGCACCCACAACGTGGCAACCCATTCATTACTGGTTGTCAGACGCCTACAGAAAAGAGTGACAATCAAACTGACCCTCGGATCAACGCATTTCTTAGCTGGTGAGCATGTGACTTAATGAGTTATACTGCTGACATGCGCATGTAATGTGTGCTATACCATGAAGACAGGCTTCAATTCTTGGTGTACGTCCAGAAAGCATCATTGCCACAAAAAAATCCCCCAAAAACTCAAACCCGTTGTAATTGAAAGTCAATGTATTTGATCACACAAAATTACATAACACAAAATAACACAATGAAACATAACATAGCAAAATACAAAGTACCACTGTATTACATAACACAACATAGGATAACAGACGTTAACTCGTGATAAAACAACATGAAACGATTCTCCTTAATACAGTATGACACAACATAGCGCAGCATAAAAGGATAACAGGAAATAGTGCAAGACAACATGACATAATATAACATAGAGCAATAGGCAAGGGCAAGCACTGGTGGGTAGAGAAGTGCAAAGGCTGAGAGATGGGCTGATGGCAGAAACTAATAAAATGAGACCTGGTGTGCTGCAACAATAATCCTCACCAGATGTTTCAGCCAATAAGACTGACGAATGGAGGAGTAATGCAGGTTTGGTCCACTGTCAGTGGCAGTCACCAGTGCCCGAGTGACCCCGATGCAGCCCTGCAGGTCTGATCCATTCTCAGTGGCAGTGCCCAGTTCCAGAGTGACCCCTATCCAGCCCTGCATGCCTGATCCATTCTCAGTGACAGTGCCCAGTTCCAGAGTGACCCCTATCCAGCCCTGCAGGCCTGATCCATTCCCAGTGCAGTGCCCCAGTGACCCCATCCAACCCTGCAGTGTCCATTCTCAGTGGCAGTGCGCAGTGCCCCAGTGACCCCTATCCTGCCCTGCAGGTCTGATCAATTCTCAGTGGCAGTGCCCAGTGACCCCTATCCGGCCCTGCAGGTCTGAACCATTCTCAGTGGCAGTGCCCAGTGCCCCAGTGACCCCTATCCAGCCCTGCAGGTCTGATCCATTCTCAGTGGCAGTGCCCAGTGCCCCAGTGACCCCTATCCAGCCCTGTAGGCCTGATCCATTCTCAGTGGCAGTGCCCAGTGACCCCTATCCAGCCCTGTAGGCCTGATCCATTCTCAGTGGCAGTGCCCAGTGCCCCAGTGACCCCTATCCAGCCCTGCAGGTCTGGTCCATTCTCACTGGCATTGCCCAGTGGCCCAGTGCCCCCTATCCCGCCCTGCTCGGAATGCGCACCCTCTATCCAGGAGGCATCCGAGGCAAGGAGTTGTATTTGAGCCACAGCGATGTATATAAACAATCAAACCTCCATTACAAACTCAGCGTGCCGCTCTCATGCCCAGAGGGCCGCCTTTGCTTGGCAGAGCTCAGCGCCAGGTATTTCGATGATTAAACAGTTTGTAGTTTTCCCATGGCGCCAGTCCAGTCTTCGGGCATCAGCTGGGCCTGGCACAGGAGTCTACGCTGACTGGTTCTCCCTCCCCGGTTCCCTACGCGCAGGGCACGTCAGAGGGCAAGGAAACTGGTGCCCTGGTGGCACTGGGCGGGGTACGGATATTTCAAGCCTTCGGAAATTCATCATAGTTCAAAAGTTTTATTACATGTTATCATCAGCAAGCTGAGCCGAACCATGAAATCCAGCGCTTAAATCATATTAAAAATGAAAGGCCCAAAATGTTTCTTTAGACCCTGGGACAGATTTTGCCAGATAGTGAGGTCGCTGAATGCCAAGGCTGTCCTTTCTTGATTCCACCACATGATTCATTCCACCCTACACATATTATCTCTTTTCACTACTGCGAGTTATTTTCAAATCCGCCCACTACCTTTTCAAATGATAGCATATCAAAAACCATTGAATAGATTTGCACCAAAACTCAAAAAACATGCCTTCTGGGTAAATATCTACATTCATTCCAAATTTGACATTAGACTGAGCAGTTTTTGGAGTAGTGACAATCAAAAATTCCTATGAGTGCCAACATTGGAGAACACATCTTTTTTTTACCACTGCACTTACCTTTCCTCCCACTACTCAAATCTGTATGAAAAAAAGCATGCTGGACCTTATCTGTTTAAGCTAAGAGAGCGCTGAATTATGCGCAGGTCTTCCTATTGGGACTAAAGTTATAGGCAAATCAATAAATGCCTTTTCAATGACAAGTGCAGCTGAACCAAAATTACACAGTGGTAATCACCACTGCATTAAAAAATATATATATGCCTAAAATTTCTTCGCATCCCGTGTAGAGTTTCTTACACGGCAAAAGTCACGGCACCACAGCAAAGGTATTGTTTTGAAACGTGATTTATTTCCACACCATTGTGCAAAACGAGCAAAAATAGGACGGTCTACGTGTTTCGGCTACCACTAGCCTTCTACTGGACCATGATACATATATATATCCACCATCAAGCTTACACACTACAGTATATATATATATATATATATATATATATGTATATATATAGATATCTATCTATATATATATATACATACATACATATATATATATATATATATATATATATATATATATATATATATATATATATATATATAATATGAAGAGTCTCTTCAGTTGATCCCAACGGAAAAGAAACAGCGGCACACCAGAGAACAGCACAAAATAGTTATTGTGCCCACGAACAACACGTTTTGGCAAAGCCTTTCATGTATATATATATATATATATATATATACTACTATTATAAAGCAAGAACTTTGGACCTTTGAGGCGGGTAAACTCGGGAACCACAGCGCCAATCCACACACCCGATACATCATTGTAATCGTCAGGCTGTGCAGATGGACATAGGCTATATAAATACAAAAAATATACGTTATTTAAAAAATTGACGATAAAAAAAAAGTATCGCCGGCCGCGACCTGCGTGGTGACATCAGGAGCGCGGGGAGGAGCGGCGTGCAGGAGCGGAAGAGGAGCGGCGGACATCAGCGCAGGGAGGTGCGGCGGACAGGCTGGAAGGAGCGGTGAGGAGCGGCGGACAGGCGGGGAGGAGCGGTGAGGAGCGGCGGACAGGCGGCGAGGAGCAGCGGGGAGGAGCGGTGAGCGGCGGATGAGGTAGGTTATTTATTTATTTATTAAGGAGCGGGGAGCGGCGGATGAGAACATGAGAACATTAGAAGTGAGCAAAAAACAAAAGCAAACGTTACATTAAATGAAGCAAGCGGATGAGGTAGGGTATTTGTTTATTTATTAAGGAGCGCGGAGCGGAGGATGACAACATGAGAACATTACAAGTGAACAAAAAACAAAAGCAAACGTTACATTAAATGAAGCAAAAGCAAAAATGACAATCGTGAGCCAAAAAAATACAAGAGCTAGCAAACGGTGCATTACAAAAGTGACAATCGTGAGCGTAGCAAACGGTGCATTACAGGAGGAAAAAGTGACGTGTGCAGGTTACAAAAGCATACAAAGTAAACATAGAGGTATAATACTGCAATATATGGAGGAAGGCTCCGGGGGACCCACGGACAACGTCGGGGCGGCGGGGGGCCTGAAGCCTAATTGCTCCTGGACAACGTCGGGACGGGCTGCTAGTATATATATATATATATATATATATAGAGAGAGAGAGAGAGAGAGAGAGAGAGAGAGAGAGAGAGAGAGAGAGAAAGAGAGAGAGAGAGAGAGAGAACGAGAGAGACAGAGAAAATTCATAATGGGTAACAGTGTACCATGGTCCACTATTACCAAGTATGTATATATCAATAGAACCAGAAAAGGCAGTTTAGGACCATATTGCACATTCCTTTTTAAGCACATTTTATATATTGCATATTTATTATAAGGTAGTTATTTCAAAAATCTGTTGTCTTCAAAGTTCAGCTAACAATGGGCACTGATTGGAATGTAATGCATTCGCAACATAATTTGAAGATTTCACAAAAAACATTTCTTGCTCCGTTGGACTACCAGATAATAGGGGGCAAAATGTGTGTCCTTTATAGCATAATATGGTTTATAATGCTGCTTAATCCTGGTTGCCCTGATCATGGTAAAGTTCGAGAGTGTGGTTTAATGGCTGTTATTATAATGACAAAACTAATATTTGACAGAAATCGTAAAATATCTTCCATGCTTCCCAGGTCCCTGGGAAATATGCGTTTTTATACTACTGTTCTTCTAAAAACATAAACAACTACATTTATTACAAAATATGTGGCAACATCAGTAAATCTATTATTATGTGGTAAAGGATTTAGCCACAGAATGGCATAACTCCACCAGACCTCACCATTTTACAATGTTTAATTAACAATATATTTATGAAAGGTACACAACACCAAAATATTCTAACTCAAACCAGAGCCCTTTGTTAGCTGCACTTTGAGGAACCTAGCCTTTTCAATTTAACTCCACCCAAAAACATGTAATATAAAAATATGTATGAGCTAAAATGTGTAATATGGTCCTATTCTGATTCTGGTGACATTTCCAAATCACTTGGCCTTCGACTTCATGGTTTATGTTGCCACTAGAACCCCTTGATGGCAATACTGACAATATTACGCATTTACCTTTTATTTATCCCATATTTATCTGTAGATATCCACATGCACTGAAAATACAAAGGTTAAAGTACCGCTATAGTTCGGTATATTTGTCAGTGATAACATTAATGTTTTGAACTACAAAAATGACAAAAGTTCACCAGCTATATTTAGCCAAGACAGCTAACTAAAACTTGCACTCCAGCTGTGCACTACTTATTACCTCATATATTACATCACTCATGACATATTCTATGACATAATCTATGACATCACTGATGACATCATCCAATGAGTGTGCTAAGTTTGTTTTAAAGTTTACATAGTGGCGGATCACTACCATATTACTTGTCTACCTAATTTTGTACAGTCTGTGTCCAGCTAATGGGTGTACGTGTTTACAAACACATATGCTACTAATGCATCATAGGTGTGAAGAGGTATAGGATACGTTATAAATGTTTGCATTGAAGAGTACCCCTGTATGCAGGTGACAGTTGACAACTTGTGTCCATTATGTTACACACACGTTTTTAGGCCTGGCAGAAAAAGTTTGCAACAGGGAACAGATTCTACATACAACATACTGAGTATTGTAAGCAGCCTTGAGTTATTAGATAGAATCGTCTCAACATGACAATTTCTATGTAAGACTGATTGCACCAGGCATTAAGCTATGTACATGTGCTCGTTTTGCTTCAAACGAAGAGCTATCTGTAAAGTTTTCACCTCAGTATGAAGGCTACAGGTAGTATAATCTTTAACAGCTTCAGACAATGCTTATTCTAATAGAATAGTGTATTTTTTGCCAAGTGTTGGATAGAGTGTATGCTGTTCTTAGCCGATACTTTTTAGTACTCTTTAGTGTATTTCTCATGAGAGTTTTACTGTCTGCAATTAGTGTGGTACAGGGTAAACACTCTACAAAGAGTGAATACTGTTTAGTGTACCTACCTCTCTACTCCTATCAAGTTCATTTCTCAATGTATGTTCAGTGTCTGTCAGGAGTTTGACACAGATAAAAGCTGTCTGTAGTAAGGCATTTGTTTTGGAACAGACCTTTAATATTTTTAAGAGACTTTCTCTTAACAGATTCAACAAGGGTTTCACGTATTTCTGTGGTTGATTGTTAATGTGATCTACACTAACGGTGAAGTGTAAGGTATAGGGCCAATGTGGCGCATAACCCATGCTTTCTACATCTAAAGGAGTTATTTCTGTGATGGAATTAATGATGCCTCATATTCTTCTGAGCTATTTTGTACTTGCTTTCAGAGCTTGAATGATGTAATCAGTGATGTCATCAGTGATGGCATCAATTATATCATTTGGTATGTCATCAGTGATGTCATAAATGATGTCATAGAACATATCATGAGTTCAAAACGTTAATGTTCTTATTGACATATTCACCTAACTATAACTTTAACTTGACCTTTGGCTTTTTTCAGTGAATGTCTATCCATCTATCTATGTATCTATGTATCTATGTATCTATCTATCTATCTATCTATCTATCTATCTATCTATCTATCTATCTATCTATCTATCTATCTATCTATCTATCTATCTATCTATCTATCTATCTATCTATCTATCTATCTATCTGTCTAGCTAGCTTACATATATATATATATATATATATATATATATATATATATATATATATATATATATATATATATCCTGTACACCGTTGTCTCCAAAACTCGCGCGTTCGTGCAACACAGCAAGCAGACTCCGGACACGGACCTCGAGGTGTATAAAAAGTTTTATTTGGCAGAAAGAGTCACCATATATATATGAGAAAACCATAGGTTTTAGGCATTATATAGTTAGGAATTAGCATTTAAAAAACCTTGCAAATTCACTGAAAAACCATAGGTTTCAGGCCTTATATAGTTAGGAATTAGCTTTCAAAAAACCTTTGAAATTCACTCAAAAAACTATACGTTTTAGGGGTGTTATAGTTAGCTGGACATTTCACTCATACAAAACCATTGAAATTGCTCCTATATAGTTAGTTGTACTAACTATATTTCGCGCACCCGCAATGCACTGCAGATGATGATCATTGATGTCATTTGAGATGTCATCAGTGATGTCACTGACCATGTCATGAATGATGTAATATGTGACATCATCAGCAGTGGATTGCGGGTGCGCGAAATATAGTTAGTACAACTAACTATATAGGAGCAATTTCAATGGTTTTGTATGAGTGAAATGTACAGCTAACTATAACACCCCTAAAACGTATAGTTTTTTGAGTGAATTTCAAAGGTTTTTTAAAAGCTAATTCCTAACTATATAAGGCCTGAAACCTATGGTTTTTTCAGTGAATTTGCAAGGTTTTTAAAATGCTAATGCCTTACTATATAAGGCCTGAAACCTATGTTTTTTTCAGTGAATTTGCAAGGTTTTTTAAATGCTAATTCCTAACTATATAATGCCTGAAACCTATGGTTTTTTCAGTGAATTTGCAAGGTTTTTTAAATGCTAATTCCTAACTATATAAGGCCTGAAACCTATGGTTTTTTTCATTGAATTTCAACGTTTTTTTAAATGACAATTTTTAAATGTATTAATTTGTTTTTTTTTATACTGATTTACTACATTTTTGCAGGCAGGTGTTCAGAGGGCACGCCCCCATTTACAACACTCTGCAGCGCAACCTCTGGCGCGTTTGCAGAGGAGGAACTAATTCCCCTTGCATACTGGGGGTCCCTGGGAGGCAACTAGCCCACCAGGAGCCTCCAGTATAAGCCAGGGGGCTGCATTGCAGAGAGGTGTAATGAGGCCACACCCTTTTTTACACCTCTCTGCAACGCAGCCCCCGGGCGTGTTTGCAGAGGGGGAACTAATTCCCCTTGCATACTGGGGGTCCCTGGGGGCCAACTAGCCCACCTGGAACCTGCAGTATGCGCCAGGGGGCTGCATTGCAGAGAGGTGTAATGAGGCCACACTCTTTTTTACACCTCTCTGCAGCGCAACCCCTGGCGTGTTTGCAGAGTAGGAACTACTTTCCCTTGCATACTGGGGGTCCCTGGGGGCCAACTAGCCCACTAGGAGCCTCCAGTATGCGCCATGGGGCTGCGTTGCTTTGCCCCGGGGGCGGCAGTCCCCAGGGAAGTGTGGGGGGGATTGTGGACCCCCCACACTTCTTTATCACTATGCCCCCGCGATTTGGTCCCCCCGTAGGGTGTATCTACCCTGCCCCCTTTTTGTGTTCTTCACGTTTGTTTTTTTGCTTTCTTTTGCCTTTGTCTATCGCGCACAAGATGGATGCCAACACTTCCTGGTTAGAAGTGTTGAGAGCCAATGAGCATGCAGCTTTCTCGGGAAGGCATGCTGATTGGCTGCCACTGTCTGTCAACACTAGCACAAGATGGATGCCAACACTTCCTGGTTAGAAGTGTTGACAGCCAATGAGCACGCAGCTTTCTCGGGAAGGCATGCTGATTGGCTGCCACTGTCTGTCAAACCAGGAAGTGTTGGCAGCCATCTTGTGCCTCGGTAGAACGAAGGCACAAGAAAGCAGTGAAACAAAGGTGCAAAACACGCAACGGGAGCAGGGTAGAAGCACCTTGACCCCCTAGGCCTGCTCAGGGGTCCCACAAGGACCCCCCAGGCCCCCATTTTTTTATTTTTTATTTTTTTAAATCACGATATTCCGAACGATTGAAAATGACTTTTCTTGAGAAACATTTGGATTATCATGTCCTATACTTTGGAATTTTCGAAAGACTGACTTTGAGGATGCTATAAATTACTCAAGTCTGCCCGAATTGTGTGGGTAAAATTGATACCGAGTCACTTTGAATAAGAATGGACATACGTCTCGTCTAACATTTGGAAGAAATATCTAGTTATATGACAACAGGATACCGACATAACTTGAAGGAAATAAGAACGCCCTGAAGAAGTTCTGTTGTACAGAACGAAACGCGTCGGCTGGCTGTGGTACATAAACTTAAGGACAATAAAAGCATTTGAATATACACCAAGATTCAGCGCTTCAATAAGGACTCTAAGTGATATGATTTGATTGGACTTGTTGTGCAAGTGGTGCTGTGCCAAACTTTGGAATATTCTCCACTACTCTCTACTACTCACTCTCTACTACTCCACTACTCTCTAATACTCACTCTCTACTACTCATTCTCTACTACTCTACTACTCTCTACTACTCTCTCTCTACTACTCACTCCCTACTACTCACTATCTACTACTCTCCACTACTCACTCTCTACTACTCTCTACTACTCACTCTCTACTACTCTCTCTCTACTACTCTCTACTACTCACTCTCTACTACTCGCTCTCTACTACTCTCTACTACTCACTCTACTACTCACTCTCTACTACTCTCTACTATTCTCTCTCTCTGCTACTCACTCTTTACTACTCACTCTCTACTACTCTCTACTACTCACTCTCTACTACTCTCTACTACTCACTCTTTACTACTCTCTACTACTCACTTTCTACTGCTCTCTACTACTCACTCTACTACTTACTCTCTACTACTCTTTACTACTCACTCTCTACTACTCACTCCCTACTACTCTCTACTACTCACTCTACTACTCTCTACTACTCACTCTCTGCTACTCTCTCTACTGCTCTCTACTACTCTCTACTACTCACTCTCTACTCTCTATTACTCACTCTCTACTCTCTACCTCTCTACCTCTCTCTACTAGTCTCTACCTCTCTACCTCTACCTCTCTACCTCTACCACTCTACCTCTCTCTACACGCACACATATACACATATATATATGCATATATATATGCATATGGATTTATATATATATGTGTGTATATATATATATACATACATATATAAACAAATATAATCTGCATATCTATATAAATACAAATATAAATGCATGCATACATATACATATATGCATACATATGCATGTTATTTACATGAAAGTTTGAAAAACACTAATAAAAGCAAAGCTAAAAAGCCACCTCATTACAAACAGAATGGCTTTAACTTAAACGAGGGTGAGATCTATTGCATTTTCAATGCTTGTTTACTTTGGTTCCATCAAGAAGGCATTCAGATGTGTCACACATTTGCCATAAATTCTGAATGTTAGCACTCTAGTTGCTCATTAGATCACTGTAGTAAAGCTACTGCTCACCAGGGAAGTCTGCTGCTGGTATTCAAAGTGCATGTTTCAGTCTGCATGTCAGAATTTTTTTAATGAAATAGAAGAGGATTTGAGAAGTCACTCAAAATATGCCCTAATTTTTCTTTCTGAAGCACTAATCATACTTTCTATGGCAAAATGAACCCCCTCATTTTGTTCCTTTTTAAATTAAATGTTTTCAGACTTACCACTTCATTCCAATCAAGATGGCTTCTGGTGTGCCATACTTTTGTCATAAGTAAGACTGTTAGCGCTCTAGTTGTTCCTTAGAACACTCTGGGACATTCTGTCATTGGGCTATACTTGGGCTACATATGGGTGATATTTGGGCTACATTTGGGCTCTTTTGTCTCTGGTGGCCATCTTGGGAGACTGCATGTCAGAATTTTTTAATGAAATAGAAGAGGATTTGAGAAGTCACTCAAAATGTGCCCTAATTTTTCTTTCTGCAGCACTAATCATACTTTCTATGGCAAAATGCCCCCCCTCATTTTGTTCCTTTTTAAATTAAATGTTTTCAGACTTACCACTTCATTCCAATCAAGATGGCTTCTGGTGTGCCATACTTTTGTCATAAGTAAGACTGTTAGCGCTCTAGTTGTTCTTTAGAACACTCTGGGACATTCTGTCATTGGGCTACATCTGGGTGATATTTGGGCTACATTTGGGCTCTTTTGTCTCTGGTGGCCATCTTGGGAGACTGCATGTCAGAATTTTTTAATGAAATAGAAGAGGATTTGAGAAGTCACTCAAAATGTGGCCTAATTTTTCTTTCTGCAGCACTAATCATACTTTCAATGGCAAAATATACCCCCTCATTTTGTTCCTTTTTAAATTAAATGTTTTAAGAGTTACCACTTTGTTCCAATCAAGATGGCTTCATGTGTGCCATACCTTTGTAATAAGTAGGACTGTTAGCGCTCTAGTTGTTCTTTAGAACACTCTGGGAAGCTGCAGTAGAACACAAAGGAATCAAATGACAGTCTCTGTCCTTGTTGGATGTACATGTTTTACTGAGAATGTCAGACTTCATTCTCACATGACTGAGAAAGATTATGTGAATTTACAGAAAATATGCTTTCAGCTTAGCTTATAGATCCCCTTCCAAACCACTGTGGGAAAAGCATGAGATAATAGTTTTCTTTCAAACATGATTCATGATATCCCAGCAGAAGGCTTTTTCACATGGTAAAATCACCCTAGAACACACCACAATTCTTAAAATGGGTATGGTACTATCAACAAATGATTTATAATGTAACTAAAGTCTTAAAACCTTCTATTAACTGCAATGCTTTTTAATGAGATGCTATCATCTATATTGGTCCCAAGATGGCTGCCAACAGTTTCTGGTTTGGAGTGTTGACAGCCAGTTGACAGCCAATCAGCATGCAGCTCGTGCTCGGAAAGGTAAGCTTACAGTAAGCTTACAGTAAGCTGCTATAGATATATATATTTTTTCTCTTTTAATTTTCTCAGGAACTACTGGAGGGATTTTCACTAAATATAGAAAAGGCACTTCTGCATACCAGTCCCTACCATTTTGCCAAGTTTGGTGTAATTCCGTTCAGCCGTTCGGGCTGTAGCCTTGTCTAATCGTCCTATGGAAATTAACATGGGGAAAACACGTTTTTGGACCCCCCTTTTTTCTCGGCCCCCCCTTGGCGAATCCCCCCAAAACTTTCAGGGAAGGAGCAGAACTGAGCTGGCCAAACTTTTGGAAAATTGCACGCAATTTCCTCAATCGACGCCAAAGTTATTCCCAATAGAATGTTGCGGATTTCCCATGGTAACTAGGTACTAACTATATGTACCTACTGGCGACCGCCAGTAGGTAATATATATATATATATATATATATATATATATATATATATATACAGCTTTCCAGACAGATTCCCCCATGATCTGAGGTGAAAGAAAAACAGCCCAGTCAGGTGTCAGCGACCTTGTAAATCTTTATTTATTCATAAATATATCAAACAGCAGTGTAAAGAGGAGAACAACGTGTTTCGGCCTGAGCCTTCAACAGGGTCATAGAGTTTTAGTGTATAGACAACGTTTTTAAAGGGAAACTCCCTCCAAAATCCCCACCTCAATTTAAAGGGACATACACACAGTTTTTTCATGTTTTGAATTGTTTACATCTTTTTTATATATATTCTGCGCTACACAGAAGACTCTTCGCATAAATTAATAATGATGGGTATCTGACCCCACATACTTAATCCCAGCTACTAGGTGTCAAGTAACAGTATGTGAATGCATTATTGGATAATTTTTCATTTACTCCATTTGTTATGTCACTTTCATTGTCGGTATGTATCCACACTGGGTAGTTATATTTAGGTCAGATTTCCATAGACAAGGTGTTTTTGGCTCACTATGACATTACCAAACTTTGGCGCCATCTGACGAATCTTGACGAAACTCTCGAAACAAATGCAAATTCACCTCAATTCCTTATTGGAAAGTTTTGAAGTGATCCATCAAGTGGGTGCCGAGAAGAAAGGGGAGCCTTAAAAAGCAAATGTTCCCATGCATTTTCTATAGACGTGTTTAGGGGTTGCTACTGCAAAAACTGCTGAACAGTATTACACTACATTTGGCAGGAAACTAGAACTTGCTCCACAGACTGTGATTTTAATGATTTAGGGTAAATCTGTTCAGTATTTTTTGAGAGGTAAAGGTTTAAAGAAATTATATATCTGGAAGGTTGGGCCCGCGAGAGTCTTGCAAGTGTCTCATGGAAGCACCAATTAAAAAACAGAGCATTCTGATTGGCCTAAGGAGCTTTTCCTCCCCTGGACCAAACACTCCTGCAGGAGTCAGACTCCCAAGGGAGCGAGCGCTCTGACTGGCTGCCATCAACATGAGATAAATGTTGCTGGCAGCCATTCCAAGACACATGGATTTAATCTCCTGTCCTGAAGTTTAAAAATATAAATAATATAAAGGAGCAGGGTAGGGATAACCAGCCCCCCTGAGACCTCCATGGCCGGCTCAAGTACTCTTTCCCTGGGAGCCCACCTCAGGACAGAGTAGTTTCCCTGCCCACTCAACCGTGGGTAGGGAAACATATGTTTGCTGACGCCTGGTGGGAATATTTTTAAATCTCCCACCAAACGGGAACAAACATGTCTTCCCTAACTGTAGCAGCACGGTGAGAGAAGGCAAGTCTGCTCCCAACTGATAATAAGGCTCAGGGAGGGGCCCCCACCCATTTTTTATGATATTGGCCAAGGGAAGGGGTCCATGGTCCCTAATGAGGCATGGGGCCATGAATACCACCCTCCTTTTTTGATTGAATTTGTCCCCGGGGATGGGTCTCTGGGCCTAATGAATCTTGGATATGTGTTGCTTGGGAGGTGCCCCAGATGGGCACCATGGCACCCACCTAAAATTTAGAGATGCCCCGGGGGATAGTGTCCCCAGTGCCAAAATTGTCTGGGAGAGGGGGGCTCTGCGGGTCCTTTTCCCTTTAAAGTTAAGTATAACTCCAAGGGAGGGGGTTCCAGGGGCCAAATAAGGCTCAGGAGGGGAGCTGTGCTTCCTTAATATATATGTTTTGGCCCCAGGGATGAGGTCCTTGTGCCACTATTGGCTTCAGGAGGACGGGCCATGCGGCTCCCAACCCTAACATATATGGTCTGGCCCTGAGGGATGGGATTTACGGGGCAACTACTGGCTCAGGTAAGGGGGCCGTGTGCAGGACAGACTCTGCTGCCAACCCCTTGCCGCAAGCCACTGAAGGCCATGCTCAGTGTGGGTTGGCTGCCACTGGGGCGGGGTTGGCCAATGTTGTGCACAGCATGGGGTTGGCTACCTTCGGGGGTTGGAGGCAGGGCCTGGTTGCAAGCGAGGCCTGCTAAACAACCCCACATCGAGCATGACCAAAGGCTGTGCACGGTGTTGAGTTAGCTGTCTCTGGGGGGGGTCGTCCGCAGGTACTAGGCGCAGTCAAAGCCTTGCAACCAACCCCCCAGCGTGCACGACGGTGCATGGCAGTGGGTTTGCTTTACATATGGTAACAAAATATTAATTTATGTAAAAAAAATAGAAATTCACAGAAAAAAACAAAAGGTTAAAGTAACATTATAGTTAGGTAAATGCCAGAGCCAACATATTTTATCCCCAAAAAAAGCAAAAATTCACCAGTTTTATTTAGCAGAGCAAATTATAGCTTGCTCCCTCGCCATGCACTGCTTAAGACCTCACATATTACATTACTCATGGCATGTTCTACGGCATAATTTATGACATCACTGATGACGTCTCAAATGATATCATTGATGCCATCACGGATTACATCATCCAAGCTTCTTTTCTATAAACGATCATGGCATTAGAGGTATGAAAATAAGTACAAATTAGCTCAGAATAATAGGAACCATCACTAATGCCATCACACATACTACCGCCTTAAGTGTAGCAAGCTTCTGTTAAGTTCAGCATTGGCCCTATGCCATACACTTCATATGGAGCTGAGCTGATGTTGACACTCAACCACACATAGATGGGTAACCTCTACTGCATACGATGATCAATCTGTGCACTACAGTTCTGAGAAGACCACCTTCTTCCAGACACTTACGTCATGTTATATAACTAATGCCCTGCTAAGCACAACCTGTGTCAAACCCTTCACAGTTACAAATATCTCTTGTGAGATATGAAGTTGACGTGAGTAGAAAAGTGGGTACTGAAAACAGTGTTTATGTTATGGAGAGAGTTTACTCTGATAAACACTGTTTGCTGGCAGTGAAACTCTCGTGAGAAACACACCACTGAGTATTATAAAGTATCTGCCAAGAACATGCTCACTCTATGAAAGCCTTCTCGAAAGAGACACTATTCTCTTAAAACTACACTACGTCTGAAGGTACCTGAGAGGTCATATGACCTGCAGCCTTCATACCATGGTAGAAACTTTACAGATAGCCCATCTTCTGAAGCTAATCAAGCACACAAGTTAGTACCTGGTGTACACAGTTTTCAATGTTATATAGAAATGATTATGCTTGGTGGATTCTGCCTAAATACTCAAGGCTGCTCACATTAGTTAGTGTGGAATCTTTACCCTATGGAAACTTTTTCTGCACAGCCAAAAATCTTATGTGGAACATACTGGACATAGTCATCAACTGTCACCTACACACAGAGTTACTCCTGAATACAAACATTTTTAACATGTTTAATACCTCTACACACCTATGATGTATTAAGAGCACATGTGTTTTGTAAACACTTACACCCAGTAGCTGGACGCAGACTGTGCAAAATTATGTAGAGAAGTAAAATGGTAATTACCCATCATTATGTAAACTATCAAAAACACACTCATTGGATGATGTCATCAGTGATGTCATCAATTATGCAATTTGAGATGTCATCCGTGATGGCAGAAATGATGTCAGAACATATCATGAGTTATATAATATGTGAGGTTATAAGCAGTGCATGACAGGGCTCTGATCACTATAACTGGTGAATTTCTGTGTTTTTTTTAAATTCAAAACCACATGTTGGCAACGAGATATTTACGTAACTCTAAAGTTACTTTATCCTTTGTTTTTTTAATGAATATATATTAATATATATTAAAAAAAGAGAGAGGTAGTAGTGTTCCCATATACAGAGATAAGAGATGGAATCGCACATCTAGTGATCATTTGCAGTCAACAATTCACAGTGTGAGCACAAGGAGTTTTTATCAACACAAAATGTTCTACTGTTATCGGGGTGCTATTCTGATCTTTCTGGCACCCACTACCCAAAGAGTACCATTGGTTGCAACAAACAATTGTATACACAAATTTATAACAATTAGAAAGACATTTGAAGCACACCCTTATGTTTACAAGAACGGCCAATCTGGGGTCCTTAGATTCATGAAATCAATATTTCATGTACTCATCTCATTGCACACAAATTTTCTTTCTGGTGACCAAGTAAGTTCAATATTAATATATATATATAGTCACTGAAAAAGCAAAGGTTAAAGTGACATGATAGTTAGGAATTATTATTATATTTTACTTTACAATAAAAAAACTTTAGAAATTCGCTTAATATATATATATATACACACATATATATATATATATATATATATATATTACCCAGTGGTGTTCTGGGTAGTTATAGTTAGGATCATAGGGCCAGATGCATCAAGCTACAAAACGGTCGCAAAGGGGCAGATTCTCAGAATCTGCCCCTTTGCGACCGGTATTTTTGCATTTGGGATGCATCATCCCAAATGCAAAAATCGCAAATAGAGAATTCGCTAAATTGCGATTGTTTGCATTTAAGGAATCTCAAATTGAGATTCCTTAAATGCAATGCATGAAAGTTTCAAAAATAGCGAATTCGCTAATAGGGCACGCAAATTACCACGAAGTAGAACTTCATGGTAATTTGCAAATACTTACAAAACTGCACTTTTGTGCATATTTCAAAGTTTCATGTTGCGCACACACATGCCCTAAGGGCATGTGTGTGCGCAACATAAGTGCACAGATCAAAATCAGGGGTGCAACAGGGTGTCCTTTGGACACCCCTGCACGCTTAAACTCGCAATCTCAATTTGCGAATCGCTAATTGAGATTCGCAAATTGAGATTGTCTTCCCATTCATTCCTATGGGCCTCTGGGCCCATAGGAATGAATGGGGAGGTATTCATTAATTGCGACTCGCAATTTGCGAGTCGCAATTAAGGAATTCTAAGGAATCGCTATTTTTGTAGTGATTGCTTGATGCATTCCATTTTGCTATTCCTTATTAGCGATTCCTTATTTTTCGCTAATAAGGAATCCCAAAATGGATGCTTGATGCATCTGGCCCATATTTCCATAGGAAATGCATGTTTTGGTTTGCTTGTATTTTTGGCAAAGTCTGACCAATGTTCCGGAAACTCATCCCCCCCCCCCCCCAAAAAAAAATTCTCTGTAGCCTACCCAGGAAAGTTTTTGGAGGAATACATCAAGCTGGGGGGGGCAGAAAAAGGAGAGGTTCCCAAATGCGTTTTCCCCATTCATGTTTCCATAGGAACTTTAGAGACAGCTACAGTTGAAATCGCTGAATGGATTTGCAGCAAATTTGATAGGAGGCTAGATCTATATTCAGAAACATTGCTTTTTGTCATTTGTTGTAAATCCATTCAGTAGCTTTTGAAGAATTAAGGCTCAGAAACTTTGTATATCATACTATGGAGGATTTGCGGGCTGGCATATCTCATGTGGAAATCTGATTGGCTGCCACCAAATCAACAATGATATGGAAGCAGCCATCGTAGGACTTACAGCCCCTTCACAACCAGTCTCCCACTGAAAAACATCTCAACGGTAGTGACGTCATGCATTGCTACAGGCTTTCTTTATGTGACTGATATGTGATGCCTCAGCAATTCTAGGTTGTAGACATTTTTTTTTCATCTAAAATGCACAAACTTAGCAACAGGATCACTAGGTGACTCCATGTCATTATTGTGCAGCTTTTTTAGGCATCCAAATACATCACCTTCAACTCCAGACTAACAAGCACAGAGGAAGTCATCAAGTGGTCTCAAATTTCCGGAACTTTAGACAGACTTCGGTGCAGCTTCTTAGTATGGTTAAAACTTCTGTGTGAAGTGAAATACTCAAATACGGGATGGCTTGGCTGAGTTCAGTGGAAAATGTATCTCTCACCTACTGCTATTGGCTGTTTGGAAGTAGCCTTCAGGGTGCACTTGATTGCCTGCATTGAACTGCACAAGGACCTTCCCACCAATAGTCCCCTTTCTACACTCCTGCTAGCTTCCTCCCATGTCATCTAGTGTGCTAACACTGCATGTGTTTTCACATTATAAGCAAATATATCGGTCTCATCAATGTTTGATCTTTTTTTGGGGGGTAATATTTATATAGTACAAACTCGCCCAAAGGTATCAGGTATCGGGTATCAGAGCGGTTTACATGAGCACTAGTTGCATTACAGATGGACACATTCATTTTTTTATGCACGAGGAGATTAAGTGATTTGCCCAGAATCACAGGATGTTGAGCATCCCTGCCGAGACTCAAACCTGTTTCCCCAGCTTCGAGGTCAACAGCTCTAGCTGTTAGGCTACATCTTCTCCCCTGAATCTAGTCTTTGTGAGAACTTAGCCTAGGCTACCGGTTACCGGATCACTGAGCGTAACCAGAACACCTTGATTAAAGTCCTAGACTTTTATTTATTTTTTTAATAAAAAATTAGAAGCTCTTTTTTCTATGAGTATTAGTTGCGGTTCAGTTCAATTGAACTACACCTACAGTGTGTACCTGAGTGGCCTTTCTCGTGCCCCACTGGCAATACATGTGCTCTTGTGGCAAACACCACAGGCAATACACGTGATCTGATGGCAAACACAGCAAGCAATACACGTGATCTGATGGCAAACTCCACAGGCAGAAGATCAGATAAAATGGCAAACTCCACAGGCAATACACATTACAGGCAATACATGTGATCTAATGACAAACACCACAGACAATACATGTGATCTAACGGCAAACACTCCAGACAAATACCACAGGCAGGACATGCGATCTAATGCCAACCACCACAGGCAATACACATGATCTAATGGCAAACACCACAGGCAATGCATATGATCTAATGGCAAACACCACAGGCAAGGTATATGATCTAATGGCAGACACCACAGGTAATACCAGTGATCTAATTGCTACAACTACAGGCAATACATGTGATCTAATGGTAAACACCACAGGCAAGACATGTGATCTGATGGCAAACTCCACAGCCAATACATGTGATCTAATGGCAAACATTACAGACAAACACACCAGGTAATACATGTGACCTCATGAAAAACACCACAGGCAATACATATGATGTAGTGGCAAACACCCCAGGCAATACATGTGATCTAATGGCAAAAACCATAGGCAATACACATGATCTAATGGCAAACACCACATGCAATGCATGTGATCTAATGGCAAACACCACAGGCAAGGTATATGATCTAATGGCAGACACCACAGGCAATACCAGTGATCTAGTGGCTACAACAACTGGCAATACATGTGACCTAATGGTAAACACCACAGGCAAGACATGTGATCTTCTGGCAAACTCAACAGACAATACATGTGATCTAATGGCAAACATTACAGACAAACACAACAGGTAATACATGTGATCTCATGAAAAACACCACATGCAATAAATGTGATGTAGTGGCAAACACCCCAGGCAATACATGTGATCTAATGGCAAAAACCACAGGCAATACATGTGATCTAATGGCAAACACCACAGGTAATACATGTGAGCTAATGGCAAATATCACAGGCAATACATGTGATCTACTGGCAAACACATGAACCAATACATGTGATCTAATTGCAAAAACCACAGGCAATACATGTGCTCTAATAGCAGACGTCACATGAACTACATGTGATCTAATTGCAGACATCACAGGCAATACATTTCATCTAATGGCAAACACCACAGAGAATAGATTTGATCTAATGACAAACACAATAGGCAATACATGTGATCTAATGACAAACACAACAAGCAATACATGTAATCTAAGAGCAACCACAACAAGCAATGCATGTGATCTAATGGCATACATCACGTACCACTAGACATGATTGTTGATAGCATTTTCACTTGAAAAGGTGTTTCTTTGCGCAGCTAAATCTCAATACAGGTCTGTATTGTTACACAACTCGAGGGTACCTTATATGCTTTCTTAAAAATGAAGGCCAAATGGACATGCAGTGATTCAAACATGTGTCCATGGTAACAAACTCAGGCCCCTGCAGTTGAAGGCATTAGTACACAAGGGCATCAGACAAAGTGCTTCCCTGTTGGCCTGTGGGGTATGTAATTTATCCCCCTCCCCCCATAGCTTCTTATATGCCCCTGTCTCCTCCTCACTCCCGTCGACCCGGGATGGCACAAGCTATTGTATCTACCTATCCAGGGTCGGATTGGTAGGGTGGGCACTCAGGCAATGGGCGATGGGCCGGTATCTGAGGTGCAGCTGTGGGTGGCTTTTTTGGCCAGCGTGGTGGCCGATTTGGGCTGTGTCTGTGCTGTTCAGATGCCGCCAGCGGCCCAGTGAGGGCCTGAGACAGTGGCGGCCTTAGGCATGTGCAAGCTGTGCACCTGCACAGGGCCACCAAACCCCAGGGGCCTCCACGCCAATATATATCCTTAATATAATAATCCTCTGAGAATGGATACATATTTGCGTGGCGACCCCAGGCCGGGATTTGGTGGCCTCCGGCACGGTTCTGCTTCCTAACACCCTGACCCCCCCCCCCTCCTGAGCTCCGGGGGGCTCCGCCGCCGCCCAGACCCCCTCTTCCAGGGCCCCCTACCTACGCTCCCTGCCCAGGGCCGCCATGAGCCCAGAGCCGCCCCTGCCTGAGAGTCTTTCCAGGGGCAGATGAGTCCTGTTTACCTCCCTTTTTACCAATGGGACGGAGGTGTCATTCTCAGTTTCTCGCTGGGCCAGCCCATTAAAGTATGCATATTGAGCAGGGGGCCCTAGCAGTAGTGGCCTCATTTATATTCAGGTGTGGTTTACCATTGTGAACTAATCCATGCACAGAGTCCTGGAAACATTTGAATTCATTTTTTTATCTCAGTGAAGTTAAGAAAACATGCCTCTTTTTATAGAAACCCTCCTTCTTTTTATAACGCTTAAAACCCTAAAGCAGGGCTTTGTGAAAAGACGTAATCCGCAAATGCAGGCCACTTTTTTTTAGGGTGCCGGGGCCAATTTTTGATCCCAATCCAACCCTGTTCCTATCTTATCACTTATGTGCTCAAACCGCAGTGGCTAGAAACTGTGCCAAATGCAATATGAAGGCTTCCATGCTTTAGCGCCCCCTACCGTCGAGGGCTTAGCACTGCCACCTCCTGCACAGAGAACAAGTCAAACTTCACGAGAGGTATCAGGACGTCAGGTTATATGAGCGCATCATTACGCATAGAGCAACGTGATTACATGGGATGGGGCGGGGGAGGGGGTTGTTTAGAGGGGGTTACTCTGAACAAGTAAAGGTGAAACTGGATTTTGGGCCCTTGTCCGTCCGCACGGATGCGACGCCAGTTCTGACTGCCACAACACTTTTTCTCAGCATGAAATCTGCATTTTGAGAATAGTTCTCATACTTCGCAGCAGGTGCTAATTGCTAGCACAGAAATAGCCCTATTTCTGGTAATTTATGGCACGGAGATTCAGAGGCAGGAGATGTCACATAAATTAGACTCTCTGACAAGTGAGACATGTCTCTGGCTGCCCCTGGGCACGAGGTAGAGACTCTTGCCAATGCGGCTGTGGTGTGTGTGGGTAGGAGGGTGGATGGGGTGACCGCCGGTGGGGGGGGGGCAAGATCTGCATATGTAGGTGTGCATGAGATGTACCACCTCGTGCTGTGTGCTTGGCACTAAGGGATGCTGATGCGAAAGTGCTTTAGATATATGTGAGATGTAATGTGCGGCGCGCATTTTGTAAGTGTGTGAGGTAAGTGGATTTGGTGTGTGTGTGTGTAGATTGTGCGAGATATGTGTGTCTCGGTGTGTGTTAAGAGTGCCGTGTGCAGCGTAGTTTGTGTGTGCGTATGCCTGTGTGTTTGTTGTTCTCCATATGTTATGTTGTTCGTGTGTGTCTCTTCCTGACACTGTGCTGCCCAAAAAAAAAACGATATTCTGTGGGGGCCGGCAAATAGCTGTCTGAGGATGAAATGACCGACTCACTCTCTCTTTCACACACACACACACACACACACACTGCGCCCTGCAGAGGACACACCGTCAACACAAAGAGTCAAAAATGCAACATAACAAACCACAGGCAGAAGGCAGAAAATGTCAGGCGGACCATGGGGGGGCTGGGACTGGAAGCAACAATTACTGAGCACAAGAACGGACTCCCCGCCGGTCACCACCGAGCGCTCGCTCATCCCGAGTGCTAAGGGCGTGTAATAATATCCCAGCACACTCATCCCGAGTGCTAAGGGCGTGTAATAATATCCCAGGATATTTGGAGCGGGAACACTTTGTGTCTTTTTTTAAATAGCGTGCCCTGCTAACTGAGATTAAGTTACAGTGCCGAAATGGGGATTACAACATCAAAAATGAACTTTTCGGCTCCTATTTTGCTTCTGCTGTAAATCCAATGCCTGTTAAATATTATTGTATGTGTTTTGGTGTGATGCACCTGTTACCAGGATCATCTTACCTCTCACTGCGCGGAGTTCAGCGCACACACGTATGTTCCAGGACAGTTATCTGCCGGGCCTGGCCTCTCTCCTGCCCCCAAACATATTCCTCCGGGCTCCGGCCGAAAACAAGCCCCTCCATGGCAAGTCAGGAAAAATAAGCATATTCACAAAGATTCCTCGAAAAGATAAGGCCCTTTGGAAATACAGATCCAGAAGTGAGTGCGGTGGGGGGGCCGCGGAAGTCCCGCCCCTTCAGGTGCTCTCGTCCCCTCTGGGCTGGGGCAGGTAGAGGGTCACCGGCACCCCTCCCAGGTGCAGCCTCATGGTGTCCTCCGGTGGGTCCGCGCGTACCTGGAGTCGGGGAGGGGAGGCCCCTGCCCACCTGCTGCCGCCTCTGCGCGGGCACTGGCTGGCTCCCTGCCCGGCTCTGCTGCCCCCCGCGCGGCTCCTCTAGTGCTCACTGAAGCCGGCAGACAGCGCCCGCGGCAGCAGCCAGTGGCAGAGGGGAGCGGCGGCCACGAGTCTGCGCTGCCGCCTCCCACCGCCCGCCTCTGCCCGCGCACAGCAGCCGCCGCCGGGACCCTTCTGCTAAATACAGGCAAATCCCCGCCATCAGCACTTTCTCCGCGCTGCTCTTCAGGGTCTCTGCGCCTGCAAGGTCCACCCTCTTCTTCCTCCTTCGACCCCTCCTCTCCCTACCTATCCCTGTTGCTCCTCACCTCCCCGTTGCCCTTTTTCTCTTCATTTCTCGTTTTCCTTTCTTTTCTCATTGCGGATCGTTTTCATTTTTTTCTACATTTTCCTGGGTTCTTTTAACTCTCTCGTTCTGTTTTACCTTGTTGTCTACAGTTTCCTAGTTTCTTCTAACTCTTTCTTTCTGTTTTATAACGCCTTTTACTTTCCTTTTCCTGCTTTTCTCTGTTTTAGTTTTCAATCTCATCCCCACTTATTCGTTTTTTATTCACCTTGCTTACTTCTTCCATTAATGTCTATGCTTTCTGTCTTTTCCTCTTTCTTTTTCTTCCAATGACCTTCTCTCTTGCCCTCCCTTCCATCTTTCAAGTTATCGTTCCCATTACTCTTTCTAGGCTTAGTCTTCTTCTTTCTTTCTTATTTTTCTTTCTTTCTTTCTTTCTTTCTTTCTTTCTTTCTTTCTTTCTTTCTTTCTTTCTTTCTTTCTTTCTTTCTTTCTTTCTTTCTTTCTCTTCCTTCTCCTACTTTCTCCTCCTCTATGCATGGTTGTGTTTCTTTCCCCACCTTCGTTTTCCATTCTTCCTCTTCCCATATACTTCAAACAGCCCCATCCTCTTTCCCCCACCGTCCCTCTATTTCTCCTCACTTCATACCTCCCTATATGTAAATTCGCTGTCTCCTTATCCATTTATCTCACCATCGTGTTCTTCACCGCAGACCTGTGTTCTGAGCATCACGTTTCGTGTTTATAATTACTTGCTTTATAATTCTGTTTCAGATAGGATTTTCATTGCATGTGATTATCTACTCTTTTCTGTATAACCTTGTAATACTCTTCACCTATTTATATTTTCCCAATATTTCTTCATCATTTTATTTAAGTATTAATACTATTCCTTCTCCTTATTTGTTTCCGATTTTTTTTCACGTGTTTAGCTTGTCATCAGTTCACACTTCTATTGTTGTTTCTTTTAAGTTCTTTTCTCATTATTTGGGTGAAACACTTTTACGAAATTCTGCCAAGCTTTTCTACTTGACGAATTCATGTTTTATTTTTCTGTCTTACTGTAATCTAATTACCTTCTTCTCTATACCCATTGTGCAATTTCACTGTGAAGATTTCTGTGTGTTGTGTATAACTCTGTTTATTCACTCTGGTCTTCTTTTTTATTGAAACTGAAAATTCGCTGTGGATTCAAATTAGCTGGTTAATATAATTCCATTTTGAATAATTTTTTTTATTGAAGTCCAACAATCATAATACAAATAGTATAATACATCCATAAAAAGAAATTATCTTTAGGTATCAAACTAGAATTGCAAGATTAAATAAGTACTATACAAAGCAGTAAAAAATCAGGGACAAACACAGAAGGCAAAAATAAAATATATATATATATATTAACTTTTAAAAATGCGTAAGGCAGTGACCCCTCATGAATTTAATCAAGATATGTTGCCAGATTTTTTTGAACTTCCTCAGCCCCCCAACACGTAGTGCGTAAGTGCGTTCACTTCTCTTGACCGCTTTCATCTTGTGAATCCACTCTAAAACAGATGGAGTCAGATCGGTACGCCACCTTTGCAACAGAAGTGATCTGGCTACAGCCATTGCTAAGTACAGAAATTTAGCCAATTGAACAGGTAGGGAGAGATCTGGATCAAAACCAAATATAATTAACAAATCATTCACTACTAATCGAATACTACAAACAGTTTCCAGAAAACAAAAAATATCCTCCCAAATCCTCTGAATCTTTGCACATTGCAACATAATATGTGACCAATTAGCTGTGGGGTGGTTAATACAACGAAAACAATGAGCAGATTGATTGGCATACATTTTCGAGAGGGCAGTAGGAGTTCGGTAAAGTTGCCATTTACTAAAAAACAGCATCCTACGCCAATTTGCACCTCTTAATGTACTAAAATTGAATTTATTATTAACTGACCACATGTTGGCAGAGATTTCTAAAGTCTTCCTGATCAGACCATTTTTTAATTGCCTTCTATCCAAGATCCGGGCCCCGAACTAAGGCTAAATACTATTTCCAAGTCGCCGGTTTCCTGCCTGGCACGTCCTCTAAAAGATCATGGACTAACTGATGGTGTACGGAAATTTGAGATACATTTTGAATCATGTCATCAGTTTCGAATATCTAACATGCAATTGAAAAGAAAAGCATTGCTCCCAATTATCAGAACAGCAGTTACTGTAGAGAATAGCTTATTATTACATAAAAAAAGTTGGATGATGATTAATTATCAAATGAGCCCCAAATCCTTTGAAATCTTCGGCTATATCTCCCTTTTAGCCTATAAAGTGGTACCTCCAACACATAACAGTCCAAATATTTTGCCCACCATTGCCAAATTGTTGGTCAAGGGTGGGTGGATGTAGCCGTTCTGCAGCAGCTCATAGTCTGACAGCCATGATAGTGACACTTGCTACATGTGTAACTTCCTTTGGAGTTAGTTGATCAAATGTGAATATGATTAGGTCGTCTGATGGTCATACAGGTTTATGGGTGATAAAACATAATATATAAAATATTTGTGTCCAGAATTCTTATAGAGTGAGACATGAGACAAATTTCTATTATGTCTGCCCATTCGCTCTTGTATCTGGGACAGAGGGAGTCATTGCAACATCCCTACTTAAATTAGCTCGATGGAGTATAGTACGTCCGAATGAGTATCCTTTAACGTTGGATTTTGTAGTTGGTGGACTTCATTCATTTAATAATTGATGACTACCGTCTAATGGCTGTTGAGGTGTATGCGGAGTGCGAGTAATTTATAACTTCTTGAATATTCTTGAAGATACCCTCCCGCGTGATAGTTCTCTCTACACATCTGTATAACATATCATACCATAACAATATATGAAAATAATGGCAATATCAATGGTAGAATGTCAGACCTAAAGACTTTATAAAATCCAAGGGGTGAGCTATCTTCACAAGCTGCTTTCCCATCATAAAAAGTTGAGAGAACGTCCGCTACTTTCTCCACGGGAATTGGGGGTGCAAGACTGAGTGATTCAGCCTGAGGAACAACCTTCAACCCGGGATTCTCTAAGCAAGATAAAGCTTGATCTTCTCGAAAGGGCTCTTTTCAGTTTATAAGGTTTGATCACGTTGAAATACGACTATAATACCACTGATCCTGCATGATGATAGCACCATGGGCATTTTAAATAGTGTTAAAATTATTGCAAGTGGTCTAGTCCATAATTTTCAAAGATAAACTTTTCCATGTTCTCAATGTATTAATTTGTGCATTGTTGTTTACATGTATATATATAAACTAGCTGACTGCTCGTGATATTCCTTTTGAATAACAGTCCTGGTGGCTACCAGCTCTTGATAGGTAAGAGATTCTGTGTGATTATAGTTAATAATAGCCTGGGAGTGTTTGAATTCCAGGTTGGTAAGATCTTGATACCTGTGTTATTTGTTTACGGCATAAAGCTTCTTTTGCAATTGAACAGCTGAGTGTTGTGCCTCTAACCACTACCTTAAAGGCATCCCATATTAACTGTGGTGCTGCCGTTCTTGGGTTGGGAGCTGTAAAGTCAGTGGTCCAGCTATGAATCATTTCAATATAGGCTGGGTCAAGGAGTAGTGTTATATTAAAAGTCACACTAGTAGTTGAACTCTAAAAATGTTTATTCTTCTACACCATTAAAAGTAGGTTATAGTTGGATGACACTATGGAATAGGTATATATGTTATAATATTGTGTTTGTTCTTTTGCTATTAGAATGCGTCAATATCAGCATATTTTTATGCTGATATGAGTAAAATGTATATCCAAGTTTTACTTTATCCCAAAATCGCGAGAAGTCAAATAGAGTGGAGATTTTATTATAACATTGAAGCCTTTACCAGTTTCATCCTGTGCTGGCCAGGGCTTTTGTAAAATAAGTTTGAATTGTCTAATGAAAAAATTAAAGTCTCCCTCTATTAATAGTGTGCCATTCCCAGCTAGCATGCTCATTCAATAATGAGTTGTAGAAGTGAGTGTCATCCAAATTGGGGCTGCAACCAGCAGCGATTGCTGCATTTGGATAATTGCCCATCTACCTTCGGAGTCAGCTGAGCTCCACATAGACTGCCAGGGCCTTAAACAACCAACTATAGCTACCCAATGTATGGATACATGCTGTATAGTGGCTACTGAGACCTGGAACTGAAGTTGTCTCAACAGCTTTTTGTCCTTGAAGGTAATTTGTGTTTCGTGGATACACACTAAACTCTCTTGCTGCTATGGTCTTGGAGTGTAGTCCCTATTTTTGTTATTGCTCCTGTGCAAAAAACAAACAAACAAAAAAACATATTTTTTTTAATGAGATGCAGTCACAAGTGAACTCTGCTACCACCCACCACCCTATTGTCCGCAGGGCCACTCCAAGTTCCCCTTGTGTGCCCCAGAGGAAAATCAACCTCCATTGAGCTTCTCTCCAGTTGCCATTTTAGTGCTGTAAAAACCCACTCTCCCTGTCACTGTGTCAGTTCCAATGATCATTTTAGTTATAACCCTAGTGGTGCTTCAGTCATGCTTTTAAAGCTTAATTAACTCAATTAACTAGTGGTCAATGCTAAATATTCTTGCCCAAATATTCTTGTAGATAGTTCAATTCTTTATTTTACATTTCCCTTATATATCTGAACATCCCTCAACATTTTTCCCAGATCGAAAGTTTGGGTTTTAACTGTACTTTGGGCTCTATAAAAAGTGAAAGACTCTCTGTCTTATTGAACTAGAACTCTCTAATTATTTTGAATAGCAGGCATCTGAAAACGCCTTTTGTTTGATCTTATGGTAAAAAAATAAGTCTGGCTATCTTTAATTACCTTTATCTTTTCTGTTTCCCAGAGAAAAGCCTGTGTATCAGAACCTTGAAAAGGATTTATTTGTTGGTGTAAACAAAATATTTTTTCTACCATGGAATGACAAACATCTGGTCGGACAAAAGGGGTGTTTGTCAGCTAAGACAGATGTGTTAGGACGTGCTTTGTCAAATTTGTCATATAATTGCTATTGTAACAAGAAGTTGCTCTAGGGAGAGCATTTCTGACGAGAATCTTGTCTTTGTTGAAGGAGCATTAACAGGATTCAATGGGCTAATTGTATTTCCATCTGCCACCTTCTTCGAGTCCTGTCTGGAAAAACATTTTGAAGGAGAACTTTTCTAACAATTCAATCTAAATCTTCAATTATTCCTAACACTTGTAGGTTATTATGATGTTGTCTGTTTTCCAGGTCCTCCAATTTTCACCGCACATCAACCAGGCTCTTTTCTGGTCCTTCAGTTTGGACAGTTACTTGTGCAACTGCCTTCTAAGATTCCATTGTACATCTTTCAACTTACTTTAGATTCAGAATATTCTTAACAGATCAGCTTGCAAATCTTACAGCTTGATTATCTGTCCTCGTTCTTATTGTGCAACTATTACTTTGTAGTTTGAACGCAGAGTAGGTTTGTGTATTATGTTTATACAACTCTAATTTACCTCTCTTGTGCTCATCTGGTGTGGTGAAATGTGAAGCAGAATGATACATTTGAAATTTGTGTCATTTTCTTCATGGTCGCTTTCTGACAGATGTCCTTCTGAAGACCCCTTCCTCAGTGCCACATTTCCTGTCTCCAGGCCTGTCTTTAGTCTCTGATCACAATCATCTGTTTGGTCCCCGTCCTTTAACCCACTTTCTGTAAAGGACTCTGCCAATAGGTCTGGTAGAGAATACTAGTGCTATGGGTTGTCTAGTCAAGCTTTGCATCCTTAAATGAGAACCCTCAGTGCTTAAGACTAAGGTCAGACTGGTGTACCTTTGTAATATGATCTGCTGACAAAATGATATATACTAGGTTAACACATTGTTTACATTTGCAGGGATGCATTTTTTTTTATTAGTACCTAAACAGAGTTTTGGGTGGTGAACCAAGTCTAATACTTGAGAGGGGATGAGGCTTGCAATACTGATAACATTCTTTTCAATAAAGACATTGTCAGTAGAGTCTGAAAGCACGTCAGTTTTTCACATTACTGATTACATTTCGATTGAGCATACCAGGCTGTGATGCAATGTTAAGAGGTTCTTTAGAGCATAAAAATGTCCCTTGGATTTGCCATGAAGGTTTATTGAATGGCTACATCCAGTACCATTTATTTTGCACTGTGTGAGAAAGTGGGTTGTTAGTTGACTGGGGTGTGAGCCCTGATCAAGCAGCAACCACAGTCCCTGTCAGGGTAAGGCACAAACAAACCACAAATTAACCTGTGCTTAACCCTGTGGTAGCTTGGCACAAAGCAGTTAGGCTTAACACATAGACAATGTGTAAAGTATTTATTGAAAACTTCAAACAGTAAAACAGTGAAAACACAGTAAAAAAAGATTCCACACCAGGTTAGGAAAATAGAGAAACATTTAATAAATAATATTAGACCAAAACAACATAAATCGAATCAGTGGAACCACAGTTTTGAATTTTTAAAGAATAGTGTGAAAAATAGCACCTAAAAGCATAAAGCGCCAACTGAGGGTAACAGGTCAAAGTCAAAAGTTCAGCCCAACCACGATGGTGCCGGGATCGGGTACAGTCTCAGAGTAGTCCAGGTGCAGAAAGTTTACCTTCTCTAGTTTTGTGCCAAGAGTCCCGTTCGTGTTGGAGAGGGTCACGGCGTGCAATGAGAACGTCCTTGGCAGTTGTCAGTGTGTTGCGAAGTGCAGGCCAGGCATCGTGGATGGAGCATGCTAGAGCTTTGCGTTGGTGGTCCTCTGCAGGCGATCAGCGCTTGCTGTGAGATGAGACAGGCTGGCTGCATCTTGTGCAGTTTTTCAGTTCAAACGACACAGCTCTGCTGCGAAATGACCTGTTCGTGGTCAGGAAGAGGCAAAAAGTTTGCTTTAAAGAGCAGGTGAGTGACACCAAGACCTTAGAGGCACCACTTGGAGGTCAGGAACTCGTAGCTGGGTCCACGAGAGATACTTTGGGAGCCTTTTATGTCCTTGAGGCTCAGATCAGGAGGCCAGCAGACTAGCCCATGGAGTCACCCTGGGGTCCTGGGTTCAAGATGAATTTGCTGGTCCAGTACTTCTTCCCCAGGTAAGTGGTAAGCAGATCAGCACAGCAGGGCAGCAATTTCATAAGAGCAGCAGTCCACCAGAGTGGCAGTCCTTGTAGCAGCCCAGAAGTACTTCTTCCTAGCAGAGCATCCATAGTTCTGGAAGCATACTGAAGAGTTGGTGTCTGAGGTCCTTCTTTTATACACAGTTGTGCCTATGAAGTGGGTAGACCCTTTTAGTGTTATGCCCTTTAAGTGCACAGATGCCCTGCCTTCCTGGTCCTGACTTCAGACTAACTACATGGGGTATGTAGCCCTTTGTGTGGAGACAGGATACAGCCTATTCAAGTGTAAGTGGGTCTGGGCCGAGCTACTCCCACCCATCTTGCCAGTGATGGCCCATCCAATCACACCTGAGCTCCCTATTATGTGTGGCTGTCTAGGAGGAAGAAGCCTCCCATTACCTTTTATGTGTTTCATCTACCACTCTAAGTGGCATGGGCATGCCCAGACATGGGTCCTGTGCTCACTGTGTCACTGGAAGTAGGGGTGGGAAGAACTCATGGAATTTCACCCTATAGAATTCGACAGAGTTACATAAAACTCAGCGAGATTCTGTGAACCGACGGATTTGGCACATCGTGCTGATTTTTTACCGCCATCTGTAAAATCAGGGCGAACAGCACTACGTGACGTGCCAGAGGTGATGCCTTTTTTTTTGCTGCTCGAGTAGATTTTCTACTCGAACAGCAGCTTTCTCAACGTGAATGGTTGGGACCTGCTGCTACCGCCCTGCATTGAGAAATTTTGTCGGGAGGTGTTCTAGCATCCGAAAATTGCGGTACGGGATGCATATTCTTGCTCATGCTTGTCAACTGAACTTTGGCAAGCTGCGCATGAGAAAAAACTCCACCATGCAGCGGTTGGTGGAGTTTTGCCAGAACTCCATGCTCCAAGCAGAACGTCGAGTGGGCAAAATTCTGCAGGCTCAGCCGGTGGAGCAGACTTTTTCATCTATCCCTAACTGGAACCAAGCTGTAATCGGCTGATGAGCTTATAACTAAGGCAAAACTGGTCCTGGGTTGCTTGTGTTCCAGTTCAAGGAGGATCTGCCTTGGCAGTTCAGGCTGGACTGTTTCCATGAGGAGCATAGTCAAGACTGATTAGCATATGGCTGGGTCCAAACTGAGTTGGCATGGCAAGCAGAAGAATTATGGGTTGGAGTGCTACCCCGAGCTATCGCCAGTGGTTAGACTTGTTGCAAGTAGCCTCCCATCACCCTTAGTGTGTTTCATGTCTAGGAGGAATACACATAGCCCAACTGTCAGCTACATGCCATGACCTGAGGCACCAAATGGCTAAGGTAAGAAAATGCAAACTTTCTAAAAGTAAAAGACACACAAATGATGGAGGGCTTTGTGAAACTAATCAAACATTCACCCCAGTCAAGAAATCTGGGTAAATCCATTGTTCTTTTGCTCACCATGCCTTCCCAGTTTACACCCAGCCATATGCAAATCAGTCTTGACCCTGTTCCTCATAGGAACAGTCCAGCCCGAACTGCCAATCAAGGTCCTTCCTGTACCAGAAACAAGCATTCTGGGACCAGTTTCAGGGTATCATCCCTAATCAGCCAGGCTAGCTTGAATCCAGTGGCACAGTGAGCCCGGGGCCCACATATGGGCATACCTGCTATTTTCCATAATGTCACAACAATCACTTTTCATATTCCATAATTTCCCGCTAGAGCTGCTTTCATACATTCATAAGGTCAATAATATGCAGACTTTCCAAATGATAAAATGTACAATTAACACACCCTGAGTACCCTGTTACCACATTCTTGTTTTTTAACATGTACAGTTGGTATACTTTTGTATTTGTCCATAATGCCGTGACTAGCGCACTTTTATATTTTTTATAGCCTAATGCTCCTAAATGCGCAACTCACAATCCCTATGATCAGTCTTTTAAATGGGCCAGTACTGTCCTGTACTGAGCACCTGTAATTTGTTATTTTGAGAGGGAAAGTATCTGCACTTCTCAAGAGAGACACAATAGGTTTAATTGGAGAGTACCAGCACTTCTCTAAAAAAATGAAAATAAAAATGAAATACTAGTATTTGTAAAGTGCACAGCTACCTCCGAAGTGGTGTCCCGGCGCTGGGGGGCCTCGGGAAGATTAAGCGAGCTATTGCCCAGAGTCACATGGTGCTGGGCTGACCTGCCACCGGTGTTGGGGATCGAACCGTGAGCCCCAGATTCCAGCGTCCGTCGCCCTGGCCGCTGCGCCACACCTTCCACTGCATTTCTATTTTTCCATTTCAAGCACTGCCTATGATACAACAGTTGGGTCTCTTAACGCCGAAAGTCAGGCAGACGCCAAAGTCACGGATTGATTCCAAGTAAAAAAACAAAAGAACAAAAGGCACCACGCCCACCATGGAAGACAGCCTTTCTTGCAAAGCCATGAACACACCCTAAACCCAAAGGTTTCCACAATAAAATACACATGTCCCTCAAGAATATATGCTGCCCTGAAAAAGACCTTCCACACAATTCCTACCAAGGTCCAACCATGAAGGTCGAAATGCGTCGGCATCCTCCAAATTGAGGCCAAGAGCTACCATGAGCAATTAAATGGAGCATAAGAGGCAGCACAAGGAAAGTGTGATTAAGGACGCTTCAACAATTTATCTATTTATGCTCTGACCTCCACAGGACCTTACAATATCGGTAGCATTTAAAAGTGTACGAGGACGCAAGGAAATAAGGTCCCAATATCAAATACCAGTAGGGCACTTGAGTATAATGTACGTAACAATATAAAGTATTTGTAAATATACAACGTATATATGTGCAATGTAGAAAGTCATGTCTCTTTGTATATGAAATGTTTATTTGTAAGATGTATTGTCATTTCATGTCCTAACCATCATCACACATTATTTGTTTGTCACAGTCGAGTTACGTCACAAGTATGTTACTGTTCTATATAAAAATGTGTAAGCATGAGATGCAATAAAAAAAAACTGAAAGAGATAAATATCAGACCTGTTAAAAACTTGGCATATGAGTATTAATTCATTTGTTATAACAAGTTGTGATCCACATGCGAAGCAGGATACAGGGAATTTTAGTACCTGAGAAAAAGAATACTTGAGTAAGCATCATTCATTCTTTGAATAAGAGTAGAGAGACTCCTGTAGATCTCTATCTAAGAATTAATTGCAATCTATGGTCTGGGAGGCATTGTATTGTAGTGACTATGGCCTAGATGTATCAAGCCTTTTGCGAATCGCAAAGGCCGAAATTAGCAGAATTTCGGCCTTTGCGAATCGCAAACGGTCTATTTGCATGTTTTGGCATGCATCAAAAATTCGCACAGTAAGGAATCGCAAAAATTTGCGATTACTTATTTTGCCATACCATTTAAGGAATCGCAATTTTGCGATTCCTTAAATGCTATGTATGTAGCATTTTTGAATTGTGAATTTCGGTTAAGAAATCGCAAATTACCACCAACTTGTAGTTCTTCAAAAAATGCACAATTTTGCATTTTTTAAGGTGGCATGTGACGCACACACATGTCCATTTCAGGGGTGCAGCAGGGTGTCCTTGAGACACCCCTGCACCCTTGAAATTATTCCCAATTTGCGATTAGCAAATTGCGATTCGCAAATTGAGATGTATTTCACAATCATTCATATGGGCCTCCTGGCCCATAGAAATGAATGGGAAATTATTCCTTATTTGCGAATTCTCAAATTGCGAATTCGCAAATAAGGAAGATTAAGAAATCGCAAAAAAATAGCGATTTTTTACATACATGCCATTTTGCGATTTCTAAATAGCGATTCCTTAAAAATCGCTATTTAAAAATCGCAAATGGGTATGTTGATACATCTGCCCCTATGATACAACAGTTAGTGCATGTTAGAATGCACTAACCTTGTGCTTTTGATCCAATGGGAGTAATACCCATTTTCTTTCCTCACCCATCAACCAGTGACCACATAGATGGGTACATGGGGGGGCCGCAGTGGGAGAAGGGGAATGGGATAAAAGAGAAAACAGAGACACTGGACTCCACTAATATGATTCATCACTTCTGCTGGTCACTGATGTCTGAAAGACATGAGTGCGTGTCTAAAGTTAAACAGCTATCTCTAGTAACTTTTCATGAAAGTCCTGCATCTAACTGTAACAGTGAATGGTTATGCTGTAGCTATATCTTTGTGTAAACAACTCTGAGTACTTTGATGTGGAACTTGTTATTCCTGTAACTAAACTTGCAAGAGATGAATATCCTAAATATATGTTCACCAACACTGTGACACTTAACTCTTATGTTGCTACATGGTATTTTGTAAGTATTAATATTCTGCAATTCGTATCTAAGTAACTCTTAAAAACATTTACTAGAACTCTAATACCTTACACATTATCATGTGCGCAAAGCATGATCAACTTAGTACTGACTTAAGAATCATCTGTTCCATCACAGAGTAACCACCTGTGTGAGTTAGATCTACACTGGAATGCTCATATAACATGGGAAAGAGAACCACAACCTTCCAGTTAGATCTGTATTTCCTTTGCAAAAAATAGTTCTCTGGTCATGCAAGTTCTAATGTACTAGACAACTGGATTCCACATATCTACTGGAGACCAATATAAAGTTGTTAGTACAAGTGCAATGTCAGTTCAATGGACGGTTAAGTGATACTCTGAGCCTCTACATGCTTGAGTCCTCAAATCCAATAGGAAGATAACCTCTGTAGACTCCATTGCCAATGCAATGGCTGATCACGATCTGGCAAATCAGTTGTAGCCTAGATCCTTTGGAACTACAAAGAAAAAATACATTTAAGGTGAAAAAAGCCATATTCTCGAAATCTGAAACAAATGAGGAAAGAGCCTGTGAGAGCAATACTCAGCGAACTCAGGAAAACACTGTTGCAGGGATTCTGCTCAGGAATAGAACTATGCTATGCTTGGACATCAGTATGTAGGGAGTGAGTCACCATACTACCTCAGTAGCTATGAGCCCAAGTCCGATTAGCTATATTCAATTCAATTCAAAAACCACTTTATTCGATTTTGTTAAAAATCATAAAAGCATACTACAAACATTTAAAAAGACATTCCAAATTCATATAAGTAATTGCATACAATACAAAATCAGTATCAAAAATTATTTAAAAAGTGTCAAGTTTAAAAATCATCATGTACAAATAGGTGAGGCAAAACAGCAATCATCACAAACCCCAATATTACACTTGTAATTTCCTCTTCCTGATCCTAACGGCAGCAACAAGATAGTTTGCCACGCTGAACATTACCAAGGGGGATTCTAGCATCTGTAAATACAGAAGTGCAGGTTTTGCCTGCAAGAAAGCTTTCCCTTTCAGTAAGGGTACCAAATACTTCTGTCTTGGAACGTTATAAAAAGGACAGAACAGTGTTAAATGCATGTTGTTTCGCAGGGAAAAGTCGTCACATTTGCATACAGGTGCATCCTCAGGCTTAAACCAACCTTGACTATCACAAAGTACCAAATAAATCTGGTTAAATCGAAATTTAACCAGAAGCCACCTGTGGAATGGGATATTAACTAAAGTAAGGTACGGTTGTATAGCTATACAGGTGATTGACATAAAATGTGCTCTAACAGTGGGTTTTGTTAATTGATATTCCTCTCTCTCCATGGTCTTAATTTTGAGGAAATTAAGCTTAACCCAGTCTAAGTCTGCTTTTTTCAGGCCAAGCGGGGAGAAAAATATCTCAGGGCGACCTAGTTCCACTGAGCACTTGTGAATGTATGACAGCCAAGCAATATCTTTACACTTATCAAGTTTTAAGCAGTCCATCAGTATTTTGTGATTAAGGCCCAAGTTGGCTATAGTGCTTCACTTGCCCTCCTCGTAACCTTTCCAGTGAGACGAGTGATTTGGCACCCCATAATACAACCCTCTCAACCCTCTCAGGGATCGTGGTAACCGGACACACCATTTTGCTCTCTCACTCGTACTTGTCCACAATAAGATAAAAAAGAGACACGAAGGAAGTTTACAATGTTTATTTAAACTATCGTGCTCTAAGATGCATTAATTGCAATACAATTAGAAAACAAATACATGTCAATAATGTCATCAACATCGTTAAATAACCATATAGAATATAGAGCCCTGGAATGTTATCTGATCGATCTGCCTAAACTCTCCCGTACTACTGAAGCTAAATGGTTATAAAATGTAGATCTCTAGGTTTAGTGGGGGACTCCATACCTTAGCATACATAGTTGGATGTTCTACATCTCAGCTGATACAGCATTCTTGTCTCAGGACCTTCACTCTGTGTCTGCTGTTTTCCAGAACCCTGTCCCTATGTATATAACAAGCTATGTGTATTCAAAACATCAGCTGCGTTCTTTTATTACGTCTAGGTGCTAGGGTCTGACCAGGGAGAATAACATGGGACAATGCTGTTTGACCTTGCCTAGAGCTTTTTAGACTAAATACCAGGAAAATAATAAAATGGGTAAAACATATACTGATTCTGTGTGAAAATTCAATGTGGCACAAAAGCATGTGTAATATGTAGGAACATGTGCAAAACCAAAGCGGCCTGATTAGGCTATCACAGGGAAAACAACAATGGGCCATGTGAGAAACACACAACAACACATGTCAATGGAATTTGTGCTTCTGACTACTAATAGCTACTGTTTGATGGATTCTGTTCCAGGTATTTTTTACACTCGCAAATCTATTTAGAGCCAACGTACACTGGGCGAAAATCATCTCATTACAAATTGTATTATGATAATTTGCTGCAAGAAGAACACCTGTACTGTGAACAGAATCCATAAAAGAGAGGCTGAATGATGAACCAATGGAGGTAACGAGTATTGAAAACCAATAGGTGTTCTATCTGATAGAAATGATCTAACCCAGACTAGATCCCTGTCTCCAAATCCAACTTCGCTTAAAGCACCAAGAGGATCAGAGCAGCAATATTGTCTTTGTTCACTGAAATTGAAGATCATCTAAATAAATAATTAAGATGGATTTATATCTTATGACCAGCCTGATGGAGGTCTAATATGTCACTCCTTACAAGTGGTAAGAGAAGCAGATGCCAGCTTCCTCATTCTTTCTTCCCCACTAGATTCATGACCCTTGACCCTCAGCTGATGCATCTTGATTCAAGTGAGGAATTTGTCAGGGAGCTGCAGACCCATTTTCAGAAATCATCACTAACTATATAACCTACTCTGGGGGCCATGAGCTTTGTGCTTCCTTCCCCTGCACTATGCCTGGTGGAAAAACTGTGAAGGAACATCTTTTTAATCAACCAATTATATTCTTGAACAGTGTGAGGTCTTTAAAAACACAAACACTGTAATGTGCTTCCAATGCCTTCAGCGCTGAGAAATATGGTATGTTTTCTTTCCAAAGCCATCCTGTTCTGGGATTCTAGCAACCCTCCAATGAGTCATTAATTACATCTTTAATAAAGACAAACCGCTGCAAAGGAGGTTCCAGCTCCCATTTATACCAGAAGTACATTGCATTAATGCCACTGCAGGAGCAGGATGACAAAAAGGCAGGTCATTAGGGCCTGGAAGCTGGAGTGGTTGAAGAATAGAGGAAGCAGAGATGACTTTCTTTCAGTTCTGTAACTACCGCTAAGGATCCACTTTTGATGAGCGACTTCTCGTAAATTCTTATAGGATGATGCTTATTTTTAGAATGGAAAGGGCAGGCTTTGTTGACTCACCACCTAATAGACTCCAGACAGATTTTCTTGATACCAACAATGTTTATGTATGCGGCGAATTTGCATATCATCAATTTAATTGGTGATGATTTGCATATTTACTATTAAGTGGGGCAACAAGTCCAATTGAATATTTTAGTGGTTGTGGAAGACCCTAGAAACAGGAGTCTGCTGTTTGCCCCCACAACAGATAATGTCATTGTAAGCTTCCCTATGTTGTGTCACAGGATCAATTAATGCAGATACACATTATGCAAGCAGGCCTAAGAAATACCTAAGAGAAATGTAGAGATTGTCAAGGTACATAGATATGGAGTTATGACTAGTAAATCTACACCTCCAAATGCATACATATCTTCAATATATAGTAGCCATCAATATGTGGTGGTGTACTATTGTGCAGGTCTTGTTTTCACCTTTATACTCTGGCATACAACTGCCTAGCTGGCTGGACAAAATAAAAATATTTTTTACATTTCCTGACTCTATCAGGCATTTGCAGAATTGAAGATGGGTGTTTGAGGTGGGTCGTAAATAGTCTCTGGTGGGACAGTAAGGGAAGAAGCTGCAATGTGTGGCCTTTCATGCAGATTTTGGCACAGCAATATGGGCCTCTGATCAGTAAAGTGAACTAAACATGGTCACTTTCCTCTTTGGTTGCATCAATCTCGGAATTTGAAACGGTTCATATGGGTCTGGGTTGGGGAATAACACGCTCAGCTAGGCACAATGATTTATCTTATTTGATGGTGTTTATCTATTTATTCATTCAGTTGTACAGTGCCAGCCGACACGGATCGGGGGTGGCGGGGCGGGGAGGTGGGGGAGGGGAAATAAATAATAAAATTATGCTTACCTCCTCACTCCGTCCTCCTCGTTGCGTCTCTCCTCCAAAAAGCCCGGCTGAAACACGGAACAGGAAGCACCCATGTTCCCATGAACCAATAATCACAATGCTGCAATGCAGCTTTGTGATTGGTCTGAGCACCGTGGTTTGGCGCTCAGGCGGTGACTGGAAGTCTGGGCATGTTCTCCACCCAGGCCGAAATCAAGCCTGGGTGGAGAACATGCTAAGTGCGCATGAATGTTTGGCTGACCCGAGAGTGCCGGCCAAACATTCATGCGCACTTAGGGAGTGAAAACCACTCCTTCCCTTCCCTACCCTGCTCTGTCAGCAGAGCAGCCCCGCCCACAATGCCTGGTAAAGCTACTGTGCCCACAACAGGAAAAAATAAAATGATAATAACATTGAAAAGCAGTGGGGCGGCACACCTCCGGCTTAGCGAAAGAGCCGTCACTACATTTGTACAGTGCGTCGAGTAGACCAAACAACTTCTAAGTGCATGTTATAGCGATAAAGGTTGCAGGTGTTATAGAAGTTGATTAATGTAGATCTAACTTCTAAAGACTATTTGGCAGGAAAGAAGCAATTCCTCCCTATGAGGGGACAATGAAAATGTGTCCCCTATTTTTGCTCCAAACACGGAGAAGGCACATTCACCACAAGACCTGCACTTGGTCAGTGAGACTGAGAGAATTGGTGGTTGTTTGGCCACCACCATCCCAAGTTGTTATTTGGGACATTTTGTGCACAAAGTACAATGGATCAATTCTATGCAGGCACGTAAGCACAACTATGAGTATTTCAAAGTGCAGTCTATCCTTCGCTGGGAGCTGATGGGTGTACTTCTGATGGTGGGGACCAGGATCTATGTTATACAGTCCTATTATCGGGTAAACAGTGGCCTTCTGTCCCCTCTGCAGCCGAGTCAGTTGAGTTTCTGGGAAGGCCGCAAGAGGAGCCTTCCTATGGGCCATGTAGCAATTAATGAGTTTTCCTAAGTGCAATTTAGTGGTTACTCTGGGTAAGAAGCACAATGTCCTTTGTCGTTACTGAATAGGCAGTACTTGATGGTATAGTGAATGACAGGTTAAAGTTCCCATGTGACCACAAGATTAATAACCCAAAAAACACTGGAGGTAGAGCCATCAGATGGGAGAGATGCAACTATCGGATGGACCAAGAAGGATCACTTCCGGATTAGATGCATTGAGCTTCTGACCATTGATCTCAGCAACAACGCAATCTTACTTAGGCTCAGGGTTAGTTTTTCAATAAGTTCAGGTGAACCATCTTCTTGCAGATGCATTTGAAGAAGAGTATGTATGCAGGTCCTAAACAATGGGGGTTACAAATCTGTTCCTTGAGAAACACCACAGCCAACAAAATGGGGGGCAGAAATGAAGTGATTGAGTTAACACATTGTACCCTAAACTTAAGCAAAGATGCAAATCTTTCAGGGCCGGGCTGGTCTGTTATTCCAACAGGCATTTCCCCGGATGGGTTGGACCTTTTGGAGGCCAGTTTTGAATGCTGAGAGCTGCTGCTGGAGCCTCTGTCATTTCCCCCAGATCTCTGTGATTAATTGCAGGAAGCACAAGGGGCTTTAAGAGAGACAGGGAAATAGAGGGGAGAGAAAGATGGAGTGAGATCAGAAAGGTTGGAGATGGAGAAGAGAAGGAGGGAGAGAGAGAATGGATGGATGGAAAGAGAGAGCTAGAGCGAGGATAGGATGGGAGTGTCGGTGGTTTGAGCATTTTTTCCAGGGCTGATTTTGGTTACCCAGTCCACCAATGAAACCATTGTACTGTAAAAAGACACCAACCCCAGCTCTTAAGCGTTTGTGTGGTAAAGCATGGATTGCAATATTTATGGCCACAGAGAGGTCTTATATGACCAGGATATATAAGTGTCCATGGTCAGAGGCACAAAGGATATCATCCGACACAGTCATAAGGGGGATTTTAGTACCATATCTTGAGCAGAAGCCAGGCTGATATGGGCCGCGGAAGATGACTTTTCCCACGAAGGCCTGAAGCTGTCAACCTGCGCCCTTTTCCAAACTCTTGGTCGGGCACTGTAAGCCTGCAACTGGGCAAACATGTATTGTCAATTATGGTATTTTTTGGCAGTGGAGTCACCATTATCTTTGTTAGACTGGCACAGGCAAAGTTATAGGAGAGAGATTCAATAAATAATACAATTCAAGACAGGACCCAATACTGCCGCATGCTCTTGATCCACCAGTGCAAGGATCCTGCATAATACTCCCATATACCTGAACTGCCAATGCAAGGATCAACACAACTGGTGAAACAACAAACTAATGGGAAACATAACTCCTCCAATCTGACACTACAATCCTACCTAATTGTCAAACATTTTCCACCTTCTTTTTTGAGAAAGCTAAGTCAATTGACAATGAGCTCCCCACTGCTGTGAAGTGCTTTCCGCCTGAAATCCCACCACAATGCACCTCAGCCTCGTAGGAAATTTGTTCTAGCAACCTTCTCTTTAAACCTAAAAACAATTCTTCGAGGTCCGGCTTTCAGACATTTGAGGACTCTGACATCTCAAAACTACTGTCTCCCACTAAACTTTCTAACCACTTCAAAGGCCCTCTCCCCTCCAAATTCCTCAAACTTCACACCTCCTGATACCCCTATGGACCAGAATTATCAATGCCTCTCTTTTACGCAAGGCACCATGCTGGACTGTCTAAAAAGTGGCCAAATCACACTTATGCAAAAAAAGCCAGATGCGGACCTCCCTAATCCCAACAATTTTCGCCCCATTTCGAGCATCCCAAACTTAGTCAAGCTCCTGGAAAAATGCGTTCATCAACAACTCTGTAATCACATTGACCAGCACCAACTCCTTGACCACTGGCAATATGGTTTCAGACCAGGTCACAGTAATGAGACTGCCATGGTCCACATTGTTGGTGATGCTTTCTTGATCATTATTAGGGCTCCCGGTTTTATGGTATTTTTTTTGTTGTTATTTCCGTCTGTATTCATTCATGCTTATTTTATGCCAACTTTATCTGTATTTATCCATATTTATTATGGGTATTGTGAAAAAAATAAAGCTGAAACTGGTATATTTCCACATTTATTTACCTAATAATTGTGCAGTCATGCTTAAATGACTGCCAGGTTTTAGTGATATGAACACCCGCAGAAGAGAAATCAATGCACTTATATGACAATATGCGTATTTCAGTATCAGCCTTGTGCATATTTCCTGCTGTTTAACCCCTTCCGTGCTCGCGGCCGACGCGAGCACTACCTCCCTGGTGCAGCGCATGACCAACAGCCGACGCAGTCCCGCCCACTCCATCGAACGCCCTCACCGAGTCAAAATTTTCGCTGCGATAAATGGGTTAAGCTCCTTTACTAAAATATCTTAAATTTTTTACACCCTTACTTATCAATCCACACAGTCATTGGCCTAACAGTCATGACAAAGTGTATTTAGAATCACTCAAAAAGCACCCAATTTTTGTATTTATCCACATTAACAAATAAGTACAGACAAGAAAATAAATGATTTTCTGTCTGGTTTTATCTGAAAAAATCTGTAAAACAGAAACAGGGAGCCTTACTCATAATGATTCCTGTCTTTTAATCCTACTTGACCTATCAGCAGCATTTGACACAGTCAAACATGAAACCTTCCTGAACCTCTTGGAACTTAGGATGGGTCTCTGGTACTGTCTTAAAAATGTCCTGCTCATTCCTACAAAACTGATCTCAACCAATCCTAATCAATCATGATTTACCTGATCAGACGGCGGTCACTACCACATTCTCCAAGGTTCTTCACTTTCTCCCACCCTGTTTAATATTTAAATGGAACGCCTGACTGAAAACCTCAAACGCTGTAACATCTCCTACCATATGTATACTGATGATACGCAATTGTACGGGAAGATTACCTCCCCTAAAGACATCAGCACTCTCAATAACATCTTGAACAAAATTCAACACTGGTTAACTCATAACCACCACAAACCTAACGCCCTCAAAAACGAATTTCTATTATTCTCGCCACCCAACCCAACCTCTAACATCAAAGACTGGCTACCACTACTCACCGCCTTAAACTGTACCCCATATATCATTGACTCAGCAAAATCCCTAGGAATAACACTAGACGACAACAACCTGTCCATGCTGAATCACATCAGCTCCACAACCAGAGGGGCCAATTTCCATCTCCACGTCTTAAGAAAACTAAAGCCTTGTCTGCCCAATGCAGATCTCAAGATGGTGGTTTAGGTTCTTGTGATTTCCGAACATGACTAGGGGAATGCTACTCTCGTAGGCCTACCAAAAATAAAACTAGCACCCCTGAAGGCTACCCTCACAGCAGCTCTAATGTAAGAACGTTCCTGCAATGGCCTTCTAATTCAATTACACAATTAAGTTAGTGAATATCCAAACCAGGTGACAAAAGATAGATAATATACTGAAATTATTCAAAACATATAAAAGTTTATTTTTTCTCTTTTTATCTTTTAGTTCATATAAATTCTGTTATCAATCAGAAATCACAAGACAAACATTTTTCAATTCATATCAAAAATTCAGAACAGGTACAATTGAATCATAAATATATGCAACCAAAAATATAAAACATGCAATATACAAAATAATATAGTAATAGCCCTTGGTAACAACCATATCTCTCAACACACTCACGTGCTAACAATCATACCACACTCAAACTACAAACTAGGATGGTGAAAGGAACTGAATTAATATTTAGCAAGATGACAGTGCTAAGAACATGGGCCAAGATGTAACTTAAGGCTCCCGCAGCATGTTTTATATTTTTGGTTGCATATATTTATGATTCAATTGTACCTGTTCTGAATTTTTGATATGAATTGAAAAATGTTTGTCTTGTGATTTCTGATTGATAACAGAATTTATATGAACTAAAAGATAAAAAGAGAAAAAATAAACTTTTATATGTTTTGAATAATTTCAGTATATTATCTATCTTTTGTCACCTGGTTTGGATATTCACTAACTTAATTGTGTAATTGAATTAGAAGGCCATTGCAGGAACGTTCTTACATTAGAATTGTTGTTGTTCCCCTCTGTTCCTGGGCCACAACTTATCTTTTTGAGGGGGTCCCTTCTTACATGTTGCTACCCTCACAGCAGCTGCACCGCTCATCACAGGCATCAAGAATAATGATCACACCACCCCAGTCCTCCACGCTCTGAACTGACTACCCTATCAATCTAGGATCCACCTAAATATATCATGCATGACTAACAAAGCCATCCAGCACAACACTAATCGCTACCTGGCTCAGAAACTGGTTCTATCTGGAAGGAGCGGAGCTTCTCCTAGTACATGCTCCATACTGCTGAAACCCCAAACATTTCACAAAAAGAAAACCTATAAGAGAACTTTCTCCAAAATTGCCACAAGAATTTGGAACTCTCTTCCCCAGAGATCAGGTCCATCCCGTTATTCGCTTTTTTCAAAACGATCTAAAAATGAGACTACTGAATAATCTCCTTCCTATCTGAGGTGACTATCCATGACAATTTGATTTAATTTCTGGTGTTTTCACTGTGTCTCTTTGTATTATCCTTTCATGTTGTACATTCTATATTTTGCTCCTTGTACATTTGGTGCTATTTGTTATGTTGTACAGTACTTTGACACCACAATTTGGTCTTATTCAGACATTATAAAACTTCGTAAATAAAATAAGCACCACATGTAATACAGCAGCATGCTCGTGAGCTGCCAAGGCATGGTTCATGTATAATACTCCCATATACCTGAGGTGAAAATGCAAGGATCACGTATAATACTCCATGCTCTTGAGCTGCCAATGTAAGCATCATGTGTAAAACCCCATGCTCCCCAGCTGACAGTGCAAGGATCATGTATAATACTCCCATGCTCTCTAGCTTACAGTGCAAGGATCTTGTATAATACTCCCATGCGCCCTATCTTCCAGTGCAAGGATCATGTATAATACTCCCATGCTCCCTAGCTTCCAGTGCAAGGATCATGTATAATACTCCCATGCTCCCTAGCTTACAGTGCAAGGATCTTATATAATACTCTCATGCGCCCTATCTTCCAGTGCAAGGATCATGTATAATACTCCCATGCTCCCTAGCTTCCAGTGCAAGGATCATGTATAATACTCCCATGCTCCCTAGCTTCCAGTGCAAAGGATCTTGTATAATACTCTCATGCTCCCTAGCTTCCAGTGCAAGAATCATATATAATACTCCCATGCTCCCTAGCTTGCGGTGCAAGGATCATATTATAATGCTCCCATGCTCCCTAGCTTCCAGTGCAAGGATCCTGTATAATACTCCCATGCTTCCTAGCTTCCAATGCAACGATCATGTATAATACTCACATGCTCCATTGCTTCCAATGCAAGGATCATGTATACTACTCCCATGCTCCCTAGCGTCCGGTGCAAGGATCATGTATAATACTAATACTCCCATGCTCCCTAGCTTACAGTGCAAGGATCTTATATAATACTCTCATGCGCCCTATCTTCCAGTGCAAGGATCATGTATAATACTCCCATGCTCCCTAGCTTCCAGTGCAAGGATCATGTATAATACTCCCATGCTCCCTAGCTTCCAGTGCAAGAATCTTGTATAATACTCTCATGCTCCCTAGCTTCCAATGAAAGGATCATGTATAAAACTCCCATGCTCCCTAGCTTCCAATGCAAGGATCATGTATAACACTCCCATGCTCCATTGCTTCCAATGCATGGATCATGTATAATACTCCCACGCTCCCTAGCTTCTGCTCCAAGGATCATGTATAATACTCCCACACTCCCTAGCTTCCGATGCATGGATCATGTATAATACTCCCATGCATCTAGCTTCCGGTGCAAGGATCATGTATAATACTCCCATGTTCTTCCAGTGCAACGATCATGTATAATACTCCCATGCTCCATTGCTTCCAATGCAAGGATCATGTATACTACTCCCATGCTCCCTAGCGTCCGGTGCAAGGATCATGTATAATACTAATACTCCCATGCTCCCTAGCTTCCGGTGCAAGGATCATGTATAATACTCCCATGCTCCCTAGCTTCCGGTGCAAGGATCATGTATAATACTCCCATGCTCTCTAGCTTCTGGTGCAAGGATTATGTATAATACTCCCATGCTCCATAGCTTCCAATGCAAGGATCATGTATAATACTCCCATGCTCCATTGCTTCCAATGCATGGATCATGTATAATACTCCCACGCTCCCTAGCTTCCGCTCCAAGGATCATGTATAATACTCCCACACTCCCTAGCTTCCGGTGCATGGATCATGTACAATACTCTGATGCAGCTAGCTTCCGGTGCAAGGATCATGTATAATACTCCTATGTTCCCTAGCTTCCAGTGCAAGGATTATGTATAAAACTCCCATGCTCCCGAGCTTCCGGTGAAAGTATCTTGTATAACACTCCCATGCTCCCTAGCTTCTGGTGCAAGGATCATGTATAATACTCTCATGCGCCCTATCTTCCAGTGCAAGGATCATGTATAATACTCCCATGCTCCCTAGCTTCCAGTGCAAGGATCATGTATAACACTCCCATGCTCCCTAGCTTCCAGTGCAAGAATCTTGTATAATACTCTCATGCTCCCTAGCTTCCAATGAAAGGATCATTTATAAAACTCCCATGCTCCCTAGCTTCCAATGCAAGGATCATGTATAACACTCCCATGCTCTATTGCTTCCAATGCAAGGATTATGTATAATACTCCCATGCTCCCTAGCTTCTGGTGCAAGGATCCTGTATAATACTCCCATGCTCTCTAGCTTCCGGTCGAAGGATCATGTCTAATACTCCCATGCTCTATTGCTTCCAATGCAAGGATTATGTATAATACTCCCATGCTCCATAGCTTCCAATGCAAGGATCATGTATACTACTCCCATGCTCCCTAGCGTCCGGTGCAAGGATCATGTATAATACTAATACTCCCATGCTCCCTAGCTTCCGGTGCAAGGATCATGTATAATACTCCCATGCTCCCTAGCTTCCGGTGCAAGGATCATGTATAATACTACCATGCTCTCTAGCTTCCGGTACAAGGATTATGTATAATACTCCCATGCTCCATAGCTTCCAGTGCAAGGATCATGTATAATACTCCCATGCTCCCTAGCTTCCAATGCAAGGATCATGTATAATACTCCCATGCTCCATTGCTTCCAATGCATGGATCATGTATAATACTCCCACGCTCCCTAGCTTCCGCTCCAAGGATCATGTGTAATACTCCCACACTCCCTAGCTTCCGGTGCATGGATCATGTATAATACTCCCATGCATCTAGCTTCCGGTGCAAGGATCATGTATAATACTCCCATGTTCCCTAGCTTCCAGTGCAATGATCATGTATAATACTCCCATGCTCCATTGCTTCCAATGCAAGGATCATGTATACTACTCCCATGCTCCCTAGCGTCCGGTGCAAGGATCATGTATAATACTAATACTCTCATGCTCCCTAGCTTCCGGTGCAAGGATCATGTATAATACTCCCATGCTCTCTAGCTTCCGGTGCAAGGTTTTATGTATAATACTCCCAAGCTCCATAGCTTCCAGTGCAAGGATCATGTATAATACTCCCATGATGCCTAGCTTCCAATGCAAGGATCATGTATAATACTCCCATGCTCCATTGCTTCCAATGCATGGATCATGTATAATACTCCCACGCTCCCTAGCTTACGCTCCAAGGATCATGTACAATACTCCCACACTCCCTAGCTTCCGGTGCATGGATCATGTATAATACTCCCATGCATCTAGCTTCCAGTGCAAGGATCATGTATAAAACTCCCATGCTCCCTAGCTTCCAGTGAAAGTATCTTGTATAACACTCCCATGCTCCCTAGCTTCTGGCGCAAGGATCATGTATAATACTACCATGCTCCCTAGCTTCCGGTGCAAGGATCTTGTATAATACTCTCATGCGCCCTATCTTCCAGTGCAAGGATCATGTATAATACTCCCATGCTCCCTAGCTTCCAGTGCAAGAATCTTGTATAATACTCTCATGCTCCCTAGCTTCCAATGAAAGGATCATGTATAAAACTCCCATGCTCCCTAGCTTCCAATGCAAGGATCATGTATAACACTCCCATGCTCCATTGCTTCCAATGCATGGATCATGTATAATACTCCCACGCTCCCTAGCTTCCGCTCCAAGGATCATGTATAATACTCCCACACTCCCTAGCTTCCTGTGCAAGGATCATGTATAATACTCCCATGTTCCCTAGCTTCCAGTGCAAGGATCATGTATAATACTCCCATGCTCCCGAGCCTCCGGTGAAAGTATCTTGTATAACACTCCCATGCTCCCTAGCTTCCAGTGCAAGGATCATGTACAAAACTCCCATGCTCCCTAGCTTCCAATGCAAGGATCATGTATAACACTCCCATGCTCTATTGCTTTCTATGCAAGGATTATGTATAATACTCCCATGCTCCCTAGCTTCTGGTGAAACGCTCCAGGAATACTTAAAAAATTCCCAACCCATCCCGTCGTCTGACCTAGACACTGGTATTGACCATCTGGATGCCTGGATCAGTCATGCCCTTGAGGCTCTGGCTCCACTTAAACCCTATTAAAACCTACAGGGCTACACCATCTGCACCTTGGTATTCCAACGAACTTCTTCAGAAAAAGGCCGCGTGCAAATCTCTCGAACGCCTCTGGAGGCAGAACTATTCCCTGGATAGTAAAACCATCTATAAGACAGCCCTCAAAGAATACCGCAGAATGATCGAGGAGCACAAAAGGGACTTTCTGGCCTCTAGAATTAAACATGCTAACAACGGCGCCAGGGAGATTTTCAGCATAGTCAGATCCTTCACGGACCCCAACACGCTGACTCGGACCCAGCCTGCCTCCCAGTCTCTGTGCGATAAACTTTCGCAATTCTTTGAGGAAAAAATAGAGACCATCTACTCCTTCTTCCCCATTCCCATCAGAAAAGGTCCGAAAGAGGAATCCACCTCTCACATGCCTCAGTCCCCCCCTCTGACAGAAGTTGCAGTCATTTCCGAAGCCGATTCCATGGCAGAACTACTCAAATGTAAGTCTGGTTCGCCTAATGATCCTTGGCCAGCCAAACAATACAAGAAACTGGCTCCCCTTCTCAATCCCTACTTGAACCACCTCTGGAACGAATCTTTGAGAATGGGCTGCTTTCCCGCAAAATGGAAACACGCTTCTCTGATCCCCATTCTGAAAAAACCTAATCTGGACCCTGACAACCCCAGTAACTACAGGCCTATTTCTCTTCTGCCTGCCTCAGCTAAGATCCTTGAAAAACTGGTCCACTCCCAGTTGGCGAACTACATCGAATCCAAGAGGCTCCTTCATGACTCGCAGCACGGCTTTCGGTCGGGCCACAGCACGGAGTCAGCCCTGGTTGAAATGGCTGACTCAGTGAGATGGTCGCTGGACCGGGGGTCGAGGGCGGTGTTAGTGCTGCTGGATCTTTCAGCGGCATTTGACACCGTCTCTCATAAGATCCTGCTGAGAAGGCTGGGGGACCTAGGCATTGGCAGAACGGTTCTGAAGTGGCTCGCTTCTTACCTATGTGACCGCACACAGAAGGTATATACCCCTCCATATACCTCCTCCGCTAGACCAATCAAATGGGGAGTCCCTCAGGGCTCTTCCCTGAGCCCGCATTTGTTCAATGTTTATTTCACCCCCCTGGCTAAACTGATTGCGCGAACTGGGATTAAATCCACCTCCTATGCTGACGACATTCAGCTAATTTTTACCTTTGAGACTCCCTCCGCTTCTGCCTTCGATCCGCTGAAATCCTGTCTAAGAGACATCTCCAGTTGGATGGACTCCAATTCCCTCCGACTCAATGCAGGAAAGACGGAGATCCTGTTTTTTAACTCACCATCCCCTTTGGATCCCAATCTGTGGTGGCCAGATGACCTGAGCCAAGCCCCCACGCCCAAAGACTCGGTGAGAAACTTGGGAGTGCGCTGGGACAATCAGCTTAGTTTTAATGCCCAGGTCCAAACAGTAGCAGCATCTTGTTTTGCAAAGATCAAGACAATTAACCGGCTTATCAACTACCTGCCGGCAGACTGCCGTAAGACTGTGGTACAGGCATTGATAACATCTCACCTTGACTACGCCAACGCACTATATCTTGGTATCACAGCAGGCCTCTGTCATAAACTTCAGACCGTCCAAAATGCTGCCGCTCGGCTGGTGGAGAGAATACCAGCTAGACATCACATCTCTCCTCTCCTCCGAAAACTGCATTGGCTACCGATTGCCAAGAGATGTGTCTTTAAGGCCATGACTCTGGCTTTTCGCGCTTCTAAGGGCAATGGCTCGGCCCACTTGAAAAGCACTCTGAGGCCGTATGTCAAGGCCAGGACATTACGTTCTAACTCCCTACTTCTCCTCGAAACCCCAAGATTCAAACGCACTCGTACCGGAGGGAAAACATTCGAGGTCTGCGCCACTCAGTGTTGGAACAAGCTTCCGGTTACTCTACCCGCATGCCAAACTGAAGCGGCATTCCGAAAGTCACTAGAGACCCATCTTTTCTCCACTTAACGTTCTCCTCTTTTCCTACCCTCACTGTTTCCCAGTTTTACCAGTTTTACGTTGGGGCAGCTGTGCGCTTTATAAAACACACAAATAATAATAATAATCATGTATAATACTCCCATGCTCCCTAGTTCCGGTCCAAGGATCATGTCTAATACTCCCATGCTCCATAGCTTCCGGTGCAAGGATCATGTATAATACTCCCATACTCCCTAGCTTCCGGTGCAAGGATCTTGTATAATACTCCCATACTCCCTAGCTTCCAGTGCCAGAATAATGTATAATACTCCCATGCTCCCTAGGTTCCAATGCAAGGATCATGTATAATACTCCCATGCTCCCTATCTGCCAATGCAATGATCATGTATAATAAGTTCATTGCAAATGCAAGGATCATGTACAATACACGCTGGTGTTGGAATACTAAGCAGACCAAAAGTGTCCTGTACTGACACCCCCCAAAATGCAAAATGTGAGTCTGGCGTGGATTTATGTCTCCCCCTCGGGGATGATCACTGGGGACTGGAAAGGTGGCAATAGTTGATTACCATTTATTTTAGACAGAAAAAAAATGTTAAAGCCATCTTGCCTGTCTAGAGATAGAGTTACTTGGGCAACCTTTTGTCATGACTCAGTGGCAGCCGAAATGTTACCAGGGAGGGAAACACACACACACATACACTTCATTCACACCCGTTCATTCACACATGTATATACCCACTCACAACACTCACTAACAAATACACATACATTCATACATACATGCATGCATGCTCACACCAAACAAAAAAAATCAACACATAAAATGTACCTCAACAGCAGCTTCCCAACAGGGATGCCTTGGAGGTCGCAGGAGGTTTGGGACTGCTGCCTTCCCTCATTGGCAGACTTTTCTCATCACAAAGTGGGATGGGGTCAGTGAGACTTCTGACCACACCCCACCTTGTGATGAGGTGTCACTGATGGACACTCTGCCCAGGGCAATTCAGGGCTTAGAACTGAAGCACCCAGGTCCAAGGCAATTGGTGACGCTCCACCTCATTACTAGGGGGTGGGCCTTGAGGCACTTTTGCGAGGCTGAGGAGGTCACACTCGCAGGGCTGTGAAATCCTCAGCCTGCCAAAGTTCAGCACAGGCAGCCAGAAGCATGATCATTTTGCACATGTCTAGCTCCTTGCTGCCTGACCGGAACCAGGAGATTGTCTGTCAGGCTGATTTTGTTCAGCCTGACAGACACTCTTTTTGCCTGGAGAGAGCTGGGGGCTTGTCGTCTCATTTGTACGAATGAGCCACTGCCGGTCTGTCTGAAAACGTGCCACTGGGCTGTTGTGGTGGCGATTAGCGGATTGTGAACTGGTGGACTTGTTAAGTGGCTGACTGCTGTTGCTGCGAGGCATAGGAAGAAAGTTTTTTTTTATTAAAGGTCACCCAAGCCTCTTTGTAGACCTCTGCCTGCTTGTGTGTCAGAACATTAGGTACAAACATATTGACATGCAAAGCAGCAAAAATATCAACAACCCGAATATAGTAAAAAAGTAAGTGCATATTGATAGACATAGATTTACTAATATAAAATCAATATCTACACATCTTGTGTATATACGAAAAAAAACACCTCCTCCTTCCCACAAATGAAGGTGCAATCGGCACTCAACAGGCTTTCAATCTGGCTTTATTCCATTCGGTGCTACATTATATATATATATATATATATATATATATATATATATATATATATATATATATATATATATATATATATATATATATTTTTTTTTTTTTTTTTTCTCACAATGTGATCCCAAACCATGCGAGAGCGCTCAGCAGTGTGTGCTCAGCCCAGGGGTCGGATCCTGACCCAGGGAAATTTTTTCAAACAAAGGAGGCGGCACATCAGGAATTGATTTAAGTCTTTTTATTCAAGACTTCACCCCACCAACGCGTTTCAGCCAACACTGGCCTTGCTCACGGTTGGTTAGTCCCTCTTAAGTGTTTGTTTATATACTGTCCCACTTAGAGCCATTTAGGAGGCATTGTGGGATTTGTAGTTACAGTGAAAAATAATAAAAATAAAAGAAAGACAATATTGTGCTTTTTAAATAACTGCACATTGGTGACAAATAGTTCACTGGGGCTGTGTTCTTATCACAAATTCTTGGTATAGTACCCAAGTCCTAAAGGCATGTTCTGCATTGTCTCAGTGTTCATGATTTCTGGTGTAGTACCACATTATCCTGACGAGAACACATTTTCTATTCAAGATGAACATGCAGATCTTCGCCAAAGTTCATCCCTTTCGGGTGTTTCGTTCTGAGTCTGACAATCATGCGAGATTCAATTTGTCGCAGTCTGCGAACCACATCCCCACCTCTCTCCATTTTGTCAACCATCTTTACACCATAGAAATGCATTTGTCTCCAGTCTCCATTTTGGCAAATGCTCATGTGTTTTGCTGTCGCATACTGCATATTCGAATTTTTGACTGCTCGGATATGTTCCAAGATTCGTTTTTTTAACATACAGGTTGTACACCCCACGTACTTCAGTCCGCATTTGCACTCAATGATATATACAACATTTTTCGAAGTGCAAGAGATCTGTTGTTCTATTCTCATTAGTTTTCCATCTGGTTCTTCAATCGTTTTCATGCCTTTTCCAATTTTGCAAGCTTTGCAAGAGTTGCATGGTGTGAACCCTTTTCGTTGATTTTGTAGCCAGTTCATCTTCTGTTTTTCTTGAAAATAACTTCGAACCAACAAATCTTTTATGGATGTGTTCTTTTTGTACGTTATTTGCGGTGTTTCACCGAGAGCTGTTCCAATGTCTGGATCCCCAGACAGTAGGTGCCAATATTTTTTCAGTATGCGTGCAATTTTGCCACTTTCCTTACTGAAAGTTGTGATGAATCTGGGGGGTGTGTGGGTTTCAGACTTTTTAGGCTGTTCCATTAGTGTTTGTGTTCTTGTTTTCAAATCAATCTTTCTTTTGCATTGTGTCAGTACTCTCTCTTTGTAACCTCTTGCTCTGAATCTGCTTTTACTCTCCTTTATCACTTTTTCCGCATCTGCCGGCACAGAGCAATTTCGTTTCAGGCGTGTAAACTCTCCATAGGGTATGCTTTGTAACAAGGATGTTGGATGGAAACTTGTGCCGTGGAGCACACTGTTGGTAGCAGTTTTTTTCCGAAAGAGAGTCGATTCCAGCTTATCATTCGACACATATACTTTGGTGTCCAAAAAATCTATTTCCGTCGTACTTGTGTTACATGTAAACTGTAGACCAATTTCATTTTGATTTAATTTCTTGAAATAAGCTTGGAATTGATCATTTGTGCCATGCCAAATAATAAAGAGGTCGTCGATGTAACGCACCCACAATATTATTCGGTCCAAATCATGTTGATTCTCCTCATTCCACGCCACAGTCTTCTCCCACCACCCCATTGTAATGTTCGCATAGTTGGGAGATAGAGAAATGCCCATGGCCGTGCCACAGATTTGTTTAAATAACTGTTTGTCAAAGAAAAACACGTTATTTTTCAAACATAAGTCAATCATTTTGATCAGCATTTGTGATTGTTCCAGATAATTAATGCTGCGTTGTTTCAGGTAGTACTCTACAGCTTGCATCCCGATCTCATGACGGATTGAAGTGTAGAGTGAGACTACATCGATGGTGACTAATAAATATTCTGGGTTCCAATCTACATTCATCAGTATTCTCAGAAAGTCCCCAGTATCCTTAATATATGAAGGAAGACTTTGTGCAACAGGGGCTAAGAATTTATCCACATAGTTGGAAACGTTCTCATATAGTGACCCACACGCTGAAACAATTGGTCTCCCAGGAGGATGGTTCAAGGTTTTATGAATCTTCGGGAGAAAATATATACAGGGTATTATTGGATGGTCAATTGTTAAATACTTTTTTTCATCGTCGTCTATTAGACCTTTGGCATGCCAAGCTTCCAGATGTTTTTGTAATTCTCTCTGCATATTTGCATATGGATTGTTTTCCAACTTCTGATAGTTATTTTCTTGGTTCAGTTGTCTCTGTGCTTCACATATATAATCAGATGTTTTCATCAGCACGATGTTGCCCCCCTTGTCCGCTGGCTTTATAGTGATTTTCTCATTTTCCATCAATGTTTTTATGGCTGCTCGCTCAGATTTTGTGAGATTTTCACGCGTTTTGTTCCTTACTTTGGTTAAATTGTCAATTTCTTTTGTTACTGCTTCTGCGAAGAGATCGATTTTGTTGCCGGGAGATAAAATTGGATAATATCTAGATTTCCTTTTCAAGCCAGTGATTGGTCTCTCATCTGTTGTTATTTGTAGCTCTTCCAGCAATTCTGTGTCTGATAATGATGTACCATTCAGATCAAATAGTGATTCGAAACTGCTCCTCAAATCCGGTATGTCTGCAATGGTGTTGAAAGTGATATCATTTATGTTTTCTTCCGGAATGTTAGATGTTTCAATGGTTTTTCCTGCATGTATTTTTGCCAGTTTTAACTTTCTAACATATTTATACAGATCTATTCTTGTCTCTGTGTAGTCAAAATGCGCTTCCGGGCAAAATGATAGTCCTTTATTCAACACACTTCTCTCAGTTTCTGTCAGTTGGTAGTCTGCAAGATTCACTATTAGGTTTGTTTCGGATTGCGATTGCGGAGGGGGTATTGGCGTTTTTCTGCGTCTTGCCCTCCGGACTTTTCGGTGGCTGATGCTGGGGTTGTTTGATTTTGTAGTCCCCGGCCTCTTCCTCTGCGTCCTCGGTTGGGGTATGGTCGCCTTCCCCTGCCTCTTCCTCCGCCTCTCGAAATGCTCTTCTCCAGATTGACCAATTCGACTTCCTCTAAAACAGACAAGTTTTTTGTCTGGTATGTACTGCGTGCTGAGCCATCATCACTGATGCTGGATTCACTTGCACTCGACATTAATTTTTGCGTGGGGTAGTTCTTCTTCAGGGTATCGTATTTTCTGGCAAATGTCAAAATTCTGCCGTGAATGTAGTCCTGCTCATCTCGATGGAATTTGCGCTCTTTGCGCTCCTCGACCTCACTTTCGTAGGCATCTAATCTTGTTTCCATATCTTTGCGTAACTTGACTACTTCATCCTGATTGGTTTCTTTGGATAATTTGTCCTCCAAATCTTTTATTTTCTGTGTAATCTCATCCCCTTCAATACGCGCATGTTTCACTAGAATGCGCATCATATTGAGCGAGCATTGTGTATTGTTATCTATCCATTCATCAATTAGTGATTTTTTTACTTCAAAATGCGTGGGCATCGTAAATATTCTTAGACCCCGAGGAATCCGCTTAACTTCCAGATATTTCTCAAGGGCTATGACTTCCCAGCTTTTGTTAATTTCTTTCTTATATAATTTTTCCAAAACATTCAGTTGTTGTTTTACAGTGCTTTCATTTGTCGCAGATGTCGCGGCGGTGCCAGGAGTTTCATCAGATTTAGCTCCAGTTTTGAACATTGTTGTCACTTTGGAAGCGCGTTTAGCTACACGAGCTTCCATGGTTTGTACAATGTTATATCAGTGCTGCACTTATTCTTAACCATAAAGGGTGAACATGTATCAGTCTCTGTCCCTTTAAGACTTGTTCCTGATCTGTATTGAGCTCCACAAAGCCGGCCGTGTTGTTCACAGTACCGGCATGTAATGTGCAGAGACTCTGCCAGCCACTTCAACTTCCCGATCACAGTTTTCAGAGGTATGTGCTCAGCTTACCTCGTGTGGGACTTCTCAGGCAGTTGGAGACGATGAGACACCGCTCCTCCGCTCGTCCACCCGGGGTAATCGCTCTCACACCGACATTCAGTGCAGGAAGTTGGGCGCTTCTCTCGGCTTCGTTTCTTTTCTCACAATGTGATCCCAAACCATGCGAGAGCGCTCAGCAGTGTGTGCTCAGCCCAGGGGTCGGATCCTGACCCAGGGAAATTTTTTCAAACAAAGGAGGCGGCACATCAGGAATTGATTTAAGTCTTTTTATTCAAGACTTCACCCCACCAACGCGTTTCAGCCAACACTGGCCTTGCTCACGGTTGGTTAGTCCCTCTTAAGTGTTTGTTTATATACTGTCCCACTTAGAGCCATTTAGGAGGCATTGTGGGATTTGTAGTTACAGTGAAAAATAATAAAAATAAAAGAAAGACAATATTGTGCTTTTTAAATAACTGCACATTGGTGACAAATAGTTCACTGGGGCTGTGTTCTTATCACAAATTCTTGGTATAGTACCCAAGTCCTAAAGGCATGTTCTGCATTGTCTGAACACTGAGACAATGCAGAACATGCCTTTAGGACTTGGGTACTATACCAAGAATTTGTGATAAGAACACAGCCCCAGTGAACTATTTGTCACCAATGTGCAGTTATTTAAAAAGCACAATATTGTCTTTCTTTTATTTTTATTATTTTTCACTGTAACTACAAATCCCACAATGCCTCCTAAATGGCTCTAAGTGGGACAGTATATAAACAAACACTTAAGAGGGACTAACCAACCGTGAGCAAGGCCAGTGTTGGCTGAAACGCGTTGGTGGGGTGAAGTCTTGAATAAAAAGACTTAAATCAATTCCTGATGTGCCGCCTCCTTTGTTTGAAAAAATTTCCCTGGGTCAGGATCCGACCCCTGGGCTGAGCACACACTGCTGAGCGCTCTCGCATGGTTTGGGATCACATTGTGAGAAAAGAAACGAAGCCGAGAGAAGCGCCCAACTTCCTGCACTGAATGTCGGTGTGAGAGCCATTACCCCGGGTGGACGAGCGGAGGAGCGGTGTCTCATCGTCTCCAACTACCTGAGAAGTCCCACACGAGGTAAGCTGAGCACATACCTCTGAAAACTGTGATCGGGAAGTTGAAGTGGCTGGCAGAGTCTCTGCACATTACATGCCGGTACTGTGAACAACACGGCCGGCTTTGTGGAGCTCAATACAGATCAGGAACAAGTCTTAAAGGGACAGAGACTGATACATGTTCACCCTTTATGGTTAAGAATAAGTGCAGCACTGATATAACATTGTACAAACCATGGAAGCTCGTGTAGCTAAACGCGCTTCCAAAGTGACAACAATGTTCAAAACTGGAGCTAAATCTGATGAAACTCCTGGCACCGCCGCGACATCTGCGACAAATGAAAGCACTGTAAAACAACAACTGAATGTTTTGGAAAAATTATATAAGAAAGAAATTAACAAAAGCTGGGAAGTCATAGCCCTTGAGAAATATCTGGAAGTTAAGCGGATTCCTCGGGGTCTAAGAATATTTACGATGCCCACGCATTTTGAAGTAAAAAAATCACTAATTGATGAATGGATAGATAACAATACACAATGCTCGCTCAATATGATGCGCATTCTAGTGAAACATGCGCGTATTGAAGGGGATGAGATTACACAGAAAATAAAAGATTTGGAGGACAAATTATCCAAAGAAACCAATCAGGATGAAGTAGTCAAGTTACGCAAAGATATGGAAACAAGATTAGATGCCTACGAAAGTGAGGTCGAGGAGCGCAAAGAGCGCAAATTCCATCGAGATGAGCAGGACTACATTCACGGCAGAATTTTGACATTTGCCAGAAAATACGATACCCTGAAGAAGAACTACCCCACGCAAAAATTAATGTCGAGTGCAAGTGAATCCAGCATCAGTGATGATGGCTCAGCACGCAGTACATACCAGACAAAAAACTTGTCTGTTTTAGAGGAAGTCGAATTGGTCAATCTGGAGAAGAGCATTTCGAGAGGCGGAGGAAGAGGCAGGGGAAGGCGACCATACCCCAACCGAGGACGCAGAGGAAGAGGCCGGGGACTACAAAATCAAACAACCCCAGCATCAGCCACCGAAAAGTCCGGAGGGCAAGACGCAGAAAAACGCCAATACCCCCTCCGCAATCGCAATCCGAAACAAACCTAATAATGAATCTTGCAGACTACCAACTGACAGAAACTGAGAGAAGTGTGTTGAATAAAGGACTATCATTTTGCCCGGAAGCGCATTTTGACTACACAGAGACAAGAATAGATCTGTATAAATATGTTAGAAAGTTAAAACTGGCAAAAATACATGCAGGAAAAACCATTGAAACATCTAACATTCCGGAAGAAAACATAAATGATATCACTTTCAACACCATTGCAGACATACCGGATTTGAGGAGCAGTTTCGAATCACTATTTGATCTGAATGGTACATCATTATCAGACACAGAATTGCTGGAAGAGCTACAAATAACAACAGATGAGAGACCAATCACTGGCTTGAAAAGGAAATCTAGATATTATCCAATTTTATCTCCCGGCAACAAAATCGATCTCTTCGCAGAAGCAGTAACAAAAGAAATTGACAATTTAACCAAAGTAAGGAACAAAACGCGTGAAAATCTCACAAAATCTGAGCGAGCAGCCATAAAAACATTGATGGAAAATGAGAAAATCACTATAAAGCCAGCGGACAAGGGGGGCAACATCGTGCTGATGAAAACATCTGATTATATATGTGAAGCACAGAGACAACTGAACCAAGAAAATAACTATCAGAAGTTGGAAAACAATCCATATGCAAATATGCAGAGAGAATTACAAAAACATCTGGAAGCTTGGCATGCCAAAGGTCTAATAGACGACGATGAAAAAAAGTATTTAACAATTGACCATCCAATAATACCCTGTATATATTTTCTCCCGAAGATTCATAAAACCTTGAACCATCCTCCTGGGAGACCAATTGTTTCAGCGTGTGGGTCACTATATGAGAACGTTTCCAACTATGTGGATAAATTCTTAGCCCCTGTTGCACAAAGTCTTCCTTCATATATTAAGGATACTGGGGACTTTCTGAGAATACTGATGAATGTAGATTGGAACCCAGAATATTTATTAGTCACCATCGATGTAGTCTCACTCTACACTTCAATCCGTCATGAGATCGGGATGCAAGCTGTAGAGTACTACCTGAAACAACGCAGCATTAATTATCTGGAACATTCACAAATGCTGATCAAAATGATTGACTTATGTTTGAAAAATAACGTGTTTTTCTTTGACAAACAGTTATTTAAACAAATCTGTGGCACGGCCATGGGCATTTCTCTATCTCCCAACTATGCGAACATTACAATGGGGTGGTGGGAGAAGACTGTGGCGTGGAATGAGGAGAATCAACATGATTTGGACCGAATAATATTGTGGGTGCGTTACATCGACGACCTCTTTATTATTTGGCATGGCACAAATGATCAATTCCAAGCTTATTTCAAGAAATTAAATCAAAATGAAATTGGTCTACAGTTTACATGTAACACAAGTACGACGGAAATAGATTTTTTGGACACCAAAGTATATGTGTCGAATGATAAGCTGGAATCGACTCTCTTTCGGAAAAAAACTGCTACCAACAGTGTGCTCCACGGCACAAGTTTCCATCCAACATCCTTGTTACAAAGCATACCCTATGGAGAGTTTACACGCCTGAAACGAAATTGCTCTGTGCCGGCAGATGCGGAAAAAGTGATAAAGGAGAGTAAAAGCAGATTCAGAGCAAGAGGTTACAAAGAGAGAGTACTGACACAATGCAAAAGAAAGATTGATTTGAAAACAAGAACACAAACACTAATGGAACAGCCTAAAAAGTCTGAAACCCACACACCCCCCAGATTCATCACAACTTTCAGTAAGGAAAGTGGCAAAACTGCACGCATACTGAAAAAATATTGGCACCTACTGTCTGGGGATCCAGACATTGGAACAGCTCTCGGTGAAACACCGCAAATAACGTACAAAAAGAACACATCCATAAAAGATTTGTTGGTTCGAAGTTATTTTCAAGAAAAACAGAAGATGAACTGGCTACAAAATCAACGAAAAGGGTTCACACCATGCAACTCTTGCAAAGCTTGCAAAATTGGAAAAGGCATGAAAACGATTGAAGAACCAGATGGAAAACTAATGAGAATAGAACAACAGATCTCTTGCACTTCGAAAAATGTTGTATATATCATTGAGTGCAAATGCGGACTGAAGTACGTGGGGTGTACAACCTGTATGTTAAAAAAACGAATCTTGGAACATATCCGAGCAGTCAAAAATTCGAATATGCAGTATGCGACAGCAAAACACATGAGCATTTGCCAAAATGGAGACTGGAGACAAATGCATTTCTATGGTGTAAAGATGGTTGACAAAATGGAGAGAGGTGGGGATGTGGTTCGCAGACTGCGACAAATTGAATCTCGCATGATTGTCAGACTCAGAACGAAACACCCGAAAGGGATGAACTTTGGCGAAGATCTGCATGTTCATCTTGAATAGAAAATGTGTTCTCGTCAGGATAATGTGGTACTACACCAGAAATCATGAACACTGAGACAATGCAGAACATGCCTTTAGGACTTGGGTACTATACCAAGAATTTGTGATAAGAACACAGCCCCAGTGAACTATTTGTCACCAATGTGCAGTTATTTAAAAAGCACAATATTGTCTTTCTTTTATTTTTATTATTTGTCACTGTAACTACAAATCCCACAATGCCTCCTAAATGGCTCTAAGTGGGACAGTATATAAACAAACACTTAAGAGGGACTAACCAACCGTGAGCAAGGCCAGTGTTGGCTGAAACGCGTTGGTGGGGTGAAGTCTTGAATAAAAAGACTTAAATCAATTCCTGATGTGCCGCCTCCTTTGTTTGAAAAAAAAAAATATATATATATATATATATATATAACGAACAAGCTCCTTCACAGAAAGAGGAAAGGCCACACATGAGGAGGTTGACGGAAGCGCTTTAATCTACTGCCCACACAGAGAAAATGCTGACACCCATAGTGGCGGATGCATTTCGGCGGTGTCTGCCTCTTCAGCGCTGGGTGAAAAAGTGTTTGAAGGAGGGGTATGAGTGAAGGTTTAAATGTCCAGCCTTCCCCTCATTCGCGGACTGCAGCCACTCCCATCACGATAATGCCACGTGCATATACTTCCTGTGGTCAGCTAGAACTCCAGCGCCTACAGGTACCAGCATGCAGCAGCAGGATACTGGTAAGTACTGCACACGAAGTTTCGGCGTTTCGGCGTTTCGGCTTCAAGCCTTCGTCAGGGACACTGACGAAGGCTTGAAGCCGAAACGCATCTGTTGACTCTGTGACAATAAACACGAGTGTGAGCATCAGCAGGTCTACGAGTGCTGTTTTCCTGATGGATTTTCAAGGATTATGAGCTGTATGTTATTGCGGGAGCCTACTACCGCAGACTGCACCCACCCGCGAGTGCCCCGACTGACCAAGTGGGACCGGGAGCCTTAATATATATATATATATATATATATATATATATATATGGACGTTCACGTGCAAAAACACAGGTCACACTCGCGGGGTTCCAGGTCAGAAAGCTTTATTTCCCAACAGCACGCTTGGATAGCCTGAAGGCACAAGGAAATATGATTAGGAGTAGTCCTCTTTCGTCTTATATCCTGACGCGTTTCGAAGGCAACAGCCCTCTTTCTCAAAGGTCGACGAACTGATTCACAGGATGGTAGCAGGAAGCGCCTTTCATTAAATGAGTGACACGCCCCTGGATGGGCTGTGCTAATGTCACAGTGCCTGATGGTACTTGTATTCCTGCCCCTTCTTTTTATCGCATGGTGCGTTATTTGTTCTTTTTTCTTTTTTTCTCCTTTATCCCTGTAATCTCCAGCTGTGGTTAGAAAGCGATCGCCATATATATATATGTGCGCAACACCCATTGGACTCAAAGGGCTTCAGCCCCCCGTCGTGTGTGGCAGCCCGGGATGAGACAGCTTCGCGGGCACACACACAGCCACACCGAGCACTTCACAGGTCTTTAAAAGACCATTTGCATGTTAATGAGGTTTTGTTGTTGTTTCACTCCATCTAAGACCCCTGCAGCTCTACTCTGCGTATTGATTAAAGTTTCAGCCCCCCCGAAATTTTTTCTTAGCCCCCCCCTGAAATTTGGCGGTAGTTGCGCCTCTGTTTACATATATATATATATATATATATATATATATATATATATATATATATATATATATATATACACACGCATATATATCCATTGCAAATCTCTCAACACACGAGAAGAAGCGGGCACTCCATACGAGGTAAGAATGAATTCATTTATTTACAGCGTATTAGTTCCCTGATGCATTTTGGATGATCCCACTCGTTTTCAAAGTACATTTTTATATTCCTCGCCAAGAATGCGCATGCGCAGGTTCCCGTGCATGCGCATTTTCAAAGAAGATGCCGCGATGGGGAAGTTTGCAGGTCAATAAGGTAAATTTTATTTAACTTTATTTGTAGCCTGTAAATCTAATTTAATAAGGCGGGTGGGAGGCGGGCAGGAGGCGGACAGGAAGCGGGCGGGAGGTGGGCGGGAAGTGGGCGGGAGGCGGGCGGGTGGGCTCGCGAAACAGAAATATCGCGGAGAGGCACGAAGATTTGGTCAATCTCCGTGCCTCTCCGCGATAGTCCCTTCCGCGACTTCCGCCCACCCCTAATGATTTTGCTGATATGCCTATACCCAGATGGATTGTTTTTGAACGCTCCTTATTAAAGGATTTTTCTTTTCAAAATGTAATATATATGTCTAACTGTACTTTCATTTCTAATAATCCTACTTTAAAAAATTCCCAAAATTTATTGTATAATACATTCACCAATGGTCTAAATACTTTTCAATGGTTTTTATCCTCTACTATTTGGTATAATACATTTCTCAAATATAAGGGTAAATCATTTTATTACAAACACTGGAAGGAGAAGGGAATTATTTTTGTACATCAATTAATTCACCAAAACTCTGTTATTCCCTTCCCTGAACTACAATTGCATTTTCATTTACCTATCACATCTCTGAATGAATACATCTTAATTTCAGCTGCTCTACAATCACAGTTAGCATCTGTTGACCTTCCTGATGCCACACCCTCTCTTACTCCACCATCACCATTATACAATTTATTTCAGCTACACAGACCTAAAGGCGCTCTTGTCTATAAACTACTGTTGTTACTTGCTTCTGAAAGACCTAAATCCCCTATTGAAATTGCGTGGGAAACAGACCTGTCCTTTTCATTCTCTATTTCTGTATGGGACAAATTATGGTCTAAGTTATTTAAAGTTTCTGCAGCTGCTCGTATAACACAATCTCTGTATTTTATATACAATAGAGCTGTTATTACCCCTGTTTGTGTTTCCAAGTTTTCCCCTGCCTCTTATCCAATATGTTGGCCTTGTTCCAAATATATCGGCACGTTGAGACATCAACTTTATGAATGTTCAAATGTATTGGCATTTTGGAAATCTATTTGCTCCACCTGCATAAAAAGTTTTAATTGTAATCTTAGATTATCATTACAAAATGTTTTTCTAGGTTCATTCTCTCCGGATGTTGATAACTCCCCTTCTATTTCTTTATTGTTCGACCTCTTTATTGCATTAGCATTCAAAGTTATTTTATCATCTTGGAAAGATAATTCTAAAATATCTTCATTGACTTGGTGGAACATTATTTGTGACTAGCAGCTCGTCCCGACATTGTCCGGGTATGAAATAGAGTGTGTGTAATGTGTGTATTTGGCAAGCTCAATTTATTTTAAAATCTCGCGGTAGACAACATTTTTTGTTTCATTAGAATAGGGACGGAGAAGGGCCAGCTGCAGCCCTGGTTGATGTTAGCAGGCGCGTGTAATTGGTGTAGTGATCCGCCGACTGCGCCCGGCTACAGCCCTGGTTGATGTTAGCAGGCGTGTGTAATGTCGTTGAATGAGAGAGTTATCAGCCGCAGGTAAATCTGTTTAATGAGAGAGTTCAGTGACAGCGGGTAGGACAGGCTGCAGTAATTGTCCCCGCAGACACGCTCATTTGCGTGTTCCCCCGCTTAAGGCCCAGATGCAGGCCTGTTTGATGTTAGCAGGCGCGTGTTCCCCCGCTTGAGGCCCAGCTGCAGCCCTGGTTGATGTTATCAGGCACGTGTAATTGGTGTACTGATCCGCCGCCTGAGCCCGGCTAGAGCCCTGGTTGATGGTAGCAGGCGCGTCTAATTTCGTTGAATGAGAGAGTTCAGTAACAGCGCGCAGGAGAGGCTGCAGTAATGTTACTTACCAGGCCTCCAGCTGAACGTGTTTGTCATGCCCCCAGCACACAGCCACAGCAGACGATCTTCTGATTAATGTACGACCCACATGGCATGAAGGGCGGAACGTAGCACACGCCCCCAGCATTTCTCATGCCCCCAGCGTGCCCCTTGATGCGGCGCAATTGCGTTCACATGGCATGAAGGCCGGACACACGCCCCAGCGTTTATCATGCCCCCAGCGTGTCACGCCCCCACCGTGCCCCTTGATGCTGCACAGCAACGTAATTGGCGCTTGTATGTACGACTCACATGGCATGAAGGGCGGACACACGCCCCCAGCGTTTGTCACGCCCCCTGCGTTAGTCACGCCCCCAGCCCATGCCCACAGCACAACGCTGACATGCCCACAAGGGACTACTTTGCTGGCACGGTTCTTTTACCTTTTAAATGTATATGATGTCCTACTGTACAATTGTATGTCTTGCACTGTATGATTGTGATGAACACCACTGTTTCTTAGAAAGTTAATAAAAACAATAAAAAATAAAAAAAATGTATATGGTGGCCGTCTGCATAGCCTATGTCCTTCTGCTGCAACTGCCCTTTCCAACGCTGTATTGGGTGTTGTGATTGGTGCTGTGGTTACTGAGATTACCCGCCTCAAAGGTTTGGGCTCTCTCTTTATAATATTAGTATGGATGAACATATAATTGCTAATGTCTCCTCCTCTATTCTTTCTCAAAAAATCAAATCTGACCTCCTCTGGTTACCATTTACGACTTATCTTTTTACACATGCTCCTATGCTCTAACTTTCCCTTTTCTTTCTATTATTATATAAGGTTTTAGAACATTTCTTGTATTATTTTCTTTTTTTCTTTCTTCCTATACTTTTTTCTTTTCTTTTTCCCTCTACTATTTCTCATCTGTTGCATCTTATATACTGCTTGGTTGTTTATATTTTGTAATATGCTTTTTACTAAGTGAATGTTTTTGCTTTTTTGTCTTTCTTTTTTCTTGAAAACTTAATAAAAATTCTTTAAAAAAAAAAGAAACACCTAGAAACCATCTTTGTCTGAAAAATCCACATTTACAGGGCTTTTTGCCTTTATTGTGATACTAAAGAACCATCTTTGCTGATTCTAGAAGACAAGGGACTTACAGAAAACATCCCCAAAAATCTTAATAGTTACAAGTGTCCGATTGTCTTGCTCAGAGTCATTCTAAATTCTGTAAAGCCATACAGAGGGAGCTCTAAAAATTGCAAGCTGAGATACTAGATCTCTGCAGCAGCCAGCAGCCTTGCAGGTATGGAACAGACGTGAGCTAAGGAACTCCACAAAAAAATAGGTGACCAAACGATAGATCCTTCTGGTATTTAACATCCTATATCTGACTTTAGTCACCCGAAACACCTATGGTGCCATTAACTAGTGCTGATTGATTGGTTTGTTATACATAAAACTTGGTGCATTTCGTCCGAGGGCAACCTTGCTGTCCAGGTGAGGCTACCAAAGGTGAATGAAGGCTACTCCACTAGCAACCTTTTTGCTTATGTAAGTGCTTCTGTTTAGGCAATCCGGGAACCTTCTCACAGAACACTTCAAGAGTGTGACCAGTATACCCAAAACCTCTCTACAGCTTCTCCCTAATTAGGTTGAGCTAAATGTCATTGAAAACCCTTTTTTTTCAAATCCACAGGTATATTAGAAAAGTATTCTGATTCTCCACATCACATTTGTGATTTGTGTTGCAAAAACATTAACATGCTGGGTTTGATTTACAAATAATATATGAGTATGTATGGAAATTTACACCCTTGCTTAGACTTAGGTTTACAATATTTTGCAATTCCCCCAAAAATGTTCATTTCCTGGTATACAATTAGAAGTACTTAAAGAAAAGGGAGTGACCCCGCTGACCAAGAGAAGGGGTAGCACAGGTAAACAAAAAGTGCAAAAGACCTCTATGTCCAATAGAGGATAAGGGTTATGGACATTTTAACAAATAATAGAATGAATTCCATGTGAAACAACCAAAATGGGATGTAATTAATAGTTTGCACTTTTAATGTTTGTGTCTCTCAACTTTATATGTATATTATTTTGTGTTTTTAATGTATTACGAACTAATCGATGACTCCATTGCTTTTATGGAATCCGGGTTCATGAAATTATTTTGATAAAAACTTTTTTTAAACACATTTCCCTGCATTGTCACATGTGGATGTTGTAATTGTTCCGTAGGGTCCCGGCAGTTTGAGTGAGTGTGGATAGGTGGTGATTGTGTTGAATATAAGGGATTAGAGAATATTAGTAATTGCTGTGGCTTTTCAGATTGTCCCAAGAGATCTTTTGCACTTTTTGTATACAATTAGAAGTGTCATGTAACATATTCCCTGAACTACCATTTCTCCAATGAGCAATCATTCATGTTGTAAAATTACACAGTAAGAAAAAAGAGCCTTATGTTCAAATGCAAATGCACATTATTTTCACCACAGGAAAGCCATGTTTTGCTCGTTGAAAAATCCCTTCCAGTACATTATCTGTAAGTTTAGAGGTGATCTGTTTGCTTTCCCACTCTGGAAGGGGAACTACTCCAGCCCTTCATAAGGGTTCATTTCCTGTCATGTATAGGGCGGGAAATGGTCCGATAGGAGTTTGTGCATGCCCATGTCCATGGGAATGTACCTGGATACCCTCCTGGGTGATTAGTGCACAATACAAATCAATATAACATAGCATAAAATAAAATAACATACCATTACATAACACAAATGTATAAGCTTGAGGATATTCATAAACGTACAATACTAACCATGCCTTAATCTGACCACTTCTGATCCCTAGAGTAGTGTATACTACTAGCAACTTTTCTCCTCCCAGGAATCCTCCTGTGAATTCCTGACAGGTGTGAATGAAGGCATTTTTATTTGTTAAGCAACATTTATGGCCAAACATGCCTTTGTGAATCAAGCTGGTTGATTCTTGTCTGATTGGCTCCAAGATGCCTACACCAAGATGTTTGAGACAAGTGTACCACAGATGTTCCTGTTGAGTGCACTCAGAGTGTATGCAGAGTGTGGCGTACAGGTTCACAATATGGTCTGAATGGGCTTTAAAATGTAGACATACAAATATTGGACAGTATGTCCCTATCATCTTACAGCCATTGAGCCCCCTTCTGTGTAAACATCATGGAGTGCTGCTAGGAAAGAAGAGCCAAAGATTTTCTTGTCCATCGGCCGAAACACTGTATCACCTGGAACTGCTACCAGGCTGCAGGGCTGAGATAGTCCCTTTCACAGCAGCGAGGACCCGGCATGTTGTTCTCTCAACTGACATATCCCCCATACGCTCAGTGTGGCTGTTTCCACACTCCCCATGCCTCAATCACTAAATGGTTGCATCTGTCCATCATCCTTGCGGTTACACACAATCTGGGGCTCTCTTCATTATTCGTTGACCCAATTCCCAGCACATAGCTAATTTTCTTCCTGGCTAATAGGCCATCACCATTTGCAGTGGGCATCATTAGTCACTCCACTCTGGAGCGGTGGGGGCCTGAGGAAGTAGGGCATGACCTGAAGTGATCCTGAGGTTTGCAACTGAGGGGAGGGGACAGAGTAAGACCTTTTTTAATGTGGGCAGGCACCTGGTGGTCACCTCTTTGTCCCCTGATGTGCTGCAACAGGGAGGTCCCTGACTAAATCATTAGTCTCCAACTTAACAGCCCCCTTTCTAGCGATTGCTATTAGCTAATAATATTCCCATGAAGCATTTCCTGTTTGATTTTCTTAGCTGTTTCCTTCACAATGTTGCAGCTACTGTTGTTCTCGCATTATCCCCTTTTAAAGGTAGTTTTACAGCACACACATTTGACTTCACTCAATTTGATTTGGGATCCAAAATTTGATTTGGGAATTCCACGCACCAGAGATTGACCTTACACAAGCACTAGAGCTTTTTTACTAATCACTCACTACAGATTTCTTAGCTTCTGGATGTTCCCTTTCGGAGTAGCTGTTCGTGCCTTACAAACAATTCTTCATTCATTCATTCATTCAACAAGTATCCAGCTACATGACATGCCGCGTGTGAGCTACCAAACTCACAGGCCTATGAAGGGTCTCATCCTACATGGGATGGACGAATTACGCATTCAGGTTGGTTGAGAAAGGAGAAAGAGGATTGTCTTGCACAGTCTCATGCTGGAAAGACCATTTATTTGGCTGTTATATATAGATAGAATTTCAATACAAGCCATGAAGAAGTCAGGATGGAACAAAGCGTGTTGGATGGGGCAAATAAAATAAGACGCTTCTTTAAATAAAAATAAAGAAGATCACAAATAAAGAAATCAATTTCTTTGAATTGCATATGATAAAAACTTTTGGTGTGCAACCGTTTGAGTGCTGAGTCATGTATGTTTTATGCAAATCATGAGGTGTTTCTCCTGTGAGGAAGCTTAGGGTGTCTGATCTTCCAGACTTGTGCACCTCCTTGTTCCAATTATTATAATAACCCACACCAGTGATAGGTGAGATACAATCTTGCCTCAGTCACCTTTGTAAATCACAGGCTCCAGTTAATACAGAATATGGCTGCTCAGATGTTATGGTGCATAGGCCTGTTTGATCCTGTTACATTTCATTACCATAGTTGCTCCATCACCCTCCTTCACATTCCCCTCTCCTTCCCTAGCCCATCACTCCCTCATAGCACCGACCCCCTTAAGAGCCGCACACACACTTATCGCCCCATAACGCCATATCACATATTAACAGTGCCTGCCCCATTATGGAGCTCATAGGGACACCTACCTACACCATCATCTACCCCCCCAGCCTATCAAGAAAAGCATCCAAATGCCTTAAACACAATTTGATAAAACTACACCCTGTAACACCCATCTCTGATCCCCATTTCTCAACAAACAAAGGACATATAACCACGGATATCATCTTTTACACTAAACGAAGAGGACAATGGAGGAAAGCTTTCCTGGCTACATTCACGATCTCCTCCACTAGGAAAACCGCTCACGGTCTCATTATCTCTATCTCCCCCTCCCAAATTTTCAAAGCGACAGCAACCATCACCATCTATAATAACGGAACCATTCTCATGCAATCAACGGACCGCAGCTTAAACCTGCTGGATAACATCTTCCCCACTATCAAAGAACACGTAATAAAACCCCAACCCCTTCCCCAGGCAACTCCCACCACCAGCACACAACTTATAATACCGCCAAATCATACCTCTAGCCACGCTCCTTTACTATCCCGACCATTATTTACATCCGAGCTCTATGCTACCCCCCTCCCCGCTCGACTCACCCATAAGACAATCCCCCTTCCTACTGCACCAGTATGTACACCCATCACAGACTCACACACCACCGCATCGATACCACGACCATTAGCTACAATTAAGCTCCCCCACTTGATTCCCCCATAAGACACTCCTCCTCACTACTGCACCAGCATAGACACCCTTAACAGATGCAGCATTCCCCCTGGAACGAACATAGCTCCTCCCATTGTCAACACTACCCAGTGCAAAACCAACACTGCCACAACCACATCCACACTGCACACTTCTACGTCTCACACGTCCACTCTCCATTCTAGTTCACCTATCCCAGATCTGGAGAGGGAACCAGATAGGACGCCCCACAACAACTTAGAAGACGTGCCTCCCTCTTACAACCCACTTGACCTAAGCACACCTCCCACAACCACAATACATCCTCCACTCTTGCTCCCACCCTCATCAGACCCTAGACTTGACAAGATCATACTCTCATTACGGCAAATCAAAGAAGAATTACAAGCTTTATCTGGGGGTCTTCTGAGCCAACCTTGGTACACTAGATCTACAGGACAGACTAAATAAAACGCGCACTTGATCCACTCAGTAGTCACTTTGAAATCAGTGCCTTTTCACAATAAATCAACATGCCCAATCCACAGTACTAATCCGCTTTTGGAGAAAGATTTACTCTCTCTTCTCCAATCCTATGAACCCTCACACCAGAATCACAACACTGTGTCTCCAGATCACCCGCCCAATATGGCTCCAATCCCAACTATTCCCCCTAACACTCACAGGCACACTAAACACAACCCTAGAGGCATAATCGAACACAACCTTAGACAAGTTCCCCTCATTCAGGAACCCAATACATCCCACATCACACCCCGTTTTAAGTGTATGCTCCTAAACTGTAGCTCGGCCTCAAGACACGCAGCTGATATAGCTGACCTCATTCTCACACAAGAACCGGACTTGCTAATTTTAACTGAAACTTGGCTAAAGGAATCCTCTACACCCATCATTGACATACTAGTACCTCCAAACTATGACATCATCAGACTGAATAGAATTGATAAGACAGGGAGTGGTATCGCCTGCATACACCGTAATAATATTTCAGTAAACAGATCCATATCCCCTGTATTCCCTTCTTGAGAATACTTATGCCTCGACATACCTTGCAATAGCAAACTAGTATGCTCTCTACACACCCTCTACCATCCACCAGGTGATAACCTGACCTTTACCGAACATTTCATGGATATTGTTTCTTCTAATACCGGACATCAAAATACCCAAATATTTCTCAGAGACCTCAATCTCACCTGGAATGACCCCAATGAGGCTGTGGTCAATAGTTTCCTCTCTGACCTCGACCTCACACAAATTTGTAACAGCTTTACACACGATAAAGGATCAATCCTTGATTTAGTAATTTCTAAAGTTGAATCCATCCAGTTAGATGCGATCCATCTTTGTGATTGGTCCGATCATCATATTATCACCTTCTTCATCAATGAAACTGTAAAACTCAACTCGGTTCAACACACAAGACCTAAAGTATGGAAGAGGAATTTGAAAAACATTGATCCTAACATAATCACAACTTCCAGCTATAACCTACTTCCTCTCCCTGAAGGGATATCCGAAGTTCATGATCTCGCCAACCATTACTTCAATTCCATGAACTTGATACTAAATGAGGTAGCCCCCCTTCAAATAAAGAGAGTCTCCACTAAAGATTATAAGCCTTGGTACAATGGAAGACTCAACGAGGACAGACGATCCCTAAGAACATCTGAACGCACATGGAGATCTGATCCATCCGCCAATCACCTCAAGATAATAAGAAAGAAGAGAAGCGCATACTACAGAAAGATCAAGCGCACTAAAGCAGACTTCTTCAGCCACCAATTAGACCAGGCAAAAAATCGCCCCCAAAAACTTTTCCAGTTAATCAAAACTCAATTTAAAGATGCACCTCACCGCTCCCAAGATACATTAGGCCCACGACCCAACTGTGAAAAATGTGCTTCCTTCTTCACTCTGAAGACTAACAGCATCAAGAAGGACCCTCTCAATTATCTAATCACGCACTCTGTCTCACATACGAACCCCTCACCATCCCTTCAAATTGTACCACATCGAATCTGAGGAAAGTTCAACCTAAAAAATAATGCATCTTGGTCATCCTTTAATACTTACAACGAAGAATCTATTCGCAAAATGCTTATTGCCCTGAACCCTGAAATCACTTCACTGACCCTCTCCCAGTAAACGCCGTAAAAGACTTCACCCCGCTGCTGCTACCTCTCTGGACCAAGATCATAAATAACTCTTTACGACAAGGTTGAATCCCAGACACCCTCAAAGCCAGGCAGGTATCCCCCATTCTAAAGAAACCTACGGCTGACCCTGCTGACTTAAACAACTACCGCCCTATATCCAACATCACTTCCTTGGCCAAACTCTTAGAAAATTGTGTACACCTCCAGCTGATAAGACATATTGAACATTTTAACCTACCAAATACCTACCTACCAAATATCAATCAGGTTTCCGTGCAGGTCACAGCACAGAATCAGCCATGACCCATATAGTTGATGGTGCTCTACAAATCCTAGATCAGAATGGAGCCTGCTTACTCATCTTGCTAGACCTTTCCTCGTCCTTCGATACCGTCAAACACGATAACCTGATAGACCTTCTAAAACTCAGAATGGGATTATCGGGATCAGTTCTAAATTGGTTCACCTCATTCCTCCAAAACAGATCACAACGATTCAAGGTCAAGCACTCCCTGTCGAAACCTGTCCCAGTCACTTTAGGAGTCCCACAAGGGTCTTCACTATCTTCGAACACTGTTCAATCTTTTTATGGAACCACTTACTGAAATTCTCCACGCATCTAAAGTGCAATATCACATATACTCTGATGACACACAACTATACTTTAAGATCCACACCCTAGAAAACATCAAATCGCTCTACACAACTCTTGAAAAACTCAGACTTGGCTGGCAGAAAACCATCTAAAATTGAATGCCCTCAAAACCGAATTCCTCCTAATTGCCCCTCCCACCCAAGTACCCAAAATGCAAGGCTGGATCAAACACCTCACTGCACTCAACTGCCAACCTATCATTGTGTTCTCAGCGAAATCGTTGGGAATAACACTGGATAGAAACTTCAATATGCAAAAACACATCAGCAACGCAACAAAAGGAGCAAACTTTCAGATAAATACGATGAGAAAGGTGAAACCTTTCCTGCTGGAAAAGGACTTCAAGCTAGCAGTACAAGCTCTAGTCATCCCAAGAGTGGATTACGGGAGTGTCTCTCTCTGCGACCTACTCAAAGCCACAACAGCCCCGCTAAGAGCATCAATCAACGCCGCAGCGAGACTTATCACTGGCTCAAAAAGAAGATCCCACATATCCCCTGACCTAAAATCCCTTAATTGGCTACCTTTTGAAGCCAGAATTCATTTGAAAAAAGCCTGTATGACGCATAAAGCCATTCATCACAATGCACCCTGCTATATGGCACAGAAACTGGCGCCCTCATGTGGAGTCAGTTCTTCAAGAAGTGCTAAAAACCTGCTACTGAAACTGCAAAGATTCAACAAGAAGAAAACATATAAACAATCCTTTTCAGGGATGGCGCCCAGAATCTGGAATGCTCTACCCCCAGAAACTAGACTTATTCCCTCTACTGCATCTTTAAAAAAAAGAAGTGAAATTGCTTCTCATGGCTAAATTCACCTGAGTTTGGATTACTGATATTATGCGACCCAACGTATCTTTGATATGGAACTTTAGAATGCCTACTGTCCATCCAGATATCCTAGATAGTGTAACTACATGATGCTTGTTATTTTGGGATTGTTTTTGTTATGTACCATATAACTATTTATCTATACTATCATTGACTTGAATTGAACCCTATGCCATTTACATGTACTATGTAACTAAGACTTCCCTGTAAAGAGCTCTGATACCCGCAAGGGTCTTGCTCGTGCTGTATAAAACTCTCAAAATAAAATAAATAAATAAATAAATTACTTGTACTATTCAAGAAGGGTCTAATGCCCTTCTGTTGTGTTTTCACTATTTCTTGCTTGTGTCTCTTTAATGTCTCCTAGTTTACATGAGAATATTTCCAGTTTAGTAGACTTGTCTGTTCCTTCTGAGTCTACTGACATTGTGGAAGTTCCTGTTGTGGATTCAGAAAGCTTTTCTGTTTCTGTTTCTTTAGGGAATGTTAATAGTTTTGGTAGGTCCATCAGACCACCTTCGTATCTTGAGGACTATGTTACAAAGGGTTAATAAAAAAATGTTGTGTTGTTGTTTTGCAGGGGACTGGTGTGTTCTATTCTCTGGATGTAAGGTTGGTGTTTATTTTGTTTTTAAGTTTAATTTTTTTTCTCAATGCTTTTCCTTATCACTTTGTTTCTTATTTCATTCATGATATTTTGTTTCCATTGTTAAAGGAGGAAGATGTGTTGTGTTTACGCTATTTCTTGCTTGGGTCTCTTTAATGTATCGCGTTCACTCAGCTGCTGCATCACTGATGACACTTGGAATTCCCGAGTGTCATCGGTGATCAGTTGAGGACGTGGTTCAGGAGTCAGCGGCTGTGCGAAGCTGCCGATGCTGTGTTGGCCTTATTTACCTATTACTTAATAAATCTTCTAACTACTACATGGATTCGTGGATTCCTTAACTTAACACCTTAGCAGCACTGTATGATTTGGGCTGGCTGGTAATAATTAGTTTTTCTCCCAGACTTTCCACTGGTGCACTCTAAGCTTCGCAGACTGGTGAGGCTAAGATTGCTGAACCTGATCTACCCAAAGCTGGCATAGATCACACCAAGGGTGGGTACAATGACCAACTCAATAATACAATTCTAATTTTGGGAGTCATGAACATCTAGCTGAAGAAATCTCCACTTAAATTATTTGCATTTATAGCATTCTCATACACAGTCACAGAGTATAACCTTGAAATTCAACTTGATTTTACATCTAGGTGTGCTGTCTAGTCCTAGGTCCCAACTTCTCTTGGTTGCCAAGACCTGAAGGCTCTTTCAGCCAGAGATACTGGTTGATTGTTTTTAGTCTTTTCATGTTTACCAGAACTTAATTGGCAAACTGCCTGGGTGCATCTAGAGGCAGAGCTGAAAGTTACGTCTTCTTTTTCATGCTCTTCAATGGCACCGGGGCGATCGAGGCTGTGTGCAGGAAAACCTTTGATGGCGTTAAAGAGGGAGGAAGGAGGCTGGTCCCTCTGATTCCTGCTTGCAAGTGTTCATAAATTACTCACAAGCATCACATTCTTATATTCTCTCTCTTCATTATGAAGAATTAACTTGCCATAGATGCTTACAAATGGCCGCTTTATTGCAAAATGAACAATTGTAGTGTTTTTTTTAAAGCTGAATGAGGACATAATGAGGAAAGAAAATAATAGTTAGCCACATCATAATACGAAATCACTTAAGGTAATGTTTATTGCAGGTTATTAAAAAGCTATGAGATTTTATTACAGTCCATGAGAGAATGAAATGATAGGTATTCTGCTGATTGGTACATTGTTGCAGCCTGTAATCTGGTTATAATGCTCCATTTTCATATTTATAATGGCTCAATTAAAATGAATGAACAAGGTCCTACTGCATGTTACAGCCAATGAATAGTTTACATTTTTTACTTGAATTTGTTTATGTTAGGATTTTAACACGTGTGAATCAAGTGATTGAGAGCTGTACATACACAGAAGCACGAGCAGAATTACAAAGAGAGGTGCCATGCAAAGGACAAAGGAAACAGGTGTGTGAGTGCTGTGTCCCTAAAATCATACAGCTCAATAGCATGCCCAGGAGTTTGGTGGGTTGCTGACAGTGTTTACCTCATTTTCATGTGGCAATGTGACCCAGTTAAAGTCCAAAACAACATTTCAAAATACAGCCAATAAAGAAAGGGCTGACTCAAAAAGTGAGTTCCAGAACAAAATTAAGAAAAACCATAAAGGCTTATTAAAATACAATACAGACATGATGGGGGTCAATTGCCAGTAAGGCCATTGTTTCAGAATAGTACAAAATAGTGACAAACACCAAAGAAATGCTAAGTCCCAAGTGAGTAGCAAAATCAGTGAGACATCAGCATCTCTAGTGGCATAAGAAAAGTCTCTGAGTCACCCACACATTTTAGGGTTTATAAAGGCATTTGCTCCATAGAGGAACAGTACAACAGCAAAGTCACTGTGGTGTGAGCAAAGAAATACATTCAACAAATCAAATCACAAATTTATAAATGTCACATATTCCTACCACCTTAGCTCTAACCCCCACTACATGAATACTGATTCAACAGGGCTCACCTCATGTCATCCAGAGGTGTCAGAACAAACTTGTTACATAAACATCAGTGAACCTTTTGAATGAATGCAATACCCTTGACAAGCAGAAGGACCTTAGAAAAATGTTGCAGCACTGAGCCCATTCAAGAGGGCTCTCCCCCAAAACAGTGTAATTCAGAAACAAACATGTCTTGCTTAGATACATGCAGCAGAATTATAAAAACAATAAATGAACATGATGAGATATCAATTTTAAACAATATAACTGAAGCTTAGGTAGCATACACCAGGAATCACACTTTAACGGGTCATAGCAAATTTATTTCACCTACAGCGGTTTTATGTCAGTGTACACATGAGAATTGAAGTGTAGATTAATTGCCCATCACTCTATTAATAATGCACATTTTGAAATAAATGCTTAAATGTATCATCACCAGCAACATCAGTCATACAGAGATAGAGTTCTGGGATGGGGGTGCAGGGGACCGGGGTACGGGAATTAGAGACTCCATTTCTAAGAGGAAAGTGAAATTACAAAAGTTGAAGGGATAGAACAGAGGGCTGGTTTAGAAAAGTAAACCAAAGAAAATCTTTTGGATCCACAATGGGTGAACAGCAAAGCCTGTTTGGGAAGAAAAGTAGATCAGATGAATTTACTGAGATTGGTAAGCTGGAAGCTAGCATAGCCATGGAGGCTATCAACCAAATCTGGATAAGCTATGGCTGGAGTATCGTAAATTCAGTACTATGCTGAACTGAATGATAAGATAAACGGAAAATGTGTAAGATAAGAATGGAAGACCCCATGGGGATGCAGAGGTTTAATTAGAATTTAGGAGTTGGCCTACTTGCCCTTCTGGTAAAATGATGGATGTTCTCTCCTCTCCTGGCAGAAAACTGTCACATAGCGGAGGCTAGACTGAAGACATTAAAGCTTTGCCTACTTGGCATCATCTTTAATGTGCCCATTCTGCAAAGTTTTTTGTTTTTCAAAAGCAAAGTCTCAAAGCAGGAGTGTTTTTTTTACTGAAAAACAAAAAAGAAATGGCACTCACACAAAAAGAGTTTTCTTCCAGATACTGGGGGCCATTTCCTGAGTATCCTGTTCAGGACCACCAAGTTTCCCATGGTGGTCACAAACAGGAAAATTGATCATCAGAAAGTCTTTCCCAAATCGGATGGAAGGTATGACGTACATCGACTGACAGCCAAATGACCAATGGGCCATCAGTCAAAGGTGTCTGCCAGTGGAGTCACTAAAGGCACTGCCACCAGAAACCTGATGCATCTCCCTACTCTAAATAGTTTAGGAGAATTGTACAGTGGTGTAACATTGGCCCCCGCAGCCCCCGCGTTGAGGGGCACCCTCAAGATCCAGGGGCCCCCTGTGCATGGACGGCGGGCACCTGCCCTGAGAATAGTGAGCTTAACATTGCAGTAGGTTACTTCAGATGAACTTCCTTTAGCTTTTTACCTTCTCATTATTTCAGTACTTTAAGTTGATGAATAGCCCCAAGTGTCCTGATGTGTTGCTCTGTGTTAATGCGTAGCTCATTTGAATTGTGGCTCATGCCACATTATGACAGTTTGCTGGTTTACTGGTGGCAAAGACAGCAAACAATTGAAGTGTATGCGGTGTGGATCCTATGCTCACTGTCCTAAAAGACTCATCCTGCATCTCAGTGATAAAGCCCAACAAGATTGCAACAAGTTCTTGGGTGCTTGGACCTTGTCTGTAGTGACACAGTGAACAAAAAATGATGGATAAGAATGCTGCCAAAGTAATTGCCAATATTGGAATTAACTCATGCGTTCCTCCCATTGCTTGCTCATTTTTCTCATTACTATGTGCATGCAGTGGCGGCTCCCCGCGAAGGCGGAGGAGTGTCTCCCCACCACTTTTCAGCAGTGAAAAATGGGAAATAAAATGATAATAACAAAGGTTATTATAATTTTATTTTTCCTCGCTCACTGCCTGCAGCCGAGGGTGGGGCCGTCCATTCTGACACAACACAGTTGCAAGAAGGAGGAGGAGTGGTGGCACTGCTTCAAGTGTGCATTACAGTTTGGCCAGCCATCTAAGGCCGGTCAAACCACCATGCGCACTTCGATCTCCCCAGCCGGTTGGAGAGCAAGCACAGGGTTGTAGTCCCGTAGTGAGTGCTTAACTAGGGTGCTCACACCAATCACGGTGCTGCTCCCATGCTGGGTAATACCAGCATGAGTCCAGCGTCTGGATTGGCGTAGGGGAGCCTGTGGCATGTTGGGATTTGAGGAGCAGAGGCCAGAAGAGCACCAACGCTGTAGATGGCAGGTTCGCATTTTTTTAATTCTTCTCCCTGCGCTGCCTCCCTGCACTGCTTCCCCCACGCTACACCAACACTTAAATGCCCCAGCAGCCACCACTGTGTGTGTGACTATGAATGTTTAGTGCTAAGTAGTTGAAATTTATTCAAAGCAGAACCTCACAGATTTTAATGCCATGTTTGCTGCAGAGAATTGTGATTGGGTCCATATCCAGCATGGTTCATCTGAAGCAGACATATAGTTCATAAGCAATATGAAGGTGAGAGACCAATTTAGTTTCTCAAATTCATTTCATTGCCACCAATTTTCAATAAACAAGTAAAGACTGACTCAGGCCGTCAGATTTGCCACAAGTGGATTCTTACTGTTCTGCTAAAATTGAAGTCCTGTTAAGAGAGTTGTGTCATTTCCTATTAGCCCGATCAGACATAGAGGTCTTCTGTCTTGTCTCTAAATCTCCTCTTCATATAGACAGTAAAACTGTATGTTGTATACAGAAAGTATTAGTCAAGCTTACCTTTGCGTGTCAATATGCTCCTCAGTTGTCTTGAAAAGAGGTCTGTGTAGTGAAAATCATGCTTTTTTTAAATACACAACCCACTGAATCCAGTCAGGATTTCAGGAAATGTATAATTTATATGCACGAGGAGCCTTGGTATCTATTAATATAAATGGTGAATATTCGCATTTGTATTGCTCATTCTTAGAGCATGGCTGAATTGTAATGTTTCATAGGTCAACAAGCCTAGCCATAAACAAAACACTTTACATTTCTATGCTCAAGGCTTCTACTCATGACTCAGTTCTGGAATTAAATCTCCTGGCTATGGTCCAAAAGCAGTAGCTGTGTTACAGCCTCGTTTAAAGTACCTGTATATTTTTGGGTAATGATTCTGGGGGACATCAGTTTCTCTTGAGTTGATAGGGAATACAGGTGGGTCCCGATTCTTACAGTAATTTCTCATTTTTCTACAGATCCAAGGAGTTACAATACATCTATAATCCCAATATTGAGCAGTAAATCTGGTTTCTGGCCAGTACACGTCCTAATAGGACCCTTAGGGCCAATTATGATGTAGTGCAGATCGCCACCAATGTCCAACATTGGAGGCTGTGGTCCGACCGCCGCATAATGGTGCAGTTGGTCGAAGCGCAGTGGACCGAGGGGCCGGCCAATGCCTGCGACAGGCTCAAGAAGCCCATCAGAGCATCCGTTGGAGCATAAGCCCTACAAAGGAGGATTCTTGTGGAGGCACCGCCGTAGGGATTACGATGTCCACCATGTAAAGGCAGACAGAATGGGACTTTAAGGGACCCTAGCAGGGCCACTGTGGGCCTCCACTATGGGGCCATAGGGGCACATGTGGTCCCCCCAAACATCCATGCACCGTGTACCAATCACCATGGATATTTCAAAACATGCCTTTTTCAATTGTGGCTTGGGCTGCAGCCCTTTTCCGGCCTGCAGCACAAGCCGCAATTGTAAAAGACATGTTCCTAACCGCCTTCACGGTGGTCGGATTGTATTTAGGGTGGGTGGAGCCGCCGACTACATGCCGGGAAGTCTCCATTCCGATACAATGGCAGTCCAACCGCCATCGTAATGAGGGCCTAAATGTGGATTTATATGATAATGAAGACACAAACATGGGCCTAGTTTAGAGTTTAATGGATAAATTACTCTGTTGTAACCATGATAACTATCCCGTCCACCTTATTACAAATACCATAGAACCTACTGTAGTTGCAATAAGGAGGAAGAGATATCCGTCACGATTGTGACTGTGTAACCGGTCCGCCAAACTCTAAATTAGACCCTTTGTCTTTTGGCATTTTTATTTCTACTCATATTTATGAATAGCCACGCCTTTTTACATGCTGTTACATACTTGCCATATTAATTCTGATATAGAAAGATGCAAGATCACTATTGTGTTTCATTTGTATACTTTCTGGTTTGCAAAATGTAAATTTAGGTACTACTAAATTGCCATTTATTGAGGATGCTTTTTTATTTTTTCATTAAAGTAACAGCTAACTGGGACATAAAGGGATTGATGGGTCATGTCAGTGACCTCACCTTGGCTACTTTGGAGCACCTGAACTGCCCCATTATCTTTTCATTACATATTCATTGCATCATAGACATTTGCAAAATGTGGGACGAACTGGTAGGTAATTTTATAGGTCTCGCCTACAGGCAGCTTTAGTTGACTGGCAAGAGCTCATGTTTTCTCACACCGCACAACATTACATAGAACATACACATCATTTACACAAACACACTTATAATGAACGCATGTAGAAAGGGGCTCTCTTCAGCCATTGGCTTTCTTGGGTGAACTTCTTTCAGGCATTTGCTTGCTGGGTTTTCTTTCGTGTATTGGGACCTGCGCTCAGAATTTAGAAGATGTGCACTGTTTTGGTCACTACAGTTTTCATGGGTGACGAGGAAAAGAAACATGTTCATCTAGATTCCAGATACTTTCAACATTTGGGCTCTTCGAATCCATATACACCCACTATCATTAATGATGAATCCTTTTTTTTTTTAAAGTTCTACCTCGCTTGATCCTTGATGCTCTTTTACATTGGCCGGTGCTCTTGCTGAGCTTAGATTCAAGACTGTTTTTCGGATATCTTCTTTTTTACATTTAGAAACTAGCTGTTTCTGCTCTTCCTCATATATTTTTGGATCTGATGTAATTCACTTTGTCTTACTAGTGAAGTATAAGAGTTGGTATTTCGGATGATATCTCTTAGAATACAGATTTGCATTTTTATCAAATGTTTTCCTATAAAGTTTAGTTAAGAAATTTGATCCTCTTTTTACCTCCATCACATCTTAAAAACTGATGTCCAGTCTACATATGAAATTTAGGGTTAAATTCATGTAAAATATGGTAAACAAGACATCAGTTTTCAACAAAAAGGATATCAGAAAAATATTCTTGAAGAGGTAAAACTAAATATATTGGACAATCGCTGAATAAACTTACTGGAAGAAAAAAAGCAAACTACAACCCCCAGAAAGGTAAAAACAGGAACCCAGTGTTACGTAAAATAAGAAAGGTAGTTAATAAACACTGGGAACGGGTCAGTTCAGAACGTTTTTCCAAAAATATTTGGTGCAATAATGTTCTAACCATGTTCTCCTATTTCTGATGGTCTCAATTGTCCAGCTTAAAATTAATAATAGGTATTTTAAGTTCTACTTTCTACAGGTCAGTTTGGCATGCAGTTGTTAAATTTGTTTCTGTTTTATATACATGCATTTTACTGCAAAGGCATCCCCTGAGAATTACATGAGAACAGGTTAAATTAAAATGTACATCGTGTCTGCTGCCTGCCATGAATCTACCTCATAAATTTGAATATGTTTACATTGAATCTATTGAATGTGTTTACCTTCAGAATTTCTTACTTTATTACCTATGTTTTATTCTCCATTTTTATGTTCTCAATTGTAAGATTTTATTTCTGGATACGGTGATTTCCTTTGTGTGGTCTTACTTTGAATTCCCCTTTTTCCTTCTTCCTTGTGTCTTTTATTTCCTGTCTTTATATTTACTCAGTTTGACCCATTTTGTCTCTTTTTTTATTTGCCATTCTTCTTTACACAGTAGCCCCAGAGTTGCACTTTTTTACCCTCTCCTTTGCTTTTTGTTTAACAGTTTTTCTGTTTTCCTTCTCTGTTATTCTTTACATATCTGACTTTTGAAAACGTCATGCTTGGACTTGCTTTAGTTAGCATATTAAACTGGAAAACTCATGTTAGCAGTACCTAAAAAACACATCTAAGAAGTAGTACAGAGAGTAGACTTAGGGTAAGTCTATTTCATCCATTGCCTTTCATGGGCTTTTCTTGGTTTGTCACTGCTTCAATTAGCTGACTGTGGGCCAGGACCTGGCTTTGTCCAGTGTGCGCGCCCTCTGGTGTTAGGCAATGGACTCAGCAGTTCTTTTTTTAAGCTGCAGAACATGGCCCGACTGGGAACAGCAACCAGCCCAGGCAGGTTGCTGCGGATGTATGACGGTACAACGCGTGCTTTTGCAACGCGTACCGTTACCCGCAGGTTTTACAACGCAAGTCGTTACAACGACTTGCGTTGGGGGGCGTTGGATAGTGGAATAGTTTAATTTACTATTCCAACTCCAGTCCCCGTGGATAGTCGGGAAGGTGTTGGATAGCAAATTAAACTATTCCCTATCCTACAGCGCCCTCCAGCGCAAGTGGTTGTAACGACTTGCGTTGTAAAACCTGCGTGGTAACGGTACCGCGTTGTAAAAGTTTCGTCGTAAAGGATGTTTCCCGGTTGCTGCTCAACCGGCCCTGGGAGCAGGCGGTTGGGAAGCTAGCAAGAAGCACCGCTCCCGCTTTTCTTACAGGGTCTGATATTGCAGCCCTGCTGCAAAGCCGGCCCACCAGTGACAAAAGTGTCCCCCTAACGCACAAAACTGGTCCCCAAACCTCCGGCCTACCAGGGCAATGCCTGGTGCCCGCTACCGCCAGAAGCAACATGACATGCAGCTTGCAATTCAGAGTCAGTGTTGGGTTCTTTGATCTATTTATTTGCTAACATTATATTTTTTAGGTATTTTGTTTAGGATGTCTGCCCTGTTTATTCAGTAATCACCCAGACACAGTCATTTGTTTAACTTTGCTGTTGGACTTACAGGTATTTTTTCACAACTTATCAATGTTCCTGGTTATTGGCTTTTTTTTTTTTACAGGTGCACATAAACTATTAGCCCATTATCAAAAGTATCTACCGCTCAATCTTTTTATGTTTATGCCTTTTATGTTCACCACTTACAACACAAACCTTATTTCCGGGCTCCTTTTTTAACACTTCTTAACCCCACAAGGGCAGATTAATTAAAAAAAACGAAACTGGGCACTACTCCAACCTTCCTGATTTTTGGAGCCTAAGAGATTGCTTTATTATCTTATTATCTTTTGTGATTGCCGGGGAGACTCATAAAACAAGTACCCTAAATTGCCAAACCTTTGTAGCAAAAATCCAGACCAATAGGCTTTTCCACTGCATGTTAAAAAACAGAGACCTTCTGTCTTTGCCAATGCTTCTTTTTTTCTAAGAGCTGAGTATGTCAAAGTTCTGTGTGAGGCCAAAGGGGCTGTCACTTTCAAAGTGGTGCATTTTGAAATGCCAATACTTTATTGGTGGAGCCATACAGCCAGGCAATACAACATAATCACTTCACAAGCTGCTTTATTCCCTCTCCTGTTGTGATGTAAACCTACCATGGCAACAGATGTTGGAAGGAAGAAAGTAGACTAGATTAGCCCCTCGTGAAACAACAATATATCGATGATCCATACGTAATCCATCCTCTATTATAGTGTATTTTTGGAGCTGGGGGTGGTTAGGACAGGTATCCAAGCATCTCGCAATTAGTTATGTGTCACAAACTACATTCGACACGTGTCTTTTAAAGGATCTGTTTTCGTTCAGTTGGAATGGCATTCAAAGCATTTGTTTTGTTGCTCATCCATCCTTGTAATGAGCGATTTTCACGCCTTTGAGTTGAAACTTGCCCTCCAAAGCGACCACACCGAGGTCTGGAAAACACCCTCAAAACAGCGTTTAGCCTCAGCATGATTTTGGTGTCCCTGCGGAAATGGAGAGCAAAGAACCATTAAAAATAAATATTTGATTGCACTCAGTAACATCCCCTGCGACTCCTAGACAGGAACAGCGTAAAATAAAAGTAGGCATACTCAGAGGAATTTATCACATTTAGGGACAACGTCAATTTACCAGAGCTGTGCAGACTGAAACACTTGATGTATTGTCACTGCACAGACGGGAGTAAATTAGTAAGCATAGCGTGTATTTGAAAGTGCACGTGAAGACGTGGTTATCTTGGCGCTGATTAATAGCTAAATATTGTTATGCAACTTTATGGTACTCATTTTATCGATCGTGGGAGGATGAACCGTGAGCATGTGGACTGGGGAATGTGCTTCTTTTAGGTACAGTGAAATCTTAATTGGCCTTGGGTGGAATGTGGCCCTTATTAAGGGTTTGGGGCCCCAGAAGGGTTGGAGGCCTCTCTACACTACGGTGAACAACCATTACAACGCAGGTTTTAGAACGAAAGTTGTTACAACGACTTTCGCTGGAGGGCGCTCTAGGATAGGGAATAGTTTAATTTACTATCCAACACCTTCCCTACTATCCATGGGGACTGGAGTTGGAATAGTAAATTAAACTATTCACTATCCAACGCCCCCCCAACGCAAGTCATTGTAACGACTTGCGTTGAAAAACCTGCGTTGTAACGGTACGCGTGGTAATACCACGCGTTGTACCGTCATACATCCCTACACTACTGATGTTGCAGGGGCCTCTGTTACGTCCATGGGCAGGCATAAAAAGAAAATTTCAGTTACCTGGCCGCCGCCTCTCCTCCGTACTACTGTCGACAACACACGGAAGCAGGAAGCACACAGGCTCCAGGCTCCGCTAACCAATCACGACGCTGCTGTCACAAGCATGACATCAGCATCGTTATTGGTCGGAGCACCATGGGTTGGTGCTCAGACAGGGAGTGGGAGTCTGTGCATGTGCTCCATCCAGCCTTGCAATACAGCCAGGTGGAGGACATGCTGAGTGCACATGACTGTTTGGCCGGCCCAAGACAGCCATCCAAACCACCATGCGCACTTAGAAAGTTCCCACCACTCCTCACCATGGAGGCTGACAGCCCTGCCCCACGTGTTACTTTCACAATTGTTTCTGTGGGGCGACGCCCCTCCGCCTTAGCCGTCACTGAAAAGCACACATAGACATAGAAACTAGTGTACAAACAAGTTTTCCACATGGCCGAGAAGGTTCACTGCAGACATTCACGGTCATTTCTAGAGCTACATCCCTGGCAGAAGTGATCTCTTGGGGCTGCAGAGCACTTCATACCATCCATGCTGCTTGGTATGCGGGAACCAGTGACCTGTAGGACCTTCTACTAGTATTGTGACCCTGTACACCAGACCATTTACTGATTGTATCGGCAGCTCGTCACTACCATAAGTAAAATATGTAAAAACCCTATTGACCTTCATTCCGATACCAGGGAAGCGCAGGAGGGGCACTCCTCAGGGAGATTAAAGGCATTGACCAGTTGTGATAAAAAATTAGGGCGGACCGGTTTTATGTTATTTTTTGTTGTTGTAATTTCTACATTTATCCATATTCATTTTTGCAAGCTTTTTCTATATTTAATCCATATCTGCTCTGTATAAAAAGGAAGCGACAACAACTATATTTCCATATTTATTGAACAGAAAAGTGTGCACTCCTACTTCCATGTCTTGTGGGGTTTAAGTTTGAATACATTTTTATTGATTTTTTTCTGTAAGCCTTGTGGGTTTTAGCTGTATAAATACTACATGAAATAAAGTACACTGAGTTGTAACCATCTGCATTGGTGGATATTTTGTATAACTGCACCACTGCAGCTATTTCAGCTTCATTAGGAAATCTTTCTCTTTTTCTTACTCCTCTGCTTCCCAGAGTGCACACCTACTGACCTGAATGTCATGACTGACAGCCAGAGGAATCAATGAAATGAAGACCAAGGGTCTGGCAGATGGGTTACTCCATCAGAAACATAATGGATATCCCTCAGACTTATTACAAGTTCATTATATCATCTAGTACCTGTAATGAGGCGGACGGGATATCCGTCACTTTGTGATGAAGTAACCTGTCCACCAAACTCTAACTCAGAATCTTAGTTCCCCTTTTTGCCATTTTAAAATACAGACAGATACATTGATTGCTGTCTGTCTACCTTTATCTGTAAAAATCAGTAAAGAAAGAAAGGTAGGAGCCCTGTTAATGATGTCTGTAGTTACACTGTTGCTTTGACACTGCTATGAATAACATCACACCGTTAGGCGTGCCACTGATCACTGGAGACTACCTTGTTGAAACTGCAATATATGCAAGTATTTAATGTTACAGATGTGGTCCTGCATGAGTCAAGACATGACATTACATAGATGCTCAAGCCGCTCAGCTAACAAGATAGGCTACCTCTTTACCCGGCCATGGGGCCTCAGCAACTTGGGTATGACAGCAAGGATGGTGAAAGCGACTACAACTGCACGGGAGTACTGTAAGAGAATCAAAATCTACAATGAAGTTGGATGCACATTATGTACAGCTTGGGCATAGGGTTGATAAACTACAATGATTAATACTGGAACTGATGCAGGGCTCTGATGCTCCTCAAATAACCAACAAATTGTTATAGAAGGAACAGAAGTGGATTTTTTCATTTATCACACATTCATTCAGCTTGTCTTAATGATGAGGGGAAATTTAACCTCATGGTACCACAACCAGGATTTAAATAAGAATAAATGCTAAAAGAGCAATTAATGGACGGAATGCTGAACAATGTCAAACACCCCCTCCCCCCCCAGTACAGAGATATGGGTCTTAATTAATTGATTTCTTGCTCATCACACCACCCCAGTTTAGATCTAGCCATTCCCAAATCAGCCTTGACCGCTGCTCCCCATGGGAACAGTCCAGTCCAAAATGCCAGCCCAGGTCCTCCCTGGACCGGAAACAACCATCCTAGGACTGGTTTTGGGGTATCACCCCTCATCAGCCAGGATAGCCTGAATCCAGTGGCATGGTGAGCACAGGACCCACATCTTGGCATTTCCATCCCACTTGGGGTGACAATCTCTTATAGAATAATTGATGGACAGAATGCTAGTCAGCATTCTGTACATCAACTGTTCTTTTTGCATTTCTCACACCGAGTGGGATGGGTATGCCTAGACATGGCTCCCATGCTCACCATGGCACTAGAAACAAGCTAGCCTGGCCATGGGGGGGGGGGGGGGGGAGGCAGGGTCGAGACTGATTTGCATATGGCTGGTCCAAACTGGAATGGCATTGTGAGTAAAAAAAACTATGGATTTAGGCTACATCTCTGTACTAGGGGTAAATGTTTGACATTGTTCAGCATTACGTCCATCAATTGTTCTTTTTGCATGTGTCTCACCATGCCACTGGAGTCAAACTAGCCTGACTGATGAGGGGTGATACCCCGAAAATGGTCCCAGGATGCTTGCTTCCAATCAGAGGAGTACCTGGCACTGTAGTTTGGGCTGACTGTTCCCATGGGGAGGGGAGAGGAGGGGGGGGCGCAGATCCAAGACTGATTTGCATATGGCGAAGTCCCAACCGGAATGGCATGGTGAGCAAAAAAACGATGGATTTAGGCCCAGATCACTGTACTGAGGTGAATATTTGACATTCTTCAACATTCTATCCACCAATTGTTCTTTTTGCACTAATGGAAACTCTGATGAAATTCAATGATCAGTAAATTACCTTTATGGAGGTCATAGCTTGAGGTACTGTATTTACCCCACAGACTATTACTGTCTTATTTAATGGTATGCTCCTAATGCCCCATTCTCTTTTGATTTCAAACTTTGGCAAGTCAAAGAACTATACAGTTTTTTAAAGGAATCCTTGCCTCACCACGGCCTTTTGCCTTGGACTGTGATTTATACGTGCTTCTTACAGCACTTCAGTTTTGCACAAATGATATATACCCCCTGTAAAAATACATATGCATAGTCTGAGTAGACTTAAATGAAATGCTAACTACACAGCTAACTACTGCAAGACCCACATGTACTTGCCTCTTTCCAGAGGTCTTTTAGTGGTATAGATTAGGACCAGTCAAAATTTCAATAATGCCGGCGTAGTTTCAGGAAGTTTGCTTTGTACTTGTGATGAGAAATTCCTGAAAATAGGCATTTATGCCATGTCACATAATTATGCTGTAATCGAGTCAGAATTATAGGATAGGAGCACGGGAACTATGCGAATGACTAGAACATGAGCTGCTAGTTTTTGGGGCACTTGTGTTTATGGTTGTACAAAACAAATCCCTAGGCAACTAAGGTGCTATTTAACAATATATCTGATAATTGCTAAATGATACGAAAAAAAGGCTAAGTGTGCGACTAGACATGACTCATAAAATACTTTTATTCTTACAAAATATTTAAAAATCTATGACATACAATGTCTGTATAATTACATGCCAGATTTAAAACAGCATGCCTCATAATCTAATTGCCTCGCATTGGGGTAAAGGCAACATGATCAGAGATTATGTCACCTGATATTATATGATACTTTAAATACAATAGTTGCAATTATGAAAACATTTTAGGATAAAGCCATAACTGCATCAAAATGAATGATGGTACACGCAGAAGTATGGTCCTACTGGCATACTATTTTGTAAAGAAAAATATACGATATCTATTTCCGTATTATATTCACAGAGTGAGAGAGACACAGAAAACAGATTATATTTAAAATTCATGGAAACAACAAAATGAATTTGAAATTTATTTTTGTATTGATATATTATTGAAGTAGTACATGTAAAATCCTTCACAAAGTTACTTTTTCACGGTTGCTCGAAAAGAAATTGCAGAAGAAAAAGTGTTTGAAGAAGTGCTCAAATGTAAGGTGGTCAAGGAAAGAAGAAATATATATGACATACGGAATATAGTTTTTGATTTTTTTCACCAATGACTCCTGAGACCTGAGTAAGCCATGGTTAGATAAGCCTGTGTGAAAGAAACCAAAATGAATGACAGAATGAGTGACAGCTGTAAATATTTCATTCATTTAGTCCGCCTCGAAAGGAAGAATGATTTCCCCAATGTATGTGTCTGTACTGAGAGACAAAAAAAGGGTGTGTGTGGATTAGATCGTAGATAGATCTTCGCGGAATTGAGTCAACGTACGTTTCGACGGCCCAAGCGCCTTCATCAGGAAAGCCACAAATGTGAATTACCAATGATTCAATACCAAAAGGTAAAGATGTCACATAGGAAAAGGGACCAGAAGGATAATAGGACCAACAAATGGAAACAAACTTTGTCAATTCTTGTAGGATAAAGTAAAAACTAGGATGCAAACAGCTCTAAGGAGGATGATGAGGATATGGATTTGTTTTCTAAACAGACAAATCTTGTATGGTCATGCGGTAGAATTTCCCCGGACCTTTGATCCAAAAAGAATATTTATCCAGAAAACAATGACGTATGCTTCTCTTTGCTTCTCTTATTATGTTTCTCAACAAAAAGACAGTAGAATAAATATAAATTCAAGATGGGATAATATTGCTTTTTCTGCGCTAAAAACGACAACACACGCTGTCCCAAGTGGTCTGCGCCTGTAGTTTTCCGTATGAAAATGGCGAGACTGAGTATTATTGAACAATTATCAGATATATTATTAAATAGCACCTTAGTTGCCTAGGGATTTGTTTTGTACAATTGTATTTTCCCAGCCCTAGGAACTGATATCAGTAGCAGGGTGTCCTGATACATACATTGACTTGTTTTTATGGTGCTATGTTTTAGTGCAAAATACCATCGCACAGCCAAGATGGACATGCAAATGCATTTTGAACTAAAATATTGTGCTAAATCCCAGACATGCCTTTGACATATTTACACATAATTTCCAACAAGTTTGTGCAATTTCCCCAAACTTTTGTGCTGTTTCTCCAGCATTCCTTGTCCACCTAATTGTTACACCCTGCTGTTAGCTGCTGCATCCATGCATATTTGGTCCCTCACAGCCCAGATTTTGAGCAAGGCAAGGTTTGGCTCTGATGGCCCTCAGATGTTCCAGTTAGTAACTTGCAGTGCCCCCATGTGGGTAGGTACTCTTCCACTGACAGTTTGTGGTGTGACAAGGGCAATGGGAATTTTCCTCTAAACCTCTTACCATGATTGTGGCCTGCTGGCATAGCTAGTGGAGCTCTCCACATGGCGAGGCAAGAGTTGTGATAAGAAAACTACATTCTTCAACCACAGCTTTTATCAATACATCTGTGTTGTTTCTTACACATTTCAGACTTTCATTGACAGCCATCCTGAGTTTTTTGTCTCTGATGCTAAAACACCTAAGTGCATGATTTTGAGTTTGGCAGGAAGGGTACTTTCACTCTCTTCACCAAATCTTCTATCCACCCACCAGATTTACAGGTGGGCAGGCCTTACGTAGGTCAGCGACAGAGACTACTAGGGCTTTGTCAGTAGCATAGTCGTATAATGGCTGGTTGGATTATGGGCCATTGCTTAACATATAACATTGTCCACCCGATTTAGAGTGGATGATCTTATATGTTTCTTTTCACAATTTATTGCCACCAGGTAAAACCTGGAGCTGAGGCACAGTAAAAAATAAAATTATGGCCATCAGACCTTAGGAGATAACTCCTAAGGTGTGGGGATCATTAGTTTCTGTTTATTCTAAACAAAATTGGCCTTTGGGATTTGGATTTAAAAAAGCTGAAACTTGCTAAAAGCTTGATGTATGGCCATAACGTGTAACTGAGTCATCGGAAAAAACTTTTAACACATTGACAGGAACGGCTGTGAATGCGGTTCCTGTTCTACGCACACAAATGATGGACAGAATGCTGAATAAATCATACATTCACCCCCAGTCAAGAGATCTGGGTTAAATCCATCATCCTTTTGTTCACCATGCCACCCCAGTTTAGACCCAGCCATATGCAAATCAGTCTTGACCCTGTGCCTCATGGAAACAGTACAGACCGAACTGCCAAGCCTGTCCTCCCTGGACCGGAAACAAGCATCCATCCTGGGACCGGTTCTTGGGTATTACCCTTCATCAGCCAGACTAGCTTGAATCCAGTGGCACAGTGAGCAAGGTTCCTGGCACTGCTATGACAGCAGTTCCTGGCTAAGACCAGAGATGTCTCCATTGGCCAGTGGACATCTCTAATTGTAGAGGACTGGTACTCTGTCAAGGAGAGGGAGTATTTTACTCCATCGCCCTTGCGGAATACAAACCTTAATCCATGTTTCAAATGAAGCCCTTAATTGTCAGAAATAATAGATGTACAGCCATCTCAATAAAAGTATCTACACCCTCATCAAGTCAGTGGTAAATTCGTCTTTGATTGTATGAGGACCAGTTGGGCTACAAAAAAGCCTCCATTTGTCTTTCTAAATAACCCTCTACCGCACATTTGTTTTCTCTTTGCTGTCTGCTGTTCCCGAGCGGCATCAGTTGCCATCCTTTTTGCATGCTTACCATCTATCTGACTCGCAATACAAATCTCAGTTTTTAAAAAAAAGATTCAAGGCAAGCATGACATACTTTATTTGGAGAATCTAATCTGGAATAATATACATCTGTATTTTCTTATTGATCACCCACTGCTATAAATGTTTGTCCTTCTTCTATGTATACAATAGTTTCCAGATACATTCAAACAAAAGGAATCTCAGTGAACCTTTATTACAGATGGTAAGGGAATATAGCTCCTCTGATACTGAAGAGTCAACCACAAACTATGTCTAAAAACGTGCAAAAATTGCCCAGAAGTTGCTACTTGTTTGTGACTAAAACTGTACCACATCTGGAGGTACACAGCATCATGGCACTATCTCAATCTGGGTCTTGCCTCTACCTGATCCCTACTGTTATACCTGAAAGCCTTAGGATGGTCTTCCTCCAATTTGTTTTGCTTTCTCCCCCCTGTATTGCTAAAATTAATTTTTGTTTGCTTTAGGACTCTGTGAACTTTTACCACTGCTAACTAGTGCTAAAGAGCTTGTGTGCACTTTTCTAAACATGGTAAAATCAGATTACACCCAATTGGCATCATTAATATACTTATAAGTCCTTTGTAAAGTGGTACTACATGTACCCAGGACCTCTATAATTAAATGCTACTAGTGGGTCTGCAGTACTTATTGTGACACCCACTTAAGTAGTCCTTTAAAACATGTCTCAGGCCTGCCATTGCAACCTGTCTGTAGTTTTAAACTGTCATTTCGACCTGGCTAAATAAACCATTGCCAGGCCAACAATTCCTTTTTAATGCATAAAATCACCCCTAAGGTAGGCCCTAAACAGCCCAGAGGGCAGGGTCCATTGTATATACAAATAAAGACATGTACTTTTAATTTTTACATGTCCTGGTAGTGAAATACTTTTAAAGTAATTTTTTACTACTTCATGGCCTACCTACCCCATAGGATACCACTGGGCTACCCTATTGCATTAATTAGTGATAACGTTTGATTACGAACAGGTGGCAATGTCATGTTTGGTCTCTAAAGTAATGCAATTTAAATTCCTCCTTAATGGTGAAGTCACATTTTAAGTCAGAATTCTGAAATTGCCAGATGGCATTTTGTTATTTTAACCATTTGGTGCCTGCAGCCAGTGTCCTGGGTCCCATGACTAGTTGTAGTTGGCAGTTGGTCTATGTCTATTCCTCCCAGACAGTGTCACAAAGGGCAACTGCAACTCGGTGTTGGCAGGATGGGCCATCCTGACAGGAAGAGGGGGTGGAGTTCTCATCTACCTCACTTGCTCTCCAATAGAGTCTGCCGCCTGTACTCACAAAGAACTTCACACTAGTATTTTGTCACCCCAGACATCTTGGGCCCTGGGCAGGGGAAGGAAAGGAATTCCAGAACCAGATGTAAGTGGAAGTCTAGCAGTTTTTCCAGCTACAAAGTTGGCACCAGATTTAAATATTGGACCCTGAAACCCACTCTACAGAACACTCCTGAGCCTTCAGACTCTGCAAGAAGAGGGACTGCCGGGATCTTGCAGCCTCTTCGACCATGTGGTGGGGTAGTAATTTGCGCAAACTCTGAAGAAAGACTTGATGTCTAGCCAGCTGTAGGTAGCTACTTGTGCTGTGACACTAACCCTATGATCAAGGGACTCTTGGGGAGCTATGGCTCCCTGCGCACGACTTGGATGCTCCCATCTGCGGACAGTTAGGCTTGGATAATGCTGAGAGCCCCAGAAATGCATCAAACTACCCAGTGCTGTGTTGAATGCCTGGCCAAACTATGGTAGGTTCTAGCTGTGGTGAGGGACTGTGTGGGGCTGGAGTGGGCAGTGTCACTGCTGAGACATCACAGAGAGTGTCCATTTGCAATGAGATCCCCAGGGCTCTGAAGAGACTTCCCTGCATTATTGCCCATCTGTGGGACACTGGGGAGACTCAGGCTACGGTCGCTTTTAGGCTGGTCCAGAATTGTATTAAGGGACGAGGTAGAGCAGTCCTACTTGCTTTCATCTAAATTAGGTGTCTCCAACCTTTTCTGTAATGGAAGCTATTTCTGATCAGTGAAAATTGTTGTGAGCTACTGAAACCCAAGTAACTTGCGCATTGTTACCAGACACCACCTCGCCCAGCTTCATCGACTTTAAACCTAATGTCCATGGAGCACGCAACTGTGGTTTCAAAAAATACTGTGAGACTAGGGGTACTATGATAGGGCTGCCATGTGTGTGTCAGTGAGTGTATGGTGTGTGGGGGTGTGTGAACGAATGGGATATATGTGTATTGGTGACTGAGAGCCTGTGTCATGCATACTTGTGGCACAGGACATACCTTTTGCCATATGTGGCACCATTAAATTTACAACACAAACATACAACCAGGAGAGAACTTTAAAGTGCAGAAAAAGGTTCTGTAAACATATTCATAGTAAGGGCCATTCTTATGCACTTGAAAATGTTATGAGAGATGCCCGTCACACTAAAGGGACAGGGCTCAATGTAAACTGTAACATCCAATGACAACTCCCTTTGGATTCAGTCAGACACTCCCAGTCATATCATTTTAGTCTAAATTCAATTCCTTATGTTCATCTGAACCCCTCTTACACTTATGGTACCACACAACAATATTTAATATCAAAATATTTATTAAAACAGATGTAAACATCCTCGCCTTATAAACATCCTTATCATATAGAATTGGTCTTTAGCACTGTATTACAACTATTTGCCATGAGCACGTGCCGAAACATCCACTGGTAGATAAATTATTACCAGCAGAAGCTTTGGCTTTTCTCATAGATCTTTTCCAACAGCCTTTGGCTTTAAGCCACAACCTACTTTGAAACCTGCCTCTGCAACCCACAGCAGGCGTGCTGATCCTTCCCCATGTTTTTTTTTAAATTCTTTCTATTGTAATCTGCACCAAAACAAAAGACAGTAGCAATCATCTTGATCAGGATATGGTTACCAGTTACATGTTGCATGTTTATCAGGACAGTCCCCTTCTTATATATTATACTGCTCTATTTACCCCATCAGTTGCTATCGTATTCCGCCCATATATTTCTTCGGATAGGGAATTGCTGTTAACCAATAGGCAGAGCATCCCTCTGCTGTCATTCCACCTTCCCCAGATCTTTGTCCATTTGTGTGGGCAGTCCCTTCTTCTCGTAGATCACCCTCTCCGCTTGCATTCACAAATCCATGTTGGTTTCCCAGTCTGCAAACACTGGCCCGGACCCAGCCCTCCATTTGCATGCTATGTTGCATTTGCCCACTGTAAAGCCCAGTATAACCCATAGTCTTTCTCCCATCTCTCGGTCAGTTTTCCAACAGATGTTTAATAGGCACCATTTGAGGAGATGCCTCCAGCTCTTTCCCACATATTGTCCGCATGCATGTAACAATCTTATTCCAGTATTCCCGGATCATAGGTCAGTCCCATCATAGGTGTAGAAATATACCTTCTTGGTCACAGTTCTTAGGGCATAGTGGTGAGTCCAATCTATTAATTTTAACAAATGTAGTGCATGTGTATTATGTCATGTGGAGCATTTTCAATTGGATCAGCTGAAAGCGGGACCGCATAGCCACCTTCCGGGGGGATTCAAGTGCCTCCTGCCACTCCTCGTCACTTAAATTCCCTAGGTCCAGCCCCCATCTTGTATGCACTCTCTCTAGAGTTCCGGGGGAGTTGTTTAATATTTTTCGGTAGATTAATTAAATTGTCTTTTCGTTCAGATAATCATCTAGAAGCCTGTCTTCTAAGGGGGAAGGACATTAAAGGGTTTGATCTTCCCCCCACCCACAGATCGTCCACCCTGGAATGACCAATGAGGTCCCACTTAGCGAAACCCCGTTGAGCAGCCAGCAGCCTCAGGAGGATCGAGTCACATAGTGGCGTAGCCAGAGTGATGTTATCTTTCCACTCCAGTGCAACTCACTGGGGTCTCCTGTTTCCCACCATAGAGAGCTCTATAGTAGCCTCTCGATCCCATCTTATGCCTGTCCATTCTATAGGCTGGCTCATCTCAGGCTGCATGACCCCATCGATTAGTCACTATGTGTTGCGCCACCCAATAGTATTACTGCAACGCTGGAAGCACAATCCCACCATCATACCAACTTTTAGTCAGTTTGTTCAACGCTGTGCGTAGAGTTCTCCCATCCCAGAGGAGTACCCATACCTCTGCTTCTACTTCACGAAAGTATTCGGAGGGACCAAATATGGTGTGTTTTGCATGCAAAATGTACATGAAGCAGGGGGGGGGGGGTCTAGATTATGGTCCGACAACACCACAGGGTCCCTGGTTACATAGATCCCAAGGTTTAAATTCATCTGTCACCACATAAGCTGTACTGGTTCTAGGAAGCCTCAGATTCATACCCCTGAGGATGCATATCAACAATTTATCCCAGTGTACGGTATACCCTGAGTACTTTTAGTACAGTGAATATGTGAAGCACTCTGTGCAGGGAAGAATAAGGGTTGGCAAGTTACACTCCATGAAGGTGCCTTAGGTTTAGTGAAATGTTTCTACCTGGCATGAATCGTGACTGATCGAGGTGGACCAACTTATGCATCAACGGGACCAGGCGGGTCACCAGAATTTTCGCTAGAATCTTCACTTATGCATTAAGGAAGGATATTGGTCTGTATGTTGCGCAGTCTTGTGGTGGTTAACCATCTTTGCATCTGGCTAAAATGTTGGCCAATGTTTCATTTTCTGGCAGCTTCCCCCTTTTGACGCTTTCCCGAAACATCCTTAACAGATATGGGGCCATTGTGGATGCTGGTAATTTGTATAGATCAATCGGCAAGCCGTTAGGGCCCATTCCTTTCCCAGCTTTTAATGCATTGATAATGACCTGCAGCACTTAACTTTCAATAAGTTCTATTTCTAAGCTATCCCTTTCAGTCTCGTCACAGGAGGGGACACTGAGGGTTGACAGCAGTTGTTTATAACATGGTGCAAAGACGTCTGCTATTTATACCCTGTCATTCTCTAATTGATTCTCTCTTTACTGAAGTAATTTCGAACACCCATCTTGAAGCCTGTTCGCTCCTATCTCGCTACGCCAGCAGCTTGCCTGCTTTTTCCCCAACCTCATGTAGCCGATGCAGGGTTGCCGGTGTTGTGCTATGGCTTTCTCCTCGGCCACATCCCTATATTCATTTTGCTTGATTTGTATCCTATGTTGCCCCTCTGGGGTGTCCAACGGCAGTAGTTTGGATTCTAGTTTTTCAATCTCCTCTTACACCACTGTAAGCTTCTTCCTCCTCTCTTTTATATGAGCGGTTATTAGAGAGACTCCCTGACCTCTGATTACTGCCTTTTAGGCTTCCCATAGAGTTTGGTCTAATTCTAATGATCCAGTATTCTCTTTGAAATAATTAATTGTCGTTGTGAGAAGTTGGCCTGATGTATGATGTCTCCAATTCTGGGGGCACCTTATATCAGTCCAAACAATCCCTTATGGTGGTGGTTGTAAGTCAACCTTAAAGACAAGCTATCCTAGAGGTAGCATGGACTAAGCAGCCTAAAGGCTTAACTCAAGAGGACATGTGAAGCCAGCTGTTTTACCATATGCAATCCTGTAATATCAAATGAAAGGACACCACACAAGTTATATATTATGAAAATATATGTATTTATTCTCAGAATAATCCCCACTACTCTTTATGAGCAATGAAACACAAGCGTTTAAACAATAGCACAATATAAGATATGAAAGTTGCACAGTTATGGATAGGGCCGGTGGCCACTCAAACCATATATCAATAAAGTGGTATAACAATCACTAATCGATCAGTGGTAAGGCCTAGGGCCTTGGGAATCGCTGGGACTACACTGGACTAACAGCAGTTAGGACGGGAGTAGCCCGCGGGATTCGGATGCAGTGCAGAAAGCACACACATGCACCAATGCAAGTCAATGGTGCGTAAAAGTTATCGAGTTACAGTTTTAAGAGTCTTCCGACTGGACTAGAAGGACAAAACTTTAGACTTAGACACTAGAGGTGTAAACCACTACAGGAGCACCGGAAGCGGGTGCACAGGTGCAAAGATGTGTCGGGTTTCGTCACGCAGTTCTATGGTGCCTGAAGATGAAGATGCTGCAGGCGTCCAGAAGAGAAGTGTCCGGTGCGATCCAAGGGTGGATCGAAGATGTAGAGTACCTGAAAGCAGAGGGGACAGAGTCTGGGTCACTAGCCAGTGACCAGGAAGGAACCAGGAAGGAACCAGGCGATGTCGGGCGCAATCAGGTTGATGTCGTGAAGCTTGTCTCCGCTGCCACGTGGACTCTGGGGCACCGAGGATGTCCTGGAGTGGATCACAAGCTGTCCCACAAAGGCTCTCGGCGGTGTCGGCTTCCAGATTGGAGTCAACAAGCCTTGGCAAAGGCAACCCACGCAGGATTCGAAGATCGCTTCTTACTCGGACCAGCAAGGTCTGAGCGGGTGCTCCTTTTCAGGGGAGTGAGGGCCAGTCTGGAGCAACCAGACTAGCAGAGCAAATTCAAAGGTTCGTTGGTACTGGGGCCACTAGCCAACGGGCAAGCGACCAGACCAATGCGTCGAGCAGAAAAATGCAAAAGGACCCCACGCAGCACTCGTGGAGTGTGGAGGGGTGAGCTTCGGTGCAAAAGCTGGCCGGGACTGGAGCTTCTCAAACTCCAATTCACAGCTTCGAGGGAGCCTCGGATTTTGCAGGGTCAGCGCTTCGTACTTTTTCCAAGATGGCCGGCCCCACGCTTCAGGTCGCCTCCACGGGTCTCAGATCGGCAGGGACCGTGGATCGGGCTGTTAGAAGGCAGGCACGCTGGGTCTTGTTGATCTCTGTCACTCGAGTTCTGGCGGGAACTGCAACAAAGCAAACGTCGAGGTGCTGGATTGTGCCTGTTTGGACAGGGTGGTCACTCCATGACCACAAGGGAGATTCTTCAGTCTTCTACGTCGAGTAGGATGTCAAAGGGTCCAGAGTTTTGTTTCATAAGTTTCAGTCAGGATAATCTGATGTGCATCTGCACAGTTCCTACCTTTATTCCAAATCAAGGGGCTGGATTACCTGCTAGGTCCCTCCTATGGGTGGGACCCAGGAAGGGGGTGGTTACACCCCTTTCCCTTTGTCCAGCTTCGTGCCAAGACTGGGGCTGGAGTGCCCCAGACCCAGTTTTGCTGGCATTTGCTTGGGGACACCTTGTGCGCCCCAGGCACTGTCTAGTTTCTTTCAACCCTCCCTGCTACAATCTACTATCTCCTGTCTGGGGTGGTGTGACACCTCCCTGTGACAGGAAACCCTTTGTCCAGGTGTCCTCTGCTAAGTTTCGGTCAGCAACAGGAGGTCAGACATGTGTCTGTGGCAGCAGCATCCATTTTGTGATGCTGGGGCTCTAGTTAGGATTAACCGCGTTTTCAGTAAAGTAACATGTCTTCTCCCTCTAGAAGGGTGGAATGCTACCCCAGTCGCCAGAACTGGCGAGGGGGTAGTATTCCAAAGTGTATGACACCAAACACGACATGTTTTGATAAAGCCAAACCAAAGTTAGCAATAACCACGAGGATTATAATGCACTTAAGAGTATATGGTATAGCAGTATCACTGGAACAGTAGTGCGGAAATGGTTCAGACCACTGCAGACAGGCTCAGCTCATGCTAGAGCACCATCTCACATAAAACCAAGCACTCTGCCTCCAGGATTATTAAGGCCTACCATAGGAGTGACTTATAGGTATATATGTGTCCAGATATAGGTTTAGATATAGGTATACTATATCTAAGCAAGAGGTGATTACACCACCTTGCCCCAGCTGAGTGATCAGCCAGTTGTGTCGATTTAAGTACCAGCCAGGGGTGGCAAAAGATATGCTGCAGCCCCTGGTAGGCCTTGGATGCACCTATGCCCTGGGCACCTATAGTGCACTGTACAGGGGCTGATAAGGTGTCCAGTACCAATTTAGTTATGCACCTAGGGTACATGGAGTCCATTTTAAGGGAGAGCAGATAGCCTGGGACCCTGATTAGCAGGATCCCAGGCCAACTAAGTTGAAAACCAGCTAAACACTAGGCAAAAAATCTGGGGTAACCATAGTCAGGTATCCACCTTCCTACAGTCGTTTTCAATAGGTCCTTCTTAATAGTTAGTATTTTGAGGTACCATGGATTAAGTGACATTTGATTTCTCCTATTTGAGAGCGCTTCACCGTAGGAGGCACTAAGTGGAGAGTGGTCAGAAATACCTCCTTGGGGGTGAGTCATCTCCCCAAAGACTGATAGTTGGTCCACGTCACTCTGCACACGCAGGTGGCGAGTCCATGATTACCTCCCCCACCGCTGGATCAATTCCACCTCTCTAGGTTTCCCTAAATCAGTGCCCAACCCACGGGATACCGAGGAGCAGTTTACCCTCCCCCGCAGATGTCCACCGGAACACGGCACACGTTTGACACCATCGACCTGATTGTGTCTGCCCCCAGGATCTCCAACTATCGTTTCAGACTTTCGCCGCCTGCCCTGCCGGCTCTACACCCCTGAGAATATTTGCCCTCCCAGCACCGTTATTCCTCGCAACCCGGTCCTGAAGATGATCCTGATTGATAGGATTGAAACGTCGTCGACCCCTCAGCGCAACTGATGGCGCATCTCCTACTGTGGCTCTGCTAAAATTGTTCTCAAACTTTTATATCTCGCATTGTAGATCATTGTTTTGAGCCACATCATTCACTGGATACCCTCTATATATTCATGTACATCTGCACCACGCGCCGTTTCCGCTGATTACACAATTGTCACATGCGTCACCACCTTTTGTGTCAGGTACACATTTAGAGCACGAAGTCTAATACAGGTTGTTTTGTATTTGTTTACCTACAGTGCTGCTACAACTGTACATTTGTTCATTTTAACCTCAATTATACGATGCCATGAGCACATTTAAAAATCATTATAGAGTCTCCCTGTTTCTGTTCACGTAATGTTTCATACATACATGTCTGATTGTTATTTAGAGTGATACTAGTTGAAATATTGTTCCTTGTTATCCTGTTCCACTTCAGAACACCCCCTCGAAAATCAGTGGTTGTTTCTTCCCTTTCCTTCCCCTCTTCCCCTTTCGCCATGTTCCAGGAAGGATATCTTTTAAGTCAAACAAATATGTCTGTGTCTATCATGGAGCATAGTGGTAGCCACATCTCTGCACCCAGGCTTCTTTGCTGATCCTCCTGCATTGATGGCAGCGTGCAAGGGAAGGGCACTGAAGGACTCCTTCTAGGCTGTGACCAGGCACCACATGCCCACTCAAAACACTAGGTGTGGAGCACAGAATGTTCTGGACAGGAGACCTGTGATTCACCTAACACAGTGAAGAAGAAAAGCTTCAAAACGGGTCGGGCAAGCAAGGGCCGATCCCAGTACACCTGTATCAGAGGGCAATGGGGTAAAAGAGATATTTTCAATAATAATGAATCTTTGAAAGTCATATACACATCTAGGAGGCTCAGTCCTATGAAGATTAGTGCAGATAAAGTCCTAAAATTCTCACCCTACTTTTCGTGTCTAGCCTACCAACTATCAATTTAACTGAGGCAACAGAACTGCTTCTTTCTCTATCAGATGCTTCATAAATTGGGTCTGGAACAGACAAAGGCTCTGAAGAAGAGGAGGATATAGATCTGGGCAACACAGTGATAAAATAGAAGAAACTAACCACCTCCTGGGGGTACCTTACTGAGAAAGATATTCCTGTGGATACCAATGATCCAGAGCCTAACTTGGATTATCAATTTGAGGAGGAGTTTTCTCTCTTGGTACCATGGTGACAAAGGCTTAATGCTGCCTACCAGGTATACATTTTAATATGGTCCACAAGATTAATACATCACAGTAGCCTTCATAGAAGTGCATAGAGGATGCAGGGACAGCTATGGGAGCAAATTCTGACCCAGCATCTCAGCCTTCATCAGCTTTTCAGTTCACACTATTTTCTTTATATGCCCCCGTTTAAATCTTTACGGGAGGAATATGCTGCACACTGCCACACTGACAGCCCATTTAAAAACTCAAACAGTGGTACATAATGTTTCTAGACACTTGACCTCTCTTGGCACTCGAGAAAAGGAAGTGAAGAAGTGTACTGGCATACTAGAGGATTTTACCCTTATTAGTTTACAGCGACAATCGGAACAGGAAAAAAAACGTTGATTTAGCAGAAACACATGAAGACTTGGAGAATTGATTGTGTCACAACAATCTTCACATACTCGGAATGCTAGAAGGAGCAGAAAGAGATGATTGGCATTAATTTAGTTCAGAAGTCCTTTCCTGAATTGAGTGACTGGAATATTGATTGCCAAAGTCAATAAGCACACCATTTTTCTTTCCAAAAGGCTAGGTATACTCGGGGCGGCACTTACGTGTTCCGCCACTTGGTATTTCAGGCTGTACAACCCTCTAAACCAGTTTCAGAGGTTGAATTAAACAGTTTTGCACTTTGGACACAAAAGCCCAAAGTCTTCTCGACAAATGGTCAAAGGAAATACTTCAGATGCAGATTTTGATTTTCTATACTAACAAAAAGATAAAAACTAAATTGAGCCTGGCAATCAACAGTGATGACATTTTAGGGTCAACACAGTGGAATTTATACTAGGAATGTTGCAGGATGAAACCAATTATTGATCTCTTTTTTTCTGATATTCTGCAGGGGTAGGGCAGTGTCTTCCTAATGACAGTTGGGACTTGTATATAAATCTCACACTGCCCTCAGTAGGTGCTCCTTTTGGTTTGGGAAAGGGGGCAAAGAGTGCTTCCTTTTTAATTGATTTTATGGATCTCACACTTCCCTCAGCAGGAGCTTTTTTGGGTATGGGAATGGGGGCAGAGAGAGAGCATCCCTTTAAATTGGGTTTAGAAGAAGTGGAGCGGGTGGGAAAGGGAGCTGTATATAAAAACATGCTGAGATGATGAATCTCTTAAATAATAGTGAAGATGTGTACCTTCAGGTCTTAAAAAAAATGTCTAACCAATTGGGAGTGAATTATCTAGTCAATAACCCAAGAATTCTTACTTCTTACCTGGAATATAAATGGTTTAAGGTCTGATGAAAAAAGGCGAAAATTATCAAGCTAAGATTTGGCATTTTGCTCCCAAGATTAGGTCTTCAGGAAACAAACCTTATGGCTTTAAAACTATTGGTACGTCCATGCAACAAGCTCAAAAGGGAGTTGCTCTGTTGATGAAAGGTGATACATGGCAGTGCTGTCAATTGAAAAACTATTACCAAGGTAGATGGAACATCAGGAGATAATCGCGTGCCTTGTTATGAGGCAAACAATGCCGAATGGATGAGATGGAAGATGAGTGAGTGGTTGAAGGGGTGAATGGTTAACTGAGGTGTCGATATAATATTGAATGGCGCATGACTATTTGCACTGTATGCAGAGAGTGTAACTGTGCGATTGTGAAGTAGTTTGCCTCAGATGTTGTTTGTGGTGCAAAGGGATGTTAATAGAACCGTGAATCTGGGGTTATACATTTGCTTCCACAGTGCCTATATTTAGAAATGTATGTGGAAACTGCCAAACTGGAAGGCTTGTTATTTTATGCTGCCTTATACCTCATATAGGAAAGATGACAGGAACAATTTTGTAAGGATACTGTGCACAAGAGGATCAGTACGGCAACTGGTGAACATTTTCATGAGATAAGTTAATTTTGAAACATCAGTGTATGAAGTAAAGTGAATCCGGTTTTATAAGCGTGGATCATATTTCTGAAGCAGACAGCTTTTATGCAGTGTATGCTTGTTGATGTTTAGGTCAGCGAGGAGACGGTTGAAAATATTGTACCTACAACTATTAACAATTTGAGAGTACCAACGACATAGCAGTGGCAGCTCCTCCGCTAAGACGGAGGAGCGTCACCTCACTGCTCTCCGAGCATTGAAAAAAGGAAAAATGATACCAATGTAACGTTATTATCATTTTCTTTATCCTACTGCAGTGGCGCAGTTGTTTCATGGGGCGAGGGCAGGGCCCCCAGATGCCAGAACACCGCAGGGGAAGGAGTGGTGGCACTCCAAGTATGCATGACATTTTGACCGGCCCTCTGGGGCTGAACAACCAGTCATGCGCACTTGCCATGTTCTCCATCCAGGCTGCATTACAGCCTGGGTGGAGAACATACCCCAGGCCCCCAAGCTATGTCTGAGCTCCGAACTATAGTGCACAGACCAATCACAATGCTGCATTGCAGCATTGTGATTGGTCAGGGTGTTAAAGATTGCAGGGATTTGTTAGCATGAGCTGAAAGCCATTTTGTGTTTCTGGCAGCCATCTTGTTTGCCATGTGCAGCCACGTGCTCGCTATGTGCTCTGTCCTACCTCAGTGTTGACTGCTCTTGTAATCTGCCTGGAAAACGAACTATATTTAGCATCTTCCACCTTCGCACATGCTCAGAAGGGCCCAGCTAGTAGAATGCACCTGCTCATCTTATAGAACAATCAGGCTATTTTTGCTGATGTATGGAGAAGTAACTCTCTTCCCACTTCGTTGAGCAAGCAGCTCTTGTATGCCCATATTAGTCATTTTGCATGCTTACATGAGCCAGGCATGCCCCTTGGTCTTATGCTGACTATGTAACCCTAAGCAAATATAAGGCCCCCGTTTTCTGTACTCCTTAGATTGCCTCATTCAGTTGCTAAGGTTTCTATGTGACGTAGTCTCCCTCATTTGAGGTAAATAAAGATGTTGCTTTTATATTTCAGCTTCTGTGCCAATGTCTTCTTTGTTGGTTTAAAAGGACCAAGTATCAGTGAGACCCCTGAGAAGGTTTCTATTTTCTACAAATGGTGCTTCAACGTGGACCTCATCAGAGAAGTGGCGATCTAAGGGAGTGATCTTGTCAGGAGACAGAAATCTACTGAGAAGGACAGGACAGGACTCTACTAAGGAGATACTCTGTGCACGGAGATTCTGGGGATTCTCTGTCTCTGCAGCCCAGTATATTTCTGATCTTCCTGGTTTTGATCCTCCACATGATGTCACTCCTGACTGAGAACCTTTTTGGCGTGAGTATTCTAAAAAAAAAAACCGACCGTTAGGTCATTCAGAACTTGGCAGTTAGAATTTGGACACCAAGTGATTGGTAAGGGTTGTTTTGGTGCAACACTTGCTGTTGGTTTTGATGCCTTGGATTGGTAAGGTAGTTTAGTAACACTTACTGTGGCTTTTGATTTGTATGATTGGCCAATATTTGTATTTGTATGTATGTAATATATAAATTGCAATTTATGTAGGCAGGTAATGAGGAGATTTTTCTCAGTTTTGAATTGATTTGAACGGCGCAACGTACGAAGAGTACCTTAAGCGCTACTTTGGTTATAATATTTGCATATTCTGCAAAATTTTTGGCATGCCTGTTTCAAGCACACTTTGAAGAATGTGTTACTTTTTGGAGGTACCATAGTGAGATGTGAATTAAATTAGCTGGCTCCCCTGAGGGAACACCTAAATAGGTTTAGGTATTAAAACATATTTCTTACTTGGTGACTCTGTACCCCAATGGAATTAAAATATGACAATAATACAAACAAGGATCCTTTTCTGCGCACTTTTATAAATGGAGATATGCAGAGCGATTTTTTGGTGTTCTGTCAGCCAAAGCTAGTGAATTGAGTGTATTTTGCCTTCTTGTAAATGAAACAGTCTGTTGGGCTGTTTTTTTTGCAGTCTTTTGGAATACTATTGAGAAGCTCTTCTTGTAAATATGACTTACAACTAGTATTTACAAATAGTTTGGTTTAAGCACAGTCTGTGGGCTGACCTTTGTTTCTGTCCTAAGTGTTGATCTGTGGGTTAATCATGTGTTTGAATGTCTATGTGGTTTGTGGTTTTCCCATTAGTGATACTTCTGTGAGTAAATAGTGATTGCGCTCTTTGTGTAAGGATTGCTAGCCTTAAGCGCGCTGTATCATGTGTTCTGAGTGTATGACCCCTTCCTTATATGTCTGGAATGAGAAATAAAAATCCAGAAATGAACCATATGATATGCTAAATAGCTACATGTTACTATGAAATTTATAGAGTAAGCAATTATGCACGTACAAACTGCCACAATGCTTAAAAGATGAAGTTAGAATTCACATTGAATAGGAATAAAATAGGCCTAAAAAACGAAATTGTGTGTTTCGCAATAAATAAACAATTATAACATGTTACAACATTTTCCTTAGATACACTGTGTTAGATATAAACAAGCAAACACATCATCTGAGTAAATTGGATGTTGCTGGACTACACACACATTTTTAGAACTTGAAATGTCTCAGTTTTAAATGGACTGTCCCCATGCTTACATTTCAACAGTAAAAACAGCTGTGTTTTAACTGCCCCTGAGGAACAGCTGTTGTTTTGATTGTAGGCCACGGAGAGACAGGAATGTTGACTCAGCTAGGATTTTCTCAGGGCAAGCATGGTGTAAAATCCTGCATCTCAGACTGCTGTTTAAAAAGTTACAAAAATCAGGTTCATAATTTTAGATAACAGGAAAACATTTAAAGTAAGGATTTCCTTTCTTAAGGCCTTTTAAGCACATTCTTGGTTCTGAAAATAAATAATGACTGCCAAGGAACAGTTGAGGGTGTGAAGGGAGTTTTGCCGGGAATAACATAACACCGCACGAGAGGTGCTTGCTTGTAAAGCTCTATTGACCGGCTGGAAAAGCAGTTTTGACTTGAACCACTAAGTAACATAGCCACAAGGAAACTGAAAATGATTGAAATTTGGTATGTAACAGGATGCACAGTTTTTCCTGAAGTGGATATACCTGAAGCCAGACTTCTGCCATCCATCACTCACTTGTCACAGTCAATCTATCAACATGTGGATTTTCATAATTGTGCCATTAAATCTAATTCAAAATTGGGTTTGTAAGACTAAAGATGAGATGACACCACAGACCATAATAGCAGAGATAAAGGGGCAAGACATGCAGATGCAAGGTATCATAGACAACCTTTTCTCTGAGAAGGGGAGATTTGCCTGCAGTCGTTCTTGGTCGCCATTAGCCTTGATTCAAAGCAAATAAACAGGAGCTGCTCAGCTCTAGTACACAATGCCTTCCCTCCACTGCAGAAGCCTTCCCCCTTAGGAAGTGGACGTTTTGTTGGTGGGAAACCACAATGCATGAGGTGCGATCAGTGGTGTTCGACCTGCTGCTGCTTGATGCCAGGGGCATAAAACAAGCCCTGCAGCGCATGGGGGGAGGCCCACCCATTCAGAGGGCCCCTCAACACTTCAGGGGGCACCATTCAGGCCAAGGTCTATGAATATCTTTGAGATATGGGAGGGAGACTCAGGGGCCTTCACTGCATTCTACTGGAGAGCATCATTTTGTGTTATGCCACAGCTTGATGCCATGGGAAAAGCCACTAAAGCTATCCGTTGTTGTTTTTTTTTTTTTTACTTTTCTGGCTTTGCAATTTGCAAACCTTGAAAACCTCATAGAAAACTACTGCAAATTTGCAAAACAGCAGACGTTGCAACTTAACACACTTTTGGACTAGGTCAGTAAGTCTGAGAACTATGCTCCAAGCTTGGGAGAACAGATATGTGAATGTTGTATTGTCCTGTAATAGAATGTATATAGCACTTACCAAAGAGGACAAGAAGACCAATAGAAAGAAGGACCAAAGACAGAAGGGCCAAGCCACTGTGTTCAGATCAAGGAGGAACAAGGGGTCAGAAGCAAATGGACCAGGACCGGTGAGATCAAGACCAGAAAGGACCGGGGCTAGAAGGAGTTGAAGACCCTAGATTAGAATAACCATAAGGCATAAAAAGGACCAAGAAGTCCAGGTCCAGTGGGGCAGGATAACAAGGTTCATGAGGGTCAGACTCTGGGATCATAAACCAGGGTGACATGGACCGCATAAGCCAGGATGACCAGTGCCAGGGGATAAGAAAGACCGGAAACAGGAGGAGGACTATTACTAGGAGGGCCATGATAGAGGGGACCAGGGTCAGTTGGACAAGAGCATGGTGTAACAGGTAAACCAAGAGGACTAGTAGGACTAGGATGGGGCAGTAGGGCCAGGGGACTCGGAGGGTATGGGAAACCAAGGCCAGTGGGACCAGGCAGAGGTGGACCAGAACTAAGACGAGGACTACATGGACCAGGGGACCCAGGAGAAAAAGGATTAGGTACAGGCAAACCAAGGGTCAGGAAACAAAGAAAAAGTTCTAAGAGGACCAGGAAATAAAGACTAGAGGGACCTGGAAGATCAGGGCAAAGAGGATCATGACCATGAGTAAGAGGACCACAAGGACCAGGATGGGGAGTAAAAGGAGGATCAGGGCCAGGGGCATCAGGACCACAATGTGGGGGTCTAGGCCACAGTGCTAGGCATAAGATGGACAGGAAGATGAGGAATAGGATGGCCAGACCCAACACTACTAAAGCAAGGAGGACCATGATCAGTTGGCGTAGAAACATCAGGAAAAGGGGGAGGGGGTATCAGGGCCAGATCCTGGAAGACTAGGATGATTAAAAACATGAGGATTATGACCAATAGGACCAAGGAATCAGAATAAGCAAGGAGGATGAGGGGGCCAGTACCAAGGATATTGGTACCAACCAAGCCATGAGGACCAGGACCCAAGCAAGAAGGATTAGAAGGATCAGCACCAAGAGGACCAGGAAGAGGCCAGGAACTGCCAAGGGCACGATGACAATAGCATCAGGGACCAGAGTTCCATTGTGAAGCAGAAATACCAGGACATAGGGGTAGCAGACCCTGGCCGAGGAAGATCAGGAACACCAGAACAACCTGAGCCAGAAACACTTAAGTGACTGCACCTGCATGTTTTAGAGGACCAGGACGAAATTGATGAAGCTCAGAAGGGCTCAGACAAAAAGAACCAGGACCAAGAAGGCCGAGACCATTGGGTGCAGTCCCAGAAGAATCATGAGGACAAGACACAGGACCCTCAGAACCAGGATGATCCAAACCAGGATGACAAGGGCTAAGAGGAGAAGTTAGGAGGACCAGAACACGAGAGGTCAGGTGGAATGAGTAGGTCGGCAGGCCCAGCAACTGATTTACTGGGAATTAGATGAGCAGGGTAATCAAGATCAGAAGGACCAGGTCAAGGAAGGAAGAAGAAGAGCTAGGATAAGTGGGGCTGGAAGGCCAGAATAGCCAGGAGGACCATAACCAAGAGTTTTAGACATACAAAATGAAAAAAACAAGTCTAGTGGGCACAAAACGAGGAAGAGAGCACAGACTATGAGGGCCAGGAATAAGAAGATCAGAACTAGGCAAATCAGACTAGGAGTGAGGAGGACTTGGAGAACAGTAGCAGTGGGCCCTCAACCAAAGAGAAAGGGAAGATCAAGTAACAGAAACCCTGGCCTATCAGGACCTGACATACCATAGCAAAGAGGCCCAGGGTGAGGAGTTGAGTGGTTGAAAATTCCTCTCTGCTGGTGGGATTCGTGGCGAACCCACTCTACGTTCCACTTGGATCACAGAGTTCTGGCGAAACATTGCCAACTACCATGTGGCAGAGTTATTTCTTGCACTCAGCTCAGCAATGTTAAGTTGGCGAGTGAGAATTTACATCCTCTAGTGCAATTTTTGGGCACTACAATGCCTCCTGATGAGATTTGTTAACACGGGCAGTCGCGGCAGCGTGTGACCATTCCCGTTGAGAAAGCTGCCACTCAAGTAGAAAATATACTCAACCACGCTGCGTGGTTCAGTCTGCATTGATTTTACAGTGCAGAACAAGCTCCCAGTGCTAAAAATCAGCAGGAAATGCCGAATTTAGCCAGCTTGCGGAACTCAGTGGAATCTCGCAGTATTTTTATGTAACTTGGTAGAATTCCACGGAGTGAAACTCTATGGGTTCTTCCCACCCCTACTGAGAAGGAATAAGTGGATAGGGAAAAGATGGCCAGGATGAACAAGCTGTGCTGCTAAAACAAGATGACCTGAACAAGAAGAATCAGAATTAAATGGACAAGTTAGTGAAGTAGCAGGATGACAGTGATCAGGAGGACCTTGGCCAAGTGTTTCACAACAAGTGGAGGAGGACTAGAAGAACTAGACAGTGCATGAGTAGGTGGACTAGAGGCATTAATGCCAGGGACCTGAAAGGGAGAATTTGGTGGATTAGAAGGATTGAAAAAAGCAGGGATAGGAACATGGCTATGAGGATCAGAGAGGTTACAACATGGGAACCATGGCCCGAAGTACCAAGTGAGCAGGAGAATCGGGAATTGGGGTTCATGTGGTCAAGGATCAAGGGGACCAGGATAACCAGAGCAATAAGGTCCAATGGGACCAGATCAGGACCAAAAGGAACAGGCCAAGACCAGGAGGACCAGGTAAGGAAGGCCAGGACTATGGATGCATTCCCAAGAGGACCACAAAGACAGGGACCAGCGAAATGAGAATCAGGATGACCCAAACCAGGAACACTAGGAGTGCCAGATCTAGGAGAAAACAGGATAACAGGGTTCGGTGGGGAAGGACTCAGCAGACCATCAGGATGAGGATCATTAACACCAGGATCAGAAGTCCCAGAAAGGGCCAATACAAAAAGAGCAAGGAGCAGGGTAAGGAAGATGGGGTCAGGAAGGACTAGAACCAGGAACATCAGATCAGGAAACCACGGTGACCAGAACTAGTTGGAACAGGATGAGGATCAGGTGGAGCAAAACAAACCAAAACAGTGGCCAGGTAAATAGAAAATCTGCTATTTTCAAGGTCACGGCTGCCATCCAAATAGTAAATAATATTTCCCTATTTAGCCAATGGATCGGCAAATAGCAGAGAACAGTCACAATTTTCCCATCAGACGGCTAAATAACTTCTACCATTTTTAATGCTTAACAGGCTAGTTGAAAAAAATCATGAAAAGAGCCATAAATTGTATCGTAGGTGAAACACTTGCACCTATGTATGCTCCCGGTAGCGTACCGCTGTACTTTTAAAATGGGTTGTATTGTCTTTAAAACTCTATCCACTCTCGCTCCTGTTTTTGTTTCTCTCAGTCTTCATCCCTATGCTCCATCACGACATCTTAGGTCCTCTGCCCAAAATCTCCTGATCACCCCTAGGTTTAAACGTAAGAAACACGGTGGTGCTTGTTTTTCTTTTCTTGCCCCTTCCACCTGGAATTCCTTTCCCCTCTCCATTCGTCTTGCCCCGGACTATATCACTTTTCGCAAACTGTTGAAAACTCACCAGTTCCGTCTTGCTTATGACTAGCCTTCTTTCACCCCTCAAGTCTCCTCCACTTGTCTTTGAGCGCCATGAAACCAATTGGTGTACGTGCGCGGTAACAAGCACTTTTAACATAACATAACATAACATGTTATAAATCTAGACGCATGTATACAGTTAGGACAGATAAACACAATTTCTAGATGCCCGTTTTAACACAGCACACAAGCTTCCACAACTCAGCAACATTCTGATACCCAGGGTTGGATTGGGATCATAAATAGGCCCAGGCACCCTAAAAAGAGTGGCCCACATTTGTGGATTGCGCGTTTTCGCAAAACACAGCTTCCGTGATTTAAGCATGATGAGGGGAGGCGGGTTCGCGTTCTCTAAAAGAGGCATGTTTTCTTAAGTTCTCTGAGACTTTAAAAAAATGCAAATGTTGCCAGGACTCTTTGTGAACAGATTAGTTTACAGTTGTGAACCACACCTGAATATAATTGAGGCCAATTCTGCTCAGGACTCCTGCCCCTGCTCAATCTGCGTACATTAATGGGCCGGCCCAGCGAGAGACTGGGAACAACGCCTCTGTCCCCTTAGTAAAAAGGAGGTAATGGATGCCCACCTGCTTCCTGAAAGGCCGTTCAGGCTCCCACTGGGCCTTTGGCAACACCTGAACTGCACAGAAATAGCCCTAACCGGCCAGCACACTTGCACAAAAGCAGCCCACAGCTGCAACTCAGATACCGGCCCATCACCCATTGCCCGAGTGCCCGCCTTACCATTCCGACCCTGCTTGATGCCGTTTGAGTTAGCAAACCAGCCATGCTCAAGGGGTGTGTTCATGGACGCCTCGGCCTGTTTAATGGCAAGTTCGAACCTTGGCATGAGAGGAGCGACAGGTGGTCAAAAACTCAGGCCAGGATTCTTATGTGGATACAGAATATTTGCAAGAGCATCATCATGACCTGCCTGAAGGATAAGAGGTGTGGAAAACCTTTAAGGTGTTTTCTGCCACTAACTATGCCATTTATGCTTTTCAAACCACACACAAGATATGATTTCTGATTGGCCCTGTCTGTCAGCTCTGCCAAGCCGCCTGTCCAATTAACTTGAGGCCAGAAATGGAAAGACGTTGATTTCTAAATGCAGCTTCCGGTTCCATTTGGAGGTTAGGCGAGCGCCGATTTCAGGCTATTTAAATGAAGTGATACTTTGCTTTTTGGACCCAGTGCCTCGCAGAAGGGATGCTTCTCCAATAAAGCTAAACGAATACATTACTGGCTAACTGAATGAACATTAAGGCCGGGCAGTGGCACATTTAGGAGGCTGCAGCAAGCATGGTCGATAGGGCGCCCTGGGTGTGGAGGGTGTGGAGTGAATGGAGCTATAGTGGAAGGAGTAAATATTTCATTGTATTTGTTTTTGAAGTGCTTTCTTTTTATTTTAGCCAATCCTTGCAAAAAATGGGACCAGGCTGCAGTATGTGCCATTGATTGCCTTGTTCCAGGGTGAATGTTTCACTCATAGTCATCACAGACAATGTCACTATCTAAACCCCTCCTTACTTTTCCATAAACCCCTTCCATTATGTGGTACCTTTTCACAACTTTTTGTTTATGTTGCAGTTTTATATAGCGTGAACTCGACCCGAAGGTATCAGAGCGCTTTACATGAGCACCAGTTGCATTACAGACAGGCACATTTATTTTGTGAGGCAGGAGAGATTAGGGCCTAGATGTAGGTAATAGCCAATTACCGAATGGTAAATACCGAATTTTACCGATTCGGTATTCACTATTCGGTAATTGCTATGTAGGTAACAAATTCGGTAAAAATACCGAATCGGTAAGATTCGGTAATTACCGAATCGGTAATTACCGAATCAGTATTTGCCATTGATTCCTATGGGCCTTGAAGCCGATAGGATTCAATAGCAAATACCGATTCGGTAATTACCGAATCGGTAAAATTACCGATTTTACAAGGGGGACAGGGTGTCACTTTGACACCCTGTTGCACCCCTGTTTCTGGCTTGTGTGCCATGTGACACACAGACATGCCCTTAGGGCATGTCTGTGTGCCACATGGCACAGGTGTACATGCACAGATGTACATGTACACTGGAATTCGTTATTTACCATGGAATAGTATTCCATGGTAAATAACGATTCGGTACGGGCCTGTGGCACTGATTACAGTGCCACCTACATATTGAATCGGTAAATTTACCGATTCGGTATTTTACAGATTCTGTAAATTTACCGAATCGGTAAATATACCGATTCTGTAAATAAAATGCCCCCTACATGCCAAATCCCAAATACCGGTCGGTAACGGCCGAAATCGGCCGTTACCGACCGGTAATTGGCGACCTACATCGGGCCCCAGGTGATTTACTCGGAATCACAGGATGTTGAGTGTCTCTGCCGAGACTCGAACCTAGTTCCCCAGTTTCGAGATCAGCCTCTCTAGCCGTTAGGCCACACCCTCTCCCTTTTTCTTTCCAGCCTATCCCCTTTCTTCCTTCCACATTTACTGGTAAAACATTTGCATATAAGTTCCTTGCACACAGACAGGGCCGGACTGGCTACCGGGCATTTTAGCATTCTGCAGAGCTGGAGGCCGATTTCGTTGATGGGGACCTGTGTGTGCAAAACGAAATTCGTTTTTCATTGTTGATTTCGAAGCACACGCAGGTCTCCCTCTACGAAATTAGCCCCCACCGCAGTGACATCAGCCCCAGCTCTGCAGAATGCTAAAATGCCCGGTAGCCAGTCCGGCCCTGCACACAGACCAACAAAGAGGAATCATCAAACAGAGACCGACAGCCATACCTGTGCAGTAGGAGGTACGATGTGCTCTGCGTTAGGAAGCATGTGTTGTGCACAGAAATGCCCAGCCTGCCAGGGCCGGAGTGGGAACCAAAATCGGTCTTGAAAACCTGCTTGGCCGGCCCCCCGAGGACGTTGGGGGTGTGGCCGAGCTGTTTGCCAGGGCAGGTTTCTGACGATTTTGTTACAGGGGCTGATATTGCAGTTATGCTGCAAAAATGGCCCTGTAACATAAACAGTCCCCCAGGGGCCGTAAACTGGCCACTACTCTGGCGGCCCACCGGGGAAATGCCCGGTGCCCGCTATGGCCAGTCCGGCTCTGCAGCCTGAAGTGCAGCCAGGGGAACCCTGATGCAGTTCACTGACGAACCACTAGTGATATTCTTCAAGCGTGCACTTGATGATGTGCCCAGGGCTTTAAGTGGGATGAAAAAACGGGAGGTCTCTTAAAGGAGCGTGGCTGGTGTAAGTATGGGCGTGGCTTCAAAACATGCATGTTGTAGCTTAGTGTGCCGCCTGATTCGTATTTTGCTACTTCTGTCATTGCATCCAGATATATGGTACAACAAGTAGCATTGTACCTACAAAGAGCCAGGCCTCTTGGCTTTGTCACTGCTTGTTAGTTGCATAAGATAAATAAGCAACAACTATGGCTTTGTTGTATGGCATATTGAAAATGCTACAGTTCTGAAATGCTGAGACTATGAAAGAACCATAACGAGTCTCTTTGAAGTTATATCAAAGGCAGTGAAGGGTGGTACTGCTGCAGAGTTAAAATGTTTTTTTTTCATCCTGAGGGTGAGGGCAAAAATGGAGAGCCCGATAGGAACCCATATCAACACCTGCTTTTTAGAACTGCCGATGCGGAGCACCGGCAAGACCCGGCTCACTTAAAACCCTGGATGCTCCACATGAAAGTTCCCTGTGTTGTGCATCATAGGAGCTTGAGGAATAGTTCTACAGGTTAATAATAGGTGCTGCACATCAAGGGAGCATTGGGTGTTGGTGCATCTGGTGACCAATGGGAGATGTGAGTTATGCTTTATGGGTGCCCAGAGGTGAGCACTCCTGCTAGGATCTTGGACACTGCACATTCTCATTTGGATGAACATGAAATCTGATTTACTGCATATATTCTGCCTCTTTTTTCTGCATTATAAGTAGTGAGCAACACATGTGCAAGTCTTAACACAGAACAAGGTTCATGAAGGAAACAATGAAGCTTACTGCTGCTATGTAGTTCATTCCAGCAGTCATTCGAGGAGGTCAGTTCACACAGAACCGGATAATACGGTGTCATTCACAAAGCTATTTGCACATGTAGGTCTGAAAAACAGGTACAAAACCTTTATTATAAGTTCAATACAACTTTTGTAACTTAAAGAAAGACTTATTGCACTCGTAAAGGGATTTGCTCAGAAAAATATCTATGTAAGTAAATCACATGTGGGTAGAGAGTGGGCTTCCCAAGGTGGAAATACACTTGAAGTTTTTAAACACACAAACAGTTACATGCTTGTGGGTATTTGCTAGAAATAGGGTTGTTGGTTGGCTAGGGTATGAGCTCGGGTCAAGCAGCATCAACAATCCAAGTCAGGTAAAGAGGTAAGCAAACCCTAAATTAACCTGTGCTCACCCTCTGGTAGTGTGGCACAGAGCAGTCAGGCTTAACTTAGAGGCAGTGTGTAAAGTATTTGTGCAACGCTTCAAACAGTAAAACAGTGAACACACCACTCAAAATGATTCCACACCAGTTTAGAAAAATAGCTCCTATTTTGTAAAAACGAAACAAGAGCAAAATGACACAAATCCAATTAGTAGAACTGGAGATATTGATTTATAAAATTTATAGTGAAAAATAAAGGCAAAAAGCCCTATTGCATATCTGGTCGCACAGGACCGGGACAAAATCACAAGTTCAGGCTGACCGCGATGGAGAGTGGGCCGCCTATATGAACCCAGTTAGGCTCACTAAACAAAGTACGTTAACGCCTTAACCGCGGTGGCAATTCTTCCGCGGTGCAGGGTGTTCCATTGAGTGGGAGGGGCCGCGTCGGCAAGCGGACGTGCCCAGCACTACTGAGGGAGTGCTCGCGACGGCCGTTGGTTGACGGGCGCACTTAAAGGGTTAAATCCAGGTTGTGGAGCGCTGCGAGGATCCGTGTCAAAGAGGGACTGTGCAGCAGAAGCAATGTGTTGGTTCTGAGATGCAAAGGGGCTGCGGTACGAGGTCCTGTTGCATCGACATCAAGGATCCTGTTGACAGAGATTGTGATGTGAAGTATCATGCCAAGAATGCGAGGTGTAGCAGAGGTGATGTGTCGGTACCGGTGAGTGGTATATTTATTAGGGGAAGATGCATGAAGCACCCCTCCCCGGGTCCTTTTTATGACCCTAGCACCTCATCTTCCATGGCCTGCCTCATATATATTTGGAGAAGAGGCATGGCAGCAGCCACCCCAAGCTATCTAAGGACTTTAGGGACCCAATCACTTGGGGCCTCAGGAAAACAATGTCCCATGGCCCCCATTCCCTTGAACAAACAAGAGTGTGGGCAGGGAATATTTCAGCTCCCTGGCCACGCTTTTGTGACCAGGAAATACAGGATTGCTCCTGGCAAGTGTGAGCAGAAACCAAAGCTGCTACAGCCGTGCGTGAGCCATCTAGTTGTGGAAAATTGAATTTTGCCTTGTCGTGTGTGCCTACGTGTTCCCCCATCCTATGTTATATGTGCATGATCGATATGCATATATCCCCCTATGATCGATTAAAGACGCAATTATAGTTGTGTCCAACGTTAGTATGCCAGTATCCAGTTCTCGTGAAAGCAACGAGTATTAGGCCTATGTTGCCACGTTTTACAGTGTGCACGTTAATTCATTGAATTGACCCCGTGTCTAGGCCTCAAAGGGCCCGAACACCAGATTCAAGCTCCAGTCTCCATAACTCACTCCGAGGAGCGATACAGCCCCCACCTGCATCCCTGACCCTTCACTTACTTCCTGCCGCGCACCGCGGTGCCCGGCCTGGCTCTGCCTGCCTGTCTGCCAAGAATATGTTATGCTTCCAGTTATCAGTTCAGCTCTCCGTCTTCACATTCCTAAGCTACTGAACCGCATAAACAGTTTCAGCTATAGTCTAGTCTTTCTGTCTCCATGCAAGAGAATTACTGTATTAATATTCATAGAATATCCCTAACACACGCAATACATGTAGAATATATGCATGCACCAGCCTTAGTGTCAAGTAGCCTTTGCCCTGATAACTTTTAGATTCTATCAACATGTACTCCAAACACCAGATACCAGATATGCTATAGGTACATGTCGTCCTGACATCGCAGACTTTCGTCTCCTCTTCTAGTGCAGAAGTCATAGCCCCCAGTTCTCCCCGGTAACACGTCATGGTCCGTTTGCGCGCACCACTAGGTTAAAGGTTCCAGCTGCTCAGGTAGCCCCCTCCATGTTTCCACCCACTTTATGACACTTCTGTGACGTTTTCATCACATGTCTACGTGCACGCCCTGTGCACGCCTTCTTTTCACGCCCCTGTGTTCTTATCTTACGCTTGTCACTAGTTACGCCTACTGTATGTAATGTAATTGTGATGTTTTACTATATATACCTTGTACTGTTGATGAAACGTTGCAGCTGCCTCTCTATTTTATTTCAGGCTGTCCCGATCCTGTCCCTTCCTTTTTGCCTGAATAAAACCTGTTCAACTCGGATACATCGGATCCTGCCTCTTATTTATTGAGCTATCTGTTATTATTAATGTATTCAAAAATAGTACCGGTATTTAATTATTTATTTAGCACATAAATGGCGCCCGAATAGGGACGTGCCCTTTCCCCACGCACCGGCGATGTAACGCAGGCCCCCTGACCCTCTGCAGCCGTGACGGAACTCTACCGTGCACGTGCAGATATTTTGCTTCAAGTCTCCCTCAGGCCCACGGAGGAGACGGGAACTGCGGTCCGGCATCCAGACGAGGCGGTGTGGAATGCGGTTCGTCCCGACCAGAGCCCAAGCCGAGAGAGCAAGGTCCGAGGTATCCGGAGGCCCACCTGTTTCTGAAGTCCGAAGTTCGTAGTCCGACGTCGTAGCAGTCCAGTCCAGTCCGAGGCCTTCCAGTTTCTGCTTCCCGGTGAGTACCGTTGCGGGGGAAGTATCTAGACAGGATCATTAGTTTGTTCCTGGTCCGATGGGTTTGGGTACACAGATCCAGTCCGACGTGTCCATCTAGGTGGATACGGTATGACGTGTCTCTTTACGAGACCGGTATGTTCTGTACTGTTTTAGCAGTGCATCTAGTAATTCTAGTACGTCCGTTCTCGAGAAATTCTTGTGTTATGTTTTCAGTGTATCAGGTAGTATTCTGTTCGAACTGTTATTAATGTATTTCTATGTCGTGGTATGAGTGATTTGTTTGCCATTTCATTACTGTGATTATTGTGTATTGTGTTCCAAGTATAATTCCGAAATGCCTATGTTCTCGAAATTACGTCAGATAAAAACCAGAAAAGGGTTACTCGAAGAAGCAGTTCCTGTCCCTCCTAGGGACAGTCCTGGACATTTCATGTATCACAAGCATGGCTTAGATGCCATATTATATCTAGATTTATGGGTGGATTACACCAAACATCTTGAAGAGAAATATAGATGGCCTGTATCAGGTACATGGGATGCCGAGTGCATCATGCGAGTAGAAGAAGCATTATGGAAAAAGAAAGCCAGACAGTCCCAGAAAGATGCCATCGAGTTATGGCGCAAAGAATCTCATAAAAGAACCGAAAAAGAATTCAGAAAAACAGAATTAAGTAGGGAATCCTCAGAAAAAGCCCAAGAAAGGGAATTAATCGAAGAAGGTGAACGAGTTAGAGCAGAACAGTCAGATAGACAGAGAAATGCCCTTATTAAAGGTATGTATCCTCTTCTTGCCGAGGGCTTGCCGAAGGCAACCCCGGAAGCACCCTGTAATTTACCGCCACCATTGGTCCCGATTAAGCTACGTCATAAACCGACCGCAGCTGAAATTTTTCTTTCGTCCTATTTGGACGACACAGTCCCAGAATATGTAAATCCTACTCCGCCTGCTCACCCACAACATCCTGTAAATAATGTAATTCCTGTTCCTCCAGCCACTGGCCCCGGGGATCAAGTTAATGTGCCAGTACCCCCGGACCAGCCCACAGTAAATGTACCCGTTTTGCCAGTCACTTTACCGGCACGTACAGTATTAACTGACGATTCTAGTTCAGGAGCAGCGGGGGGAAGTGCTCCTATCACCCCGCCTCAAGTAAGACGACTGACGCCGCGAGACGCAGCGTTACAGCGTACGCCAAAACTAGCTACATACGCAGACCTCAAGCGACTTCTTACGGAATGTATATATGATCCAGTCCCAGGCAATGATCACATGGTATTGTATTCAGTACGTTTAAGACGGGTTGCCAACTTTCTGGTCACCCTGCCCGACATGAAGGAACATCTAGACAGAATATATCGTTTTGTCCGTACAGGAGAGAATCCAGGAAGTATTCACGAAGCTATGGCACACAGAAAAGCCGAGACTCAACATATGATTTTACAGTTCTTGATTAACTGTTTAATAAGAGAACAAGATTATCCTGATAAAGATAAAGAAGAGATGAAAGGTCTGACTAAGTGGAGTGACAATATAGCCGAGGGAAAACACAAGACACAAGGTAGTGTAGAAAGTATGTACAAGAAAATTCGTAAGGAAATTATAAGTATACACCAGAAAGAGGAAGCAAAAAGAGCAACCGAGAAAGAGTATGACTCTTCTAGTGAAGAGGTAGACAGCGAGAATCCCTCCAGAATAGCGTACGTAGGTAGAACTAGACTTTCCGACCGACATTCACGTCTAGACTACAAGAAAGTTTTTCCTCCTTCAGTACCAGAACAGTGTTCTCTTGAACAAGTATTCCAGGCCACCGATCAAATTCTGAAATCACGAATAGGTTATAGCGAGCTTAGTACCATGCATGAACAAGAACTAGCCCGATCAGCAGTCCGTTGGACTAGTGATTCTACCACTTTTCCAGATGAAATAGTGGCCCAAATGTTTCTGAAACTGCCCCCAGCCGAGCAACGTCTGGTGGGTACGTATATGATCCAGCACCTCATTACACTGTATGAGGATCAGCATTCTGATCCAGGTCCTTTACATGATGTACTGAACGAGTTACTCCTAAAGAGATGGAAAGGTCTAGGTACCGATTTAATTAGTGTCATATTAGAACAGCGCCACAAATACAGAACGTTTCTGAATCCACATTTTGTTCCCGTTCCACCCCCAGAAAGAAAATCATTCTATAGAGACAGACAGAATCCGTTACGAGAAGTACATCCAGTTAAGGTAGAGGGGGGTGGTCTAGAACGAGTATTTGTTTACACCCCTATCACAAAAATAGAACTCTTGGAAATGAAAAAGTTAATTCCCTGTCACGATAAAGATCCAGCAGGGTTCCACCGTGAATTAAAGGACATGCTCCGTATGGGAGAATACACGTATCCTGATATCATTAAAATGTTAAAGGTCCTGTTGCCCGCGGGCATATATGAAAAACTCAAAGAAAAAGAATGGGAGGTGGGAGAGAAAAAGATAGATTGGACCGCATTAGAAACTGAAGATAACACACGAGTTCCAGGTACCGGTCTTGGGGATAAAGCTAAAGCATTGCCCGAGTTACTGATACAAGTCTTGCCAAGATTACTAGCCACGAAAAAGGAAGACTGGGATGCCATCTCAGCCTGTAAACAGAAACAAGACGAAGATACTAGTGATTTTTATTCTAGATTTGAGAAATGTTTCATTATTATTAGTGGTCTGAAAACAAGTAGTGAATCGTACCCCCATCTTTTTGTTACCAAACTAGTCGAGAATTCAAGTCCACAAGTTAAAAATCGAGTACTGAAAGTCGAGAGTACCTGGCAAGCTAATACTCCATCACAGATGCTCCAGATGCTACAGTATCACCAGAACAGAATTAGGGAAGAGCAGGAACATGAAAGGAGACGTATGAAAGACACGAAAATGAAAGTACTAGTTGCACAGTCTGGACCGTAAGACAGTCAGAAGAGGGGTCCGAATCAAGCCAGTCATCCTGCAGCTCCCGTTAAAGGGACCTGCAATTACTGTAAACAGCCAGGTCATTATATAAACGAATGTGCAGTTCTGAAACACAACATACCTACTGGTAAGACAAAAGAAAGACCACGTCCGCCTAGACAAGAACAAGTTTCACAGACTTCCCAGCCACCACAGAATGCACAACAGACAGTTACAGTACCGCAGCCTATCGCTGCAACGCAACACGTTACACAGCAGATGTACCAGTATGCACAGTCAGAGTATCCAGATTATCAGCCGTATTAATGAAACAGCCTAGAGAGGGAGGTTGGCTTGCCTCTCATCGAGATTCCTGTAGATCAAGAGGGTCCCTATGTACATAGTCAAGTATTAGGGAAAGACAGAAAGTTTCTGATTGATACAGGGGCAAGTAGGACTACCATCAGTCATGACGAGGTTCCAGGGGCTCCACTCTCAGGCTCTAGAAATGTTTCCCTTGGATTTTCAGGAAAGCCTATTGTTAATGAAATATCGAAACCAGTTACTCTAGAAGTTGGTCCATTGTCCCGAACTACAGATTTGTTACTCACGAAATCATGTCCAGAAAACCTATTAGGCATTAGGACCCTGAAAGAATTAGGGGCAGTCATATGCTGCTCCCCAGAAGGGGTGCGATTGTTCCTGCGTGATTTTAAAGGTCATTATGTATTACGTGATTTTGATCCAAGATTATTGAATGTACCACAGCATTTATGGGCGCAAGGTCCAACTGATGTAGGTTGTATGCACATCACACCCCATTGTGTTACCCTGAAGCAAGGTGTTGTATTACCACGAATCCGACAGTACAAATTGCCACCTGAGGCTGTAGCAGCCTTATCCAAAATTATTGACGAGCTTATTGCTCAAGGAGTGGTTGTAGAAACTGACTCCAATGTATGTAATTCTCCTATCATTCCGATTCTGAAACGTACTGATCCCAACGCACCTCCAGTTTATCGATTAGTGATTGACCTTCGAGAACTTAATAAATGTATCATACCCCAGTACCCAGTGGTCCCAGATATTTCTTCCCTATTGACAGCCATTGATTCTGAAGCTACGTTCTTCACTGTTATCGATCTCAAGAACGCATTCTTTAGTGTCCCCATTCATCCAGACAGCCAGTTCCTTTTCGGATTCTGTTTAAATGGAAGGAGCTATAAATTCACACGAGCTCCTCAAGGTTTCACAGAAAGTCCTAGCATTTACAGTCAAGCACTGAAAAGACAACTAGACAATATTCACATGCCAACTGACACTGCCCTGCTCCAGTATGTCGATGATCTATTGATCACAGCCCGTTCTGAACGTGACTGCGAACGTGCGTCACTTACAGTCTTGTATTTTCTGGCCGAGATGGGGCACAAGGTGTCCCCTTCCAAATTACAATTCTGTGTCCAGCAAGTGGTCTACCTAGGACACTTACTGTCCAAGAGGGGTAGGCAGTTGACACCTGACCGTATCCAGTTAATAGCACATCTTCCACAGCCCAAGACACAGAAGGAGGTACGAGCTTTTATCGGCCTAACTTCTTATTGCAGACAATGGATTCCTCAGTACGCATATCTAGCCAAGCCACTGATACAGTTAACGACACAGGAGGCAGCCGTATCGACTGTCCTCCCTTGGACCCAGGAACATACACTTGTTTTCAATGAGTTAAAGAAAGCTTTATGCCAAGCACCTGTTCTAGCAACACCAAACTACAGTAAGCCTTTTACACTCTTTGTTACTGAACGTGATGGTACTGCATTATCTGTTCTCACACAAGATCAAGCAGGACAATACAAGCCCTGTGCTTATTTTTCTAGCACATTAGATCCAGTGGCCCAGGCTCTGCCTGCGTGCCTCAAGTCGGTTGCAGCCACAGCTCTAGCTATCAGACAAAGTGATTCCATAGTGTTAGGACACTCCCTGACAGTACAAGTTCCACATTCCGTGGAAGTTCTTTTAAACCGAACACAGACTCAGCACTTGACAATTGCACGTTTAACAGGTTATGAACTGACACTGTTTCAGCCACACATAGAAATCAGACGCTGCAACATTTTAAATCCCGCTACACTGCTACCGTCAGTTATCTCTAATCCTGCCACACATGACTGTGTGGAAGTTGTTAACACCATGACAAAGCCAAGACAAGACTTGACAGACATTGCATTACCTGATCCCGACCTGACACTTTATGTGGATGGTTCATGTATGAGAACAAGTACAGGAGAACTAGTAGCCGCGTATGCCGTGACTACTGAAACTGAAGTTATAGAAACACATTGTATTGACATCCTGTCTGCTCAAGCAGCAGAGCTCGTCGCTCTGACCCAAGCCTGCATACGAGCTAAGAACCTGAAAGTAAACATATACACAGATTCACGTTATGCATTCGGAGTCGTACACGACTTTGGAGTGCTCTGGCAAGAAAGAGGTTTTATGACTTCTCATGGAACCAAGATTCAGCATGGCCCCCTCATTCAAGCTCTGTTAGATGCAATACATTTACCGACAGCTATCGCTATCATGAAGTGCAAGGCACATACGAAAGCCACTGATATCATTTCCCAGGGTAACGACCTGGCAGATCGAACAGCCAAGCTTACAGCTCAGACTCCAGACATTCCAGTTAACACGACACAGACACACATTCCAGATCAGACTACTTGTATGACAGTTAAGGACCCTACACAAGACGTACTAGATATACAGTTACATGCTACCCCAGACGAAATCAAGAAATGGTCTGAACAAGGAGGGGTCCAGACAGATCAAGGATGGTTGACGAAGGGAAAAGCCACATGGTTTCTCCCCGACTCTATGGTTCAAGTCATTATTAACACCGCACATAGTCCAGCACATTTAGGAGAAAAAGCCATGTTAGACAGCATCCAGAACCTCTGGTTCAACAAGCATTTACGAGCAGCAGCCAAACAGAAAGTGCGTACCTGCATGATCTGTTGTCAGTTCAATCCAGGTAAAGGTGTTCCGGTGGAGCAAGGTGGATTCCATCCTCCTGACCACCCTTTTGAAGTCCTCCAGATGGATTATATTCAGATGGAGCGATGTCGAGGTTTCAAGTATGTCCTCGTAGTTGTATGCGCTTTGTCCAGGTGGACAGAAGCATATCCAGTCCCAGATTACACAGCCGCGACCACTGCCAGGCAGTTGGTTCGTGAGTATTTTCCCCGCTATGGATTACCTAGGGTCGTGTATTCAGATAACGGCCAGCCATTTTCATCCGAGCTCATGAAACGAGTATCCCTTCTGTTAGGGTACCAGTGGAAGTTCCACTGTGTACGACACCCTGAAGCAGCCGGTCTCGTAGAGAGACATAACCAGACTCTGAAAATCCGAATCGCCAAAGTATGCGCAGAGAAAGGCGTAGATTGGATAGTAGCACTGCCAGTTGCCCTTTTCTATATGAGAATGGTCGCTCACTCCCGTTCAGGTCTGTCCCCTTTTGAGGTAGTGTTCGGTCGTCCCCCAAATATGTGGGGGACACCTAGACCACGTACCATTACAGATGTTGACAGTAATATGCTGACAGATTACCTTGCCTCCTTGATGTCTGCACTACAATCTTGTCGTTCACAGGTTGCCGCTGCATTCCCAGACAACACCGAAGTGAAACCGCATGAAGTCGTTCCAGGTGACTTCGTCCTCGTGAGAAATTTTGATCGTTCAAGTCCGCTGGAGCCCCGCTGGAAGGAGCCCCGCCTTGTTCTTCTCACCACCCGGACAGCAGTGAAAGTGGAAAACCGAAAAGGCTGGCTACACTCCAGCCATGTCAAGAAGTTTCATGGACTTAAATCAAAGACTTTTTTCAAGGACTGCCCCGTTCTCAAGGACTGTCCAGACACTGAATCTAAACTTCCCCTGATAGAGAAAACTCCGCAGCAGGAGTATAAACAGAAATTAAGGTCTAGTAAGTCAGCCAGTTTAATTGTCTAAGTCCCTCTCGGGTGAAACGGTTAGACAGGTTCCTGACATGTATGAGATAGACCCACACAGTGAGAGAGTTAGCCAAAACTCTAAGAGATGTATCATTACTCTGTTCCTTCTATTATTCCTGAGTCTTATGGTTACATGCATAAGTTATGCTTTACATTTATGTTTTCCTATTTCACATGTACATATGTTTTCTAATGCTACAGTAGAGCACACATTTAGTGACCTGCCTCCTCACGAGTTATCCTATCGTCTTGCTATGCGTAATAATACTTTTATCCGAATGCTGCACTATTCACACCAGACCAGCAATGCCACTAATTGTTGGGTGTGTGGTCGACTCCCCCCTTTCCAGGCATCGAAGGGAGTTCTGCCACTCTTTCCTTATCCGTTTTCACATAATGGTTCGTGTGGAGCATGGTCCACGTTAACGTCATCCTCAAATGATATGTCCCTTCTGAATAGAACATGTTTCCCAGACAAGGAAGGTCTTTCCCATAGAACAGGATTAGATCTAGAAAATGAAGTATACGATTTAGGTAATTATTCCTCGAATTTCATGGTTTTGAATGTTCAGTCCGAGACTACTCCAGATTTGCCTGCTATTTCAGTTCTACCAGTTAAAGGCGAATTATGTGTCAGAAAGAATGGTTCCGCACATGTAGGACATAGTGATTGTACTACTATGGTCGAGTATAGTGACAGTGGGAAATCTATTTTCAAGGCCTCACGTCATTCTTATTTTGTTTGTGGCCAGACCGCATATGTTCGTCTGCCCCTCGATTGGGATGGAACATGTTACATTGCCTTCCTACTGCCACCAGTTTTCCTAGCCCCATCTGATTATCACAGAAACACACATCTAGTACACATTAGACATAGAAGGGAGATCGAGTCCCCAATTGTCGACCAAACTGAAACTGCCTTAGAACAGTATCAAGATTTCAATAAAGGTTTCTTTTTCTTCATAGGTCCTGTCCAGAATAGTAAGCTAATACGTAGGCTAACCAGAACCCTTGAAGCAGTAGTGAATGAGACTACTTCTGCTCTAGGTAACTTAACTGAAGAACAATCTGCTATGAGATTTGTCGTGCTCCAAAATCGTCTCGTTCTTGACGTCATACTGGCCGATAGAGGAGGAGCTTGTAGAGTCATCGGATCTAGTTCAAGTTTCAAGTTTATTTTATTATGATAAGGAACTCTTTATGAGGTCCACATAAAACAGCATATACATACAAACAAGAAATATATTAAAATATTATACCATCAAAATTACAGAAGACATCTTAATATAGGTCTAAAAAACATTTAAAATAGTTGTACAGTTTAAAAGCAAACATTTCATTAGGTGGGTTAATCAAGGCAGCCTTAAACAAAGAAGCAGATGATATGTTGAGTTGTAAGCAAATTGGTCTTAACCATCTGCGCCTGGAAGGCATCAGTGTCGGACAGACAAACATGACGTGATCTAAGTCCTGATCATACAATTGACAAAGATCACAGCGTGCCGAATGACCAAACCAACTGGCATATAGAACTTTCAGCGGAAGCAAATTGTGTCTTAATAAATACACAAGGCGCCTAGCGCCATGGGAAATATTCCAATGCATATATGGTTGAGCCTTCCGCAGGGTATAAGATTCAATAACAGGCGTACAACCTTTTTTTGCTAGACAAAGGTCTCTATCCTGACAAAACCCCAATTCCCAAGAGGCTGACTTCAGAACCGTTTTTAATTGGAGAGAGGACAATAAAAATAGGGTCTCCTCATCCAATTTTAATTTTAACACGGCAAATCTGAAGTTTTTTACAATCAGTGAAAAGTCATTAAGAGATCCTAATAATTCATTTTTTATGAGAACTCGTAAAGTATTAGGTTCACCTTTAGATAACGCTACTACCCAACGTATAATGCTTGCCAAACCTTGGACCCAGCTGCTACGTAAACCCAGCTCCTGTCTCAAAGAGGCAGTTGAATTTGCAGTACCTACAGACAATAAACTACGTAAAATTTTCCCTTCCACAGAGTTTAAAAAACTCCACTTTTTTAGATCAACTAACTCAATACCGTATAACAGGGAGGCAGGAACTTTTGCTCTAAAAACATCTAAAAGAATAGAAAAATGCCTTCTACCTGTGGCTTTATATAGGGAAACTAAGCTCTTTCCCTGCGAGATAGCCTTACGAGAGTTATTGTCAATGTGTTGTTTGTCACTTAAGTTATAAGTGACAATTTTACCTAGGAAGGTATAAGATTTCACACATTCCAGGTTTTTCCCCCCCACAACCCATGGATAATTAAGGTATTTAGACTTCTTTCTACCAGAAAAACAAATAACTTTGCTTTTTGCCGTATTTATAGATAGGAAATGGCCTTCGGCATATTCAGACAATGCATGCAGCCGATTGTTCAGGCCCTTTGGGGTGAGATCCAAAATCAGGATGTCATCTGCATACATAAGGCATGCAATTGGAGCTCCACCCAAATGCGGGGCAATACCGGCGCAAGCAGAGAGAGTGACGGGTAAGTCAACTGTATATAAGGAAAATAGCAATGGAGCCAAAAAGCAACCTTGCTTCAACCCGTTGGAGGTGGGAATTAATTTAGATACACCACGTTCACCTCCAAGTAGAACTCTGCACCAAGTATCAGAATAAAGGGCGCGAATTAACTTAATAAGGAATGAAGGCATACCCAAGTTAACTAACTTTCTCCAAAGCAAAATTCTATCTACCTTATCAAAGGCGGTGGAGAAATCAATAAATGCGCCAAATACCTGGCCACCACGGACTTTCACATATTTTTCATTGATAACTTGTAATGCAGTCAAGTTATCAAGAGTTCCGTGATTTTGTCTGAAGCCAGTTTGCTCCATGGGAAGAATTTTATGTTCAAATACCCATTGATTCATTAAACTAAGCACGCATTTTGCAAAGACCTTACCAATCGCGTCAAGCAAAGCTATTTGACGATAGTTTTGTGGTAGGTCTCGTGCCCCTTTTTTATATAAAGGGACAATAATACTTCCTTTCCAGGAGGGGGGGACTGTTCCGCTAAAAAAACAAAATTTAAACACTGGGAAGAGTATTTTACTCCAAAGTTCACTCTGGTTTTTTAATACTAAAATTGGGATTTTATCAGGCCCCATCGCACCAGAGGAACGCATATTATTGATGGCACTTTCAATTTCCTTTTCTGTAGGACAGTCAGGTATACGTGAGATATTATCCAATTCAACATTTGAAACATGAAAATTATTGCTACTGTACAACTTCTCAATATAATTAACCCACACCTGTTCCTCAATGGCAATAGGCGTAGGACTGGCTCTGGTACCACAACCTTTGCCAATTAGGGACCAGAAAGTCTTGGCTCGGCCATTATAAGAAGCTTCCCTCAGTTGGATCCAGAGGGCATCTTCCGTGGACCGTTTTAAGCGGGCCTTGAGCCTAACTCTCCTTCGTTTTAAGATAAGCAACTTAGACTTAGCTTCTTGAGTAAAGAATAAAAATTGCGCCCTTACAACTTTGTTTATTTCTCTATTTAAAACCCTTAGCGGATAATGGACCACAGGGGATTGTTTCAGACCTGGTTTCTTTTTTGCACTAGCCGTTACAGAATCTAAAATTTTTTTAAAGCATAACAGCACTCTCCCTTCCCAAAGGGGTAAATTCTCAACGGTAAAATACAAAAGAGGCATCAGATTTCCAACAATATAGGGGTTCCAAAAACATTTCCCTGAGCTGGAGTCAAAATTCACAGAATCTATATCCAGACTCCACGGATCTGCTTTTTGAAGCTTAACGGATATAGAAAGCGTCAACACATTATGGTCACTAAGATTAGTCTCAATGACCTTCATATCCTTCAGTAGGTGAAAACCGGCATAATCTACCATGATAAAATCAATAATAGATTTTCCCTTTTCAGATTTTCGAGTGTAAGCTGCCGGGATATCAGATGGAAGCCTCCCATTTACTATTAAGCATTCAACATTAAGTAGACCCTCTAATATAATTTTACCTCTTTTGTTAATTTTAATTTTGGAGGGAAACTGGGCTGGTGGTATATTCAGAGACTCTTCTAATAAAATATTTCTAAACAATTCCAACCCACAGTTAGATATATTACAATTTAGATCCCCAAACATTATCACGTGCGGAGTAGGGGAGATATCAAACGCTTTAGTTAAAAAAGAAAACAGAGTTTTTAGACCAGCATTAAAACTGCAATTAGGAGGAATATAAATGTTTATCACAATCAACAATTTAGAGCAATCCTCAAAAACATCTTTTAGCATTATTGCTTGAAACAGTTTTCCTGGGTCTAAGTAATATGAATAGTTCCAATGCAATCTGTTAGATAACAGGCATGCTAACCCTCCCTTGGCATGGCCTCTTCTAGTACTGGTTGCACTGCAGTCCAAAACAAAGAAATCCTTTTCCAAAGCTAATCTTCCTTCAACCCATGTTTCCTGCAAACAGATTATGTCAGCCTTTTGAGAATGTAGGAAACCCAATTTTTCCTTATAATCCTTAAATCCAGCAGTGTTCCATGAAATAAATTTCAGCTCTTTGTTAAAAATTGGAATGGTGTTTAAAACCGGGAGCAGATCTACTCGCTAGAACTCCAGGTAACCAACTCCATTTGGATTGATCATCCTTCACTGTCTGCTTAAGGGGAGGATTTTTGTATGAGACTAGCCTTTCATTCTTAGCCACAGAAATTTTTAGGTCCTCTAATTTAGAATTAGACCAATCCGACAACTGCGCTCCCGTATTTAAGGGAAGTGATAGTGAAGAATCAGCAACAATACTTTGGGAACATTTTTCCCCGAAGTATGGCATGACATCTATCCCTCTAACTTGTAATTCCTCTGCCCACTGTAGAACAAGATTTAATACAACTTTCGAATAAAATTTCACCCTTGATGATCTTAATGGTTTCCCCATATAAGAATTAAGGAGAAATACAATATCTAAATCGGAAGTTTGAATTAATTTCAAACCTTCGATCTCTTTAAAACAGATCAACAGGGTAGATCGATTTAAAATTAAATCAGGTTCAAATAAGGGAGAGAAATCAAGATATAACGTATCCACATTTATTTTTTCTTTTGAGGATGAAACCTGAAAGGGTCTAGCTGACGGATTCAACGGAGGCGCACACGGGAGGACAGGAGGTGAGGAAACCTTAGAAATTACTTGGCCAGAACCTGCTTTGCTGTTACAATAGGAAAAAGGGTTTGCGGAGGGATAGGGAACCTTGGGAAGAAAGGGATTAGTGAAGCTCATAGGACCTAGCCCAGGGGAGAGGGCATTTTCTTTGGGCGAGATAACCCTAACTTCTACATGAGGAGGAGGAGACTGCTCCACCTGCACGGAATCATCCATACTTAATTCAGCATTCTTATCAAAGAAAAGTTTCCTCTGTCTTTTCTTAGCAAACCTACGAATGGGTTTCCTCTTCTTTATTTTAGTCTTTTTATGTTTCAAAGGACTCTCTTTTCCCATCAATCCCGTATTTACTTTAGGAATCTCCTCTTCTTTACTTAATGGCAGGGAGAATATCGGAAAAAGAGATGGGATTTCGGATTTGAGAATGGGAGGGGAAGATATTGTTGCATCTATCTTGTCGCTAATTAGAGCTATACAATTAGCGCCAGCCGAAACTACTTTGGCAGGATTGGGGACAGCTAGGAGGGCTACCGGCTTCTTTTCCTTTTGTCCCTCTATCAAAGGACAAGATAAAGCTGAATCCAAAACTGCCGAAGCAGAGGGTGCGATTATTTTCGGGTGTGCCAACAAAGGGGCCGATGGTATAGGAGGATCTGACACTAACTCATTTTTACTTAACAAGAGAACTTGCAAGATTTGCGTTACAGTGTCAAAAATACATTCCGAACCTCCCACAAACTTTCCAAGCAAACTTAAAATCGAAGAGAGAATTGATTCCAAAGAGGATAAAGAATTAGAGATTAACCTCCCATTAATATTTGGAGAACCCTCCACTACATTGTTCAACATTTGACCTGAACAAGATGTAAAGTTTAATTGTGGAAGGGAAAAATCTATTTTATTAGAAGGTGTGCTATTTAGAGGACCGGAACTTGAAATCGTTATTGCTTCCTCTAGAGGTTCTCCTTTAGGGTTCCCCTGTACTGATCCTACCCGCGCCCTATGAGCTGTTAAATCAATGTCAGGCAGTGTAAAATCATTCCCCACTACAGGGGATTTAACCAACGCGGCTGTAAAAGGATCAATATTCACAGGACCTTTAGGAGCATCCATCGGTGCAACTTGAGAGGGGACAGTTTTAACAAGTTTTGAGGACATATTACCCAGAGATTCAAGGGGAGCCTTCTGTTTCAGTTGTACATTGTTAGACGCCGACTGCGAACCCCTTAAAATTTCGGGGCTAGCTAAAATAGGCAAAGATTGACTTGCGACCAAGATTAAACTTGAAGAAACATCAATGACCTGGTTAACAGGCACCGATTCATTAGAACCCGGAATGACATTGGGGGACTGCAAATCAGTGGGTTTATCTTTCCCTTTGTCCCATAAGTTGAAAAGCTGGCATTGACCTTTCAATTGCATGGAAGATGCAATTTTGTTCCGTAGAGGATTGGATTTGGTTTTAGACCCGGATCTCCCCACAATCACTCGCCCAGAGCGTAGTTTTTTAGCCGTCATGAGACTTATATTAGAGAGGGGGAAAAAAAAGAATAAAAACAATTATATAATATAAAACCTAATAAACAAAGCCTTAAAATGCAATGCAAGCCTTTGAATAAAATAACACACTAATTTGATACCGGAGAACCAAGGGGGGGGGCCCAGCCCAGCCTTCTTCAGCCTCTGACGGCCTCAGACGGTCCCGCCCTTGTCCCGGGCTTCTCCCGGCGCACTCCCGCGCGCTCCCGCGTTGCGGTGTCACAGAGGAGGTTTATAGCCGCGCTGAGGCGGGGGAGGAGCCAGCAGGGAGAGCGGGTCAGCTGCTGGTGATGCCGAGGGTCAGGCGCTCCTGGGACTTGAAGTCCTCGCCTGACCATGCTCGCAGCCCTGCCCACACCACCGCCACAGAGGCTCAGTCACTAAGAATCCTGGAGACACAGCGCACTTTCAGCAGCGCTGACACAGAACCAAGGGCGAAGCGGGACCCGCGGAGCGGGTACCGCGAGGAGTTGAGTGAAGTTTAAGGAAGAGCAGCTCCTGCGTGCTCGCAGTCCAAAGCTCCCTCGTCAAATCACAACAGGCAACAGGTGAGAAACCACAGGACAAACTGAAGCGCTGGTTTTAGCCGCGCTGAGGCGGGGGAGGAGCCAGCAGGGAGAGCGGGTCAGCTGCTGGTGATGCCGAGGGTCAGGCGCTCTGGGACTTGAAGTCCTCGCCTGACCACGCTCGCAGCCCTGCCCACACCACCGCCACAGAGGCTCAGTCACTAAGAATCCTGGAGACACAGCGCACTTTCAGCAGCGCTGACACAGAACCAAGGGCGAAGCGGGACCCGCGGAGCGGGTACCGCGAGGAGTTGAGTGAAGTTTAAGGAAGAGCAGCTCCTGCGTGCTCGCAGTCCAAAGCTCCCTCGTCAAATCACAACAGGCAACAGGTGAGAAAAACCGGATCTAGTTGCTGCATTTTCATTCCTAATAACGCGCCGTCTGTTTATTCAGCTATAACCAGACTTCATAAAATTGCCCATCAGTTACACCAGAATCCAGGCACCTGGACATGGTCCGGTTGGCTCTGGAATATCATATCTGCCTGGGGATGGAAAGTATTGTCATTCCTAGGTATAGCAGTAATGATCATATTCAGTTGCTGCCTCTGTTTACAATGTGGCCCTGCGATTTGCGGCTTGTGTGCTACCTCTTGTATTCCTAGTCCTAAGTCTCGTTCCAAGACAATTCGAGACGAGCAAATGATGCTATATGAACAGATAGATGGTATTATGAATATTGATGTTTCCTGATGGAACCGTAGGGCACAAGGAGGGAATGTGGAAAATTGAATTTTGCCTTGTCGTGTGTGCCTACGTGTTCCCCCATCCTATGTTATATGTGCATGATCGATATGCATATATCCCCCTATGATCGATTAAAGACGCAATTATAGTTGTGTCCAACGTTAGTATGCCAGTATCCAGTTCTCGTGAAAGCAACGAGTATTAGGCCTATGTTGCCACGTTTTACAGTGTGCACGTTAATTCATTGAATTGTCCCCGTGTCTAGGCCTCAAAGGGCCCGAACACCAGATTCAAGCTCCAGTCTCCATAACTCACTCCGAGGAGCGATACAGCCCCCACCTGCATCCCTGACCCTTCACTTACTTCCTGCCGCGCAGCGCGGTGCCCGGCCTGGCTCTGCCTGCCTGTCTGCCAAGAATATGTTATGCTTCCAGTTATCAGTTCAGCTCTCCGTCTTCACATTCCTAAGCTACTGAACCGCATAAACAGTTTCAGCTATAGTCTAGTCTTTCTGTCTCCATGCAAGAGAATTACTGTATTAATATTCATAGAATATCCCTAACACACGCAATACATGTAGAATATATGCATGCACCAGCCTTAGTGTCAAGTAGCCTTTGCCCTGATAACTTTTAGATTCTATCAACATGTACTCCAAACACCAGATACCAGATATGCTATAGGTACATGTCGTCCTGACATCGCAGACTTTCGTCTCCTCTTCTAGTGCAGAAGTCATAGCCCCCAGTTCTCCCCGGTAACACGTCATGGTCCGTTTGCGCGCACCACTAGGTTAAAGGTTCCAGCTGCTCAGGTAGCCCCCTCCATGTTTCCACCCACTTTATGACACTTCTGTGACGTTTTCATCACATGTCTACGTGCACGCCCTGTGCACGCCTTCTTTTCACGCCCCTGTGTTCTTATCTTACGCTTGTCACTAGTTACGCCTACTGTATGTAATGTAATTGTGATGTTTTACTATATATACCTTGTACTGTTGATGAAACGTTGCAGCTGCCTCTCTATTTTATTTCAGGCTGTCCCGATCCTGTCCCTTCCTTTTTGCCTGAATAAAACCTGTTCAACTCGGATACATCGGATCCTGCCTCTTATTTATTGAGCTATCTGTTATTATTAATGTATTCAAAAATAGTACCGGTATTTAATTATTTATTTACCACATAGTGAAGCCAGCTTCTGACGCACCAGACGTCGGCGCTGGCAGTGGAGCCAGCAAGGTCACAGGGCCATGGGCCCCTTTATGACCCTCAACATTTTAAAATGTTGTGTGTGCCCCGGGTGGGACCTGAGAAACCCACTCAAAACACACAAAGAAAGGAAAAGTGTGTCCTGCCCCCAAGTGGCCCCACAGAAAAACATAAAATACACAAAAAAGGGGGGAAAATAATAAATGGGCGACCAGAGATTCATTTATTATATACTGCTCCTGGCAAGGAGCACCTCGCAGTGCCCTCCATGGGCTAATTAACATATATTATGCTTCGTGGTCGTTCTTCAATTAGCGCAGGTCAACTACAATCATGTTATTTAGGTTTTGTCGGGAGCTGCGGGGAGTGCAGCAGCCCCGCAGAAATAATTAAAAAAAATTAACTCTATGTTTCTTGGAGTCTATATAACATGACCCCAGGAAGGGTTGATGGTATTTGCAAGCATTCCCAGAGCTGGGGCTTTGTTCTTCGGCTTGGGAATGCCATGCCATGCTGTGATTTGTCTTATGGCTGCATTATGTGGGCTGCGTAGTGTAAAAGAAGGAATCTAATACATTTCGAACAAAGGGGTCGATTAGGATCGCGGACGGACTTGAGTCCGTCCGTGACCCCTGAGGAGGAGGGAACGTCCGCATGGGTTGCGGCGTTCCCTCCGAGCAAATTAGGATGTGACCGCCAGGGTGGCGGTCACATCCTCTATCTTTAACATTGCAGCGGGTGCAGCTTTTATATATTGAGGTGACTTTACATTTTTTTAAAAGCCCTAGAAATTCACTGAAAACACTAAGGTTAAAGTGACAATTATCATTAGGTATAGTAAAACACTTTTGAGATTCACTGGAAAGTACAAAGTGAAGGAATATCTAAATTCTTTAGCATGAGAAAATGTACTAATTTTGAATACTCATTTGTTTATATGGTTTATTTCCCATGCTATTTTTTTCTTTGGTTAACGGATACGTCCAAACTTGAGAGACGATCTCACACGCATCAACGGGGCGATATGCCCCTTTGCCTTAATGTTGGGGGAGGGTCACTTGGGGTGGGGGGTGGGGTTTGGCGGGGGGGGTGGGTTTGGGGGGGCACTTCGGGTGTGCTGGGGAGAAATAGGGGGAAAAAAATTCAGTCAAAATCATAGAAGGGACTATACATATTGTTTTTTGTTGGGTGTAAATATGCAAGGTATCTATTTAATAGCCATGACTAGCTGCAGTCTCCGCATATGTTCATTTAATGTATGTGGCCTTAATAATACCCACAAGCGAAAACGAGTGATGCACGAGATACGCTTGATTCAACCAGATATTATCTGTCTCCAAGAAACGCATATACCTTGGACAAATGGAAAAGTTTTGAATGACCTCGGGTATACGGTATTTGCGACTCCTCAACAATCTACAATGAATCGAGGGGTGGCCATACTGGGACGACAATCTATATCCACGACAGGTAGAACTAAAGTGGATAGCCTGGGGCGATGGGCAATCACCGAATGTGTTATAGGAAATGCAGTGGCTACTATATGCACGGTATATGGATCTAACATTGATGACACGGCAGTGATAGAATTTTTGAATGTAGAATTGGCTCTATGGGGCACTCCACTTTTTCTACTTGGCGATTTTAATATTCATGGGGAGGTGAATACTTGGGACTGGGGGTTCAGCCGTTACTTAGGTAGGAAACCTAAAGTATTTAAAGAATTACGGCAGTTATTATTTCAACATGGCTTGATTGATGGATGGCCTTTGGCTAACCCGAGTGATCCTGGATTTACTTTTTTTTCTTCACCTCATAAGAAATGTGTGCGTCTTGATTATATTTTTCTACCCCGTTATATGGCAGAGGGATCTAGAATGTTTATAACGCCACGCATCACATCCGATCATGCCCCTATTGTTTTAGATGTGCCCCTGCTTAAAATTCAACGTACAATAAGGTCTTTTACATTCAATAAGAAATTGCTGTTAGATGAAACGTATGTGCAACAAATGTTAGTATGGGCCCAGCAGTTTTTTGATCTTAATAGGGGCTCTACCTCCTATGCAATGGTTTGGGATTGTTTCAAGGCAGGCCTACGTGGCGAGACCTGCAGCTATGGCTGGAGCTTACAACAGGAAGGGAAAAAAAAGATGACACAACTCTTGCAGGATTTAACAAACGCAGAGTTAGACCTTACACATGAAATAAGCCTACACCGAGATAGCAGTGCAGCACAAGACAGAGTAGCCAAATGTAAAGCCAAGATAAACGGGGTGTGGAGCCAGGATATAGCACACCAATACAAATGTTACCACGCTGAGAGATATGAATATTGGGAAAATGTGGGCAGATGTCTTGCCCAAAGAATGCGGGGGCGCCAGACAGCACAACGGATAATTTCTATAGAAGACAGTCAAGGTACCTTAGGAGAGTCACCAGAAGGTATTCTTCAGGTATTTCATGACTACTACACAGATTTATATACTCAAGAAAAATTGTCTATTGCTTTAATCGATCAATATATAGATAGATGTGACCTAACGCAATTAGACTCCGCGAATAAAGAAGATTTAGAGCTGCCAATCACAATGCAAGAACTTGAAAACGCTATTAAAGAACTGGCGCTGGGGAAGGCTACTGGCCCGGACAAACTTCCATTAGAGATATACCGTATATTGTTTCCTATCATTAAAGACGACATGTTGGCAACGTTCTTAGATGCTCCAAATGGAAATCCCCCCCATCCTGGGACGATGCTACCATAATCGTATTTAAAAAGAAAGATAAACCGCCGCATCTTCCTGGGTCATATCGACCCATTTCTCTCATTAATACAGATGCTAAACATTATTCTAAAAAGTTTTCGAATCGGTTGATACAAGTTACTCCCGCACTTGTCTCCAATCAACAACATGGCTTTCTTCCCGGGCGTGGTACGATTAATCACATACACCGTGTCATTGCAACTCTAGATTATGCAACTGCAAAACGTATAAATGTTGGTTTGGAGTTTCTAGACGCTGAAAAAGCGTTTGATCGCGTTGCATGGGTATTTCTATGGGCGATCTTGGGGAAAATGGGGTTTGGACATCGATTTATATATGCTCTACAAGTGATGTATAGACACCCTAAGGCTAAGATATGTCTGTCAGGTCAAGAATCAATAGCAGTTAACATCACGCGGGGTACACGCCAGGGATGCCCATGTTCACCATTATTATTCGCCATGTATATAGAACCACTTTTAAAAATGCTGACGATTTCTCCACATATACAATCTATGGCTTTACCTGGGGGCAATGTACGCGTGTTAGCTTACGCTGATGATGTAGCGATCATAACATCTGATCCGGAAACTGCATTACACGAGATTGAAAATTTGACTAGTGAATTTGCCAAAGTTTCGGGGTATAAACTTAATATTATAAAAACTCAGGTTATATGCTCACCAGGACTTTGTCTTAATGATAATAGGGTCACTACAGAGGCTAAATATCTTGGCATTAAAATTAGATTGTCGCTTCAAGAGCTAGTCATGACGAATTGGTCAGATATCTTACAATCAATAAGAAATCAACTTGAGAAAATTGAGTGCTTACATCTGTCATTGGTGGGGAGACGTAATGTTTTAAAAATGTCCATTTTGCCTAAAGTTTTATATTATTTTCGATCCGTGCCATTGGAGATACCTGCACCACAACAGAGGAAACTACAATCTATAGCCGACAGATTTTTATGGGGGTGGAAATCGGCACGTAGGGCATCCAAATTTATGACACTTCCAATACTACGTGGGGGTTGGGGAGTTCCAAATTTTGCACTATATTTTTTGGCGTGTCTTACGCTGAATATTAAGTACTTTACGATTGGTGGAACTCCGCCTATATTTGAGAGCCCTGACATCTTTTCTCTTTTACTTGGCCCACAATCTCAGCAAATGCTATTTCGCTTTTTAGAACCCAGCTACTATAAAAGAACTAGATTTAAATTGGTAATGGCTGCATTTAAAGGATGGGGGCTTATACGGAAGCTCATCTCCTTAGGGCGCCATAACTTTTATACTCCATGCAACTCTATAGAACTGCTTCCGTCAATATTCTGGGACCACACTATGGGTATATGCGGGCAAAAAGGTATCTTAACTATAGGCAATATGGTCAAAGTTGGTACAATTGCCTCGTTTCAGGAATTAAAAGACAGCTATAGTCTTTCCCAACATGACTTCTTTAAGTATTTACAAATACGTGATTTTATTTTCAAACACCCAAATGTTTTATCGCTATGCCATAATAATTTTATTGACATGCTTAAAAAACCTTTTCGTATCCGGACTATATATAATCACTTGGTGAATCTATATCAAGATGATCTTGGATCACAGGAATCCAAATGGTGTAATAGAATGGGCACACTGGTGGTGCCCTTTCAAGAATCAATTTCTATAGCGGATAAAATTATCTTGTCTGCCAACTTATATTCACAACACTATAAAACTTTATTTAACCTTTATCATACGCCATTTAAAATGATGAAATGGGGTAGTGCTAACAACGGGAAATGTTATAGATGCCAATCTGATCAAGCAGATATTGTACATATATTCTCAGATTATCCAGTACTAAAACCTTTTTTTATCTCTATAGAAACATTTCTAGCTTATATTACAAAGTGCGATGTTATAATTTCAAGAGAGATGATTATTTTTGGTTTATCCAACGATAATAACTTATTTTTAGGATATCAAAATAATACATATGTTATATTTATGGCTATGGCGGTTGCGCGTCTATGTATATCTTCAATGTGGTTGAAGCCTGAAGCTCCTATATATGAAATGTGGCGAGCAAAGTTCTACAATGTTTTTTATTTAGAATGTAACCTTTATCGGATTAAATCTGTTAACAAAATGCAAAAAGGGTATAAAATTTGGCAGGCAATGATTGATCATCTGGATACATGAAAAAAATTGACTGTTTTTTTCTCTATCTTTTTTGTTAAAATGATAATACTCTTGCCTATATATAATGTTTTTTTTTCGTTTTTTTGTTATATATATTTGATTTTGACTGTGTAATTGTCATACAAATTTGTTTGTTTTATTTGGCTTTGATCTGAATTAATAAAAAATAAAAAAAAGAAACGTACAAAAGCAGAGCATAGGCACACAACACGTAGGGTAGGCAATCTCCTTAAAGTACAAAGATGTGGGTAATGACAAGAGCTGCTGAGCTGGAAGCTGGGGAACAATGTTTGAGTCACGGCGTTGGCTCACCCTCCTGTGATTCTGGCCAAATCAGTTAATCTCCTCTTGCATCCAAAAGGGAATGTGTTCTTGTGTTTTAAGCCGCGGTCTAAAAATTACCTTTGCTAATAAAATCTGTTTTTTATATAGCGCTTATTAAAAGGTTTTGTTTTTGGCTACTAAAAAAAAAAAAAAAAAAAAAAGGAAAGTACAAAGTTTAAAGTGGCGTTATATTTAGGTGAAAATATCACTTATGACATACCATTTTAAACTAGAAAACAATGGAATTCACCACTTATAACTGAAGCATGTTGATGATAATGGCTTTCTCCAACTAACTACCATTAAAACATGGATTTCTCACAGATCATAACTAAATTTCTGTAAACAAAATCTTACAAGCGTAATGCCATTTTAGACAGTGATATGATGGTAACGCCCCACAATGCTAGTATGAATAACTTTTTCTCATTCTTTCGTTGGAGTCTCAATAAATGCACATCTCCAATATTTTGTAGTTTACATCACCTCTGATCCCCAACCGACAAACTTGACTCATAGCTGTTCCCCAGCTTGGGACTCAGTACTACCCAATATAGCCAACATGTCTTTCAAACTGTATATCTACTGGGCTGGTGCTGCCAGCAAAAAGAGTTCTACTGTTGTGTGTGTCGCAAACCCACACTGCAATAATACCCAGGAGTCGGAGCTCGTGTGCATGCGTCTTTATTCTTTCCCTGACTGCATACAACAACCTAGAAAAACCCATTTCCTGTGTCCCTCTTCCTGCTCCTCCTCTTCCTCCTTGCCTGCCCTGTCCCTGACAGAGGTCAGGCACAACGATACGACACCTCCCCCTTTTGTACAAAGTCTCACCGTCTCTCATATTTCTTCAATGAGTCGCGTTGGTCTTCTTGTTTGACGTTTTGGGCGGCTCTCTTGTTCTGGCGTTCTAACGTGACGGTCTGGGTTGGTGTCACGTCTCAAGGGGCTCGGGTGATCTTAGTCATTGATGTCACTGTGGTCTGTTGAGTCGGTGGAAGTTCGACTCGACTGGACTTCCCGGTGATGGTTGGGACTGCACCTTTTGAAGTGCGATATATTTCTGGTGATTCGCTTGTGGTCAGCCTTCGCCGTGACCATGGTTCCTTTTCGTCGGCTCACTTGGAGGGGTTGGTCGAGATATCGGCTGTCTGCTTTTGTTCGCCGATCACTCCGAACCATCACCCAGTCTCCTTCTTGAATGTCGACGTCTCTGGCGCGTCTGCGCCGGTCAGCGTATGTTTTCATCTTGAGTTTCTTTTCACGGTCAATTCCAGCCAGAGTGTCATGATCGATGTGTACAGTCCGTGGCTGCGTCATGTCGTTCATCATGGGCAGCCAGGTGCGAGGGGATCTCTCTAACATCACAGTGGCTGGGCACTGATTGGTGGTGCTGTGCGGCGTGGTGCGGTATGCCCGCAGTACTTCGTTCAAGGTTTGTTGAATATCTCTGTGTGTTAACTCAGCTTGCTGGATTGCCTTTTTCAGTGTCCCCATAAATCGTTCCACCATGCCGTTGGCCTGTGGCCAGAGTGGTGTGATTTTCTGGTGTTTGAAATCGAGATGCTCGGCGAATTCTGAGAACTCATGGCCGTTGAATGGGGGCCCATTGTCCGATTTGACTCGCTGTGGGATTCCCCATGCTGCAAAGATTTCGTCCAGTATAGGGATTACTGCTGCTGCTCTGGTGGATGACACCAGGTGTGCGAACGGGAACCGGGAGTATTCGTCCATGACAACGATGATATATTGTCCTGATCTCAGTGGTCCGAAGAAGTCGACGGCTACCTGCTGCCATACCCCATCTGGTAGTTCCGACATTTGGAGCGGGGCAGGTGGTTCCTCGCGGCTCACGAGTTGGCATGTCATGCAGTCTTTTAAGGTTGATTCTACCATCTGGTCTAGCGTGGGAAACCAGACACGTTCCCGCAGAGTCTTCTTTGTGGCGCTTATGCCTCTGTGGCCTTCATGGGCGAGGTTGATTACCCCTTGGTGTAGCTTGTGAGGAATGACGATCCTCCCCCCTCTCAGAAGTAGACCATTGTCGCTGATGGAGAGTTCATCCTGTACATTTTGAAAGGCTTTGAGTTCGCGGAAAATGTGGGGCCAGAGTCTTGGTCCGTGTCTTTCACGTGGCGCCATGTGTTGGTGCGGATGCGCGTCATGACATTTTGAAGCAGCGGATCTTGCACCGACGCCGCTTGGATGGCTTCCAGCGGGACCGTAGGTGGGCAAGCAGCATCAATGACGAAGTGAATGTAGTCTTCAGCCAGAGAAGGAGCGACACCAGTGATGGGTCGGGGATGCCGGGACATATAGTCGGCTGGATTTTCAGCTTTCCCCGGCTTGTGAACGATAGTATAGATGTAGTCCTGGAGACGTAGTCCCCACCGCTCGATGCGAGGTGGCATCTTGGCGTTTGGATTGCAGAAGATGGTAATGAGGGCTTGATGGTAAAATGTTTCCCATAGACGAACAGGTGGAAATGCTCGCAAGCCCACACCACTGCTAGGCTTTCCTTCTCCGGTTGGGAGTACGCCCTTTCGGTGTCAGTGAGGCTGCGACTCGCGTACGCAATGATGTGGCGCTGGTCAGAATCCTCTCGGTACTGGGCTAGGATTGCGCCAAGTCCCACTGGGCTGGCGTCGACAGTGGTCTCCGTCCTCCTTTTCGTGTCGAAGTAGGCGAGGTTGATTGCTGAGCCGACAGCAGTTTTGATCTCAACAAATGCTCGCTCACAGGCTTTGGACCATTCGAAGGGTTGACCCTGACGTGTGAGTTCTCGTAGGGGGTAGCTGATGGTGGCGTAGTCGCGAATATAATGCGCGCAGTAGCTTGCCATTCCGAGAAACGAGCGAAGGTCGCTCACATCCTGAGGTGTCGGGGTGTCGGCGAGGGCTGATACCTTCTCCGGATCGGGTTTCATTCCATCCCTGGAAAAGATGTGGCCGTAGAACTTCAGGGTGTCCCTGTGGAATTCGCATTTGCTGGCGTTAAGCGTCAGGTTAGCATTCAGTAAAGCGTGGCATACTCTGTCCAGAGCAGTGTCATGTTTGGTTTGGTCTTTCCCAAAGACTAGCAGATCGTCACTGTAGTTGAAGGCATTTGGAATGCCTTGTATGACTCGCCGGATAGCTTCTTGGAAGATTTCAGCGGCAGATGAAATGCCAAAGTTCAACCGCTTGTAGCGAAAAAGGCCTTGATGCGTAGAGAATGTTGTGATATATCTGGACTTGTCCTGGAGCTCTAGCTGATGATACCCCTTGTTGAGGTCGAGCTTGGAGAACACAGTAGCGCCATTGAGGCGCGTGATCATGTCACTTATGTGTGGACCCGGGTGTCGTTCTCGTTCAATAGCGGTGTTGGGCGCTCGCATGTCCACACATAGCCGTACTTTGTTGTCTTGTCCCTTTTTTGGAACCACCACAACTGGCGATACCCAGGGAGTGGGTCCTGACGTGCGCTCAATAATGTCTGTTTGTAGCAGGTCTTGGAGCTCATCATCTACAGCCTGTTGTAGATGGAAAGGTACCTTCCTATGGTGCTGAGCAATAGGCGTCACTCGTTCGTTGATATGCAGTTTTACCTTGAAGTGGTTTAACTTTCCTAGACCTTTGAAGAGGTTCGGGAACTTGGCCACAATGTCTGGGGCATCTTCGGTCATGTAGAGGAGTTCCACTAATTTTAGTTGTTCGGCTGTCGGCAGGCTGAGCAGGCAGTCAGCCAGGTCTGGGCCTTCGACCACGTGGATGTATGCAGGGATCTTCCGGTCCTTGAATGACAGTACAGTGTGAAATCGGCCCAGGCACGGCAAAGGTTTTCTGGACATCCATGTAAATATACGCACAGATGCTGGTTCTAGTTTGGGTTGTGGTTTCATGTTATGGTATTCCAGTGCACAGATGTAGTTTAGTGACGCTCCCGAGTCAAGAACGAACTTTGCTGGGTGATCACCTATTTTGATGTCTAGTTTCGGGTATCGCTTCAGGCGATCGGGGTCTGAGACCATGCATCATCACTGTCCTGAGATATAGGCGTAACCATGCAGATGTACTCATCACTGTCCTCAGATACATGTGTGTGGGATGATGATGAGTCGCTGGACGCTGGCCGATGTGACCGATAGGAAGTCGTCAGTTGGTTCCGTGATCGATGAGCGCTCACGGATCTGCCTCGTGAACGATATGGGCTTGTCGATTGTTTGCTGGATCTCGACGAGCTGGAGGAATGTCTTTCTCGTCTTTTCACAGCACGCGCATGGTGTCGTATGGCGTGCCGAGGTTGCGGTGGCCTGTATTTTGACTGTCGGGCCTGGCATGCAATCTCGAAATGATTGTCTCTCCCACAGCGGTGGCATTGCTGGCCAATCGCTGGGCATTGTCCTGAGTGAGGGTAATCTTGTCCACACCTATAGCATGTGGGCGCCGATTTATCAGGTCGGTTGTGTCTTTGTTCTTGTCTGGATGGATCTTTCCGGGAGGTCATGGACCGAGACGACTTATTTATTTATTTATTTGCAGGTTTGTACCGTGCTGGCTTCCCTCCCTAGGGAGTATCTCCGCGCCTTTGGCTTCTACAAAAGAGTTTTGAGAGAAGGAGTCTTTAAAGCTGTTCTAGTCTAGGATTACTGTTCAAACAAAAAGGTCTTCAACTTTTTCCTAAAGGGGAGATGGTCTACACATAGCCTAAGAGATATAGGGAGGCTATTCCAGAGAGAGGGACCAGCTATTGATAGAGTTTTGGTTCCATGTCTGGCCTTCTTAGCTCTGGGTACACACAGGAGACCTTGTTCACTTGATCTTACTTGACTGGTGGGAGCTCGGTGGATGTCGGGTGATCTTGTGTGCTTGCACCCGCAGGGCGTGTTCTTTCCGGTCGGACTTGTGGGTCTCCATCCGTTTCGCATGATCCTCCGCCTGATCGTTAATTCTCGTTAGTTCTTCAATTTCTTCCAAAGTATATGGTTTCTTCAGGAGTCGCCGACGTAGGGACTCAGATTGGCAGCCATCAATGATACGGAGTCGCAGTGCGTCTTCTGTGTTGAACTTGTCGAACTCACAGTGACGCGCTAACCTCTTGATGCGCATGATGAAGTCGCTCATGCACTCTTCTTTTTCTTGGGTGGCTAGGCCAAACGTGTATCGTTCGTAATCCACGTTGCGTTTGTGGAGGAAACGTTTGTCGAGAGCTTCCTTGATCTCTTCGTACTGCGCTGTGGTCGCATTTGGTAGTTCCTTGATGATTTGGGCTATTTCTTTGCCTATCAGGTTTCTTAAGGCTATAAGTTTCTGCTTGGGGTCCTGTACGAGGGACCCAGTCATATAGTCCTCGAAGTCCTCGCTCCAGCTTTTCCATGCGGGCCCCATGCTGTTGCCTGTCGTCAAGGTCAGGGGTTCCGGTGGGCGCAGGTAGGGTACCCCCATGGGCAGATGGGGCATCATGACTGTGCTGGCTTGGGCGGCCGTGCTTGCCGCAGCAGTGCCTCCCGAGGTGCTGGTGGCGTCAGTGTCAGACATCAGGGTTGGCACACGCTTTCCTTGAGCTTCGGTGGCTTGACATCCAGTACTTGAGGCTTCCCGCTCCCTTAGGGCACGTTTTAGGGGCTGAAGTGAGTGGCGCCTGACTCTAAAATGGCCGCCGTGCTCACAACGTGGGTTGTCCAGTGACGGGCGCCTGACCCTAAAATGGCCGCTTTCTGGGACGCCGCGTGGTTAGGCCGTGGTCCCCTGGGAGCTTCCAAAGTCATGCAGGTTCTTTATTTCAGGAGCGCGACTCACCCCTTCTCTGCGTGTTGTCCCCAGAATGACGCGTCTCTTTCTCACGCTGTCTTCTCCCCTCGATGCGTGAGGTCGCTCCCCGCTGGCTTCTGTCTTTCTCGGCGCTCACCGCGCTGCAGGGGGGGCAGGGTGACAGGCTCCTGTCGGGCCGTATACAGACGGCTGGTTGTCCTCACCGCTCTCTAGCGGGCGCACTTGCTCTCGGCAGCCCCGGCGTCGGTTTCCGCTTTTCGCGCCTTTCCGCGCTGCCGGGTGGTGGGGTGCAGACTCGCTGGTCGGGCCGTGTGTCGACGGCTGGGCTGCGCTGTTCATCGGGTGTGTAGGGATCCCACCCTCGTCGCCATTGTCGCAAACCCACACTGCAATAATACCCAGGAGTCGGAGCTCGTGTGCATGCGTCTTTATTCTTTCCCTGACTGCATACAACAACCTAGAAAAACCCATTTCCTGTTCCTGTGTCCCTCTTCCTGCTCCTCCTCTTCCTCCTTGCCTGCCCTGTCCCTGACAGAGGTCAGGCACAACGATACGACACCGTGATAGGGATGACACAGTACTCTGTAGATCAAGGTTAGTTCACTTTTCAAATTGTGAGATTATTTTCTATAAGTTATTAGAACTTTCTGTTTGACTTCCTTGGTTTTGGTGCCACCAACCCAACCATTATTACAGAGAAAACCCTAAAATAGATCAAACTGTTGCTATTTTAATAAAACCCAACTATCCCAAGAGTAATAAGTGAAGTGGCTGCAATGAATTAAAGCATTCCATCCATTACTCTTTTGTAGACATCGGTAATAAGTGAAGATCACGTCGAGTTGATTGGGTCCATCATATGTGCTATTTCTGTGCTTAATTCATTCACACTAAACACCCTTTCAATTCTTTACCTTGATCCCCTCAGTTTGTCACTCATGGAGAACTTTTAGATATGGCAGTAGACAGCTTTATTGCTGCTAGATCTTTTGCAATCATAACCTTAATAATACACGTAAAGGGGGTTTGGGTCAGGCACTTTCAGCCACTGGATCGCTTAGGTCATCCTTTTTCAGCCGCTGCTTAAAGTAAGTGTTTTTCACATTATTGATCAGCACAGAGGGGTATTTTACAAGACTTCAGGCATTTCCTTGGTGGTTAAGGCATATTAGTCTACTACCTATTGAGTGTTTACCTTGTAGCGCATGAACACTGACAATAGAAGGAGCATATTTACAAGTGTCACTGACGATAACCCCATGATTGCAGACTGTTTGAGAACCAGATGAAATACACTGGTAAGTATATTGCTTCATGAGTCCCAGGGATCATCAACCATGTACTGCTACGGAATCTGAGGGTTTGGGGTTTGTTTTAGAATAACTGCACAATTTCATCTTAGCTTCTTCACGAGCTTGTATTAGCTCCTTAACCGGAAGAGTGAGAGGTGTCCGCAGAGAGCGATCTTCCACCTAAATATTTATTCAACAATATTGTCTGACCATAATATCGTCATCCAAATATCATGACTACAAAAATATTGTGGAGCAAACTCTGTAAGTGGAGTAAATAATCTTTTAACTGTTTGACTATGGTATCAAAGTTTAAAATATTGTTTAGTTTAATACCTTTATTACTATGGTATTTGATCATATGGTTTATTATTTAAATTGATGGTCTATGGCACTGTAAAATTATAATTATTTAGTGAAACATATTATTGTTATATGAGTTGTTGGGTGTTGGTGGGTTTATTGGGTGGGAATTATTTGTAATTATGTATCAATTTATGATAGCTAATTTGTAAAAAAAATATTTTTGTTCTAATTAACTTTTTTTAAAATGTTTAATAAATTGTTCAATATCATATTATAGTTTTTTTTCGGGTTGTTAAGTTGATCGCTGGATTGAGTGTGGAGCGTCTTTTATTGATTACATATTAATTAATGTTAATTTCTTAATTTGTTTATTAGTTTATGTTTTAATTGCTTTTTGTTTAATTATTAATTACATTTTGTATTTACGTAGACAATTTTAAGTATGGATAGAGTTTGTTGGAGTATAGGGTTAGTTAGTTGGTATTGAGTTGGGCATTTTCTTAAGATTAGATTAATTTAAGTCAATTCATTATTATGTTTTTATATTGTTAAATGTATAGTTGTGTTATGTGTTACATGTTACATTGGTATGTGGGATATATTGATGGATTTCTGTGAATAGTTTTTAAATAAAATCAATTGTATTTTTAATTAGTTTTGAATTTAAACTTTTTGTGCAAATGTTGAAAATAATGTAAATATTGTTGTTTAGTTGTGTGGTATTACTATTTTGTGCGTTCAAATTTGCTTTTGTTGAAATATGTTTTGTAAATAATGTCTTATTTAGATTTGTTACATTGTAAAAGAAAAATTATTTTGAAACAATTATGTTATGATATATATATTATTATTATTATTATTATAATTGCATTTATTGAGCGCGCAGCTACCCGGAGGTTTCCCGGCGCTAGAGCAAATAGAAGGTGAGCTAAGTTTAAGAGGATATGAGCATGCATGTTAAGTATTGAAAAGCCAGGCCTTAATTCCTTTACGGAATGTCAGGTAACAAATTTCAGATCGCAAGGATTGAGGCATGGAGTTCCATAGGGAGGGTAGGGAGAATATATATTCTTCAATTGTTTATGTGTTTTATAGTTGGGTTTGTTGCATACTGTCTCTTTTTCTGTCTCCAGCAATAAGGAAGGGAAAATTGTGTGCAGGATATGGGTTAAGAGATGCCAAGACTTAGGTCCTGATTACGAGTTTGCGGTCTTACCGCTAATCCAGTGCGGCGCGGTCCCAAGTACTCTGTGGAGTCCGCAATCTTTCTCCCACCCTATTATGATGCATGCAGCCTGAACTGCCAACCAGGTTGACGTGTCCCGCCTGCGACCCGGCATACTGCAATGCTTGCGGTTGGTACTCAATCGCCGTCAGGGCTGCAAGTTCCTGCCGAGCAGATTAAGAAAACCCATCTGTACTAGTGGTTCCCTTGTGGTGGTTCCTTGTCAGTGGTAGGCCATTGCGGTACACTTTCAGCAAAGCACCATTACAGTGGCCATTGGATGGATATTAATACAACACACCTGATGTCCATTGGCCAAGTGGATACACCTTCAAATGACACTATAAAGCACACTCCATTTCAGTCCATGATCCTTTGCCACTCAACTGCAGCACAGCAGTTCTGAGGCAACATTTTGTGGAGTAAAGGAAGGCCTTTTCCCCCCATCCTTTTTACCATTCTCCACACACTTTTGCAGCACATTTTCTTTTCATCCCATGGTGTATGTATTTTTGGTTGTATTGTCACTGATTTTAATTTGGGGATATGGCCAGACAAAAAGAGTTGTCTGTCATGGAGGACGAAATCATAAGATTACAGCCTGAATTGTTTGGAGCCAAGTCCAAATGACTACTATCAGACAGAAAAGGGACATGTGAACCAAAATAGTAGAGAGAGTGAATGATGTAGGTACCACCCAGCGCACAAAGGAGGTAATTAAAAAGAGGTGAAATAACCTAAGGGGGAAGGTGAGTTCTCTGGTCTCCAAGCAACACCTGGCCTCCAAGCAAGAGAAGACTGGTGGTGGTCCCCCCAGTACCCCAATAAGAATGTATCCCTGGGAGGGGAAGGTCTTGCAGGTCCTATATACTTAAGGCTTGAAAAGAATACCTGAGGGAATGGAGTCTGATAAGTTACACCTCACTAACTGTCACAATACTTCAATGTCCTGTTTGCTTTCAACTCAGTTTTTGCCATTGTGTTGCATACCTAGTTTCCTAACATGAAATCCTCAATGTATCAGGGATGTTGGATTGTCTATGTTAATGTTGATTGTTGCATTTAAGATCACATGTATCAAACTACAATAAGGGGTTTGTAAGAGTATTTCTATGAAAATGTAATTCCAGGACCCATAATATGTGTTAATATGTAAATGTATAGTCCATCCCAACCGTACTTTGTCAACAGGTATGTTTCACTAACCATTTTGCAAGTTTTGGAAAGTAGAGATTGAAATGACTACACCTACCATGAGGCTCTGGTTCTGTAACTCAAAGCAAGAATAAATTGTGATTTTGCCCTTTCTCACTTGTCTGACATACTACAACTGATGTCCATTTCTTATGGAGTGAGCAATCTACATACAATGCTCTATTTAGTGACATGTATACCTACTTTGATTTATGTTGTCCGGGTGTCCTCAACTGAAACAATTGATGGAATGAGTGACACCATACCAAGTGTGTGGCTCAAATATTTGTAAGGAATGAAGTTAACTCAGCTGATTAGAAGTGGCAGGTGACCCATTGACTCTTCACTGCTCACATGATGACTAATGCTAAATATACAACCAAGTTGTGTGATCGCCTGTTTTGCACACAACTAGGCCTTGGAATAGTCAGATACATGTTACCTCTCCACTGTGTTGGCTTGAATGTTTGGGAGATGTCATATTTATTCCTTAATCCAAAATGCAGCATGGCAGGACATCTAGTGAGCTCCTTAATTCAAGTACATGTATTTAACCTCAATAAATGTCTTGTTAACAATTTCAATACCACTAAAATATATCACAATTGTAATCTCTACCTATTTTGTTTTTTCTAGGTTTCTACTTACTGTGTCACACAAGATTTGGATGTAGATACCACACTTCTACCAATCACAATGTTCTCTATTTCACCACAGGCCTATTTGGCAGAACACCTGCCCAGATCTTGGCCACAGAAGAGACGCCCTCTCCATCCCAGGACCAAGTCGTCAGTGATGACAACACTCCTGGTGATCTGGATGAGGATGACGGTGCTGGACCCACAACACCACATTCCCCCCCAGCTGCAATACCTCAGCCAACCTCAGTCCCCAAAAACTCAGTACCTAGCACAGTAACAACCATTGTGGGCCCCCAGTCTTGGATTCTGATTAGGCCTGGGTGGAGCTCGCCGAGTTACACTCCATGGAATTCTGAAAATTTACCGGAAAACTTTGCCAAATTCTAAAGAGTTCAGCAAGCAGGCGGAGCACCGCTCGGCCACCTCCAGTGTCAGGCACCCCAAGGAAACAGCACCACCCACCTGAACTTCAAGACTGCTCCACCCAGCACCGACAGAAGTATCAAGCTGGGAAGTGCTGCCAACACAGTAACAATCTCCTGCCAAGAGATACTACCCGCGGTGCTGTCTCGAATCTGTGCAAAGAGCACCAGCGAGGGCACATCCCCGCCCTAGCTACCACAACTGCACTAGGCCCCCAGACTACCACATCAGCAACCAATAGAAGAACACAGGGTATAGGGACTCACTCACCGTGTCCGCCAAAGCCCACTTCCTCCGGCTTGCTCGCAGCCACACAACTTCGCCTCCCATCCTCGGAACGAAAGATGAAAAAGGAGAACATCTCACTTGTGTGCAGGCACCAAGTCATCGACACAGAAAACAGTTTTAAAAGGGATGTGTTTAACTTTGAAGGCTGTTTTGCTAATGAGCCGCCATCTTGTAATGTATCCATCAGTAGTGCTTTGGCTCAGTTGACTAGTGACGATGAAAAGATTCTGGTGAAGAAGCATTTTTATAGCAATGAAAAGTGAATGAACTAATATCAGATGCTAATTGAATATTGCTCCAAGTGACTGCCTCGTGGATGTGGCATGGCTACCGAAAATCAGAGCTCCCCACCACAAGAATGGTTCTTGATTCTTTAGTGCTATACAAATGTTCTCATCTGTAGACTGTCCCTCTCCTTCACTTTGACACATGCCCTCTCCCTTATGCTGACACATCTGTCCGTGTTGCGATGAATGCGAAACATTGAGCAGTTTCTGTAAGGCCAGCCTAGCTCACACGGCCCCTATGCCCTGGTTATTTGATTGGCTGCAGACACCACTACCACATCTCAGAAAGCAGTGATTGCCATGCAATCAGTAAGCAATTATTTGTCTCTCAGTAGCACCTGAATACAGTCAGCGCAAGAGCCTGCAATTCACACTGTAGAGGCACAGTTCAGCATGCACAGATGTGGACGGCAGCAAACCTCCGCCATGCGGTGGAGGTGGAGTTTTTGCTGAGGGGGTCATGGGAAGGTAACTGTGGGCCAGCAGAGTGAGGCCACTGGGGCCACTCACACCGAGGCGACCATCAACCAAGTCTTGAGGGCCTATCATGAGTCCCAAGGCGTAAGAGTCCAGGTACTCACCAAAATCCGGGAGATGAAGCAGTTGCAAGAGTATATAGACACCATGTGATGCAGACCCATAATTCAAAAATGGGCTCCCAAATTGGGGTGCTGCAGGACATTCACACACCTGTGAAGGGCTTTTCTAGCACCATCTACCTCTTCCTGTGGCCCAAAAAACATCAGGCCCTTCAACATCTGCTGTGGTCACAGGAAGGGAGGCCATGCCAGAGGAAGACACATCTGCAGACACCCCTGTCTCTGTAGCTGTGAATTGCCCTCACAATGGCAGGTGGGGATGTCCATGCAAATTACCAGGAGGAACAGATGGCAATACCTCCACCACCAGCAGTAAAATACCTTAAACCTTAGTTTCTCCAGTGTGTATAACACATTCACTCTATTGACTTTTTCTTGACACATTTAACTTTCTGATGGCAGCAGTATTTTGGACATTGGACTACAAACAATTTGGCATCTACAACTATGGTTTCATTCACCATGACTGACTACTTCAGTTTTCCTATTTCGTTTTCAAAATGTTTATTTTCTCCTTGTTCACTTAAATAAATTGACTAGTCTGAAACGTATTGCCTACTGTAGTATATTTCACATATAGCAATGTATATATTATGTACTCCCATCTGAACGTTACAATGGCAAAACATCAAATTGTGTAAGCATGGATATGTTGCATGTAGACAATGTTTAGCTCAGGATCACAACCATGTTGCATCAAAACATCAATACAAATGTTTTCTCATATACTATATTTATTCCATTATACCAACAATAGACTGGCATCATGTCAGAAACATAGCAAATCATACATGAAACCAACAATTTGTACCAGAGGTCACATTTTCAGTTGTAGACCTTAACAACATGGGAGGAGGGTACACATCAGACAATTTCCTATTGAATAGGCAAAATAAAATTGGTCAGTGTCATCATCTGGAGCCATATCGCCTAGCTCACAAATGGAATCCCGAATCAATAACACCAATAGACAAACACATGGCAGTACTATATTTTGTGATCACAGGATCAGTCCAGTCAGTTGTTCCAGTATCTGGTTGAATGTCACAAACAAATGTCTGTGGTGTGCCCCAAGTACTTTGCCCTACAATGAGGAGACACATCAACAGCTACATACACTTTACACAAAATGAAGATTCAGCCAATGTGAAGGGAGAGTATCATGATTTTTCTCTACAATAACATTTTATTGGAGCACATGATAGCACACATAATATGGTATAACCACCACATGACAAGTAAGGGTGGAGGTGAACTCCGCTCCACCAGCGGAGTTTGCGGAATTTTGACAACTCCGTGCTCCAATGGGAGCACAGAGTTCAGCCAAAAATTCTGATTCCGCCACATGGCGGAGTTTGTTGCCGCCCACCCCTAAAATTGCTGTGCGGACAGCAATGAACACCAATCCCCACAGAGGAGAGCAATGGTGGTGTTCATACAGGCCGACTACACTTAAACAGCACAAGCAGTCTACCTTCTCCAACAAGATGGTGCAATGAATGAAGTGCTGTCCACTAATATCTATTGTGACCTGCGGGTCACGACACAAGTTTGAAATCTGGTACGCCAACTCCGTGTTTCATTCTCCCAAGCTCAATTTGAAGCGTGTTATTTTCCACTGAGAAACAAAGGTGGTAGGGTAGCAAGTTCCCTACTCCGAGGTCCTTTGTCCAGAGCTGTGTGCATGCATAGAAGCTAGGAAGGAAGGCCATTGGGAAAGCCTTGGACAGAAGGGGCTGTCCCTGCCAGTTGGTCACACAATGCCCACCGGGGAGGCAGTGCTGCAGCCTGGAGTTCCCACTGGCTGCATGCACTCTCAAAAGCAAACAGCAACCAGTGAGGAGTTAGTACACCGCTCCCATCTACACCTGCCCCTCCCACACACTGAATCTGCATGCAGTGCCTCCCCCACTGCAGAACCCCTCTCCAGGCTGGCTGTCCTTAACCGCCCCATGCAGGGCATTGGGTGGCAGTTCAGCACAAGTGCTGCCCCCCCACAGCCCAGGATGTGGCACCCAACCTCCTCTGCAGCCCCCCCTGCTCCTCGTCAGACTGCTGGCCACCTGCTGCTGCAGCTTCTCGGATGGAACACCCCAGGGACCAGGTACGTGCCCTGGATCACGAGGTATCTTCACTGGAGGGTCCCGCCGCCCCCCGAGGCAGGCCCATACTAGTGTGGACTAACTTTTTGCTGACACTATGAACTCTTCCTGGGGGCGGCCTTGGCGGGACTCAGTCTCCGAGAGCCGTCTGACAATCCATGTCAGCGTCACAAGCACATCACGTCCGCCGCCCATTGCTGCATGCTATTGTTAGTGTATGGGGCAGTGCTGACCGTTTGAAGACAAGGGCAGCACAACAGCAGGCTGTTTGCAACCCAGGCAGAAGGTAATGGGTGGGAAATCCACAGCTTTTTGTTTGTTTTCCTTTTTAGCGTTTTGAAGAAGTTGAGGAAGTGGCATAGCTGGCATCATTGGTGACAGATGTTTGTGGTTCATGGTCCAGGGTGGAGCGGAACTCCGTGGAATTCCACTGAGTTTTTATACAACTCTGCAGAATTCTGCGTAGTGCAACTCCGCAAACTCCGCCCACTCCCCTGATGACAAGGAGCAAGTCCACTGGGTTCCTCATAACTTCCATCCAATCACTGTGCAAGCTGTCTTGATACAAGATTTTAACACTCAAAGTCTGAGTCTGTCCTTCCCAGGAACAACACGTGTCCTTTGTACTTCCAAACAGCATCATATACCCTCAAATGTCACAACTCTGACATGTCCAAATGAAGATGCCATAGTGAAGGTACCTAAAATAGACAAAAAAAAAGAATTAGCTATCAAGCGATGCATATAAGACCATTCACATAGTCAACTTCTGGGGAATACAGTCCATGACAAAAATCTGAGCAAAATTAAGCAACACAAACAAAATGGCCATGTGTCAAAAACTTGTTCAACAAACACCTTTCACCTGGACTTCCCAGAGCTTACCCATCATAATATTTTGCCATAACATACTCATCTCATTATCACAAAAAGAATTGCTGAAACAGTCAAAGTTCTGACATTCGACAAAATACTTACACTCATGAGAAGAAGTTGTTGATGAGATCTTGACGCAAGTCAGCTCCTTTGTCTTCACCACTATCAGCATCATTTGACATTTCAGGATCTTCATGCGGTAGCACTTCATGGTCTCCATCCCCTGTGATATAAGGTACGTTCAAGCACAGGGCAATGTTGTGGAGCATGCAGCAGGCCACGGTGGTTTGACACTCCTTCATGGGGTTGAGTAGAAGAGGGCTCCCCCAGTTTTGTTCAGCGATCTAAATCTGGCCTTCTGGAGCCCAAAAGACTGCTACACTGGCCACTGTGTCGTTCCGTGAGCATCATTGAAGCAGACTTCCAGCGTTATAGGATTCTTCAGTGGTGCCAACAAACATGGCTGGTTGAGATAGGCTGAGTGTCCCAGATGGGAAACAGACATAAGTGCAACTATAGGTTTCACACTTTCTGGTTATACTACCTGACATTACCCACACAAAGTTAGGACAGATCATACTTACCAACAAGCCAGTTCCTCTCTGTTAGTAGTTGTGACATCAGCTAGGGTATGGTGCTGTTCCGCAGTACAAAGGAAGCAGGAGATGGTCCAGGGAACTGGGCCCAGCCATTTGAGATATACAAATCCCTGTTATTGTTTCATCTGCAATACTGTTTCAAGATTCATTCACTAACTGGTGACATGCAACAGGGAGTGAGATGTAGAAATGTAGAGGTCATATCTGAGTGTCTACACCATGGATACGCATAAACTTTCTCTGGGGGGCCAAATTTACAGTGTGGTTTGTCGCCTAGGGCCAGCACCGGTGGGGGTGGGGTCAGAGCGGGAGGGGGCGAAGCTAGAGCAACAAAAAAAAACTGTGAGCATGAGCTTTAACACATGTCCCTGCAGCGGTTGCCTTCGTCCACTGAGCCAACAGACACCATACACACATCTCACCATACACACATCTCTCTCTCTCTCTCTCTCTCTCTGTCTCCCTCTGTCTCCCTCCCTCCCTCTCTCTCTCTCTGTCTCCCTCCCTCTCTCTCTCTGTCTCTCTCTGTCTCCTTCCCTCTCTCTATCTCTCTCTCTCTCCCTCTCTCTCTCTGTCTCTCTCTCTGTCTCCTTCCTTCTCTCTCTGTCTTCCTCCCTCCCTCTCCCTCTCCCCCTTTCTCTCTCTTTGTCTCCCTCCCTCTCTCTCTCTGTCTCCCTCTCTCTCCCTCCCTCCCTCTCTCTCCATTTCTCTCCCTGTCTCCCTCTATCTGTCTCCCTCCCTCTGCCCCCTCCCTCTGTCTCCCTCTATCTGTCTCCCTCTCTCTGTCACCCTCCTCCCTCTGTATGTCTCCCTCCCTCTGTCTCCCTCCCTCTGTCTCCCTCCCTCTGTCTCCCCCTCCCTTTGTGTCCCTCTGTCTCCCTCTGTCTGTCTCCCTCTGTCTGTCTCCCTTTGTCTGTATCCCTCTGTCTGTATCCCTCTGTCATCCTCTGTCTCCCTCTGTCTCCTTCTGTCTGTATCCCTCTGTCTGTCTCCCTCTGTCATCCCCTGTCTCCCTCCCTCTGTCTGTCTCCCTCTATCTCCTTCTGTCTGTCACCCACTGTCTCTGTCCCTCTGTCTCCCTCCCTCCGCCTCCCTCCCCCTGTATCCCTCCCTCTGTCTCCCTCACTCTCTCTGTCTCCCTCTCTCTGTCTCTGTCCCTCAGTCTGTCTGCCTCTCTCTCTGTCTCCCTCCCTCTGTCTGCCTCTCTCTCTGTCTCCCTCTCCCTCTGTCTCCCTCTGTCTGTCTGTCTCCCTCTCTCTCTGTCTCCCTCTGTCTCCCTCCCTCTGTCTCCCTCTGTCTCCCTCCCTCTCTGTCTCCCTCTCTCTGTCTCCCTCCCTCTCCCTCCCTCTGTCTCCCTCCCTCTCCCTCCCTCTGTCACCCTCCCTCTCCCTCCCTCTGTCACCTCACCCCGCGTGTGTGGCAGCCCAGGCTGTAACAGCTACCTGGGCACACACAGAGCCGCACCCGAGTACTTCACAGGTCTTTAAAAGACCATTTACTTGTTAATGAGGCTTTGTTGTATTTCACCTCTTCTTAGCGCCACTGCATCTCCACTGTCACTGGAATCACCCGTCCCCCACAGAGCAGAGTCTCCTAGAGTTGCGGACACTCTTTAATTTTTTGGGGAAAAACACATGTACGATGTCTGCAAGGTCCGCGGGCCTCCAAGGATGGCTTGCCGGGCCGTACTTTGAGTAATCGTGGTCTACACTCAGTCTTACAAGGCAATTGGTGTTTGCAATACAAAATTGTGCTGTGATGTGCCATCCCGTTAGGACTAAAGTGATTCTACCTCTTCATGTCATAGATATTCACTGACACACAAAATCCTTCAGGGGTGTATTGTTTTTTTAGAAATGCAGTCTAAGAATGGTGTTTTCACCAGTACCAAGCAGGTTTCGGGATGTTCATAGGGCTATATGAACTCTTATGATGTGTGCATTTGTAGTATATATATCTCACAATACTTTGGCCCTGAATGTCCCCAGGCTACGTTTGTATGCTACATGTTATACGTAGCAAAACTACTTCAGTACAGCTTTTATTTGTCCTTCTTGACAGTGGACATATAAGGAAGTTTCCACTGAAAAGTGGCATCAGTGTGAAATGAGCATTTGCATATGACATGATTTGTGCTACAGCACATATTGCTGGCATAGTACTGTATTACTTGACTTTCATTACATCATGATGTTGTTTAAGGTAAATGAACATTTGCTGAATTCAGGTCCTTGTGTGAACAGTGTGTTAATGTATTTTGTGTAGCCCTCCTATTTGGTGGCATCATTTCACTGTGGTATACAACAAGGGCCAAAGTATACATGGTGATCAACCCTCCTAGTATAGACATAAGGATGGAGTGTAGACAAGTTCATTAATGGTATTGTAGCTGCCTGGGGTTATGATATCACTGTGAACAACTGTTTGCCCGTAATGTAGCATGCATCCATTTGCACATGCTAATGTTGAAGCCTATATAGTGAATCATGAAGCAGTGATGATCTGTGCACTTCATAAATGTTTTGTGTTTACATCTGATGGTCAGGTTCATCCCGGGCAAGCAAAAGAGAAAGGGCCAACATTGTTGGGGAGGCAGCTGACCACAGAGTGCCGTCTGGCAGTGTGGGCACAGAGGGACCCAATGACCAAGAGGGTTTGGGGAGTGCCAAGGAGGATGACAGCTCTACTTCGTCCTCTTCAGAGTTATCCTGCAGTGAACACTCCCAAGTGGTGGCAGACCCCACAGGATCGGTTCCAACACCGTCCTTGCCCATTAACCCAGTTCTATCTCCACCCTCGCTGTTGCTCCCCAACCAGTCAGTCGGGCCTGCTCCCCTAAGAGAGGAGCAGTCCCCTATGCTCCAGGCACCTCAGCCCCTGTCCCCCCACTTCACAGAGTGAAGTGGCTATTAACCTCTTGAGAAACATCTCTGTGGGTCATACTGCACTACTGAATGCCATCCAGGGATAAAGCAGACATCTGCAGTAGGTGGTGGCCTACCTGGAAGGCATTCACAGTGCAATGTGTGGACTACAGAGATCTTTTCATGCACTGGCCTCATCCCTCAGCATAGCCTTCCATCCCCCAAACCTTGTGTCCCTCCCCCCAGCCTTTACCCACCCCCACCACCATTACATCCACAACCCCCACTGATAACACCACACCACACCCACTTACTCACACCACTCCCCCATCACATCCCCACACGGTACAGATGACAGCAGACATGCTTGCACACCCCCACCACAATATCCACAGCCAGCACAGACAACACCAGATCCACCCCAACCGCCGCCATTTTCAGCTGAAGGTTTATTTATTTTACCCTGATTGGTGATCAATATGAACAGGTTTATATATTTAGAGCTTGGAGCCAGTGCAGGAGTCACACAGGACCTGGGGAAATGTTCCATGGACGGGTATATGGGATGAATACAAATTGGGGCAAACACTGATTTGGGGGGTATTTCCAATGGTAAAAGTTTCAGCTTGTCTTTAGAAATGTCTGCATCATTATGCGTGCACTTCTCCCAATGATGTGTGTTGGATATGTGCTTAATGTGTGCAAGATAGTTATTGGTTAGCCACACCTGGAGGCTGGTTCATTACCATACCTTTTTATCTCATGTTTTGGGGCATGTGTCCATTATTTTGTGTGTACTTTGCATCTTCTATAGTTATATGAGAAGAATGCTGTTGCTGATGTGTTTGTTTTAATATCTTGCACTCACACATTACACACATATTCATGGCACTTGGTGATGCTATTGGTTTTCCCTGACATACTTAAAGCTAGGGGACCTGTGCGCAGAGATGTTTAGAGGCATGGGTAAAGTGGACTCTGGCACAGCGAGCCAGACTTTTAGGGTATTGCACAAAGAGTCTTTTCAAAATGACCTTGAAATATTTCTTGAACAGACTGTTTTAATTAACTTTTTCCAAGAACTAATTTTTAATGTGGGTGATGTGTGAGTCTATTACAGAACTTTTGCAGAGAAAGTGTTTCTGTTTCATGAAACATTAATACATACGTTTTTTTCATATCAAAACAGGAACTAGCATGTGAGAAACGGGAGAGTGTCATAGAGATTATTTGCTGTAATGTTAGTGAGGAGAGGCTGGTGTGTTACAGTACTAAAAACACACATCACTATCCATGAATATTAGATGTCAACACATTTCGAATTTGAAAGAGTGTGCCTGTGCAATGTCAGTGACCTAGCAAAAGAGGGCGTCAAAGAGCTGAATTTGGATCAGACATACAAAGCTGTTCTGAACAGGGACCCACAAAATAGGTTTGTCCCAGGGCCCCCTAAACACCTCAACATGTCCCTGCATGTGCATCTGTTAACTGAGAAGTCAACGGAAACTGGTTAGATTACGTACCCTCGGTTGCGTCCACCGCGGTGTTAGTTTTGGGCATCATCAAGTAGTAGCAGCAGTGCCAGGACATGTATGATCGGCTCCATGGCAGCCCGGGATGTGCGAAGCTGAGTACAGGTGAATTTCTGCCTTTTATCCGTGCCTGTCCACCAACTCAGGTGTGGAGGTTTTGCCGCCACAGTCATGTCGGCGGAAGGGGACATTGTGTTAGGTCCGGCAGGGAAACTGGAGTTCCGACAGATGGGTTGGCCTATCCTGCCATTGTCAATATTTTCTGGCAGATATTTCAGTGCTACAGTGGTCTTTAGTCTATGTACCCGCTTGCTTTGTAATTGGGCGGGGGGGACCAGAATTCAATGCAATTTCTTGGTGAGACCATTTCCGCGAAACTTGTAATCAAGCCCTAACTTATTTACTTATGCCTAGTAAACCTCCTGGGGTATAGGCCATCAACCAGGGCGCTCCAGCCATCTCTGGCCTGGGCTTTTCTTTTAATCTGAGGTTTAACCATCACCTTGCAGTCAGCCTCGAGGCCTTAGCACCAGATGTTTCTTGCCTTTCTCTTTTTCTTTTTCCTTGAGGTCACAGGTCAGGGCTTGCCTGGTGGTTTTGATGGTGGATTATAGAGGGAGTGTTCTTTCCAGCTCCAGTGTCTTTTCATGATTTTTTCATGTGTCAGAAATTGTAAAGTCTGCTACCATAGTCATTGTTGCTGATGGTGCTTGCCCAAAGGATTTGGAGGATTCTCCACAGACAGATGTTGATGAAGGTCTGGACTTTGTGGTGATCACTATCGTCCCCCAAGTTTCTGCTCCATAAAACGTCCAGTTTTATACTGGTTTTAAAAAATATATATTTTGGTTTGCATAGTTGGGTCCTTGGAGCTCCAAGAACACAAGGCTTCTCCTCTTGCGTGACCAATTTGAAGACTAACTCAATCTAATTGTGATGATTGTGAGTAGGGTTGGAAAATTCATTGAAAATTAATACATCACTAGGCAAATAATTGGAAAAAAATGCACTAATTTCGACCCTCGCTGCTGGGGTATGAAATGCTACACCCCGAGAATCATTTTTATCAACTTACAAACGTTTGTGAATGCACTTGAATTTGAAGTTTCAGTCTTGACGTTATCCACATGTCCCTTCATTATATACATTGCTCTAATGAGATATCCCAAAAGTTTGCTATGTAGTTTGTATGTCTTATGAGAACCATCTCGGATATTGTATTGTAGGGAACTTCAAATCAGATTGGGTTCAATCTTCAAGCACAACATGACTAAAAGAAATAGGCGAAGACTTATAGCATTGATTCATCTAATCACAAGAGCATTCATTTTGATCCTCTCATAAACATAAAACAACAAAGGCATGATCAGAGGTTTATGTAGCTCTTTCTGTGGTCAGGAGTTCAAACTTTTTAGAGCCATGGACTTGCCAGGCGGCAGGGACTTTACAGAAGCTGTTGTGGGTCTTGGAACTTCAGAGGTGAAGCACTGTTTGTAAGCAGATCTGTAAGAGTTTGCACTTCTCCTTACATATTTCACAGTAGTCCCCTGACAGCCTAAAAATCTTAACCTATTCTATGTCCATAGTGGGGTTGATCATGAGCATCGCACAGCAAGTGCAATTACATGAAAAGAATTGACAGCTGAGTACATCAATACCTTTTCCAGGGGTTGACAGTCCAGAAAAGATCTTTGATTGTTAAGTTTGCAGCCCAATTCCATAAAAGAGATGAGGAAAAGGGTATGAATGCAGAAAGGATCTTTTGTGCTGCAGTTTCTGTTCACTGCTGAGACTCTGGAATATAATGAGGACCGGGGGCTGATCTTTCAGTAAACTATTTGCGTGCCCTTAGTTCATGCTAAAGGACATTTAATTGGGCCTTGGCTTCCCATGAGAGGATTGAAGTCCTGGGAGACTGGCTTTCTTGTGCTGCTGCTCTTGGGCAGGGACCAAGATCTGTCTCTGAATGGAGGTGACTAGTAGAGCTGTGAACATGGAGAAAGAACATTGAGCACAGTCCAGTGCACCTGCAAGGCCCCATTTGTCAAGGAAAACACCACAGAGGAAGGGACTGGCATCCCACCACATTCCAATTAAAATGTTCAGCACCAGTGTGTGTGTGTGTGTGAGCTCGCATGCTTCTGGGAAAGTGAGCGAGAAAGCTTCATTAACTGATTCTACAAAAAAAGACAAATTGCTTCAAAAGCAAGGCTCAGCCTCAGGGACATTACCATTATCATACCACAGTAATTCCATGCATTTCTTTCTGCATGCCCATGCCATCACCACATCTCCATCCCTGGCACCCAAATGGTTATTGCCAGCTGCTGCTATCTTACTGACCACTTATGCATGTGTTTTCTTGACATTCACTTGTGCCTGGATCCATATTACTTGCCCTAAGCCCTCGTTTATGCACAAAGTGGGCAATACAACAAGATCAGATACAGTCAATATGTCTGGCTTTGTGTACGGTAAATCCACAGATGTACACACAACGCACACACATCACAAATTCAGACAAAGTCAACGAAAACAATAGACATGAAGGCATCCATGCAAAGCGCCAAGAGGAATTATGAAAGGCACACCTGCTCTGGGAATCATAAGTACTATACGGCACATGTACATAACAATAATTAAATTAAACCCACATAAGCAGTAGAAGGTGGAAATGTTTCCATCTGTTAGTAATAGGTATGGTCTAGGGAAGTGCAAAGCTTTTTCTTTCTCTTCAAAGATGTGAAAAGGTCTTGATTGGCTCTCTTCGTGAAGCAGACAAAGCTTCCCACTTTGTTTTCACCTGTGGCAAACAAAGGTTTTTAGCTTTGCAGTGAGTTGCGTGGAGTGGTTTTTGCCCGCGTTTATAATAGTGGCAACAGCTTTCTACTGGTAACAGATGTTAGTGTGCATTTTTAACGAGTCAGTTATTTTCATTCGGACTCGATGTGCATAAGATTTGCTTTGTATCTTTACATTTTATTTCACTCTGTTTCTTAGAGTTCAAGATTCCTGTTGCACGCTTGTAAGGCACATTATACTTGGTCTTTCCAAAAAGTTATATTTTAATATAGGCTCAGAGAAAAGAACAGAAACTGCATAGACTCCCTGTGTACCTCCCCGAGATTCATAGTTTTTTGGGAAACTCCATTGACTGGATGCAAAGAATTTTGAGTGTGATTTGCCAAGAACATCATAACTTAAGGATGCATTAAAATCTGCACGTTGCTTTGCGCGAAAGAAAACACTGTGCAATGTCAAAATTACAACAAGGTATGCGCCGATGCCATGCACATGCTGATAATAATTCTGGGGCATATTTATGATAACTGGCGCATCCCATGGGATGCGCCAGTTATTTTGCGCCGCTGCTCCGCCACCCATGGTGCGCCGCATTTACAATGCGGCGCACCATGGGGCAAAAACGGCACAGATGCGTGACGCATCTGTGCCGTAAAGGTGGCGCATTGCTGGAGTTGCGTCGCAAGCGCGACGCAGCTCCAGCAAGGCTCAGGGGTGCCCCATCTATACAATGCTGCGTCAAGACCTACGCCTGCTTCAAGCAGGCGCAGGGTTTTGACGCAGCATTGGCCTGAAAGTGACTGAGTGAAATCTTATAGATTTCACTCAGCCACTTTTGCGAGGCGCACCTGCCCCGGAACGCCCACCCTGCGCCGGAACGCCCACAAGTGGCGCAGGGCTTTACAACATGACGCATCAGCCTAGATGCGTCACGTTGTAAATGGGTCGTAGGGATGCGCCACGTTTACGCCGCAGTTGCGTGACGTAAACATGGCGCATTCCCATCATAAATCTGCCCCTCTGTGTTTGCGTGATGCTTCGCATGGTTTAGGCTTGCCTTGCAATGCAAAGACGCGCAAACAGTGTTCTCGAATAGATTTGTCTATCTATTCAACACCAATGGAATGCAGAGATTTGTGCTGTGTTGCGTTACTCCAGATTTTTTGAGCCACGCAAAGTGGCTTTGTGTGGCTTAAAAAATCTGACCATTCTGCTGCGGCGGCGGTCCCAAGTACTCCATCAAGCTGACGGTGGTCCACCCACAGAATTTAGATTAGAGACAGGAGACCGCCGCGGCTGCGCTCTTCTCTGTTGGCTGACAGTACTCTGTCGCCGTCACGGTGGCGGGTTTGCGCCAAGCAGATTTAGAAGCTTCTGTTGTGCTGGAGGTGTCCTGACAGCAGTGTCCTGACGGAGTGAGGCCACAGTGGTATGGAGGGCAGGTAAAGGCTACTCATCGTTATCTTACTACACGTATATGTCTTAGAATGTGTCATAATGTTTATGTTGGTAATGTGTTATGCCTCTTTTTGGTACATTTTGCATCCACACAAACAATAATCACACAACATTGAATGCACACCCATAGGTACCACAAGCACAACACCCACAAGCACCACAGCAACACTTTTTTTTAAAGAATCAATACAGGTGTGTTCATTATACCTTGATGTGTAGGAAAACGAACACTACTGCATGATGCCTAAGGAAAATGTTGCATGTAAGAGCAATACAGAATTACACGAGGCTACAGCAATTGTCAAAACATGATACATAGGACAATTGTACAAGTAGCTTACCATAGATCTCGGTGACAACAGAGATGCTTGATGGGGTGCTAAAGTTGGTTCAGCAAAGGAGGAACCTGGACAATGGGGTACAAGATGGAAACAGAAGAGGAAAACAGGAAAAAGGTATGGGGATTACCGCCACAGTTGCCTCGGAGGAATAATCGGGACAGTGGGAATGTGGGCTGGAGTGCTGCTGACAGCCACTTCTGCCTATACCGCCATTGACTCAGTTGAGAATTCCTGGCGGAGTTGGCTGGACTGTGGAGGTCTTTCGTCTATGGAGCAGCCAACATCTCAGTGCAGCAGGCAGACTGCCAAGTTGGTTGGGCAGGAAGACCGCCGAAAGACCGACGGCGGGACCTGATCTGCCAAGACCTAAATCAGGCCCTTTATCTTCATCATCCTGCCCCTAGGTTTTGGTTCGTGAAATCAGGTAAGTAGAGTTTGCTTTATAAACATATTTTCTTTTACTTATTATCTTTGTTGACAAAATAGAAGAGGGAGGCAGACACTACTGCAGATCTATGCCTGGGCCGGCTAGAATTGCCTTTTTTTTTTTGTCCTTCCAGCGACACGAGTCATGGGGCAGGGGGCTCTGATTATTGCTGTCTGCAAAAAGAAGAATACACTGTTCCCCCACTAGTTGGAGAGATAAGAAACCAAGATTACCGTGAAAGCGAGAAAGGGGGAATGCCCCTTTCGGAACTAGAACCCTCACACACCCAGCAAGCTAGGTGTCATGCTTCCTCATATGGGTTCTGCTCCTCGTCAGACTGGCGCTGCAATGTCTGACGGGCACCCACAAGGGGGCTCTTTAGCGGAGATCTTTTGTTCCTGCCAGTTGGTGCATGTGGGTGTGAGGATTCTAGGGTGGAGTGTAGGTGTGAAGTGGTGTGGTGGTGTACAAATAATTACAATTAAAAAGGGTTAGGTAATCCACGAGAAACCTTTAATAATGTGGTTAGCTACCCTAGTAAAATCAGAGACAGGCCAGCACAGTGACTGGTACTAAGATCCAGTATGGGAAACATCCTTTACAACGCAACTTTTACCACGCAGTGCCTTTACGACACAACTATTACAACGAAAACTATTACAACGCATTGCGCTGGGGGGCGCTCTAGGATAGGGAATAGATTTAATTTACTATCCAACACCTTCCCTACTATCCACGGGGACTGGAGTTGGAATAGTAAATTAAACTATTCACTATCCAGCACCCCTCAACACTATGCGTTGTAATGGTTTGCGTAGTAAAAGTTGCGTCGTAAAGGCATGCGTGGTAAAAGCATGCGTTATAACGACGTACATCCTCCAGTATAATGTGCCCTGTCTAGTGGTCAACATGTTTCGTGCTATCCTAGCAATTCATCAGGACCGGAAAGCAGTCCGTCCTACACGTGTGTAGAAAGTGCAAATATTACCTTCCACACAATTGGTAGCAGGCCAGCAGGTCCTGCGTGAAATCAGTGGAATCTAGGAAAGGGGGACAAAAAGGGACATAGAGATCACAGTTTAAAGTCAGGACCCTTAACCTAGGTATCAGTGCTCTCAGCAGTGTGCTCCAACTATTGTGCTGCCAAAAGGCATGCATTGTGTTCATTAAAACAATCCTATCGTTAAAAAGACCCCGCAGGATCTGGTTAAAAACGAGTTAGACCGGATTCATAATGATATACATGGCTGGCAAATGAGGGTAGGTATCTCACCCTACTGATGTTCTGTAATCTCGTCCCCGAAATCCTCTCGAGCGTAGGCACCACTGTGGTTAGTGCCTTCTACATGGGGGAGAGAGAGAAAGATGTAGGGAGTGTGTGGTGTTCATAGACGGACAATTGCCCTTAGCTCCTGGCAGTTCAGAGAGCAAAAAATCAGCGACTTAGCCCAGTACCAGGTAGACAGTGTAAGATCATACCCTCGATGAAGAGAACCTTGTCCAGCTGCGGCAAAAAAACGCAAAAAAAGGAAAAGGGCAGGTCCCACATCGCCGGACAAAAGCAAGCCCGCGACCCACACCCCGACCGCTTGTTGCGGACACGAATGCGGCGCGTCGACCCGCTCAAGCCAGACAGTGGTGAACCCACTGGGAACCAGCCGCCCTGCAGGACATCAGGTGCCTCTCGAGTAGCATAGGAAATTACCCAGTACGTGGCATTAAGGACAGTAATCACCGTCTCTGTCCCACAAGTGATAGCTAGAGCAATGTACTCACAAAGCGCATCTACACAGACCGGCCAGATGACTTACCTGTCCGCTTGGCGAACCCGCCGATGACACCTACCCGCACGCTGGCATAGAGGGAGAAGGAACTGGAGCCGTGAGATGACGGTCTCCCATTGCTTTTAACCACTCCATAACCAAACGTTTCCGGGACGCCCTGATCACGTGCAGGGTGACTGTGGAAGTGCCGCGCATGCGTGGCAGTCAGCGGGCTCCGCCCGGAAGAGTCAAACTGGGAGTCTCTGTTACTACAGCGGCCATTCCAGAGTGTGTCAATGTGGCGCTGAGTGGACTAGGGGCCGGATGGCATGGTCCATATAGTGAGCAATGGATGGAGGGTATGTCGTAGGCAATCGGATTACTCTTGCCTAGAATATTTAGATGCCCCGGCTTAGAAAGAACAAACATGAAAACAAGATCAATGTATGGCATCTCAGGACATGAGTCATAACCTCGCCAAAGTCGCCCAGGGTATGGAGTCATTCAGACCCCTGGTGTCAGCAGAGAGGCGGTGTACCCATCTCTGCTCTATGCTGAAGAGCTTCTGGTGGGTGATGTGGAGATGTGCCTCAAGTATAACCCATTTAATGCTTTCTGCCGTGTGCCCCTTTTCCCTACAGTGGTCATACAGTTTGGTGTTTGTCTTGAGGCACCTAATATTGCTCTTATGTTCTGTAATCCTCAATTTGACCTGTCTCATTGTCATGCCCACATCATTTTTATCACTGGGGCAGGTCAGGAGGTAGATGCACCTCGGGGTGTTGCAATTCGTCTGGCGTTTAATTTGCCAGTTGAAAGTTTCTGTCAGTTGAATTTCCTTACAAGGGCTCGTCTGCTTGCAGATGGAGCAGCTACCGCAGGGGTAGTGACCTGTCACGGGTGGTAATCCCCAAAGTGTTTTCTGACCGCCCACCACTTGTGTTTTTGGTCTGGTGTGGATAAGTGTGTCCTTTAAGTTTGCTGTTCTCTTAAAGGCAAACCTGGGACGTGAGAACGACAGTGCACCAGAATTGATAACGGCCGGCGACGGACGGCCAGCTCCGCCTTAAAACTAAGTACACCCCCCTCCGCGCGGGCCGGACCCGGCGTCTTGCTATTAAAGATGTTAACCTATTCCAAGGATGTCCTTCTCTCCCTCTGCACCCCCACCAATAATTGCACCAAGGTGTTCCCTAAACCCCCGCGCTCTAACATTAGTTGCCCGGGCTGCGGCTGGACACCTGGCCTAGGTCGTATTGCCTCCCTCACTCCTCCTTCTGTAAGCACTAGCTGCCTGCTGCTGAATACAAGATCGCTAGCCAAGCACGCGCTCGACATTCACAACCTTCTCACAGATTCCAGAGCCGACTGTCTGTTTTTGACAGAGACCTGGTTGGGAGAGGGCGCTGGTCCAGATATCGCCACTGCTATTCCCCCGAGTCATGTGATTTACAGGAAAGATAGAGCCAGCGGGAAGGGGAGTGGAGTGGCTCTAATCACCAACAAACGTGTCGCCTGTACTATCCTTCCCTCAGACAACATCCAAGGGAGTGAAACACTTGCTTTCTCCCTCTCACTATCTCCTCAGCAGTCCTGCATAGGACTGTTGGTATATAGGCCTCTTGGCCCTATAGGCACTTTCTTTGAAGATCTCCTTTCTATGATCTCCTCACTTTGTTTGAGATCTAACCACTGCTTGCTCCTTGGCGACTTCAACATACACTTGGATAAATTAGCCGACCCCCACAGCATTAAACTCAATGACATTACCTCATCCTTAGGTCTGGTCCCCTACCTGCGGTCCCCTACCCATTGTAAAGGTCACATATTAGACCAACTGTTTTCTACCGTGCCAGTAGCTGTTACTTCCCTTGCGCCGGTCTTATGGTCCGACCATTTCCTGGCAGAATTTGAAATCCCTTTTGCGACAAAGAGCCCTGATTGTGGTCAAAGGGACAAAGTGCTGCCTTCGAGAGCTTTTCACCGAGTCTCTCCAGCAATATTATTAAAAGAACTTGAGATCCATCCTTGCATGCTATCGGGCTCCTTGGATACGGACCTCGACCACCTTCAGGGTTGGCTGACCCAACGTTTCACTGACCTCGCCCCCCCATATCCGCCAAGACTTCATCGGTGAAAGCTTCTGCTCCCTGGTTCTCTGCGGCTCTGGCAGACAAACGTCGGCAGTGCAAAAAAGCTGAAAGGAAGTGGCACAAACACTATGACGCCAGCTGCAGGGAATCATACAGATCTCTGATCAGAGACTATCATCGCGACATCATCGCCAATAAAAAGTTCTACTTGGCTAGCCGCATTGAGGAGGCCACAAACTCCTGCAAAGAAATTTTCAGGATTGTTAAGGATTGTATCTCCCCCACTTGGACCATTCCCAAAACCACGCACTCTGAGTCCTGGATTTCCGAGCTGGCTGTCTTTTTTGCTGACAAAATTAAAAAGATCCAGCTATCTTTTGGTGCTCCCAATAAAAATTATACTCCCACTCCTTGGTCCCCGGATCCTTCATCTTACGCATCAGAGCCCTCCCTCTGTAACTTCCCTTTTATGTCTCTTCAGGCGTCACTGGACCTCCTAACAAAACTTAAATCAGGCTCTCCCCATGACCCCTGCCCTGCCAAAACCCTTGCCCAACTAGCCCCCACCCGTAACCATCTCATAAATCCGGTCCTCAACCTCTCACTTAGCACAGGTGAAGTCCCCCAGCCTTGGAAACAGGCACTCATCCTGCCATTACTCAAGAAACCCAATCTGGACCCGGACTCTCATGCCAACTACCGACCCATCTCCCTTCTGCCTGCCCTCGCGAAAGTGGTTGAGAAACATGTCCACACTTCCTTGTCCCACTTTTTAGAAACGAATGACATACTACATAGATCCCAGTCTGGCTTTCGCTCTAACCTGAGCACCGAAACCGCTCTTCTCGAGGTCACCGAAGTGATCAAGGCAACCTTGGACAAGGGAGGAAAAGTCGTGCTGGTGATGCTTGACCTCTCTGCGGCCTTTGACACCGTCCCCCATGACCGCCTCTTAGCAAGACTCTGGGAGGTGGGTCTGAGGGGGACGGTGTTCAGCTGGTTCCGGTCCTTCCTCTCCAACCGTCAGCAAACTATCTGGGCCCCACCTTTTTCCGCCGCGATGCCACCTCTGGAGGTCGGAGTTCCGCAGGGCTCAATCTTGAGCCCAGCGCTTTTTAACATTTACATGACCCCTTTGGCGGCACTCGCGGAGGGTTTTGGGGCCCAGATCGTGTCCTACGCTGACGACACACAACTCCTGTTCACCTGCGACAAGGGCCACGACTTTGACGGGACTTCCATACGGGACTGCCTTGAGGCAGTGTTTGACTGGTTCAGCCAACATTGCCTCAAATGCAACTCCGAAAAGTCGGAAGTTCTCTTCTTTGGCTGCCCCGCTGATCCCAGGTGGAAGGAGTGGTGGCCGGCCGCCATGTTTCCACCTGACAGTGACTCTGGGTCGGCGAAGAATCTAGGTATCCAGGTCGACAACTGCCTCTCTTTCAGGGGTCAAGTGTCGGGCCTGGCTGGCAGATGCTTTGCGATCCTGAGGATGCTGAGGAAGTTCCTGCCCCTACTATCCATCGAGCACAGAAAGACCACGGTGCAGGCCCTGATTGACTCTCGCCTGGACTACGTTAACGTTCTGTACCTTGGCCTACCGGAATACCTCATATCGTGCCTCCAGATAGTACAGAACTCGGCAGCCCGGGCCATTTTTGGCCTTACCAGAAGAGCCAGGGCCTCGGAGCTCCTCAGAACTCTTCATTGGCTTCCCATTAAGAAGCGGATCGCTTTTAAGGCTCTGACCATCGCCTTTAAAGCCTTGCATGGTTTAGGCGCCCGCTATCTTCAAAAGTGGATCACTTTCTACCTTCCTTCGAGATCCCTTCGTTCTTCGTCACAAGCCAGGGCAGTCACCCCTAGGATACACCGGGCTCGCCTGGGCGGACGCTCCTTTAAACATCTTGCGCCCCTGCTGTGGAACGATCTTCCTCTTGCGCTCAGATCCTGCCCCAATCTTCTGGCCTTCAGAAAGGATTTGAAAACCTGGCTGTTTCAGCAATAACTTCTTCCAGCTATCCTCTTATCATGCTGACTGTACCGCCTGTTTTCTTCTGTTTTTCTCCTGACCAGTGAGGCTCCGACAGCGCCGGGACACTCCTCGGAGTAGCCGTGCGCTATAGAAGCACCCCTTTTAACATAACACATAACATAACATAATGCCCCAGTGTCTATTGATGACTTTTTTGGTAAAATTGGAGTTCTTGGTGAACAATGTCACACAAGTGATTGTGTCAGAGCTGTCTTCGGCTCTTGTTTCTAGTAGTGATTCTCTCAGATTGTTCCTTGCCCTTTTGTACGAATTGTGGACCAGTGTGGAAGGGTACCCCCTATCAAGTAGCTTGTGTTTCAGCTGTTTACCCTCCCTCCTGAAGTTGGACAAGTTAGAGCAATTCCTCCGGATACGGAGGAACTGTCCGAAAGGGAGGTTGTCCCTAAGGGACTTGGGGTGATGACTCCCGTAGAGTAAGAGACTGTTCCTGTCCGTATCCTTTCTGTACAGATCGGTGTTGAGTCCATCCTCTGTGAGCCAGATCCTTAGGTCAAGGAATGGGATGTTGGATTCAGAGATGGTGTGAGTGAATCTGAGGTAGGGGTTCTGGGTATTGATCCAGTCACAGAACGCTATACACGTGGCTTTGTCTCCCTTCCATAGGATCAGGTTATCATCTATGTACCTGCGCCAAAGTGTCAGGTTATCTCTGTACGGGTTGTTAGGGCCCCAAATGGTTGTCTCTTCAAAGGTGGCTATATAAATGCAGGCCAGGCTCGGGGCAAAAGTACTGCCCATTGAAGTGCTCTGTATTTGGTGGAAGAGTTGGGATTCGTACTCGAAAAAGTTTTCAGTGAGGGCGATGGCTGCACAATCCATGATAAAGCTCACTGGTGTGGGAGGACCAATTCTCTTTAAGTTGAGTGGATTCAACTGCTTCAAGGGTAGCCAGTTGAGGAATGCTCGTACATAAGGCTTCCACGTCGAGGGTGACCAGTAGGTCAACCCCCTCCCTACCCTCGATGGTGTCAATAAGCCGCAGAACATCCCTTGTGTCCTGTAAGTAGGAAGGGATCTTTTTCACAAGGGGCTGTAGAAAGTGATCGCAAAACTTGGAAGCGGTTCCAGCTGTGACCCTACCCCCGATACAATTGGTCTACCTGGGACTGGTGTGGTGTTTTTGTGGATCTTGGGGAGGGTATAGAAGTACGGAGTTCTGGGGTGAGGAGTGATGAGAAAGAGTGCCTCATTTCTACTGATCCAACCGTGACTTTCACCCTCATTGACTAGTGTCATGATTTCAGTTGTTAGTCTGGGGGTGGGGTCAACCATGAGAGGAGTATAGTGGGTGGTATTTGCTAGTTGGCGTCTGCATTCAGTATCGTAGCTGGTGACTGTTTGTATCACTGTGGCGCCCCCCTTGTCTGCCTGTTTAATGACAATGGTGGGGTCTTTATCGAGTGACTGAATTGCCTCTCTTTCGTTTTTGCTCAGGTTATTGAATACCCGAGTATGGGGACCAACTGGCAGGAACAAAAGATCTCAGCTAAAGAGCCCCCTTGTGTGTGCCCGTCAGACATTGCAGCGCCAGTCTGACGAGGAGCAGAACCCATATGATGAAGCATGACACCTAGCTTGCTGGGTGTGTGAGGGTTCTAGTTCCGAAAGGGGCATTCCCCCTTTCTCGCTTTCACAGTAATCTTGGTTTCTTATCTCTCCAACTAGTGGGGGAACAGTGTGTTCTTCTTTTTGCAGACTGTCTCATGGGCTCATACACTGGACCCCGGTAAATATTAGCCCACCCCCTGGTTCCTCCCCTTTTTTTGTTCTCTGATTATTGCTCCCACATTTCAGTCAATTTTGGTATTTTTTTCTGTAAAGAAAATGAGCCTGCAGGACTGTAGACGGGAGATGCTGCTAATTTTAGTGAAATTTCTACCTGGCGACTCCAGGCTGGCCCCCCTACATTTTGGTAAAAAACCTTTTTGATGAATTTATGCTGATTTTTTAAAAAAATGCCTTGGAGATGGTATTGAATGCTGGGTCTGGGATAAAAAAATATCATTACACTTTTGTACATTTCTATTCTGTAAGTTTGTAGTTTTACAAAAAATACAAGAGGCAGAAAGAGTTTTGGGTAATGATAAAACAACTAAACACTGTAGTCTACTTTACGTGTCTTCTTCAGGACAGGACTGGCCATAGGAGGCACCGGGTGTTTTCCCGGTGGGCCGGAAGGGTGGGGCTGGTTTTGGAGTCGTGGGCCGGTTTTGTTAATGGGGCCGGTTTTGCAGCAGTGCTGCAATATAGGCTTCCCGTAACAAAAGCGGGAGCAGTGTAACGGGAGAGGTAATTCTCACAAGCAACCCCCACGCACCCTCCCCCCCTCACTACAGGTGCTGGTCGTGCAGATTGCCAGGGCTGGTTGCTATTTCCCAGTCTGGCCGTTGTCTTCACCAACTCTTAGAGGAAGCGGGACAAAATAAGGATAACAAACTAAGGATTAGGAAAAACGAACAGATTATAAGAGATACATGATTATGTGGAGGAGTTTTGGTGGGATTGGGGGGAACGGATACAGTGGTATGTATAGGGAACTGGAGATGGATAAACATGAAAAGATGGGAGGGAGAGATTAGGGAAGCGAGGACTAGGAGAAGTAATAGCAAGCTGGAAACAAGCATTTGCAATGCAATAGGTCTCGCATATACACAAGTTTAAGCTGTTGGCACTGTAAATGACAATGCCTTTTATTTATGTTTTAAAACCAAAACATAAATAAAATGCATTGTCATTTATAATGCCAATAGCTCAAACTTGCGTAAATGCGAGACCTGTTGCATTGCAAATGCTTGTTTTAGGTTTGGAACGGATTGTGCCATAAATAAATAAATGAAATAGAAAGCCACGCAACCTTTCCAATGCCAATGAAACACATTTAACACCATATAAACATACCGAAAGGTGTCAACAATGGCAGCCAGGATTTGGTCAAGTTTATCCATTGTTGCCTCTTCCAATGATGACGCCAGACGGTCTTCTGGTGATCCTTAGAGGTAGAGAGCTCGCTAGCACTGTGCCATCCTGGCTCCCCCTAGGGGCTCTGGGGGTGTCCTTTGGTGCTCTGACCCTGCCCATTTGCAGGAGAAGATGGGGTGACCACTTCCATATGAATAGCACCTGCATTTTGAGATGCGGCCCTCTGTCTCTAGCAGTGGGCCGCCAGACCACCCCTGAATACAGCAGGGCCCCCACAATGGCCAAGCCAAGGAGAGGCATGTAACCCGTAAGGTAGCACTCCAGCAGCTCAATCCAGTCCCTAGATAAGAACTAGGGGGAAGGAGGCCTGAGGGTGACTAGGCTGGAGCCCGGTAGAAGTGGGAGGTGGATGGAAAGCACCACCGGTCAGGCCAAGAAGCCAGGCAGGGTAGGGCACAGTGCCAGCCTAGTCAGGACCCCGATCACCTGGTGCTTAGCACGCCTATGGGTTCTGGCTGCATGTTCAGTGCTGCTCACAGCTATATTAGGCACTCCAAGCCCATAGATCCAGCGCCTGGGTTCCATATCTCACATGTCCAGATTCACCTCTGTGGAGAGGCTGGTGGCGTCCCGATTGCTGTTCTCTCGGACCATGACCCTCAAAGGCCCCAGCCATGTGGCCTTGGCCCACCCCCGCTGCAATTCCTGATGCAGGTACCCCAAACTGCTTCAGCCAAAGATTGCAGCAGCCCCAGACGCCGGTTGGTCAGGATAGTCACCCATTCTCCTGTTGATGATGTCAGATGGTGACGAACTGGAGCTAGGAGCTCGCCTAGTACATGTCCGCCATGTTCGGCAGTTGGCCAGGCTCCCCTCCCGTGTGCTTCTTAGGGAATGATCTGGGATGAGGTCCTAAAAACATTTGCCCTTACATCCCAGACAATGAAGAAATGTATTCTTATGTGTCCCAACAGGCATCTACAGCCTTCCTATATGTGATGGATTTTTCTTTTCACCTGAATTCTAGATGGTTTCCCATTGTTTAAAAAAAGGGTGGTGGATAAAATAGCATTTACCCCACAATTTGTGATAGTTAAAGAATATTACAAACCCCCCTCATATAAATGGCCAAAAGACAGTCACAGTATAGCAGCCATAAGTGTTCATCAACCTCAAGAGAATCTTTAGCCAAGATCTTCCAATAAATAAAATGAGGAATTTGTGTGCATATGACAGCAATGTGCTGCATTTCAGGATATGCAATATCTCTGTGCGCATATCACAGGTAGAAAATTCCAATGATTTGTTCTTATGTTTGCATATCACAGACATGTAGCAACACCAAAGGATATGCTCCCAACATGAGCGTATACCACAGATGTTGAGGCACAAAACCTTGCAATCTGAAGAGTATTTACATTTAGTTCGGCAAGGAACAGATGTTTTGGTTCTTTCCTGAAGCTTGCCCAACGAGCATCTAGCAGAGCTTAACAGCCCAATGAATGAATGACAGCCCAATGCAAGTGCATCATGAACACACTTTCATATACTTAGCGAGAGTGAGAGGAGCACCAATGTTGCTCTACCATTAGATCCAGGTTGTCGGAGAAATACCTCCTCCCAATTTAGAGCTATAGGAGGACACATCTCTCTTGTCCTCCAATGCGGTTCTGCAGGAACAACGAGTGCCGCTCCAGGTGGTCACTCACCAGCCTCTTGATGTGAATAAAGGTCGGAAGAAAAGGAGCGCTATACAGCAGACCTGCCCTGGATAGCCCTGAACTTGGGCGGAACACGCAGGCCTAGAATAAAAGTGTGGTCATGAGACCTAGCAGTATGTAAAGAACACTACGACGTATGGGCCACTCTACAGCCCCGACATCAAGAGTTACAGAAATTGGGAACCACTCCAGGTGTATCTCGCCCAACAGCAGACGATGAGTCACAAACTTCACCTCACTTTTGAAAACATTGTAAACCCTGACATGGGCAGTGATTACAACAGAGATGAGGGCTAGTCTGTGAAAAGCTTTGCATGCACTCGGGAGGAGCCATCTGCAGTAATTCACCCACAACATAAATGAGTGAACCGCGTTACTCTCGCGTTCACCCATTTCTTCTCCCCCCGCCTCCCGAGATGTGAACTAGGCACGGGTCGATTGTTACAGGAGGAGGGCGTCTGTGATAATGAGTGGTATATGCGTCCCCTTCTGTACCTTAATTCAAGCTGTCCTTGCTTTCATCTATGATGTGCTGAGCATGTGTTAAAAAAGAATAAAAGTTGTGCCGGTGCTGACAGTAAAGTACAGACCGACGTTCATCACAAATAATGACAAGCGCGCGCGCCTCGCGCGGCAGATGGGGGAAGCGCGTGAGCCTCGCGTGGCAGCAGGGGGGAAGAGGGGCCCTGCGCGATTCACTTGCGGGAGCGATAATTGCTACCATATGGTGGTGCTCGCTCCCGAAAGTGAATCTCCACCAGTGCACGCGTTGCCATTGAAGGCAATGGAACGCGTGCACATGTTTGGCAGAAAAGCCATAGCGATAGCAATAGGTAATTTTGCCTATGTAGTGCATGCCTGCTGCGTAGGCGAGACCTAAAAATAGGAGAGAGAAAAGAAAGGGAAGTAATGCCCCTAAGCAGGATAATTACGGTTGAGACAACTTGGGGAATCCATATTTTAGGAAACATTTTTGAAAAAGTCTTCATGTAGAAAATGCTATTTAGATCAAATTTCCACCTTCTGATTTTGTGTCAGGAGCTAAGACAACAGTAGTGCTACCAGTATTTAGCAGCTTTCCAGTGTTATTTTTTTCTGAATGTTGTATCTCTGGCCAAGTTTTAAGTCCGTGAGCTCAGATTTTGGTCAATTTGTGTGTCTTTTTTCATATGAATGTTTCGATACTGAGGGAGTCCTCGGACGGGGGCAGATTTTAGCAGAAGCTTGCAATTTTCCCTTGGTTTGCGGAAGTCTTAAGGGATCAAAGGCCGGTTACCCCTAGATTTATTAAAATATTTCCAAGTTGTGGGTAGGTGGGTTACACTTACTGATATGCTCATGTCTTCCTCGCTCGATGCAGGCGGCTGTCGGTAAGCAGCGGTTTTCCCTGGACCTTGTCTGAGTCAATTGCATGGCGCTTGGAATTTTCCATGATGAAATACATTTATGAATAATATTCTAATAGATTACATCAACAGTGTCTTTTATATGTTGTAATTTGCAAGCTCAAGTATATCTACCTTATTTTGTATTTGATCTCTTCTGCAGGGCGAATCAGAAATGCAAAGAACTTCAGTCCTTACTTCTTTCTGGAAGAAAGAGATGCCTTAACCTAGTGTGAAAGTGGCCCTTGGACCCACCATCGCCTGCAAGAGAACTGGTGCCAACGTGGAGCAGGCTGGGATACAGCCTTAACATTCTGTGAAAGGTACACAGAATGACATAACTGCTGAACCTAGAGCCAGTATCCAAAAAGGAGTGCTGGATCCCATGTGCATTAAAGAAAGGTGCCTCTACTAATTATAAGTGCCTTATAGAATGCTGGCATCTGAGGTTCCAGGTGCCACTACTGCAGGGACGTTACAAGCGATTCTGGCCAGAATTAGAGCTGCATCTGATGAACGAGGCAGTGCGGGGCATGTAAATGTAATCCATGCACCTTCACTATTTCCTCTTCAAACCTCCTTATTGTTAAAAATGGCAGTGAACACAAATACAGGGTCTCTGAGGCCAGGGGGCAGGAGAACAATAGGTTTCAAGAACACCTAGGTGATTGGTTGCCTCTGCCAATAATGGTGACAATGCTGATGATGTCATTACTAGTGATGCTGGTGACACTGTGGAAGGGCACAAACCCACAAAGAGACGACTACATTTCTCCCTGTTAGCATTTTTTTTTATTGAGAAGGAAAATATACTACAGTACGGTTGCAATCACCAGCAATAACAAAAGGGAGCAGTGAAACAACCCATTGGGCTCGGACTACTATCACACATTCTTGTATCTATACCCCCTACAACAAATCACCCAACTGGTGATAATCACATTCAGAGGCAGGGCCGGTCTGGCCATAGCGGGCAAAGGGCGTTTCCCCGGGAGCCCGCTATGGTGGGGGGCGGTTCTGGCCCCTGGGGGGGGGGCGTTTTTGTTACCGGGGTCGGCAAAATCGGCCCCCTGTAACAAAATTGGCCAAACTGGCCGTCGCAAACTGCTCGACTGCACTCCCCCTCACCCCAGGGGGGCAGTTGAGCAGTTTGCCAGGGCCGGTTCCTGTTCCCAGTCTGGACCTTTTCAGAGTCGCAACTAAAGCCACATTTCGGGGGAGGGAGGGCTACTAAAACTTTCAGGGGGGTGCTGGTTCTTCCAGGAATAGGCAGAGTGGCGGCGCAGGGGCTCTAAACAACAAAGCCTCGTTAACAAGTAAATGATCTTTTAAAGTCCTGTGAAGTTCTCCGTGCAGCTGCGATAAGCTCAAAAACTGTCTGTGTGTCGCCTGGGAAGCTGTCTCAGCCTGGGCTGACACACACAACAAGGGGAGGGGCAGGGGGGCAAAGCCCTTTGAGCCCAATGGGCTTTGCATGCATGGTCACATTGGAACCAACAAAGCAGTGCTTGATTTGAGCCGGTGGTTTCCACTGCCTGGCTCTGGCACTTAATTGTCAGCACTGGGGCCTGTGATAGTCTACCACAAGGTGGTGATGTCTAGCTAATTTAGAGATGACCACAACGACATTAATTATTAACTCAATATACATTAAAATATAACCTAACCTGCCACTCAAGCTATTGTTATAGCTTTCGGGGCCTGATATTGTCCGAACAGACACTTGTAGGAGTGTGAATGTTAGTACTTGTGTTGTTACTATCATTGCCAGGACTGGCAGGGGCAATGTGGGGTACAAGGTGCAGCGGCCTCCTGGCACTTATTTTTTCCAAATTAAGAACTGCAACAAAGCAAATGCATCTACGGTTTTTCATGTTTTTTCATTCACAAGGACCACAGCCACATTGCAGTCTCCGCCTTCGGCAACACCAGAGTACATTATGGGAAGCCAGACCCACATCATGGTACAGGGAAGCAATGAAGTCACTTGGAAAACATTCCGGTAATTTGGAAGCACACGTGAAGAATCTTGAAACTAGGCCAGCTGACATTTCTGCTTCTTTAGATTCCGCAGTGCAAATGGTCAGTGAAAGAGGAAATTAGTGTGTAAGCTTGCACACCGAGGACATATATCAGGGCAACAAGCCATGTGTCTTCACCTGCAACCACGAGCTGGTGAAGAGATGTTGCCCCCGCTCTTCAATGCCGGGCTGCTCCGCAAGTTCTGCAGATGGTAAACCTTTACCTAGGTCAACTTTAGCACCAGCAGAGGAACCTCAATATGAGCTTTTCTGACCAATGAAAGAAAGGAGGGACTGATTTAGAGTTTGGCCAAGAGGTTTGTCCATCGCAAGCATGAAGGAACTCCTTCAACCTTATTGCAAGTGTTATAGGCAGTTCAGTTCACAAACTTTATTCGGATAGACAATGTATCCATAAAAATGCGATAGTAATTAAAAAGGACAATAAGAATTAACAATATATAGTAGCAGAGATTACAGTTGTATGGGGAGAGTAACATAAGAATTTTTAGATGGCAAGTTAAAACAATACAATCATCATAAATAAATCAATAATGTATAAAACCAATCAATTCGAAAATTAGGAATTGTCTATGCATAATTAAAAACTAAGTCCTTGAACATTGACTTACGTGCCCTAGTGGCAATTCTCAGGAATGTGCTTAAGCGAAAAACCAGCTCTTCGTCTTCCAGGGCAAGCATGCATGAATAGGCAGTAGCCAAGCAAATAGGCCTACTCTTAATGAAGAACAGGAGAAGAAGCCACTTACTATATTTCATGTAAAATTTGCAGAAAAACAGAAAGTGCTGGGTTGATTGACCACTCACCCCATCGCATGGGCAAGGTAGTGAGTCGAGTTTGGAATGATAACTCAAGGGGGAACACAATGCAAATTTTACTGTCCCAGCCCTCAGGTGAAATAAAAGGCTCCTTTCCTATCGACTCATAGGCAGGATGAGATAATTCGGCAGGGGACAGCAATGATGTTCATAAGCCATATAACAGGAAACAGAGGATTACCTTTGATTCCAGCGCAGTGTTTGCAGTACTATATGACAAATAAAGTGCGCTTTTAAGTTCTTTTTTATTTACATTTCCAGCTTCACTGGGGTTCAAGAAAATGGAGCCCTTCTTAACGCTGCCTAAGCTCTGGTAGACTCCAGATAGCCAGGGAATGGTCATCCCCTTCTCACACTTCAAACAGTCTGTTATAATACCTTGTGTTAGGGAAGTTGCCTGGTTCTTCCAAACTGATAGCCAAAAATGAGCTAGGTGAGCATGTATAAAATCAGATATGTAATTTAGGTTCAGTTCATTGTGGCAAATGTATTGTGAGGTCGAGATTGGGATGCTCAACAACTTTCTGCAGAACCGGTTTTCTTCCTGCTGAATGCAGGAGCTGTCTGTGGTACCCCAAATCTCAGCTCCATACGTAGCCACGCGAACACACTGTAGTTCCATTTTATCAAATCTATTAGTAGCCCATCTGGGCCCGGGGCCTTATTCCCGATACTTTGATGAATGGCTTCTTCAACTTCAAGCAGAGTTATCTGGATACCAGTAAATGGGCCAAATTCGTGCTGGTCTGTCACCGTTGGAGGGGTGGCGTAAATATTAGAAAAATGATTTTCCCAAGATTCACTTGATATAGTGCAGCTAATGGGGGATAGTAGCTGTTCAGTGGATTGGAGGTCCCTTACAGCAGACCAAATCATTTTACCCTTTTTATTGGTAGCTGCCAGGGACAATGTTTCCCAGCGATCGTTTAGGAGAACTCCCTTCCTGTTGTTAACCACTGCATTATATTCCTGCCTTGCCGATTTCACATCTGAAGCACATCTAGGTGTGGCAGATAGGGCCCTACATAGCTTGCTATTCGCCAGTGAACATTTATCATCAAACCATCTAGGGTCCTGCTTCATTAAAGAAGCGGGCTTCGACAGTAGGGTTTTGATGACCATACAAAGTGAATAGAAATCATTCACTACCTCTAGGTGCAGAGTTTTAAATGACAGACATGAGTTAATGAGGGGTAGGTTATCCTTCACTAATAACTTGAACAAGTCATCGCTATCCACGCCCCTCCATATTAGTCTTAAGTTGTTAGTGGATGGCGTTAGGTCTTTAGCCCCACATTCAACTGAAAACACAGATCCAGGTGCCAATGTAAGTGCTACTTTGATGGGGTTGTGGTCCCCAAGGATTGTGGTGATAACCTCTGCGGCCATAAAGTGATCCATAAGTGCAGAAGCGATAAAAACATAATCTTTTATAGAGGAATAACCCCTGCCTCTAAATGTCGGGAGTTGATAGTTGGTGGCGGGTGCTGGACTCAACTGGTCCATCACATTGACCAAATCATGTATACTTAGGAACACGGCCAGCTCCGCGCCCCTACGCGAGGAGGGACCTGGGTTAAATATCTCTACTCCATGACATGCATCATTAAGCTTTGCGTTAAAATCTCCCCCTAAAATAATCCCAGTAGTGTCGCCCGAGTGTTGGTGACAATCTAAATTAGAGATAAAATCAAAAAGTGCAATACAATTCCTGTTAGGAATAGATTGGAAATCATTATTATAAAAGTTTACCAAATAAAAAGAAACTCTTCTCTTGTATAGAACAACTTGGTAATTGGAGCTATTAGTTGGAAGAACCTTAAAGCTCCCTCCAGCTGCTACGTTAAGTCCAATAAAAAGTCCCCCTGTTGTGCGGCCCGGTTTAGGATGGGATGCTGCAACGCTAATGCAATGAAACCCCTCAATGTGCAAATCATTAGTGGCCCAAAACTCCTGGAACATAAGTACATCCTGGTCCTTAAATAAACACTGCTAATCCAGATCCCCGAGCTTAGACTGCAGCCCTGCTACATTCCAATTTAGGATGTTCAAATCTGCTCAGGTGCCACTCTTGGTTCGGGGTGGCATATCATTTGCATTGTGAGATAATACAATAATGCCAGGAGGAACCGTCATGATTCCTGAAACCTTGTCATCAGCATTATAAGTTATTGGTATGGTGGCAGGAGGGACAGCCAGGTAGGGCCAACAAAACAGTTGGTCTGCCATTGGCTGTGATTGTCAATCCTGTGCATCTAGGTTGGAGAGTGCCTTAAACCTATTGGTTAACAGAGGGGGCGCAATAATGTCCATAAGGGGTATAACAGGTGGCTTGTAAAAATAGACTAAGGGGAGCGCACTAATGCAAGTGTTTTGTGTAGAGTGATGCTCAAAGATGTTCAATAAGCGGTGGACCATGTGGGGTCTACGAAAGTTCAATACAATGCAGTCACCATTTATATGCTTTGCAGATTGACCAACCCACGCTACTCTTCTGGCCATAAGAATATCATTCATGTTAGAAGGGTAAAAACCCTTATATTTACAGAGCCAGTCTACAGATTTCATGCGCAGGTCTACCCAAGACTCCCTTTGACCCTCCACTAAGTTAGGGACCCCGGCCAACACCAGCACAGGGACAGGAGGCAGGAGGTAAATGTAATACGTCTGTATTTGGCCTCACATGAGCTTCCCTAGGGTTGCTAGCAGTATCCTTCCTAGCTCTTTGATCGCTGGCCCCTAGCTGGATGCAGCTGCATCTATCTGGGGCCAAATTTTGATTACCTACACTGGGTTGGGGGGTACCCTGACTTCCCCCTGCTCGTTAATAAATTTTGGTGCTGGGAGTACATTTAAGTTCCTACAATTTGTAATGTCTTTGTTCCGAGCATAGCCCGATTGGAGCTTGTGCCCATGTGTGCTGTGCGGAATAGTTGAAGAACCCCCCATCACAGACTAAGTCCACCCCCCTCAAGTTGACCAATTCAAAGTTCAAATCCTCCAGTTTCCCCCAGAGAGCATCAAAGTTCGATTTAATTAGGTCCTTAAGGTCTACCAGAGCGTTTTCAATGGATTCCACTGCAGAATTAATATCGGCGGCCGCTCCCGTGGTGTGTATGTTAGGACCGTTGGGAAGGCATCGGTCTGTGTACCCACAGACCCACAGACCAATGCCTGCCTTCCTTTTTCTTGTGACGGATTTGGCAGTTTGTAATTTCACTTTAGCATTCCTTTGTGGACATGCCACCCGAGCTCTAGTGCTTCCAGGGAAGCCTTGCTAGGGGCTCCCAAGTTTGGTGGGGATGGGCTTATGGGGGCAGAGAATACTTCCGTTGGTGGCGCATTTTTTAGAGTTGCACAAGTTGCGCTGTCCATGACCATACCACCTAGTGATAGGCGTGATTGTAGGGACACAAGGTCGAATGACAGGGGGCGCTCTGTAAGTTCAATTTCGTGGTTCAACAGTGACTCAGCCCTCACAAGGAATGCCTCCAGTGTCCCTGCTGCTCCCCGGCGCTCACTCATTTCCTCACAGACACAAACAATCCAATTTAGGGCCACAAAGTAACAGGCTCGCGGATAGGAGGGATGATTATATAGCTGTACTTAGGACTTAATGCAAATATGCTTTTCCTCGATGACAGATGACAGAGGGGTGGCCCAGCCCGGCCTCTTCCGGCCCCTGACAGGCACAGACGGGCCCTAATATGCGCCTCCAGGCGCTCCGAGCATGGTGCGCGGCGTCAATGCCACAGGGAGTGTTGAGGGTTGCAGTCCCCAGGCGGCAGCAGAGCGATGGCGGTACTTGGGTGCGGCCCGGGCACGCCTGTACGCGTCACGCGCTGCAGGAGCCCTGGCCCCCTAATATGCGCCTCCTAGCGCTCTAAGCATGGTGCGCGGCGTCAATGCTGCAGGGAGTGTTGGGGGATGCAGTCACCAGGCGGCAGCAGAGTGATGGCGGTACTCTGTGGTTCCCGTGGCAGAGGACAGTGGGTGCAGATGACTGCCGGTAGCAACAGGTAGGCAGTCAGCAGGCAAACAGTCAGAAACGGGCTCCCCAAGGCAAGTGCCATAGGGTTAAATGCACTTGGAGTAGCCTATCAGCAAAAGTGCCTCTGAAACCCTTCAACATCCCACTTATACAATGGTAAGTTGGCCAAAACCTTGCTGCTTTGTCTCCTGCTGTCTTTGATGGTAGTAGATGAGCTGGTCTTCCAAAATATGCAAAGGCCATTCACACAAAATGTGAGGCTCCCAAGCCATGGTACGTTTTTACAGATGCAGTGCTGCAAGTTCCCAGAACTGCCATGGTTGCAAATGACTAGTGTTCATCTGATGATGAAGATGTGGCACAGTGGGACAGCTATGGACTATATGCGGTTCACTGTTACCTTCAAAGCTCCTTACATCTTGGCAACCTCCGCATACCCTGTCGGGCAAGGCCATCATCAACATATAGTCACAATACTGTTCATCATGGAGGAAGAGCCAACAGCTGCCAACATTCTTATGGAATATAATATATAGGGCTTAATTCAGAAAGGTAAATCTAAGGCCAGAGATCTCCACACATGTAGATTATGCCTAAACCTAGGTTTAAATCTCTGGGTAGATGCAGCTGAGAAAATATGGGAGTGGATTTATATCTCAAGAGTAAAGCCTGAGGCTCGGGCAAATAACTAGGGTTCAGGGCCTATAAAAACCAGTATAGCCCTCGGCAGCGGGCTATAAGGATATATTAAATGCCTTGTTAATAAGAGTAAGGATTTTCACGACTGAATTTCGATGACAGGTAGAAAGTGACGAGTTGTGTACCTTGGAGTTAACAGGCTTTTGATTAAGAAATATCAACGTTTTAATCATATAACACTTCCCTAATACAGCCCTTCTAGGCTCACTACTGAAAAACTTATCACTACAATTACTCCTCTAAGTCATGATTAGTTAAGTTACCTGTGGACATCCTTAGATGGACTAATGCATCAGTTGTAGAGATCTGTGCTTAACCTAACCGTTTGTATCTTGGTGGGTCCAATTATCCTTTCTTCCTTTCCAGGTAGATATAATGAATGCCGTAGAGGTGAGTAATAATTAAAACCTCTGATCAGTGCCGAGGGACAAGTTAAATGGTAGATTGCTACAAAAGTGTAGTGATTTTTATTCAAATATGTGCCTCGCTCTTTTGAAGGTAACTGAAATGTTCTCCACTTAGATCTTGAAAAAAATAGCCTTTTATTTTTTACTGCAGCCCGTCCCGACGTTGTCCGGGTATGAAATAGAATGTGTGTAATGTGGGTATTTGGCAAGGGCAATTTATTTTAAAATCTCGCGGTAGACAACATTTTTTGTTTAATTAGAATAGGGACGGAGAAGGCAGAGCTGCAGCCCTGGTTGATGTTAACAGGCGCGTGTAATTGGTGTAGTGATCCGCCGCCTGAGCCCGGCTACAGCCCTGGTTGATGTTAGCAGGCGTGTGTAATGTCGTTGAATGAGAGAGTGATCAGCCGCGGGTAAATCCGTTTAATGAGAGAGTTGAGTGACAGCGAGTAGGAGAGGCTCCATTAATTGTGCCCGCAGACACGCTCATTTGCGTGTTCCCCCGCTTGAGGCCCAGATGCAGGCCTGTTTGATGTTAGCAGGTGCGTGTTCCCCCGCTTGAGGCCCAGCTGCAGCCCTGGTTGATGTTATCAGGCGCGTGTAATTAGTGTACTGATCCGCCGCCTGAGCCCGGCTAGAGCCCTGGTTGATAGTAGCAGGCGCGTGTAATTTCGTTGAATGAGAGAGTTCAGTAACAGCGCGCAGGAGAGGCTGCAGTAACGTTACTTACCAGGCCTCCAGGTGAATGCGTTTGTCACGCCCCCAGCACACGGCCACAGCAGACGATCTTCTGATTAATGTACGAACCACATGGCATGAAGGGCGGAACGTAGCACACGCCCCCAGAGTTTCTCACGCCCCCAGCGTGCCCCTTGATGCGGCGCAATTGCGTTCACATGGCATGAAGGCCGGACACATGCCCCCAGCGTTTCTCACGCCCCCAGTGTGTCACGCCCCCAGTGTGCCCCTTGATGCTGCGCAGCAACGTAATTGGCACTTGTATGTACGACTCACATGGCATGAAGGGTGGACACCCCCCCCAGCGTTTGACACCCCCCAGCACATGCCCAAAGCCCACGATGTGATGGCCGTACCACACGCCCCCAGCGTTAGTCACGCCCACAGCACAATGCCGACACGCCCACAGCACAACGCAGACACGCCCACAAGGGACTACTTTGCTGGCACGGATCTTTTACCTTTTAAATGTATGGAGGAGTTGGCCTAACGGCTAAGGCGCTCGACCTCGGACCTGGGGATCTCGGTTCAAATCTTGGTAACGACGCCAAACATCCTGTGATTCTGGGCAAATCACTTAATCTCCCCATGCCTAACAAAAATGAAGGTGTGTCCTCATGTAACGTAACTGGTGCTATGTAAAGCACTCTGACACCTGATTCAGTTCGGGTCAACTTTGCGCTATATAAAACTCTGCAAAAAATATATATATATGGTAGCTGTCTGCCTAGCCTATGTTCTTCTGCTGCAACTGCCCTTTCCAACGCTGTAATGGGTGTTGTGATTGGTGCTGTGCTTACTGAGATTACCCGCCTCAAAGATTTGGGCTCTCTCTTTATAATATTAGTATGGATTTGTAGTTAACTACCTTGCCCTTTTTTCCATTATACTGATATTAATTTTCCCATTGATTGGACTCATGATTCGTATTTTTTCTGTTCCTCACCAATGCCCTCATTATGGTGCAGCCCGGTTTGCTGCAATATATGTGGTAACTGCTTTTTTGTGCGAAATATGAGCCGATATACAATGGAAGTGTGAATTTTGGAGTGTTAATAACTAAATTCTGCATGTTATTCCCTAAAAACTCATAATTGTTTGGTATTTATTGACCTAAATAAATTCCGATTTATCAATGTTGGATTTTATCAGGTCCAACAATTTGAAAATAAATGAAATAAAATAGTTTTATAAAGCGCGAAATACCCGAAGGTGTCTTAGCGCTAGACGGAACAAAAGACCAGAACAAAAAAAACTAGAAAAGGCAGGTCTGGGACATCTTTTAACCTATTGGGTAAATAGCCAGGTCTTCAATTGCTTCCTAAATGTCTTCAGTGTAGCCTGCGAACGTAGAGGAAGCGGCAAAGTGTTCCACGACAATAAGAGAGCGCTCTTCCCCCCATTTCACTTTGTATATTCTCGGGACCTTGACCTTTTGAGCCGAGCTTGACCTACGGTTCCTACTGGGGGTATACCAGGAGAACTGTTCCTGGAAAAATGTGGGACTGGTTGAAGGCCTTATGAATTATGCTCAAGGCTTTAAGGGAAATCCTTATTTCCACAGTAAGCCAGTGTAGCCTGTGCATTTGTTGAGATATCTGTACAAACCTTGGAACTTTCAGCAGCACTTTCGCCTGCCGTCTTGGTCCCTTCTGACGCTGCCGTCTCTCCTCAGCTTCTGGAAACAGGTAGCACCCAGGCTCCCTCCATTAAGCCAATCACAATGCTGCAATAGAGCATGTGATTGGCCTGGGCACCGTGGTTCGGCGCTCAGACAGGGAATGCGAGGCTGGGCAAGTTCCACCCCAGGCTGGGCAATGTAGCCTGGTGGGGAACATGCAAAGTGCGCATGACTGTTTGGCCGGACAAGCAGTCATGTGCATTTGGAGGGTGCAAACCACTTCTCGCCCTGTCCCACCCTAACTCAGCCCGTAGTGAAAAATAAAATGATAATAACTTTGTTATTATAATTGTATCTTTCCTTTTTCCTGCTTGAGCAGTGGGGAGACCCTCCTCCACCTTAGCGGAGGAGTAGCCACAGCTGAATTATACCAAACAAAGATTTTTGCCCTTACCAGTGTTCCATTGTATTCCACTCAAAGTGGTACTCATAATTTGTCTAACAATGTATGCACAAGAAAAGTTTCTCACCCAACTTAGAACACTTTATGAAATATACTTTTACTGAGAATAAAATGTACTTAAATATCGTTGATTGGAGTTTGGGACAGCGTGCGCAGGTAAGTGGATGTTTCATGTATGCAAAGCCACACTGGCACTCACCTCATTTGACATTTCCTTGTTGATGTTATATTGACTCTGAATGGTAGTTTGGTTTTGCACTGAGGTTGTATTTAAAAATATTTACTAAAGAAATATCATCCTGCACGTATATCATCTCCAAAATGAAATTTGCACTATGCGGTAGGTTACGCTTATGTTAGGATTTATAAGTGTATTATTCTAACTCCACATCTCTTCTTACCTTGACAGTATAAAGCAAGTTGAGATCTTGAGCCAATAAATATATTCTTTCGCGGAGTTATTACAGTTTTTTGTCCCTTCATTTTATTTGTCATTTTGGGTGGGGCAGAATTGACCAGTGACAAGGTAAGAATGGCAAAAGGAGTGAAAGGCTCTATGTAGATGAGATGGCCTTTCTTATCTGTTACACAGCTAAATAAATCCCGCCCATGCTGAATTGGGCTGAATAAGAGGAAGTTCTTCTGTGACAAGGTGGTCCACAAAATGGAATGTAAGACTTGTAGTGCACAACGTACATCACCCTGGGATGGCATCCTGTGCCATGAGCTAGACCTGGGAGATGACCTGTCAGTGGAGGTGCTACAGAAACCATCACCTGCGAGGCATACATAGTAGAAGATAGTGGTCAACTTTTTTTTAGTTATGTTTCATCTTCTTCCTAGTGTCTGTGTGTCTCAAAGTCCCAATCCCTGTCCCAATGCCCCAATCATAGTGTCTCAGTGTCGCAGTGAGATGTTCTCAAGAGAATAAGTGACAAAGGGGAGAATGTTATTTTATTTTTATTTATTCTTTGTTTTTATTATACAGCTGAGCTTACAGAACCCCCTCAACTTCATGGTAATGTGCAGAAAGCATGCAATATACCCATACCCATATACCCATACAGTTAATCTGCTAGGTGGTCGGCTCAGACTTGACAAGCATGTATGTGATGGATTCCTACATCCAGTTATCTAAGGCATGCAAGTACAGAGCAATTGTAACATCGACCTAGGTCTTTGTCAGTGTTACCATTAACTTGTTCTCCAGCTAGTTAGAAAAGTTAAACTTGAAGATGACTCCAAATATCTTTGGGCCCAGATTAGAATGGCACTAGTTCCTAGATCATTTCCAAGTGCTGGTTACAATAGGTAATGTGTAGTGCCATCAATGGAGCCAGAGGAATAGTGAACCAAATCATGGTTGATATTCACAAAATCTCTTGTCAGAAGTCACAAATCATAAGACATAGCTATGCTAAATGAAGAAACCTGTTGCAGACAATTCCACATCTGGCACATTTAGCCTCTTCTCAAAGGCCAAGCTTATGTAAAGTTTCAGGGATGTAATAAACTCTGTGAATTAATTAAGTTCACATATAATGGTAATGAAATGCACCTCAAAGCTTAAGAAAGATAAATGAGCCTATCATCTCAGGGCCAACAGCAAACCCAACTTTTCTTTGAGGGTTAATCCTCTGTAATATATATATATTTTCCTACCCACTATTGGCCCCTTTTCCTATACATACCATTTGACACTCTATTAGTTCTACTTCTAAGTGCTGCCTTAATGGATAATCAGTATATTTTGAGCCCCTCTATTCACAACCATTACCAGAGGAGTTATTAATTTTACTTTGAAAGTGGAACTGTCGGAAAAAGGATCTTTGGTAGATGAAATAGTCATGGCAGCCCAAGTTCCTCTGGAGGTCAATGGTCTACCGAGAGCTTGATGGGCAGTTGCGTCCCCACAGCAGCTACAAAGGGGTGAGCCCTTGCCAGAATCACACATGTTACATTGCCAACGTTGTGTGTTACACGCAGGCATTTCCCCATCAATTCTGGGGGTGAACCATGTATGACACTCAAGGTGAGTCATTGTTTGTATAGGTCTGTGTGACGGGGTGCTGGGTGAACCCCGTAATGATCTGGAGTGGTGGTCCGCCGCTCCCCTCTCACCGTGCACATTGTCCCCACAGCTACCCGAGACCGAGTGGAGCGAGAAGAAAGACGAATACTGGACCCCTCCTGAAATGGGACCCGGCTCCTTTACTTGGAACGAGCCGAGTACGTCAGCCACGCCCCTGCTCTACGGAGCAACGTCAAAAAGCGGAAGCACTGATTCCTCGGCGGACGGCGTTTCCCTCGAGGAGGACTGTTTGCGGATCGGAAGGAGCAACGCGAGTGAGACCGGGAAGGAGGACGAGCTACAGACGTGCCCCGCTGTGGTCGACAAGCCAGGAGGCCAACGTTACGGCGCTTCGCCCTGCCACGGTCCCGAGGGAGGAACGTGGCTTGACAAGGTACGGGGCCGGGTAGCAGGGTGGGTTGGACGTAGTAGCGTCCATACTGAATAGTTACCGCCTCGGAGAGTACCTTGTATCCCTTGTGCCCTTACCCTCACGAGCACTACGAGCACTGCGCTACGTTAGATGATTCACTTGCACTTGACTTCCTTCACCCCCCTTCCTTAAAAGCTGTACGTATTGGACGTCCCAGTAACCTTAGTCTTCTTGCCTGTCTTTTTGCTTTTGGGTGCCGGTGGACCTGTCGTGCAACGCCTTTCTGCAACGGGGAGAAGAAACCAGTCCGAAGCCCCATTGGTCCTTTGGTGTAAACGGCGGATGTGTCCCAAACCCCACCTTTATTTTGCTGAACTCTTTGAAAGACTGATTTCCCATACCGGATTGCTACTTCTGTTATGCAGAAGAAGACTTATATCCCAATAAAACCTTCTTTAAAGTCCTTACTCAAAGCCCCTACGTTTGTCTTTACTCCTAACTCTGATAGAATAGAAGGGCTAGAACAACAAGAGGAACCCCCCCTGGGACAGTCTGGTAGTAGGTTCATACTGCTGTGCCTATTGTCTTTATGACCAGGAACAAAGTAGAGTCCAGTCCACTACCAATTTCAATTTTTTAGAAGAACCCCGGCTGAGTGAAGTGATACATCAGCTCATGTTTTTAGTTGTTCGAGGATGACAATTGTACCACAAAGGAAAGTTGTCTTCCTTGTGTAAGGAGTGATGTTCCCTCACTACTGTCTCTCATGTGGTGGTGGCCCTATTACATGTGGCATGACATACGGTACACAGTGTATGCAGTGACTACACAATACTTTCCATTGGTAAGTTGTGTTTCAACAGTGGCATGAGTGTGCAAACATCACTGGTCCCATCAGCGTTAGTACCTGCAACAGGAGGCAAGTGCCCAATGTACACTTGCCTCCTGTTAGGTCAACTGAGAGGAAAACCTCCTCTCACAATTAGAGCACCTTAGCGTGTGCTTCACATAAAGCTACTGACAACATGGAAGTCCCTTATTTCACCCCATCACCTATGTCCTGACGAAAGCCAGTTTTATAAAAAAAGGCCTGGCTGAAACTAGTTGACCACACTGGACGTGGGAGACCATATGTCTCTCCAACCACCCCCCAAAGCCTTGTTTTTTAACTCTGCCTAGGGCCCACTAATAAATTAATCTCCTGGGACCTCTATGACAGCATTTTAGCCTCACTCAAAACACTTTACCTACACACTCACTTAACAAAACCTGCTCTGCTGTAATCAGGCGTCGTAGCACACCTGAGGCACACTCTGTGCCTCAGGTGGGGCCCGATGATGAAGCATGCCACCAACTAGGTTGGTGGGTGAGGGCCTTCATAAAAACCAATTGTTTTTTTTCTCAAACAGACACATACAACATATACACTACCAATGTAGCTAGCTCCTCTAGTTCCTCTCTCTCCTTTTGATCCTCAATAAGGAGAAGGGGCCCACATCACTGGGGACACAGCTAGTCACATTGGTACTGGATGTGAGACGTCAGACACAGAGGGACCCAGTAGCCAGGAGGGTTAAGAGGAGTGCCAGAGAGGAAAGCAGTTCATCATCATCATCATCAAAGTCATCCTTCAGAGGACACTCCTGATGATTAGTCCATCTACATCCTTGTCCGCCACCACCCTCCCTGTTGTTCCCCAACCAGTTGCCCGGCCCGCTCCCCTAAGAGGGGAGCCATCTCCTTCACCCTAGGCACCTCATCCCCTGCCTATGTTACCCCTGCTGCCCTGAGTAAGAAGGCTATTGACCTCCTGAGGACCATCTCTGTGGGCCAGATGGCACTCCTGAGTGTCATCCTGAGGCAAGGCAACCAGCTGACACAGATGGTGGCCTACCTGTAAGGCATTCACAGTGAAACGTCTGGCCGTCAGAGGTCTTTTCAGGCTCTGGTCTCCTACCTCACGGCAGTCATCCACCTATTCCAATCTTCCACCCCAAATCCTGCTTTTTCCCCCTCCAAATTCTCTATCCTGTATGAGGTGAGGAAATTCAGGAGAGGGGGCGATTGGGTAGGCCGGTGCCCCGTGCTGAGGTTTTCGCCTGCCGTGTCCCGGACTCGTGATTCAGCCCACAGCCAGCCGCCAGGATTTAATCAGGCGCTGCCCCGACCGGACAGGACCGCCTACCCAATCACCCCCTCTCCTGAATTTCCTCACCTCATACAGGTGCCACACTCGCAGTCACCTTTGGACCGACTAACGCGGATCCCATCTCTACACCCCCACCATCTCCACCTCGTATCGCCGTGCCATCGGCACGCCTACCTGGTGCCTCCATGTTCTAATGCCCTCACGGCACACCAATGAATTGACAACCCTGTCCTGAAGACGACCCCAAGTAACGAGGGTCGAAACGCCGTCGACACCACAGCGCAATTGTTGGGAGCAACTCCTCTGCTTTGCTCATATTCAAATGAAAATGCCAAATAATGAATGCTAATGTAGATATTTATTACCTGTATATATTTTCATCATTGTTCACTTCACGCCGTTCACGCTGTTCACTCTGCTCACTTGCGTCGTCACTTTTTATTCACTTGTATATATCACTACACACCAAGTGCCTTCGGGTTGTCATAAGATTCCTTCTGTACAGTGCTGCTTTAACTGTATATCCTTGTGCAATTCCGTTTGATGTAACTTTGGCGATTAACAGCCTTCAAACATCCATATTGAGTCTCCTTGTTTCTTACCTATGTAATGCAGCTTGCATGCATGTTTAACTGTCCTTTGAAGTGAAACCTGTTGGAACATTGTTTCTTTACATGTGTATTTTAAATACAGCACATCCAAAGTGTCGCGAGGACATTTAGCGCAGGTGCAAGAAAGCTTCCGCATCGATGCCGCTGAGTCAGTTTCTTGTAAACGAAGCCATCAGTCCGTAATGGGAGCATTCTCCAAACCCCTGCCCCACCCCCTTCCTGATACCCCAGCACCAAAATCCAGCAGGCTTGTTCTCTGGGCCTTAGATTTAAATCAAACCCTGTGATTGTTCTCCTTTATGATGTAGTCCTTAACAATTGTAAAGCATGGTTTTCTTGACTAGCACCAGCCCATCTTAGATTAGCTTCCCAAAAAAAACATCTGAAGAAAGCATTTCATGGGGAGGTTTGTAATTTTCAGTACTGTACAGTTTTCTTTTTCAGATCTGGAAAATGTTGTCCGTGAGCATCGGCTAACAACTTACTCTAGCAGTAAAACGTAATTCTGGGGACTTCTTTTTCTTCCAACTGATTAAACCATTTAGCAGTTATTGACATTCCCGATGTTTTGCCTGTAATTTAATTACATTTTTTAAAGCGAAAACCCATCATTTCTGTTGTATGCTGCTTGTGGGCTTCTCAGCACGCAAGCTTCTAAGAACATAGAATGTTCTATTGGTGTTTTGGGTCAGTTGGGGCTGGACTGTTCCTGTGGGCAGTCGGTGGTTGTTTAAGCTGCTCCATCCTTCTTGGAAATAAAGATAATCCTGAGACATATACTCGCTGTGGACCTGTCATCCTTCCAACATATTGGCGACGAGGGAGCGACCTACAGGAGTTCAAGAAATTCATGAAGGAACAGCATTCACTTAACGCTCCAGTCAAAGTAAGATTTTTAATACTTATTACATGTGCCCTGATAGCACCAGCGGCTGTTTATGTCTGGGTGGAGGCTATGTCAGAGGACAATATTTTGGGTCTAGTTAAAACCTATATAAAGTGTGGGTGGCCTGAAGAAAGGAAATTATCAGGCGAATTGGGTTCATTTTTTAAGGTTAAAGATGAACTTATGTGTACCGACAACATTATCACCAGGGGTGACAAAATCATTCCCCCTGTTTCAGTCAGGGAAAAATTGATCAGGATTGCTCACGAGGGCCATATGGGCATGTCTACCACCAAGAGGCGGATAAGGGAGTACTATTGGTGGCCCACTATGGATGCCTTGGTGGATAGATGGGTCAGGAATTGTCAACCTTGTTCTAATAGTGACAAAAGTGTAAAACCATTGTCCTCCCCTATCACTCCCATTGAGTATTCGGAGGGGCCTTGGAGAAGGTTAGGGATTGATATCATTGGTCCCTTAAATTTACCTGGGTGTAAAGAGGTTTACGGATTGGTTTTGATCGACTATTTTTCGAAATGGCCAGAGGTGAAAATTGTTGAAAGAATTACCTCTAGTCAGGTTATTGATTTTCTTAACAACGTTTTTAGTCGTGAGGGTCTGCCTTCTGAGATCATTACTGATAATGGTACGCAGTTTATTAGCAGTGAGATTGAATTATTTTTTAAAGAACATGGTATTTCTCATAAGAGGGTTTCTAATTATAATCCTCAAGCAAATGGTCAGACCGAGCGTTTTAATAGAGTTGTTAAAGAATCCATTCAGTTAGCTGTTAAGAATAATTTGAATTGGAAGAAAGCATTGTATGCCACTTTGCTTACTTATCGCACCTCACCCAATTCTGTAACAGGGTGTTCTCCCTTCGAGTTATTAAGGGGTCGCAAAGCGGGATCAAAGCTTTTACCTTGGTGGTTAAAATCTGATGACTCTGCTGTATCTGGGTTCAATGTCAACAAGATGAGAGAACGTGTTAAAATTTACCAAGAGAAAATGTGTAAAAATTCTGCGAAAGGGGTTTCACGCTGCAAAATCAAAGTTGGTGATTTCGTGCGTGTGAAATTTGGAAGTTCACTTGTCAAGAATTGGGCTAAGTGGTCCGATCCTGTTAAAGTGATTGAAGTATTCAGTAAGGCTGTACGTGTTGAAGGGGGGGAAAATTTGGAATTTTAGACGTGTGTCTGTTGTTAGATCTGATAGGTTGTTAATGAATTCTAAAAATTCTTCTTCTCGTATTTATGTTGAGGATAATGAACAATTGTTTTTGGATGATTTTAATGCCATGCAAACCTCACAAACGTCTTCACCTATTGTTACAGATGTACCTGTTGTTACCTCCCTTGGTCCTCAGGATTTTGTCAACAACACTGATGCCTCATGTGATCAGGGTGTTGTCGAATTTGATCCTGTTGCTCAAGAAGAGTCTGTACAAAGAGTTGTAGATTCTGTTCCTAGAAGAGGTTTACGTGCTTCGCGTCCACCTGTAAAAATGAAAGATTATGTTTGTACTTAGTTTTTTTTTGTTTTTTAGGGGAGGGAGGTGTGTTGTATGCTGCTTGTGGGCTTCTCAGCACGCAAGCTTCTAAGAACATAGAATGTTCTATTGGTGTTCTGGGTCAGTTGGGGCTGGACTGTTCCTGTGGGCAGTCGGTGGTTGTTTAAGCTGTTCCATCCTTCTTGGAAATAAAGATAATCCTGAGACATATACTCGCTGTGGACCTGTCATCCTTCCAACAATTTCGTATACCACTACTGCAGAAAGCTAATTTCTTTGTCCTTTTGTTATAGGGTATTTTCTCATTTTCTCCTTTTCTTTAAGCCGTTACCTTGATGTGGCATTTTTTTGTATTGTTTGCTTTTACTTCACGGGTAAGCTACTCTTGTAGGATGAGGGTGATCGCCGGGTGCACTTTGCTCATTTTTCTGATGTAGGAAGGTAAACAGTGCAGAGCAATGTGTGAATCTCCATTTAACAGAACCGCCGTTACTGATTATTCAGGTAAGTGCTTGATTGGAGACGTACATGTCTTAACACTCTGCTTTTTCAAATAAATGCTCTCTCCAACTCCAGCATCCCTGTGGCAGCAAACATAAATCATTTACTCCAAGAACACTAGAATTGGTTTGTAACTTTGATTAACAGAACCTGAACGTGCAACTTGGATTTAATTGGTTATTGCAGGTGGATAGTATGTATTCTCTTTCTTTAGAAAGGAGTGCCTTTGGATGCACATAGGCCTCGTCCAAGTGGTTCAGCTACACCTGTGAGCAAAGTGGCAGAATAACCGAGCATATGAACACGAAGGGGCTTATTTACAAGCTCCTTGCGCGGCCGGTACACCTAAGAGTGAAGAGCAGGCCTATGTATCATTTTTTGGGGATAAATACTTATTAGCTTATCTCTCTCTCGTTCTCTCTCTCTCGCTCTCTCATCAAATCTTTGCTGGAAAGGAAAAATAATTACATGTGATCCAGCAACATTTGAGCCAAGGTATGTGTTATATCCTCTTAAGTGTCATTGTATGTAATCCAGACTAGCTGTCTCCTAGCTGCTCAGCCAGAGTGAGAGATGGTAACGGAATGTTGGTCTGACTGTGATGCGTGGAATGCCTGGGTGCCTTTGTGGATGAGTGCTGACAGCTGGTGACAGTTGGAGACTGGCTGAGCAGCAGGGAGGCGGCTCCTGGTGGGGCTGGAGTGAAGGCTGGCAACTGGAATATGGACTGTTGTACATATTTACTTGGAACCAATAAAGATGTCTACAAATCTCTACCTGCCTACCTGTGTCAACCTGTCATAGGGTACAACAGTATGGCAGTAGAACGGGGGCAGAGTCACGAGGGGCGGCGCCATGAAAAGCATAGGCTGACGGTCAACTTGTACATATATGTTTTTTTAAAACCTCTGCTGCAAAGAAATGAGCAACAAGGACAGACATGACAGTAAATCCGTTTTGGCTTATTTAATTGGTCACAAGCAAGCTACATTATAAAATATCTTTTCAGGGTTAAGACACCTACTGCAATGATTTTTGCACGCCAAGGATTTCCAGAGGAGAATACCGTGTAAAATAACTCTGGTGGTTAATGTACTTGCTGAAGAAATTTGTCTTTTGCCTTGTCACAGTTATCATAAAGTAGAATAAAACGTCAATGTGCCACCGTATAGAACTAAAAGAGGACCGCTGTGGCACAGCGGGCAGGGCGGCTGACTCTAGAGTACGTATTTCACAACTCCATCTCCAGCACCAGCAGCAGCTCAGCCCAGCACCATGTGACTCTGGGCAGTAGCTAGCCTAATCTCCCAGAAGGCCCCCAGCGCCTTGAGACCCTTAGGGGTGATTAGTTTGTGCTTTACAAATACCAGGTTTACGTTTACGTTTACGTTTACTAAACGAAACATGCAGATCACATACTGTAGATAGCTCAGTAGGTTCGGGCTCATGTCACAGAGGTACATTTGTCACTTGCAGTTCATAAATTGCATTATTTTATTATAGCACACTGAATGGTGAAGCAGCTTCAGGGAGCAGCATGAAAACAGCATAGCATTGGTTTAAAACCCTACTGTTTTTTTCAATCTTTCATTATTTTAAGGTATGTGGTGTAGCCGGGAGGGTCGGGCGGTCTGCCTTGGCGGCACCTTTTGGGGGGCTGCAGCACTTCATGTGAGGTGAGCAATTTTAGCGAGCACAAGGTAAGTGGTTTTAGTTTAAAAAAAAATTATTTTCCCTCATCGTTGTCTGTTGACATCCCCCCATCTCTTACCTGCACCGGCCGTCACTGGGTGGCAAACTCAGGGACTGCCCTGGGTGCCAAAAGCTCTAGCTACACCACTGTTTAAGGTAACTAAGAAGTGCACTTTTTGGTAGTGTTAAAGTCTTATTAGTGAAGACAGCCACCAACCACTACATTACACTTTTAAATCCTGACTGTTACTTCAGTAGCACGAGATCAGCTGTGCACAGAAATCGAGAAATAAATGTTGCCTGGAATCTTAATTGCAGAGCGAAAATGTGGGTATTATCATCAACTGCATTAACGAAACATTGAATTGTTAACATACACAGCCAATTTTACACTTATAACCTACATTGTGTAGAAAGTTATGTGATTGTCACTACATGTCCCATAATGTTATTCATCATTAGTTTATTTGTACATACCGATCAGGTGGGCAGGTTATCAAAAAACATTTTAATTAATCATTAATTTGCATATAAAGTGGGGAACGAAAAAATGGACAATGAATGTATTATTGCCAATTAATTTGCACATGGCACTTTTGGCTATGCACTTGACATTTTTTTGACACATTTTGCATGTGTAAGGTTTGAATCCACAATTCCAACGATCAGCTAAGACGAAAGGATTGCACAATCACAACTACGCTTTAAACAAAGGAGAAGGTCTGGATACTTTGGAAGGGGACAAAATTCCCTATATTAACACACTAGGGAATGATCATGTGTATGCAATGTTGAATTAAGCATTGGCATATAGCACCCTGAAGCCATACTCAGCGGAAAAAAGGACATACAATCATAGTTCCCAAATGCATTTGTAAGATCCACATGATCCTCAATGTTTCAAAAACATAACACAATACTACATTTCCATAAGAATGATTCAGGAAATGGTTTCGGTAACACAACTATGTATACAACATAGTGTATGGACTCTGTTATGTTTGGGGCTGGACTACCCCATGTCGAGGAATTATGTAGTGGTGTTCATGAGGTGGACCCCATGAATGTGTATATCATGGTCACGCTGTGACGTAATAAAAGCACCCAGGAACGGACCTCGTGGTTCCTTAGCCAGTAAAGTACCATATAGAACTGATGCCTCCTTTATTTGCATCACCGCAAGGCCTAGTATTTGTCAGATTAGGCCAGTAGAATGCTTGAGTAAGGTTACGTTTTAGTTAGCACTCGCCGCGCCATTTTCTCTTTCATGCGCCACTTTGGGTTAGTCGAAATGGATCTCATTCATTTCTGAGGAATGCCCTCTTGTAAGTTTTGTTTATGAAATGTTAAGTTCTGTTTCAGTAATGAGCAAACTGTTCATGTAAGCGCATAGCTTTCTCAATAGGTAGAGTCCCTCTCCCACTTGTCTGGTGGCGCGCCCAGGGTGAAACGACCTTGGATTGTGCTAGGTTGTGCAAGATACGAGAACAGAAACATTTTTTTTTGTATTTCACTGTCCAGCTACATCTGCTTGGAAAATTCCACTGTGGGCGTGTCTTTGTCCAACTATGAAATGTGCATAATGTATCTCTATGCTTGTTGATGTTAGTTCCCTCTGTAGCACTCCTAGCGACTGTACAGATGAGGCTCCACTTTGAGTGTATACAAATAGACAGTTGTTGGTTTGCATTCTCCACTGTCTGACAGACTCTTCATTTGGTATGGAAGGCTGAGAGGAGGTCATTTGTGGGGTCACTTCCTTCAATTGGTGCCCGAACAGCGACTCCTTCGGGTGTTGACCTATCCTGTTTCCCCGGACGGAGGGGATGACGAGGACATCATCAGGCCGGACGGACGGCTCAGGGATCCCTGCACAAAGGGTTTCTGTTACTCGCATCTGCTGCCTTTGTGGCACCGGAGGGTGCCTCGCCCAGCGGTCTTCCCGACTGGAGTCCTGAATGTTGAAACCCTTGATCTGACTGTTTGGTCTGAAGAGTCGGCAGTGGAGAACTGGTTAGTTTATACTTCTAACATCAGGTGTGTCTGTTTGGGTTCTATGTGGATATGGTACCATTGTGGTTTGAGTTTGTTTCAGTCTCAGGACTGTTTTGGTGAAAAGTGTTTGCAAATACCTTGCCAGGTAAAATAACGATTACATTTTTCTTTTGCCATGCCTGGTTTTAGCAAAATTTGGAGTTTGTGTTGTCGCTGTTGCTCTGAAATTGCCCAGCTAGAGGAATCTCAGCCTGAGCTTTCTCAAGGCAGTCCTAATTTTGATGTGAAACACGGCCTTGGCTTTATTATGTTTAGTACATTATGGCACAAATATACGAGGGACAATGCCGAGTTGCAGTAGTCTTTGACAGGCTCTTTTGATAAACAGAAGATTGGATTTTTACAAGAACAGTTGTTTAAGAGGCGTGGTAGACAATGGATGTGTGACTTCCTTCGAACTTCGCAGAAGGAGGCCAAGCAAAGGTGGTTAAAAATGGAAAAAGAAGCAGGGAAAGGAAGGATGCAAACATTGACACAGAAAGCTGTTGCATATGATAGAGGGAAACAGGAGCCAGGAATAGAATGTGAGGATAGGAGATTTTGGTTGCATATTGACAAGTCCTATATGGCTAAAGAGGAAGACGAAAGTTTTGTATAGGAGTTGTTGGATACTCGACTCCTGCCTCCTTATGCCCCACAGAGCATATATCCCATTGTTCCATTACAGCCACAGCAGCACGAATCGGCCGTTCCAGTTACCCCATATCTAAGGCTGTTATACCCACAGCTCTAGTTACTGTGCCCCCCTCTTTCTCTCCCCTCACCATCTTTGACAACTGTGACCTCTATTACACCCATTGTTCCAAATCCTGTGCCCTCAGTTCTACCTACTACTCCTATTACTCCTCCTCCTGCGGTTATTCATCCTCCGCTGTTTTTGGATGCTGATACACCTGTACGTAGTTTTGAAGACAGGGATTTGGTGATATTCAGGGAGCGAGTAGGCCAGTTAATGCAATCTGGAATAGGGGAGGATGAGAAGAGGGTAATCGCGAGTCAGGCAATGCGATGGGCTCGCAATGCAGTTTATAGCGTTGAAGATATTTGCCAAGTTGTACGTGATTTTGAGCCTTTTTTACAACAGCATGTCCTTCAACATATGTCTGCTACATTGACTGACCTTTGGCACACACACATTGAATTGGAGGCTCCCCAAATATTCTTTGATATTAGAGACCGCGTTATTGTTACTGACTTAGCGCCAGAACAAGTGTTTGGTAATATTTCTATCATAGTCTCTTATAGAGGTCGATTGTATGAAAAGAGTGCTACCCAAATAACTCAGTTCCCTATGTGTGAAGTCCACTCAATTTACCATCCAGAAATACCTTTGTTGATGGACCAGTGTGGTACGGTCACAAGACCGGCTGTGGCTGCCGGCTTTCAGGAACAATGGGTTTATACTCCATGGAAAAGGAGTGAAGTTTAGCCATAATAATGTTTCTGTAGGTTTTTTAGGAATACCGGCCGTAAGTCCCATTTTGCGCCCCCTTGCCCTTACTCTTAGTCCGTTCACTGTGGAGTCTCCCTTTAACTTCTGATTGTGGTGAGAATCTGATGGGTTTGGACTTGTTAAAAAAACTTGCATGCTACTATTTATTGCTCTCCTGCTGGTGTTTATATTACAATGGGTCCAGACGTGAGTACTAGGCAGTGTTTGTCTCAAGATGCGCCCCTTCCAGCTGAGTTTGATCAGGTGTCATCCACGTTATGGGCAACTGGTGATACGGATGTGGGTTTATTGCATATACCTCCAGTTTCTATACAGGTTAGGGACAATGCTATATTGCCTCGCATTCCACAGTATAAAATTCCGCAGTCAGGTGAGAGGCCTTACTTCAGATTGTCCAAGATCTTATATGTAAGGAAGTGGTCAAAGAGAGTGCTGGCAATATCTGTAATAGCCCTATTCTTACGATTCCTAACAGGGCACCCTCAGATTCTTCTGATGTTATAGATGATGTGTATCGTTTTGTGATTGATTTGCAAGATGTTTATAAAATAGTGGTTCCGCAGTTTCCCGGGGTTCCTGATATCACTACGCTTTTAACAATGATTCCATGTACTGCTAAGTTCTTTTATGTTATTAATTTGAAAAATGCATTTTTTAGTATTCCCATACACCCAGATAATAGGTATCTGTTTGGCTACACCTTGGCCAGCAGAAGCTTTAGATTCTGTCATGCTCCTCAAGGCTATACGGAGAGTCCTAGTATCTATAGTCAAGCACTAACGAGTTGGTTGTATTCACTATCGATTTCCCCGGGTAATGTATTGGTGCAGTATGTCGATGATCTGTTGCTTCTGATATGGAACAAGGTTGCAAGGACAGTACAGTGAAGTTGTTGTTACATTTGGCACATCATGGACATAAGGTATCTCTTTCTAAATTTCAGTATTGTGGACAGGAGGTTACCTATTTAGGTCACCTACTCTCGAAGGAAGGTAAGAGGTTGACTCCTGAGCACATTAGTACCATTGTTACAATGCCCATTCCACAAAATCAAAAAGGTGTACATGCCTTTATAGGTATTACTGCCTACTGTCGCCAGTGGATTCTGAATTATTCTTTATTAATCACACCTTTACTTGCTTGAACAACAAAGGCAGTGCATGAGCCTTTGCCTTCGCCACAGAGTGTCAGCAATCTTTTGCGGAATTAAAAAATGCACTTTGCTCAGCTCCAGTGCTTGGCACATCTAACTATAGAAAACCGTTTATGCTTTATGTTCATGAGATGGCTGGTTGCGTGCTTTTGGTCTTGACTAAAAAGTTTGGAGATAGACAGAGGCCTTGTGCTTATTTTTCTGCTGTGCTTGACCCAGTTCCTAGGGCCCTTCTGAGCTGTCTGAGAGCGGTCATGGCTGTGGCCACTTCAATCAGGCAATCGGCTGGACTCGTACTTGATACAGACCTCACAGTTATGGTACCCCATGCTGTGGATACACTTTTGAATAAGACAGAGACACAGCACCTCACCAGTGCACATCTTACTGGCTATGAATTGACATTGTTTGCTAAGCATATTATGATCAAAAGATGTGCCACTCTCAACCCAGCCACTTTACTACCACTCGCTTCTGAGATTGATGCAGTTGACTGCATTTTCCAGACAGAGGAAGAGATGAAAGGATGGGTAGACCTGCATGATGTTCCCTTATCTGACCCCCAAGGAGAACTATATGCAATGACTCTTGTTCTAAAATACCAGATGGCACTACCACTGCAGCTTATGCTAGCACTACGTTGCGTACAGTGGTAGAGGCATCACCAGTTCCCTATCAGTTGGCCCAAGCCCCTGAGCTTGCTGCCCTTATAAGAGCTTGGGAATTGAGTGAAGGGTTGGTTGCTAATGTTTATACAGATAGCCAGTACGCATTCAGGATTTCCCATAATTTTGGTCGACTGTGGGAGGATAGAGGGATCCTTATTTCTCATGGTAACAGGATACAAAATGGACACCTCATATTGCGATTGTTATCTGCATTAACGCTTCCTAAGAAATTGCCATTAATTAAATGCAGCACCCATAAAAAGGTTACTGATGAAGTGGGTAGAGGAAGTGCATTTGCAGATCAGATAGCCAAGGAAACAGCTAGAAGTAAAATGAAAAGAATGTTTGTTGGAGGTCCAGCCAGATGGGTTCCTGAAGTTACTATGTTTGAAAATACTATGGAGAGTGTAAAAGAGATACAGAGGGAAGCCACGATAGAGGAATTAGCGATGTGGCAGGAAAGTACAGCACAGTTAAATGAGGAAGGATGTTGGATTGATAAATCTGGGGAACAGAAATGGATGTTGCCTGATGTATACGTACTTCCTGTGGTTACTATGGCCCATGGTCAAGCCCATATTAGTGTGAAAGGCATTTGTACATTTGTACCCCCGTTTGGCATAATGATAACATTTCTAAAACAGCTGCGCATTTGGTGAAACATTGCATTAATTGCATGAACAATTATCTAAGGATGGGTACCCCTACACCGCCTGGTAATTTTGCACTGCCTACTTTTCCATTTGAGGTCCTCCAAATGGATTTAATTGAATTAGAACAATGCAATAATCTTAAGTATGTTTTATTGGTCACAAGTGCGTTCAGTACATGGGTTGAGGCTTACCCCACTAAAGACAATACAACTATTACAACTGCAAAAGTACTCCTTAAAGAGTACTTTCCTCGCTTTGGTTTGCCCCGAGTTATCACACATTAAACAGACATTTCATGCTGCCAATCTTCCGCAGTCAGCTGGCCTTGTTGAGAAGTACAACGGTACTCTCAATCTGAAATTGGCAAAAATCCAAGAAATGACTGGGTTGCAATAGACAGATGCTCTTTCATTAGCTCTTTTGTCAACTAGAACTACAGCACACCCTAGAACTGGGTTGTCTCCTTTTGAGGTGGTCTTTGGGCGCCCAGCGAATGTTTGGGATATCCCCCGACCTAAACGCTTCTCTGCGATTGAATATCATGTGTTGCTTGATTTTCTTGGCCAGTTCACAGAAAACTTGTGTTCTATTTATCAACTGGTGTACGACTCCCTACCTCCGAAACCTGAGGGACCGGGCAATGACATCCAGCCTAGAGACTGGATATTGATAAAATAATTCCAGCGGAAGAAAAGTCAGGAGCCCAGATGGAAAGGTCCTGAGCAGGTTCTACTGGTTACTCAAATGGCTGTGAAAGTTGCAGGTCAGAAGAATTGGGTGCACAGCACCCTCTGTAAGAAGATACTGTTGGCCAGTGGGTTAAGGAAGGAGTAGGGTATGTTGAATGTGAGCAAGTGCCCAGATTTGTTCCTTTCGGTGACACTCAACTTATTTGGACTTGAAAGGATGAGGAAAATTATGATGTTTTGAACAAGGCTGTCCCACCAGTGATTCGAGCTATCCAGGAGCCTTTGTTCTCTGATCATACAGTGCCTAGGGCTGCCAGGTACGATGTACGTCCTCAGACGAGGACCACCGAGCCTAAGGAGGAAAAAGATTAGGGATGGACTAGGGATAGGTAGGAAAGTGTTGAGTAGCAGTACCAATATGGGATCATGAGTGCCTGAAATTTTGCATCTGCTTTGTTGTGTTGTTTGAACATTAGTTAGGAAAGCATACTCTTAGGGTATACCACCTTTATCAATGTGGGATAGATTAGGAAAGAGCTTAGGATGGAGCAAGCTCCACTGCCAGTGGTGAAGAGCGCCAACTGATTGATGGACGATAGGAGCCTGTACCAGTGAGGCTCAGACAGACACTGGGAAAATTCATATCCTCTTATCATTTCCTATTATTCTTCATTTTGGCAGACCAGTTGATGAGGAGGAGCAGCCCATTGTTCCAAGACAACGTCGTCTAATATGGCCTATTCAAAGTTAAATTATTTGTGTCATTGCTTTGGTAATAGTGAAGATGACAATATGGGTGTGTTATGGTTTTTGGAGGATGTATATGATGTACCCATGCTTGATCTGAGTGCTGAGATTCTTTGGGAATGGGACTGCTTGTTATCCTATTGGTTCTGTTGCTAGCCTTTGGATAGCATGTCCCTTGTCACTTGTTAATTATATATACACCCGGCCACCAGATTTCGTAGAAGTCAAGGGTATGTTTGGACTTGGTTACCCAGGGCCATGTCTATATTATAGAATGCCACAGAGGGAGGGTTACCCTAGGTGTGACAACAGCACATATTGTGATCATTTTGATATGGAAGAACAAAATGTAACACTTGTGGGTTGGCATTAGAAAGAGATAACTGTACCTCGAAAAGCTGGTTACTATGCTACTTGTTGTCCAATAGTGAATTTTACAGATACCTCTTTGTATATTAATTGTTTTGTAACAATATTATACAAGCAGACATTTTCCCTTGAGCACGAATCTGATCCAAATACACTTGGGATTAATTCCAGGTATTCTGCAGAAAATTATGAGGGACCGATGTATGCACATCCTTGGTTTTATTTCCTGAACAATGGGACTTATTCTAATGTTTATAATGGGACTGACGACGTGGTTCTTGGGATAGTGTTGCCTTTAGGTGTCCCATGTAAGGACATCGAGCCGAAAAAGAGATGGGTGAAGAGAGCATTAACGAAGGAGTTTTCTGAAGGAGTCACCGAGTTAGAAGTGAATAGCTATAGTAATGGTATCACATTTGGATACATCTTGTCTTCCTTATTAACCTTGAGTGGTAAGGCTATGGCCAGAGAAGAAAAAGCCAGGGAATATTTTGAATGTAAATTACATATTCTGTCCAATTCTACAGTAGCAGCTTTGAGAGATATGACTACCCAATTGGAAAGTATGTGGGTGTATTCAGAACGGATCACTGAAAGAATATCGACGGACAGAATATCGACCATCAAAAATATCGTTGAGAAAATATCGACAGTCAAAATATCGAGTTTCTATCTACAAACAGGTAAGTACAAAAATATCGAGTTAAAAATATCGTTTACAAAAATATAGTTGTAAAAAATATCGTATTTACTAAAAACAGTGTTAAATTAAATTAATATTAATAATTAATTACTAAAATATACTTAAAATTACTTAAATTAATTTATAATAATTAAATAATTAATGAAAGTTAAATAAATATTTTTTTATTTCATATTTATTAAACATATATATATAGTAATAAAATATAATAAAATAATACCCAAAAACTGAAAACTGACCCTGAACCCTAAAAATACCCCTTTACCCAAAAACTAAAAACTGACCCTGAACCCTAAAAATACCCCTTTACCCAAAAACTGAAAACTGACCCTGAACCCTAAAAATACCCCTTTACCCAAAAACTGAAAACTGACCCTGAACCCTAAAAATACCCTTTTACCCAAAAACTGAAAACTGACCCTGAACCCTAAAAATACCCCTTTGCCCAAAAACTGAAAACTGACCCTGAACCCTAAAAATACCCCTTTGCCCAAAAACTGAAAACTGACCCTGAACCCTAAAAATACCCCTTTACCCAAAAACCCAAAACTGACCCTGAACCCTAAAAATACCCCTTTACCCAAAAACCCAAAACTGACCTTGAACCCTAAAAATAAAAACGATATTACTTCACTTACCTTAAAAACGATATTACTTCACTTACCTTAAAAACGATATTTTGGCTGTCGATATTCTGTCCTGTCGATATTTTCTCCAAACGATATTTTGGAGTCGATATTATGTCCAAACGATATTTTGAAGTCGATATTATGTCTGTGCACCATTCAGAACAGACTAGATATGCTGTAGATTTTATATTGGCTAAGTCTTTTGGTGTTTGCGCTTTAATTGGCGATCAGTGTGTTATTGGGATAAACATTTTTGAGAAAAACATAACACAACACATTCTAGACATAATCGAAAATGTCAGGGGCAAAGAAAGCGGAAATTAGAGTTGGTCTCTTTTTGGTAATTGTGGTTGGATACTTCAGCAGCTGATTTATCTCGTAGTGGTGTTGGTACTATGCTGCATCCTTATTCAGTGTCTTCCTCTTTGTTGTTCTTATTGTGCTTCTGTTTTCATGCTCAAACAGAAAATATCAGCTCATGTTATAAATGCCGCCATGATGTTGCAGAGCGATATTAATGATCTAATGCATATTGATGAAGGAATATTCGAGGATTCCTCTCTGCCTGCTGTACCCCTCTCTAATGATGAGTCAATGGAATGCTCATAATTCCATTTTATATGCATTTCGCTTCTTATGTTTCATTGATTTTTCGATACGTTGTTATTGTTTTAGTATTATTGCATACATATATTAGTTTTATTTATTTATGCTTATTAGAAAATATTCTTAGCTCATGCTAAAAAGGAGGGTTTGTTAGATTAGGCCAGTAGAATACTTCCATAATGTTATGTTTTAGTTAGCATTCGCTGTGCCATTTTCTCTTTCAGGCTCCATTTTGGCTATTCAAAACTGATCTCGTTCATTTCTGAGAAATGCCCTTTACAAAGTTTCACTTCTGAAATGTTAAGTTCAGTTTCAGTAATGAGTAAACTGTTCATGTCAGCGCAAAGCTTTCTCAATAGATAGAGACCCCCTCCCGCTTGTCTGGTGACAGGCCCAGGATAAAACAACCTTGGACTGTGCTAGGTTGTGCAAGATACGAGAACAGAAACCTTTTATTTGTATTTCACAGTCCAGCTACATCTGCTTGGAAAATTCTACAGTGGGCGTGTCGTTGTCCAACTATGAAATGTACATAATGCATCTCTATGCTTAATGATTTTAGTTCCCTCTGTAGCACTCCTAGTGACTGTACAGATGGGGCTCCACTATGAGTGTATACGAATAAACAGTTATTTGTTTTGTTCTCCACTGACTGGCAGACTCTTCACTTGGTGCAGAATGCTGTGAGGTGGTCAGTGGTGATCCGGGTGGCCGTAGCGGGTCACTTCCTTCATGTTCAAGGCCTCTGTGGCAACAGAACAACTAGTGACGAGGGAGTACTTGCCCGCCCACCCTCATGATCAAGCTCCCATGTGTGGTGATCACCTTGCTCCTGCGGGTCGACCGCAAAGCATTTCCTGCTGCTCCACTGCCTGTGCTGCGGCCTGCTACTGCTGGCTCGGCTAACCCCTTGCGCCTGCACTGGGCAGTGCACACGCGCATCCAGCTCAAGTTTCTGCTGTGAAAGAAAAAGTGTGCTCTCTCATTCCCCTGGTCTCCTACATGCAGCAGTGTCTGTGAGGCTGTGCTTTTCCCACGGACCATTCCTGTATCAGAGTGCCTCACAGGAAGGGTGTCGGTCGAGAAGTGCTTCTTTCTTGCCCACAGAACTGTTTACCCTTGCATCTGCAGGCCATACCCGAGGGGTGCCTGTCGACTTTCCACAGCACTCGTTGTTCCCATGCCTTGGTGATCTTCTTCAGACGTGGAGCGTCTTCTGACCTGCTTCTCAGCACACCATCTGACTGTCTGGTGAGCCATACTGGGAATATATGCTACCTCCTGCCTGCAAATGTGGTGATCAACTAACACTCACCACAAGCAAGCCTGCTCAGCACATTGGATACTGAACCCCCACCATTCTGTGCAGGTGGTCAACAGTCCACGCTCCAGCAGCCCTGGGACATGTGCACCACACCAAATGGCATGCCTACTGCTTGTTTGGCTCCATTTCACGCCCTCCTACACCTGCTTCTCCTCAACTACTTTGCCAGAGGTTGACATTCACTAAGTCACCTTCACCCACGACAGTGGTTTGACCACTGTTCCATTTACACTAGCCCACTGCTGCCCTCATCGTGGCCTCCATACCGGCTCTCGAACCGTTTGTAGTGGATGGGCCCCCACCTGCTCAAGCAGGGAGATGGAAGGACTGGGTCGAGTGGCTGGAGACCTATTTTGCGGTGGCGGAGCTGGAAAATGATAGATAGCCTCTCATGCTTGGGAGGGGCTGCTATCCATGAAATGGGGAAGTCTGTTGCCGAGACCGGCCCTCCATTCACCTACACTACATTAAAACAGGCTTTGACTGCCCATTTTTAGCCTCTTGACAATCCTGACTATGAGAGGTTCTTGTTGTGCCAGGCACATCATCTACCTGAAGAATCTATGGATACCTTTCATGCTTGCCTTAAAGACTTAGCCAGTACCTGTACATTGCCCAATGATAAAATATGTGTGCCCAATTCATACATGATTGTTCTCCCATCAAGCTCAGAGAGAACTGTCTCCAAGTTCCATGGCTGTCCATAGCAGACATGCTGATGATGGGTCATTCCAAAGAACTTTCCAAAATGCGCGCCACACAAATGGAAGCAGCTTTGCAACGCCAGGTTAATGCAGGGAATACACACAAAAAGAAACCCCATCCCAAATCCAACTTGACTCCCAAGAGGGGTTACGGATGTGGAGGGTCATATCCACACCAAGGACCTTGCCCAGCTCACAGAAAATGGCGTTTGGCATGCAACAAAACAAACCATTATACCCAAGCATGCCGTTCATCCACACCCAAAAAGGGACAGAAACTCAAAGTGATCAACGCAATGCAGTCATCCACTATGCCATAAGATGAGGAGGACATTGACGATGATGATGAGCCTGAAGGAGCTGTTTATGTCATCCATGCACCGCAACTCAGTCAATATCCGCGGAGACGCATTCCCAAGTGTAACATCCTTCTTGCAGGCCATCAGTTGCCGGCGTTATTTGACACAGGAGCTACGATTAATATCTTTGCACAGGATGTCCTAAAGACATTACCTTTTTAACCGGTCTTACGCTCCATCTCCACCCAGGTTTTTGGAAATGGATCATCCACACCACTCCCGCTAGCAGGTGTTTTTATGACAGAAATAGCTCATGAGTCTCACTCAACTCGTGTCAAGGTGTACATGACCAAAAGAGGTTCTTGAATGCTATTAAACTGCCAGGTGGCAGGGGGGCGTGGCCAACCAGGCGGTGAAATGGCCGCTCTGTGAGCGCGCTCCGCCGGCTACACAGATAAATCCTTCCATAATCCTTCTCCAGGACCCAGAAGTGCTTCAACATAACAACGCATTGGTGGAAGACGCTTACCTCCGCCTCCGACCCGAGTTTGGTGCATGCTGTTAGCCGCAGGACACGGATGCAGCCTCCCGTACCTTTGGCGACCTGCACTCCTTGAGAGACCCCGCCGCTGTGGAACCGCCGCCGGGCTGCACTTCCAACTGAGGGCCGGGGATTGGCGGGCCCTCCGGAGCCCGGGCGAGGTTGCTGCGCGGTCCAAGGTGATTCTGTGCCGCCACTTGAGCAGACTACCGGTGAGGTGCGGCTGGGCTGAGGCGCGAACGGGAACCGGGAGTGTCCCCATCGCTCTGGACAGACTACCGCTGTGAGTCCGGGGGAAGACGGAGGGAGCGAGCCTGCGGTGAGCCCGCCATTTTAACGGCGGTTTGGCTGTGTGATTCGCGCGGCGGCTGGGGCCTGGGCCGACTCCCGCAGATGGGAGACTGTGTCGTTGGGGACTGCCTGGGGGAGGAAGGGACCCCCTAGACATAGCCCTCTGATCCTGTACACTACGCCCCCTGCTGCAGCTAGAACCCGATCCTATCGCACCAGCTCCTTCTCCCTGTGGATGGGCCAGACGCCCTGGGACTGCTAGCTACCTTGTGTAGGACCCTACGTGGCGAAACACTGCTGGGGGCCGCGGGTCTCCCAGTGCGTGAGGAGGCTTTGCTATTACCGCCATTTTGGAAGCTTGGAGCGCCCGCCTGAGCCCGCGCTGTAACTCTGTCACCCCCTGTCTGCCCGCACTGATCTGCGGACGATCGTACATAGGCTAGACGGCCTGGCGGAGCTGGGAGCACTACGAACTTGTGGAAACCTAAAGCCTCCAGCTGCCCTGCTTTTCGCTGTGAGTGCCACCAGGAGGCCCGTTCCACTGGGTATCATCTCACGTGCCATTCCCTTCTCTGCAAGATGGGGAAAAACGACGCGAAACAGCCCAAGATCACTTTTGAGCAAAAACGCCCTGACAAACCGAATTCGGCGGACCAGGCTGCGGGCACATTGATGTCACAGGGTTCAGGCGCGGACATGGACTTTGGGGCACTGATGATGGAGGTTCGTGCGAGCCTCAAAAGTATTGACACCAAACTGGATGCAATGTCCTCACAGCTTGAATCTGTTAAAACCAAAGTGGATGCCCACGAAACGAGGCTGGATTGCTTGGAGAACAGGCAAACCGAGTGCAGCGAATTTCAGCAACACACTAAACAGCACATCACTAACATCGAAAAGGAACTAGAATCCCTGCGAGCCAAGACGGATGATTTGGAGGCGCGCTCCAGGAGGTCGAATATCCGCATCACGGGAATTCCTGAGACGGACAACACTGGCAAGATGGAGGTGTTTGTGGCGGATCTCCTCCACGAGCTCTTCGACCCACACCTCTCGCAGGTATTCACGGTTGAACGAGCGCACAGATCGCTTGGGAAGGTGCCGGCGCCGGGCACACCGCCCCGTCCCATTCTTGCTAAACTGCTTAACTTCCAAGACAGAGACCTCATACTACGCCTCGCTAGGGAGAAGGGTAAGATTACACATAAAGGAAATAACATCTCATTTTACCCTGACTTTACCCCCCTGGTCCAAGCGGCGCGAAAAGAGTTCATGCCAGCTAAGAAAATTCTTCTACAAGCTAACATCAAATACGCACTTTTGTATCCAGCTAAGCTGAGGGTAATTCATGAACACACCTCACACTTTTTTACGGACGCAAAATCAGCACTGAAGTTTGCAAAACACATTAGTGGGCCTGGGGCGAGGCGAGAGTCGCCGAGACTTGAAACCGACTCTGATCGCCTAAGTGATAATGACTAATATGCTAGCATTGATACACTATTGAGCTCTCTATTCCAATTCTAAAGTATTGCTTTACTGCCCTAGTCCTCATTTTTCACTCTACTGTCATGTGTGCCTTGCCTGGATGGGGAGGTGAGGTCCGAATTGCTACCCTGTAACGTTGAAGAGACTGCTGGGTCGCACGATTTTTCAGTGTTCTGCTGTGTAATCCTGTTGCGGCCCTATGTACTGATAACCGATTGGGACATGGAGATTCATACTTGAATGTAGCCACCCTGTGAAAACGGGGGTGTAAGCCTGGAGCACCACGCCTCAAGGGGTGTCTCCCACTGTTCGAGTGTCTAGTTTGCGACACGACATGGGTTTCGATAGTTGGGCTTTGTCACGACCTGATTGGGGGGTTGGTGAGGGTGGTGGGGGGGGGGGTTGAATTGTTTGCTAATTGTTCAAAGTTGGTGCTTTAAAGGATACGATCAGATTTCTGACACACGTGCAAAATTACTACATTCAAATTGGGCTGGGACGTTTGGTGGAGAGAGGGCGGATACCGGACTAATAATTGGTGTTCTAAATGTAAAGCGACATGGGGAGTGTTAGGCTGTGGACTTGGAACATTAGAGGTCTGGGGGATCATAAGAAGGCCAGATTGATGCATGGCATGCTTGCTAGGCACAATGTTGACATATGTTTTTTGCAGGAGACTCATGTAAATTCTACTCCTTCGTCCAGATTGAAGCACTCGAGATGGTCACAGGTGTATTCTGCGATGTATTCAAACTATGCTAGAGGTGTAGCGATACTCATTCGCAGAGGCCTGGACTGGCGAGAGCATGATGTTATACTAGATGGGGAGGGCAGATATGTCATTGTGCATGGTCCTCTACAAGGCAGACTACTAATACTTGCCGCCATTTATGGCCCAAATGTAGATGACCCGGAGTTTTTTAGAAATGTCTGGGCCCGGATAACGATGTTGGATTGCTCGCATATTGTCCTAGGGGGGGATTTTAATGTTCCACTAAATGATGCTTTGGACCGGAGAGGTGTGGGCAGGCCTACACACACTGGGGCCCGACATGCCATTCTGGACGTGATGGAGGAGGGGGTGTTATCTGACGTGTGGAGGGCTAGGCATCCAGTTGCCGCTGTGGGTACATGCATAACCAGCCATCATGCAGCCTGGTCCCGACTAGACTACTGGCTGGTGTCGCCGGCCGTGGCGTCGTGGACGCTTGACACATCCATACAGGCTAGGTCCCTCTCTGACCATGCCCCCTGCCAGTTGGAATTGAGGATACCCGGGGTCCCTAAACGAGCGTTTGCTTGGCGACTGCCCCCCCATGCCCTAACTGACACTGTCTTCACAGAGGAAATCAGAGCAGATATTGTGCACTATTTTGAGGAAAATGAGGGGTCGACGTCCACGGTAGCTACAGTGTGGGACGCTTTCAAGGCGGTTATCCGCGGACAATGTATTGCTAGGCAAGCCGGAGTGCTGCGCTCTATACGTCTATCGCTGACTAAACTTGAATCGGAACTGCGTGAGCTAGACCTGACATTCTGCCGGGATCCATCTCCGGAAACGGCAGGCCAGATGAAGGCAAAATTGCTCGCCTTTAATGAGGAAGCTCAACGGGAGATTGCCTTCCTGGGAAAGCAGGCCGAGGCCCGTAGATACGGTGAAGGGGACAGGCCGAGCAGGACTCTGGCACGAATGATAGCTCCTCGCACTCAACCTCACTACATACAATCCATTAAAAATGGTGAAGGGAATATGGTTGTTGGCCAGGAGGGAGTGCTGGAAACGTTTGCTGCATTTTACGAATCTTTATACACCTCCAGGCAACCCACGGTTCCTGAATCACTGGAAGACTTCTTAGACTCCATTGCCATTGTCTGGTTCAATGACTTCCACCGCCAATATATGGATGTCCCCATCACTGTCCAGGATATAGCTCAGGTGATTAAAAGCATGCCTGCAAGCAAGGCCCCGGGCCCAGACGGTCTGACTACGGCCTTCTATAAGGCGTATGCCGAGGAATTGACGCCCAAACTACATTCAGTCTTTGTTGAAGCCCTAGAGTTGGGTTCCCTACCCGAGACAATGCGTGAAGCTTTAATTATAGCGCTGCTCAAACCAGATAAGGACAGCCAGATCCTTGATTCATACCGTCCTCTCTCCTTAATCAACGAAGATATATGCTAAGATCATTGCGGACAGGCTACAGCCTTTGCTACCGATGGTAGCACTCCCTGATTAATCTGGCTTTATACCTGTCAGAGCGACGTCCCATAACCTCAGGACGATTTTTTCCGTTCTTCACTACTTGCATCCTTCTACACAGGCTGCGGTTGTGTTTTTAGATGCTACCAAAGCATTTGATTCACTAGAAAGGCCCTTCCTCTTTAGAATTCTAGGCCGAATGGGATTCAGTCCCCTCTTCATAAACTTGATTAAGTTGCTGTACGTCGCACCTAGAGCTAGAATAAGCGTAAATGGGCTTATCTCGGAGTCATTTGCCATATCCCGCGGGACCAGACAGGGCTGTCCTTTATCCCCGCTATTATTCGCGATAGCAATGGAGCCCCTTGCCGCTCGGATTCGACAACACCACACAGCGAGGGGGATAGGATTCAGTTCACGGAGCCTGCTTATATCCTTGTACGCTGATGATGTCACGCTGTATGTTCTCAATCCCTCGGTAAACCTAAACCCCCTATTGCGAGAATTTGTCCGTTTTGAGGGCTTGGCTGGGATATCCATTAACTGGTCGAAGTCTGTAGTCTTTCCTCTCACTAAGGCCACGCGAAAGACGCCCTCTGATTACCCACTGCGCTGGGAAGTTGATGCTGTAAAATACCTTGGGGTTTGGATAAGCCGTGATTTGCAGGAATTGTGGTCTCTCAACTTTGGGAGAGCAGTAGACTGGCTGGAGGGCAAGGTGGAAATATGGAACAAACTACCCTTGTCGCTGGTCGCAAGGATAGCTCTGGCGAAGATGGTTGTCCTCCCCAAGTTTCTCTACTTATTTGTCAATCTTCCTATACCACTGACGGCGCATTTTCATGCAAGAGTACGATCACTACTACTGACACTTGTGTGGGCTGGTGGCCAGGCGAGAACATCTTGGGCGCTGCTCACGCTTCCACTGCGGCAGGGCGGTCTGGGGGCTCCGGACATGAAACTATATTCATTATGTGCACAGGCGCAGTTTTACACTTCTGGGCTTTTCCCACCCCTTACCAGCCGCATGTTGCGGTGGAGATGGCTGCGGCGGCCCCATCCCCTCTGAACGTAACGTTATATGGCAAGGTATCTCGCCCTTCAAAAGACGTAGACACGGTGGAAATGCTTCGCTGGATGTGGCGCGAATTGCGAAACAGAGCCAGACTACCCCTACTATATGCGCCAGCGATCCCGCTACGAGGCAACCCTATGTTACCCTGCTTGTGTGAAGGTGGTGGCACAATTAAGCTTCGAGGGCAGACACTACACACATTTGCTGATCTTTACCCTGATGGCACCTTTCGAGACCTGGGTACATGCGAGGAGGGGCACCCGGAGTCATTTTCTGACTTACTTTTATACCACTCACTGAAGGCGTCCTGTAAGGCGATGTGGCCCCAGTTCCCCGACGAACCGCCGCAGCTCGTGGCTCTTCAGAATCTGCTTTTGAGACCCTCCCCCAGAAAACTTGTGTCCCGATTGTACAACTGTATGCAGGACCAATCCCCCGTCATAGTGCCTTCTTCAATGCAGGCTTGGAATGCGGACCTGGAGGAGCCCCTTACAGAGGAACAGTGGGAATTCTGTTGCGGACAACTTACGATGTTATCGCCCAATTACAGGCTGAGATTAGTACATTTTACGTTTTTGCACAGGTATTACCGCACGCCGATCTCGCTACACCGCATGGGTCTTAGGGAGGACTCTGAGTGTTGGAAATGCGGCCGCGAGAATGCCTCTTTTATACATGTGGCATGGAGTTGCCCTACACTAGAGGAATACTGGCTAGACATCTTCACTGCTATTAACCAGATACTTCATAGGTCAGACACACCGTCCCCGCTCCTGGGGCTACTGGGTTGGGTTCATGACACATTACCCGCACACAGAAAGCTACATGCGATACTGCTCCTTTATGCTAAGAGGCAGGTGGCGGTGCACTGGGGTAGGCGAGCGACTCCTTCATTTGCTGCATGGGTTCGGGATGTGACATACGGTATCACACAGCTTGAGCGCTACTGGGAAATGATGCCTTCCGCTTCCAGGCCTAGAGACATCTGGGAGCCCTTTACGCTGTGGACGCGTGAGCGTACATCCTCTCCTGACTCTACACAATCGTTACCAGGTGCGATATCTGATGATATGGGATGATCCCACTTTCCCTGCAGCTGCACTCCGCTGTGACAGCGTGCCCTGGGGAGTGGCTGCATTTTGTGTGAGCGCTCCAGATATGATGGGGTCCTGCGTGTGGCTTTGCGTCTGTACATGGCCGGGTTCTGTTCTGCCTCTCCCGAAAACTGTGCCTTCTCCCCCCCCCTGCACGAGTAGACCCCTCTTCTTCCCCTGCGCTTCCATGGTCCCCTCTGCTACAGGTACTTCTGCTTCTACCGGTACGTTCACTCTGTGTCGCCCCGCCCAAAGACATTAATACTTCACTACACCCGACCTAATGCCCGTTTGTAGTTTTATCCTATGCACCAGAGTTCGGTTTTGTTACTGTTTTTCTTTTTAGGGAGAGGGAGGGGGAGGGAGGGTGGAGGGAGAAAATGGTGGATAGACGTTGCTTGATTTGAAATGTGCTGCTTTCCGCTCCTTGGGCATTCGTATATGTACAGTTAACCTGTTCTCCTTTTCATTACCAACCGAATGCTGCATGCCTATCTACCGGAAAATTGTAAACAATGTTGATTTTTTGCTGTTGCATATGCTCATTGTTGATGCGCCTGGGATGCTGCTGCTGTTAGTTCATTGCATACCGTGGACTATAACACATCCTTAATGTCGATCTGTTGCTTGATAGCGGCCAGCCTCAGGGTTATCGGCATGACGCTGTGTGACTGTACTTTGGTCTCAATAAAAACTTTAAAAAAAATATTTAAAAAACTGCCAGGTGGCAAAGTGTCTTCAACTCATTATTTTTTACTTCAGCATTCACTTAGGAAGCGTGGACGTCATATTAGATGAGTATGCATCTCTCTTTGAAGGCATAGGTTCTCAAGGACCGTCTGATAGACCTGCATATTGATGACTTTATCCAACCTGTCATGCTGAAGCATCGGAGGGTGAATTTTCATCTACGCCCCAAGGAAGAAGTTGAGCTGTGGAAGTTGGAGCAAGCAGACATCATTGAGAAGGTTGATTGCCCTATGCCAGGGTGTCTCCAATAACGGTGGAACGGAAACCAAAGCAGCTAGGGGAGGTCAGAATTTGTGTTGATATGTGCCGGCTCAATCTGGTCTTCCACTGTGATAGACATCCCACGCCCAGCGTCGATGAGATTGTAGCTGAAGTCAGTGGCGCAAGGTGGTTTCCTAAAATAGACCTCTGTGCAGGGCACCACCAGTTAATGCTTGCTCCTGAATCTAGAGCAATCTCCACATTTTCCACCCATATAGGTTTGCGGAGGTACAAGTGACTCAGTTTCGATTGAGAGGAGAAAATGGCGTTCGGCTGAACGCCTAGGTTGCGAGCTCCGCAGTCAAATGGCCACGACTATATTAATATTTAAAGAGATTCATGTTAAAGCGCATTTCTACTAACCAGGCAACTAACGAGGGCGATGAGGGCCCCCCACCAGGTAAATTCAGCTTGCTGAAGGCGTTGTCTTCGGTGAGGAAGAGTGCTGGTGAGTTCCGATGAGTGAGCTCCGTTGAGCCGTGCAGCGGCTCCACCCGACTTCGCTCAGCGCGGCTTGTAGGCCGAGCGACGAGTGAGTGGGTGCTTCTGGGATCTAGAGAGAGAAATAAGTCAGCGGTGTGCGGAGTGTGGAGTGTGCGGAAACCTGGATGGGACCGGGAGCTGGAGAGACACCAAGAGGCGTGTTATGCCCCGCTTAGGGGCATCTCCGCAGCAGCGGCGGCAGCACTGTTAAAGTAAGGAGTAAATCAGGGGACTTTTGGACAGAGGTGGCTTATATATTTCAATACTTACGTGGGGTCACAGTTAGGCAAAATTTTAGAGGGGCTCCCTATAATCTATCATACCATCCAGAATCCTTGGGGTTAGCAGGCGTCCCTATACTCCACGTGGAGCCCCCTTGTGGTCAAGCCGAAGTTAGACTGAAAAGAGCAAATAGATTAAACAGGCTGAATAACAAGAATCAAACGGACTCGCACAGCCAATTCTCTTATATAGGCTCTGAAGTAAAATGTGCTGCTTGCATGAATTCCAACAGGAAAAAGGGTCTAGGCAAGAAAATGGGTCTTTCTACTCCACAACTACCCTTGTCATTCGCAATGGACGAAAACTGCATTTATAGCCCCATAGTCTCCAATATTATTCTAGACACCTCAGGAAATGATTCACAAAAGTTGAACCGGGCATGCCCGGGTGAAGCCACTGCACTGGTAGGCAACATTTTTGAACCACTTCAGGAGCAAATAGAGGAGTGGAGTACACCACAGGATACTGGTTCAGCTAAATACACTAGCAGGAAACACAGGGTTCAGAGGGTTCAGAAATCCAAAGGAGTTATGGCAGCAGTGGTTTCTACCAGAGCAGCCAAAACAGCAAAAAAAGAACAGCTAAAGAGGGGCTCAAATTTAAAAGTTACTCCCTCATTGCGATCCTTCTTTAAAATCCAAGAGAAGCCAGCGCAGAGAGACGGTGCAACTAACACAATGTCTGCGTCATCGCTGAAGACAATGGAGTCACCAAACAAATATCAAGCTCTCATGTTAAAAGATCTAGGGGAGGGCAAAGAACACACCACTGATGGCATTTTAGAAGGGGCCCCACAAATAGAGGATCACCTACAACAAAGCAAGACTGCCGAGGATCAAGGCAATGAGCAAGTCATGGATACCTTAAGGGGTGATATGGGGTTCTTGTGGCCTCATTGTTAAAGGAGATGAAAAATGGGTTTGGTAAGTCTGAGAAAAACCAGGAAAATATTCAGGCTACTTGCGATGCTTTGGAGACTAAAGTTAATGCACTTGTAGACAGAGTAGTAGTGGTCGAATCGGCCCTGGAACAAATCAGGGACGAAGTGAGGCTCTGCCAGAGTGATATTGAGAAAGTATCTTCATCAGAGAGAGAATCAGGGATAGAATCAAGACCTTAGAAAATAACTCGAGGAGGAATAATTCACGTTTATTAAATATTCCTGAAGGTCAAGAAGGGCAAAACATAAGGACCTTCGTAGTAGGTCTCCTAAAAAGTTTCATTCCCGATATGAACGAAAAAAAATTGGATGAAGACATACAAAGAGTCCACAGAGACCCATGTAGGCTCAAAAGAGATAGGAAAAATCCATGCAGAGCTCTAGTCAACTTCAAAACCTATTCAATAAAAGAACATATATTGAATAAGGCCCTAAATTCTGGCACCCTGACAAGAGATGGATATAACTATAAAATCCGCTCAGACATATCCAAGGGAACAGCCGATAGGCAATGGGGCCTAGGAAAGTACATGCAGGACCTTCGGGGCGTAGGAGCCACTATTCAGATTAAATTCCCAGCCCTCTTACGTATAATGTGGTGTAACAAAACCTATAACATCAGAGGCCCAAAAGAAGTGGAACAATTACTAGAACAAATGAAGACAAACAGGGATAAATAGCATTATGAGCCTAAACTGCTTAAAAGAATTAGCTATTCGACTGCAGTCCTCTAACTGGGCAACTAGGATTTCTCAATGGTAACGGGGAGGGTTCTCCAGGGTGGGGGTAAACACAACTTATTTTTTTCTTTTTCCATGCACGTTGGTAATTTCTTTGGGTGGGGAGCATTTGGGAAAAAATACAAAAAAAATATTTGTCCGATATGTAAATTGTATAGCAAACAGGGTAGGAGCCATAAGCAGCAGGAAGAAAATCAAAGCCAATGGGCAACTTGAAGATAGTGACTTGGAACGTGAACGGGCTAAGAACAAGGGGGAGGCATCTAAAAAACTTTGAGTATCTTAAACTACAGAATTGCGATATCATTATATTACAAGAAACACATCTCCTTAGAGATGAATAGCTCGAAGCCATAAAATGTGAGAATTGGATTGGGGAGACTGTCTGTACAAATCAAGCATGTAACATCAGGGATGTCTTCATTATTATTAGAAAATCACAGTTTTTTACGTTAGTAGGACAAACAGTAGATTCAAGAGGAAGGTGCGCCATAGCAAACATAAAAGCCAGAGATATCGCATTTTCTGTGGTGGGATACTATGGCCCTAATATAGACGACCCAGCGCCTCTTCAATTGCTATACACACAGCTGCTATCACAGTCTACACCAATCATATTAGGAGGTGATTATAAAATCTTATTAGATCCTAAAAAAGACAGACACCCCCCAGGTAGAGCTTTAAACTTACCTAGGATGCGAGAGTGCTTGAATAGGCTCAAAGATGATCTGGGTTTAATTGATATCTGGAATCTCAAAGGGCACCAAATAAATAAATTTACTTTTAGAAACTATAAATATGGCCACGCTTCAAGAATAGACTTTTTTTTAGTTGCTAAGCTCCTAAGTAATAAAGTCAGGAAAGTCCACCACCTGCCTGCACATCTGTCTGATCACTCGCCGGTCCAATTAAATATTAAGCTTGAGCCAGGGTAGGGCGAGAAAAGGTGGACTCTGAACCGAACACTCCTTTTAGACCGACAAGTTATTGATGAACAAAGATCTACAACTGAAAATTACTATAAGGAAAATGGGGAAGGAGAAGCGGAGGTGTCTAAAATGATAGCTTGGGATGCTTATAAAGCTGTTCTTAGAGGTATACTAGCAGGCATAGCAATAGACAGAAACAAAGCGAAGAAACTTAAAATATCATGAATAGAGGCCGATTTTCTAAAAAGACAAGCCAGTTTAGAAATCATAACCTCCGAAGAAGACCAAAATAGCTTAAACGATGAAATAATGAAATTGAAAAAGGAGCTTACCTTAGACCTAGAGGAAAAGATAAGGAGGAGATGGCAAGCTAGTACCCTGTCAAATTATGAATTTGGGGAGAATAGCGGTAAATTGCTAGTTTGGAAGATTAAGACTGAGTCAAATAGAAACAAGATAACAGCTATCTATAAGTGAAACGGTGAACAAATAATAGAAGACAAGGCAGGTATTGAAGAGGTCTTTGAGCATTTCTTCCAGTCACTATATGAGGAAAATCTAGCAACTTCACCCATAGCAGTAGATACATATTTAAATAAATCACATGTCTTGAAGTTAGACGTAGACTCTTGTAAAACCTTAAACGCAGATATCACCTTAAAGGAGGTCCTGGACGTAATTAACAATCTTAAAAGAAGTAAGGCAGCAGGGCCTGACGCCATACCCAATGAGCTCTATGTAGCCCTGAAAGACTCTCTTGCATCCAGTTTAACTGATCTCTTTAACGCTATCTTTTCGGAGGGCCATGCAATTCCTAAATCTTGGAACGATGCGACGATTAGCCTGATACTAAAACTTGGCAAAGACTCTTTTTTTCTGCAAGTCGTACAGGCCAATCTCGCTTCTTAACGCAGATTATAAACTTTATACCCATGTTCTAGCAAAAAGACTTGGCTCTTTATCTGACAAGTTTATTCACAAGGATCAGAAGGGATTTATTGAAGGGAGACAGCTCCATGATCTTACGCACCAACTGATCGGAGCCATTGTTATTGCAACTCAAGAAAAGGTACCCTTAGCAATATTTACATTTGACGCGGCCAAGGCATTTGACCATGTTAACTGGTCATTCTTACAAAAAGTTATCTTACATAATAACTTAGGTCAAAATTGTTCACGGGTAATAGCTAACATCTACTCGGCTCCAATGGGGAAAATACTCATTGACGGAAGTATCTCAAACAGTTTTCAAATCAAAAGAGGCACTAGACAGGTGTGCCCACTTTCCCCTCACCTGTTTAACCTATATATAGAGCCGCTAGCTAACAAGATTAGGATATCTAAAGAAATTCCCCCCTTTAGCTTTAATAACTGGGAGGTAAAGGTGGCATTATATGCTGACGGCGATGATTTATTTGAGTAATCTAAATGAGTCATTTAATAGCATAATCAGCATATTAACAGGTTTTGGGGAAATCTCTGGATATCAAATAAATCATCATAAAACTAAGATAATGCATTGGAACATACTTACTCCACAAATTGAGTCCAAAAGAAAAATCAAATACCTTGGGATCCAAGTCTTAAAGAGTACTGATGACATCGCCCAGGTAACCTTGAATCTAAAAGCTAAAAAGATGAGGAAATAATTGAAGTCTTGGAGCTATTTATCTCTTACCTTTATGGGGAGAGCTAATCGAATAAAAATGGCTATCCTACCAAAATGTTCTTTTGTTTTAACACGATCCCTCTGGAGTTTGATTCACCGAGTTTAAAAAAATACAGGGCGAAATAAATTCTTTCATTTGGGCATCTAAGAGTGTTAGGAGAGCATGGAAGAAACTGACCCAGAAGAAGAACCTAGGCTAGCCCCGATCTCATGGCATACTATAAAGCTTTCCACTTTAAGAACATAAGGCATCTCTTTCGAGATTATGAGTCATACCCTTCATACTGGAAAGCAGTGACAAAACATGACCACTGCCTCTATAAGTTCGCCTATCAAAAGTTCTTAAACAAAATCAGACTAAAGATGCCAAGATCAGCATTTAAATTATGGTCAGACATAAGGAAATTATGGCGATATCCATACTATACTTTACTTTTACTTTAAAAATTATTTATAACGCGCACTATCACCATCGGTTTCTTGGCGCTTTACACTATAGTCCCCAAGCACCGATATGGAATTCTCCAGGAACCCCCAAAAGTCTGAAAGACTCATTAGCACTTCCACTGAAAAGGGCTGGAATCATCAAGTGGGGAGAGCTGCTGGAAGATGGTAATCTAAAATCTTGTGATGAGTTAGTGGAAAGGACGAAGGACGAAATATCTAGGTTCAAATTTTACCAGCTGGTTAGCTGGTCTAAAGATCAAGCAACTTGACCATACTATGTTGGGAACCTAGAGGGCGAACTTCATAAAGACCTTGGGAAGAAAGAAGTATCGAAGTGGTACTGGTACTTGCTGGAGAAGAAGGAAGGTGACAATGACACTACCGATCTTAAGTGGAAGATCTTTCCGGCTCAAGACTTGCAGCATATTTGGTAAGTATCCTGCACTTTTTTATGGCTTATTATTATTTCTACACCTCTTAGGAAAAATCATTTGTTTACTTTGCACAGATTGTATTGGACCCCCAAAAAGTTGTCAAAAATGAACACCCAGGTGACCAAGAAATGTCCAAAATGTGGCGAGAGGGAAGCAAATGATTTCCACATGTTTCACTCATGTCATCACCTAGACACATTTTGGAGTGAAATTGGTAAGATTATTGATGAATGCTTAAACACGATAATTAAGGTAAGAACCGTTAGTGTTATTTTTGGCATTTTGAAATTCGATTAATCCAACACTACTTTAAAAAAGAATCAGAAACACCTTTTGTTTACACTCATTTTAATTGCTAGACACGAGATTTAGATAAATTGGATTCTTCCCTCCCCTCCGAAGGTTGAGGATTGGGCTTGATCAGTAGATAAATTTAGGAATATGGATAAAGTCAGAGGGGAATCCAAGCGTACAAAGCACTGGGATCTGTGGAATACATATAGGCGGTAGGCTAGGAAGGGATGTCCAATGACTTAAACCAACGCGATCACGATACCCATGAGTTTTATTGGGGCTGGAACAGTGACACATTAACTTATGTAAAATGGCAATTATTGGTATCAAGGTATGGCTTCCACCTCATCTCCGAGGGCGTCTAGGGAGAGGTGACCCTGTTGCTTTTACAACAAGATCGCATAAATGAGGACAAAAAAAAAAAGAGTCTCAGTTTCGGAATATTGAGTGCAGCAGAAATCTTTCAAGACACAATCAGGGAGGTTTGGCTGGCGTCACAGGCATTATAAATGTCAGTGATGATACTGGTCCATGCGCCGACACTGGAGGAGCATCTTGACCGTCTAAGAGCCACATTTTAATTACTAAATAGACCTTGGAATTAAATTACGCTACGCTCATGGAGTTCTTCCCACTCCACGCTCTGCGCAGCGCAGCGCATGTAGTTCCAAAAAACTTCACCATGCTCCATTCCTCGCTCAGGCTCAACAACGTTAATTTGGCAAGCATGAGCGAAGAAAATCTTACTCCAGACCACCTGCCGGCAAGATTTCTCAATGAAAGCGGTCGCAAAAAGACACTACCACTCATGTTGAGAAAACTTCCATTTGCATTGAAGAAGCTGCGCCCTGATGCTCTGCGTGTGGTGCCATTCGCACAAATATTTCAGCATGGGACAAACAACCAGCACTAAAAATCAGCTTAAATGGCACAACCTAAAACACTCTGCTGCTTTCAAAACTCCACGTAGCATGGCTGTGTATTTTGGTCACTTCGTGGAGTTCCGCGTAGCGGAACTCTGCCCAGGGCTACTACTAAAGGACAGTAGTCTTATGCTCAAAAAGAAAAATGTGCATTCCTTTCAAAGGAGATAAGGTTCTTTGGATATTGTTTCTCGGACGAGGGGTTCATGCAAGATCCTTCTAAAGTTCATGACATCCAATTAGCACCAGTGCCCACCACGGTCACAGGAGTGCGCAGTTTTTTAGGGATGGTACATTGCGGGTGTTTCATCCAGAACCCTGCTTAGAGAATTGATCAAAGCCAATGTCACGTGGAACTGGATGCACCCCCCCCAAGAAGAGGCTTTACGAACAACCAAACAAGCTCTGTCCGCAAGCACCTCATTGGTGTATTTTGACCTAGCCGAGAGTTAGAATTATCAGTAAAAGCAAGCCCCATTGGCTTAGGGGCTGTATTATCACAAAAACAATCCAAGTGAGTGGGCCCAGTGGCGTATGCCAGTCGTAACCTGACTGACACTGAGCAGAGCTATTCCCATATTGAAATAGAGGGCATTGAGGTGCTATGGTATATTGCTCTGTATCACAAAATCCTGCCGATTATTTATCCAGGCATGCGAGACATGACATGTGGAAGAAGAATCGGATGCTGAGGAATTGGAGGAATATGTTCAATTGGTGATAGAACGATCAAGGCTGCTACCCATCTCCCTTACGAACAGTGTTAAGACCACTACCTCTGATGAATGCCTTCAACCGGCCATCTCCACTGTAACGTTTGAAAATTGACACACCATAACAAGCCTCCGATTGTACAGAGGAATCAAAGCTGCCCATGGCATCCCTCCACAATATTCATCTAGAGCTAGTTGTCTCTCCAGAAGAGTGTCTAATGGGAGCCCCGCAATAGGTAATCCCGAGAACTATGCAACAACAGGTGGTTGACCTCGCTCACACAGCTCACCAGGGGATCGTTAAACCAAGCCTAGACTACAGTGCAAATATGGATGATCTAGAGGAACGAACTGTCCAGCAATGCCTGCTGTGTCAAGTGGCTGGACATGTGGACGCATGGGCACCCATCGGCACCCATCATCACTGAGAACATACTACCTATGTTCTGGCATAGGGCTAGTGCTGATTTCAGAAGTCTACCTGATAGCAAACATATGCTGGTCGTCATAGATGATTTAAAAAAATATCCTGAGGTTGAGATCATCGATTTAACGACAGCCAGCCAAATGATTCCACAGTTAGATAAGGTCATGGCCACCCCTAGTGTGTTGTGTGAGCTCTGAACAGACAATGGTCTCCCGGTCTCCAGTCAGGAGTTCACTTACAATCCCATGACATCCGGCACCGGAGAATCATGCTACGTTGGTCTGAAGCAAAAGAACAGGCTGAAAGATTTATGCAGACTTTAAATAAAATCCTCAGAATTGCCATGGCAAATGGACTAAACTTTAAGGGGGTCATTAGGATGGCAGGCGGATTGTCCCCGCCATCCTTGCTGCAAAGACCCCCCGCCATATTACTATGGCTGGGGGTTCCACGGCGGACGGAAAGACCGTCTGCCGCTTTTCCACCCGGTTGACAAGTCGACCGGGCGGAAAAGAGTTCAATATGGTGGCCGGCCTGTTAGACACCGCCAGCTATATTAAGATGTGGGCGGGAACATGCCTTTCCGTGGCGGCAAAAGGGCATGCGGGAATCTCTTGCGGGGGCCCCTTACAGGCCCCCAGGGACTCTGGGGGGTGGGGGGTGCACATGGGGGGTACCTAGGTACCCCCCTGCATTTCAATGTACAACATGTCAGGCACCGCGCGATGCCTGTCACGTTGTGCATTGAAAAGCACAACATGCATTTTTGGCATTGCGGCGGGCGGTGCTTTCAGCACCCCCCGCCGCAATTTCAGAAGTGCGGAATGTGGGTGGTCCCATTTCCCACTCATCCGTCTGCCATCCTAATGAGCTCCTAAGTGCACTATCTATGCCTTTCTAAGGTAATACCGACTCACACCACTTGCCACTTCCAAGGTGAGCCCCAGTGCTCTCTGCATGAATTGGGCCGTGAATGACACCATTCCCCATGTGGAAGAACCCTCAGCCTTAAAGAACCAAGTGGATGAAGTGCTGCATCAGTGGCAGGCCCAAAACGACCACATCTCTTGAACAAGACATGTCAAGGGTAGTCATCCGTGTTGGCGATATGGTGCTATTTAAGAATCTGCACCCCCGGAGAAAATTCCTGCTGTTGTTTGAGGTTGACCCGTGGAAGGTGACATCTGCCAAAGGAACAATGATAAAATCTCAGAAGTAAGGGAAGAGTGTCAAAAGGAACGTGTCTTTCTTCAAGCTCTACCAGCAACCAGCTGCCAATTTGGCTGATCACTCACCACTACCTAACCGGGGTTTGTTAGTACCTGAAGAGGATTACTCATTGACAGTATGCCGTAGAAGCCAATTCTCATCCCTTTGCTGACACCCTCTCAAGGGGCCAATGGACATCCATTGCCAGTGTCCCTGTCCACTCCTAGCGATAGGTCGAGGAGGGACAGTTCGACTCTGCACTCCGTTCCCGAGACCTGTCTGCCACAAGAAAGATCTTGAGGCGGGATTGAAACTCTCAGGTTGTAAGGGACCGAGAGGTACCATCTCCGGCCATGTCCAATGAAGTACTCCCGTTTGGAAGACTTTATGGTTAAATGATTTATTGTGCTGACACTAGACTCCAGCAAAAGTAGTGTCTCATCACCATCTCTCTCTCTCTGTCTCTCTCTCTCACTCTTATTTTCTTCTTTTTCTGTTTATCTTTGCTACTGTTTTTTCATTTTCATTTTTCACTCACCTCACTGAGTTGTTACGTTGAAATGCCCTGCAGTATTTCCTTTGTGCTCTGTTCAATTGTTACCTAAATGCTAATGTTTTGAGGTCTGGGTAAACAAGGAATGTTCCATTTGGGTTATGGACCACCCAATGTCAAGGAATCACGTAGGGGTGTTCATGAGGTGGACCCCACGAACGTGTATAACATGGGCACGGCCGTGACGTAATAAAGTAAAGTAATAAAAGCGGTCAGGAACCGACCTTGTGGTTCCTTAGCCAGTACGGTACCATATATAGAGCCTGTTGTGGTATCTTGTATTTATTGGTGCCATGCCTCTTTCCTAATTTCCTGCCTTGCTGCTCAGCCAGAGTGAATGTGTTGTGGAATGCTGGTGTATGTGATGTAATGGAATGTTTGGGAATACTGGATTATTAACATCTTCAATAAATACCATCTTCATCTACACCTCGGCTTCAATGGATTTAATTTACATTACAACACCCGTGCCTCGTTTATTTGCAACGCCGGGAGGCTTTGCATTCACAGTATCCGCAGCAATGAAACAGACTCTGTTGGTTATTCTGTTAGCAAGGCTCTGTGAGTCTGAAACGCTTCGTGATTTTTATTTTCTGCACTTTCATGCCTGCGAAGCAATACAAAGATTTTTCGGAAGTGCTCGAGAGGGCCTCTGTTGTTCCTGTTTTTTGGAGTCAGTGAAATATATGTGTGACGAGGCTTTTCTGCTATAGATTGCACCCCCCTAATAGGAGCACCAGCGTGACCCACAACGGAGCCAGTGGATGCAGAACACTAAATGAAACATGCAGATGGCAAGATTTGTATTTCAATGTAGATAGCTCAGTGAGTTGGTGCTTTTGTCCCAGAGGCACTTTTGTTACTTGCAGTTCATAAGTCGCAGTTCTTCTAATATAGCAGCCTGAGTTGTGAAGCAGCCTCACAGAGCAATGTGCAAATGGCAAGGCATAGGTTTAGAACTGTAATGATTTTTCAAACTATCACTATTTTAAGATTACAAAAGAGGGTTCCTTTCAGTTGCGATAAAGTCTTATTAGTAAAGACAGCCACCGAACACTGCATTACATTTTAAATCCTGACTGTGGCATCTATTTTCAAACTTCATTTTGTAGTACTTTAGTAGTACCACCTAAAGTATCACAAAATGCTATTCACAGACCTACGAGTGTAAATGTCAACCTCCAGCTCACCTTTCTTTCCTATTCTGAGATCCTGACACATATAAGTTTACGACCTACTAGTGATTGTTGGAGTTACCCGTGCATTGGCTGGAAAAATGGGCATACTTACTATTACATGGGAGGGGTTTAGGGAGAAGTAATGAGGGGATTATGGAGAGTAAGGGAGGTATATGCACCCACCCCCTAAATAGTAAGCTGGTTACTGTTCACAAACTGCTCTTCTAAAGTTACTACAGTCAAATGGGGCCAAAACAATAGTAAGTTACCCAAGCTCAAAACTGGAATAAACTAGCACTATACTTGGCCAACCATCGATACTACCACACCCTACCACAGAAAGTAATCGAGGAAGTGACTTAAAACACAGAAGTAGTTGTAGGAAATAATGTTAAATTAAATTAAATCATTTAATACTTTATTATATAATTTAAAACATCTTTTAACAACCTTTTTTGAATCTATGAATTAATGAAACATTAATCTTTCTTAAAATATAATTAAATCCATTTTAATTAATTCTACACATCCCTTTTAATAATTATTATGCATTCATGCATTATTCATTTTATTGTAGGTGGAAATTCGTTTTTTAATTCAAACTTCTGAAAAATATGTTTTATTTAATTTAATCTATGTAAATGAATTAAAGATGAAATTAAAATTTTATTAAAAATTAATTTCATTCCCCAGGAAGTGCTCTCATCGGCCAGATACTTTTCACAACTTCGCCTGATAAAGATCTCTGCATTGGGACTTAATAGTTTTTTCAGCACTCTTAACCCTCCAGTGGGGCAAGGCTGCACACTGTAGTCTGTATCCAACAATGACTTTAATGTGGCTAGATATTTTCTCACCAAGGGCTCGATAAAATGGATTTGCTGCTCTGGAGACGCTCCAAGTGGTAAAACTCTATTTCTTCAGCCCAGGGAAGTCACGCCTTGACGAGATCCATTCCGGGGTTGGCCCTGGTCGTTCGGCGGCTTGAAGTTCAAAACGTTTCTAAGTCCCAAATTTTTCAGAGTTGTTTGGAGAAGAACACGGGTCGGGTTAACTGCAAAGGGTCAGGCCACCAACTGGTCAAGTCATTGGTTCAGTTCCCACTGGTCAGGTGGGCACTTTAGAGAAAAGGCCTCTTGCAGCTTGTTGTGTCCCAGTTGCCACAGAAGAGGTCAGCCAACTGACACTTGGAATCCACTTCTTTGTCCTTAATACAAGTGGGAGCAAATCGAGTCCTCCAAGTCTCCTCACGGGCCTCAAAGAGGAGGTGAAGTCTGCCTTCTGTTATTTCTCAGGCCCAGAGATTGGTATGGGGAGGATGCCTTGGGGAGACACACTTATGTTTGACTCTAGCTTCCGCTTCATCTTCGTTCCAGCACTAACTTACCGACTTTCCGCAAACTGCTTAAAAACTTGTGTTTTAGTTGCTGCTGCTGTTGTTTTTCTCTCAACCTTGTATTGGGCATGCTTATATGCCCCTCGTGGGGCTGTCATGCGTAATATAAATCATTGTACCATAACATAACTAACCCCAGGCGGAGAACTCAGCTTCGCCGGTGGAGTTTACGGAGTTTTGCCTACTCTGCACTCCTTTGAGAATGCAGAGTTCAGACAAAACTCCGACTCTGTGGCGGAGCAGAATTAACCGCAAGACTTACAATGTAGGGGTTTGCATGGACGGGGATGGCGAGGACGAGGAGGAGAGAGAGACCATGGCGAGGAGGAGGCAGCCCGGAGACGCCACAGAAGGTAAGTGCCTTTTTTAATAATTAAATTAGGGTGGGTCGAGGGGAGCGGGGTTCCACAGAGTTTTTTCCAACTCTGTAGAAAACCCCATAGTGGCACTCCGCCAACTCTGCCCGGGCTTAAAAATAACTAGCGAGTGGGTGGGGGTGACTCCTAGCCCCTCACTAACTAATGGAGTATATGTTCCCGGGGATAACACTGCCCACTTTTGCAGCAGATAACTGTATGCAATCCAACAGTTCACCTTTCTGCCAAAAAACAAACTAGGCAAACCCTTTATCGCGTATACAGAGACTGTGCGCCCACCCAGGAGTGAGGCCTTGCAAATAAGCAATCCTGGCCTCTGTGGTCACTCAATTGCGGTTCTCGGGACAGCTGTTCAATACTGGTTTGGAGCCATCTTGGCTGAGGAAACCAAAGTTATCCTTCTCCAGGGCTCATCTTACATTTATTTGTGAAAGGGCAGGCCCTTAACAAGTTAATAAAGTTCTTGTGTCCACCCGAACTAGTCTTCCTAAAAAGGTAAGGAAAAACCTCCCAACACCCTGAAGATTGTCTGTACTCTGGGAGCAGATTTTTACACCTCAGTAAGGTTAAGCACTAGCTGGGAAGCTGCTGGGGAGTTAATGCAAATTAGCCTCCAGGAGGTTCAGGCTGGGAAACAATAACTTTCTTAAAAAACTACTTTTACTAAATATTTAATAACAATCCAACTTCACCATTGAATTGGACTTTTAATAAATATTAAAAATAGTGGTTGAATCATTATTCTGTCTGGTCCCAAACCCGAGATACAAGAATTAAAATGTTACACTTCACTCTGGTTTTCCTCATAGTACAGTCTGAGCCTTCCAAAGTGAAAATTGCATTTCTACATGTCCCACTATTAAATACCATGCCCCTACCCGGTGGGATACAAAGCTTACATAGGAGTGACATATTCATTTTTGAAAGGAATATGCTTTTCTCCCTAGGAAAAGGGTTATGGAGGTTTAAACAGCAGCAGTCAGGCTACACCTGAAGCCATGTTTTTCCTTGTCATACTAGTGGATTGAACGATAAGTGATGCCGTCCAAAGGTGACAGTTAAATCTTCATGTCATGGGTGTATTTATGCACCAACTACTATGGTCTTATAGGACTTATAGGAGAGTTAGATATGGCAATAAGATTTGGCCATTTTTAAATGTTTTCGGGGTCTGGGTAAGTACAGTGTGCACTGTCTAAAAATCAACACTACGATTCAGCAAATAATGGGGGTGACCACGCAAAAAGAGGCATTTTCTTTCACCATGCTTAGGTAGTGGCAGAAGTCTAAAGTTATCTGACCTCCAGTGCTTTGCTAATTTCCATTTTTTCTCTTAAGGTGTGGTAATAACATTGTCAAGCCTATCCTGGTCCCTGGATAGTGTTACACTGGTGCTTCTCTAGTGAAGTCAATTCAAATGCAGTGTGTTCACTCTTTGCATGTGCTCTCTTTCTCTGGTCTCCACACTTTCACTAAGGGCCAGATGTAGGAGCCCTAATACCGGTCGGAAACGGCCGATTTCGCCCGTTTCCGACCGGTATTAGGGTTTTCAGATGTAGGGGGCTGAAAATGACAGAATCGGTATATTTACCGATTCTGTAAAATTACCGAATCGGTAAATTACCGAATCGGTAAATATACCGATTCTATAATTCCAAATGTAGGTGGCACAGTTTACAGTGCCACAGGCCCTTAAGAGTCGGTATTTTACCACATAATCCTATTGTGTGGTAAAATACCGAATTCAGGTGTGCATGCACATCTGTGCATGCACACCTGTGCTATGTGACACACAGACATGCCCTTAGGGCATGTATGTGTGCCACATGTCACACAAGCCTGTACTTGGGGTGCTAGAGGATGTCAAAGTGACACCCCCTGCACCCTTGCAGGATTCAGTATTTACCGATTCTGTAAATACAGAATCAGTATTTCCCATTGATTCCTATGGCCTTCAAAGCCCATAGGAATCAATGGGAAATACTGATTCTGTATTTACAGAATCGGTAAATACCGAATGTTACAGATTCGGTAATTCTGAATTTAAAATTACCTACATCTGCCTCCTTCCTATTTACCTACTCTTAAATACCGAATCGGTAAAATTCGGTATTTAAGAGTAGGTAAATCAGAATTACCTACATCTAGCCCCAAATGTCTACCTTCTCTGAGTTGGTTACTATAGTTTAGCCCCTCCTTGACTGCGTACATGTACCACATGTCTCAAATCCCTTCAGAAAAGTAAAGGGCTCGGGTTTTGAGCTGGTTGGATGGCTTGCTGGCTGGCCAGCTCTACATAGGCGCTGGCCTCTAGTCTCCTGGTGGAAGACTGCCTGCTCTATTTACACTACCTAACTGCTTTGTGAGGATCATTACGCCTGCTGTTAAGCTGCTAGGGTGCATACTACACTGCTGACTGTGTGACATTACAAGTGGGAACCATGATGTTTTCGCCACACTCAGTATTTCTGTTTGTTTTTCAAAATCAAACTCACACACAGGAGTTTGCATTGGAAAAGCAAATAATCAATGGCCCTGATGCGCTGGGAGATGTATTCCTGCACGTCATAGCCACTGAACTGATTGAACTGACCAGGACGGCACTGCTTTGCATGCAGTGCCGGGTAAAGAAATCTAGGGGCATATTAGCAGGAACTTCGATAAAATTATCGCCGTTTTAGCGGCAGGAAAATGCCGCTAAAACGGCGATAATGGGCGTGCTAATATGCGTTATAGAATTCCAATAGAAGCCCAGGTTAGATGTCCTGCACATCTAACCGGTTCTTCTATTGGAATTCTATAACGCATATTAGCAAGCCCATTATCGCCGTTTTAGTGGCAGGAAACTGCAGCTAAAACGGAGATAATTTTAACGAGGTTCTTGCTAATATGCCCCCTAGTGATTGTCACTCCATCTTAAATAGGGCGGGGCAAACGCCATTCTGCCCAAGTGGAGGTGATGCAGTGGTCAGGCGTTGTAGTGGCGGATATATAGTGCTTAGGTGATGTAGTGGCAATGATGGGGTGCTCAGACACTGCAGTGGTGGTAACATAGTGGTTAGGCGCTGCAGTGATGGTGATGTAGTGGTCAGGCACTGTAGTGGAGGTGATGTAGTGGTCAGGCGCTGTAGTGACTGTGATGTAGTGCTCAGGCGCTGTAGTGGTGAAGATGCAGTGGACAGGCACTGTAGTGGCAGTGATGCAAGGGCCCTGAACCGTAGTGGCAGTGATTCAGTGGTCTGGCACTGTATTGTTAGTGATGCAGTGGTCAGGCGCTGTAGTGGGAATATATGACTTTACAACGTAAACAATTACAATGCATGCTTTTACAAAGCAGTTTTTACATCGCAGCTACCTTTACATTGCATGATTTACAACGCATGCCATTACAACGCATTTTTTAAAACTACCATTACAACACATTCCATTACAATGCATACCATTACAACGTATACCATTACAAAACATAACACGGATGAATGACGTTACAACGCATACTTTTACAACGCCTACCTTTACAACGCATTTTTTACAACGCAACATCCATTACAACGCATTCCATTACAACGCATGCATTTACAACAAATTTTTTAAAACTACCTTTACAACGCATTCCATTACATCGCATACTACCTTTACAACGCATACCATTACAACGCATACCATTACAACGCATAACATTACTTTGCATGTAAGGTAAGTATTGGATAGTGTAGGGGTAATAATTACTATTCTAACTCCAAGGGGTGCAACAGTAGGGTAAGTGTTGGATAGTGTAGGGGTAAAAATTACTATTGTAAATCCAGGGGGTGCAACAGTAGGGTAAGTGTTGGATAGTGTAAGGGTAAAAATTACTATTCTAACTCCAGGGGGTGCAACAGTAGGGTAAGTGTAGGATAGTGTAAGGGTACTATATGTTGTAATGCTATGCGTTGTAATGACTGCGTTGTAATGACATGCATTGTAGTGGTGTGCGTTGTAGTGTCATGCGTTGTAAAGACTGCGTTGTAAATGCATGCATTGTAATGGATGTTGCGTTGTAAAAGTTTTGTTGTAATGGTAGTGCGTTGTAAAAGTTGCGTTGTAAAGGTTGTTTCCCCATAACACTTTTAGGGCAACAGTAAGGTAAGTGTTGGATAGTTTAGGGGTAAAAATTGCTATTCCCAGTCCTGTGAGTGCAACAGTAGGGTAAGTGTTGGATAATGTAGGGGTAAATAATTACTATTCCCACTCCAGTGAGTGCAATAGTAGGGAAAGTGTTGGATAGGGTAGGGGTAAAAATTACTATTTCCATGTACCCCAAAACCCATACCCACCCTAAAACTAAAAGAATCTCCATTACTTACCTTTTAATACGTTGTAATGGCATGCATTATAATGGTATGTGTTGTAATGGCATGCATTTTAGTAGTATGCGTTGTAATGGCATGCGTTGTAATGGAATGTGATGTAAAGGCAGTTGCGTTGTAACAGTTGTGTTGTAAAGGTAGTGCATTGTAATGACTGCATTGAAATTGATGTTTCCCCTGTAGTGGTGGTGCTGCAGTGCTCAGGTTCTGTAGTGACGGTGATGTAGTGCTCAGACTCTGTAGTGACGGTGATGTAGTGGCCAGGCACTGTAGTGACCTTGATGTAGTGGTCAGATGCTGCAGTGGTGGTGATGTTGTGGTCAGGCACTGTAGTGGCAATGATGTAGTGGTTAGGCACTGTAGTGGAGATGCTGTAGCGGTTAAGCCCTGTAGAGAAGATGATGTAGTGCTGTAGTAGAGGTGATGTAATGGCCAGGCGCTGTACTGGCGGTGATGTAGTGGTCAGGTGCTGTAGTGGAAGTTCTTTAGTGGTCAGGCACTGTAGTGAGGATGATGGAGTGCTGTGGTGAAGGTGATGTAGTCATCAGGCTCTGTAGTGATGACGATGTAGTGCTGTAGGGGAGGTGATGCAGTGGTCCGGCACCTTAATGGAGGTGCTGTAGTATTCAGGCAATGTAGTAGCGGTGATGTTGTGGTCTGGCGCTGTACTGGTGGTGATGTAGTGGTTAGTTGCTGTAGTGGAAGTGATGTAGTGGTCAGGCACTGTAGTTGAGGTGGAAAGGCACTGTATTGGAGGTGATGCAGTGGTCAGGCGCAGTAGTGGAGGGGCTGTAGTGGTCAGGTGGTGTAGTGGTGGTGATGTAGTGATCAGGTGCTGTAATTGATGTGGAAAAGCCCTGTAGGAGAGGTGATGTAGTGGTCAGGTGCTGTAGTGAGAACGACGCAGTGCTGTAGTGGAGGTGATGCAGTGGTCAGGCACCTTAATGGAGGTGCTGTAGTGTTCAGGCGATCTAGTAGCTGTGGTCAGGAGCTGTAGTTGAGGTGGAAAGGTGCTGCAGTTGAGGTGATGTATGGGTCAGGTGCCGTACTGGCGGTGATGTAGTGCTCAGGCACTGCAATTGAGGGGGAAAGGCGCTGTAGTGTAGGTGATGTAGTGGTCAGCCACTGTAGTGGCAGTGATGTAGTGCTCATTAGCTCGAGTGGAGGTGCTGCAGTGGTCAGGCGTTGTAGTGGAGGGGCTGTATTGGAGGTGATGTAGTGATCATGCACTGTAGTGGTCAAGTGCTGTAGCGGAGGTGATGTAGCGCGCTACACTCTCCTCATCTATTGGATAACCATGCCTCGTCGTTAGTGTACTTTTACTCCCATTTCCTATCTTACAAAATAAATCAATTGAGAGACAAATCCTCTGTTCTGCAAGGGGATCTCTATGAAGGAGACAGTGGTACCCCCTATGGAGGAGACAGTGGTACCCTCTATGAAGGAGACAGTGGTGCCCTCTAGGAAGGAGACAGTGGTACCCTCTATGAAAGATACAGTGGTACCCTCTATGAAGGAGACAGTGGTACCCTCTAGGAAGGAGACAGTGGTACCCTCTAGGAAGGAGACAGTGGTACCCTCTGTGAAGGAGACAGTGGTACCCTCTGTGAAGGAGACAGTGGTGCCCTCTAGGAAGGAGACAGTGGTACCCTCTACGAAGGAGATAGTGGTACCCTCTAGGAAGGAGACAGTGGTACCCTCTATGAAGGAGACAGTGTTGCCCTCTGTGAAGGAGACAGTGGTACCCTCTAGGAAGGAGATAGTGGTAACCTCTAGGAAGGAGACAGTGGTACCCTCTAGGAAGGAGCCAGTGGTGCCCTCTAAGAAGGAGACAGTGGTACCCTCTTTGAAGGAGACAGTGGCACCCTCTATGAAGGAGACAGTGGTACCCTCTATGAAGGAGACAGTGGTACCCTCTAGGAAGGAGACAGTGATGCCCTCTAGGAAGGAGACAGTGGTGCTCTCTAGGAAGGAGACAGTGGTACCCTCTAGGAAGGAGACAGTGATGCCCTCTAGGAAGGAGACAGTGATACCCTCTAGGAAGGAGCCAGTGGTACCCTCTATGAAGGATACAGTGGTGCCCTCTATGAAAGAGACAGTGGTACCCTGAGTCTATGAAGGAGACAGTGGCACCCTCTGTGAAGGAGACAGTGGTGCCCTCTAGGAAGGAGACAGTGGTACCCTCTTTGAAGGAGACAGTGGTACCATCTATGAAGGAGACAGTGGTGCCCTCTAGGAAGGAGACAGTGGTACCCTGAGTCTATTAAGGAGACAGTGGTACCCTCTATGAAGGAGACATTGGTACCCTCAGTCTATGAATGAGACAGTGGCACCCTCTGTGAAGGAGATAGTGGTACCCTCTATGAAGAAGACAGTGGCACCCTCTGTGAAGGAGATAGTGGTGCCCTCTAGGAAGGAGACAGTGGTACCCTCTATGAAGGAGACAGTGGTACCCTCTATGAAGGAGACAGTAGTACCCTCTATGAAGGAGATAGTGGTACCCTCTGTGAAGGAGATAGTGGTACCCTCTATGAGGGAGACAGTGGTACCCTCTGTGAAGGACACACTGGTGCCCTCTAGGAAGGAGACAGTGGCACCCTCTGTGAAGGAGACAATGGTACCCTCTAAGAAGGAGACAGTAGTACCCTCTTTGAAGGAGACATTGGTACCCTATATGAAGGAGACAGTGGTTCCCTCTATGAAGGAGACAGTGATGCCCTCTAGGAAGGAGACAGTGGTACCGTCTAGGAAGGAGACAGTGGTACCATCTATGAAGGATACAGTGGTACCCTCTAGGAAGGAGACAGTGGTGCCCTCTAGGAAGGAGACAGTGGTACCGTCTGGGAAGGAGACAGTGGTACCCTCTAGGAAGGAGACAGTGGTACCCTCTAGGAAGGAGACTGTAGTACCCTTTGGGAAGGAGACAGTGGTACCCTCTGTGAAGGAGACAGTGGTACCCTCTAGGAAGGAGACAGTGGTACCCTCTATGAAGGAGACAGTGGTGCCCTCTAGGAAGGAGACAGTGGTAACCTCTAGGATGGAGACAGTGTTGCCCTCTATTAAAGAGACAGTGGTACCCTCCATGAAGGAGACAGTGGTACCCTCTATGAAGGAGACAGTGGTACCCTCCATGAAGGAGACAGTGGTACCCTCCATGAAGGAGACAGTGATGCCCTCTAGGAAGGAGACAGTGGTACCGTCTAGGAAGGAGACAGTGGTACCATCTATGAAGGATACAGTGGTACCCTCTAGGAAGGAGACAGTGGTGCCCTCTAGGAAGGAGACAGTGGTACCGTCTAGGAAGGAGACAGTGGTACCCTCTAGGAAGGAGACAGTGGTGCCCTCTAGGAAGGAGACAGTGGTACCGTCTAGGAAGGAGACAGTGGTACCCTCTAGGAAGGAGACAGTGATGCCCTCTAGGAAGGAGACAGTGGTACCGTCTAGGAAGGAGACAGTGGTACCATCTATGAAGGATACAGTGGTACCCTCTAGGAAGGAGACAGTGGTGCCCTCTAGGAAGGAGACAGTGGTACCATCTAGGAAGGAGACAGTCGTACCCTCTAGGAAGGAGACAATGGTGCCCTCTAGGAAGGAGACTGTAGTACCCTTTGGGAAGGAGACAGTGGTACCCTCTGTGAAGGAGACAGTGGTACCCTCTAGGAAGGAGACAGTGGTACCCTCTAGGAAGGAGACAGTGGTACCCTCTAGGAAGGAGACAGTGGTAACCTCTAGGATGGACACAGTGTTGCCCTCTATTAAAGAGACAGTGGTACCCTCCATGAAGGAGACAGTGGTACCCTCTATGAAGGAGACAGTGGTGCCCTCTAGGAAGGAGACAGTGGTACCGTCTGGGAAGGAGACAGTGGTACCCTCTAGGAAGGAGACAGTGGTACCCTCTAGGAAGGAGACTGTAGTACCCTTTGGGAAGGAGACAGTGGTACCCTCTGTGAAGGAGACAGTGGTACCCTCTAGGAAGGAGACAGTGGTACCCTCTATGAAGGAGACAGTGGTGCCCTCTAGGAAGGAGACAGTGGTAACCTTTAGGATGGAGACAGTGTTGCCCTCTATCAAAGAGACAGTGGTACCCTCCATGAAGGAGACAGTGGTACCCTCTATGAAGAAGACAGTGGTACCCTCCATGAAGGAGACAGTGGTACCCTCCATGAAGGAGACAGTGATGCCCTCTAGGAAGGAGACAGTGGTACCGTCTAGGAAGGAGACAGTGGTACCATCTATGAAGGATACAGTGGTACCCTCTAGGAAGGAGACAGTGGTGCCCTCTAGGAAGGAGACAGTGGTACCGTCTAGGAAGGAGACAGTGGTACCCTCTAGGAAGGAGACAGTGGTACCCTCTAGGAAGGAGACAGTGGTAACCTCTAGGATGGAGACAGTGTTGCCCTCTATTAAAGAGACAGTGGTACCCTCCATGAAGGAGACAGTGGTACCCTCTATGAAGTAGACAGTGGTACCCTCCATGAAGGAGACAGTGGTACCCTCCATGAAGGAGACTGTAGTGCCCTCTAGGAAGGAGACAGTGGTACCATCTATTAAAGAGACACTGGTACCCTCTATTAAGGAGACTGTGGTACCCTCTACGAAGAAGACCGTGGTACCCTCTACGAAGGAGACAGTGGTACCCTCTACGAAGGAGATAGTGGTACCCTCTATTAAGGAGACAGTGGTACCGTCTAGGAAGGAGACAGTGGTACCCTCTACGAAGGAGATAGTGGTACCCTCTATGAAGGAGACAGTGGTACCCTCTACGAAGGAGATAGTGGTACCCTCTATTAAGGAGACAGTGGTACCCTCTAGGAAGGAGACAGTGGTAACCTCTAGGATGGAGACAGTGGTACCATCTATGACGGAGACTGTAGTACCCTCTAGGAAGGAGACAGTGGTACCCTCTATTAAAGAGACAGTGGTACCCTCCATGAAGGAGACAGTGGTACCCTCTATTAAAGAGACAGTGGTACCCTCCATGAAGGAGACAGTGGTACCCTCTATGAAGGAGACAGTGGTACCCTCCATGAAGGAGACAGTGGTACCCTCTATGAAGGAGACAGTGGTACCCTCCATGAAGGAGACAGTGGTACCCTCTATGAAGGAGACAGTGGTACCCTCCATGAAGGAGACTGTAGTACCCTCTAGGAAGGAGACAGTGGTACCATCTATTAAAGAGACACTGGTACCCTCCATTAAGGAGACCGTGGTACCCTCTACGAAGAAGACCGTGGTACCCTCTACGAAGGAGACAGTGGTACCCTCTACGAAGGAGATAGTGGTACCCTCTATTAAGGAGACAGTGGTACCCTCTACGAAGGAGATAGTGGTACCCTCTATTAAGGAGACAGTGGTACCATCTATTAAGGAGACTGGGGTACCCTCTATGAAGGAAACAGTGGTACCCTCCGAGTTAAACTGCATCCAGCTCGCATGAAAGACGCCCCGCCGCTGGCCTCCCCCTTAATTCCTGGTTAAAGATCTGACATTGTCAATGTCACGCCTGCCAGTGCGCATCGACATCATCAGACCACTGGGCCTATGTTGGCGCGGCGAGGCGGAAACGAGGGCAGATTCTTTTACGATCCATGGACAAATGTTTCCCTTTGTGCATCAAAGACGCATCCCTGGGAAGGAACAACGCGCCAGCGAGGGGGAGAAGACGCCTGAGAGGCAACTCGGGCGATGCAGGGAGTCAGTGCCTGCGCGCTGAACTCGCCTTACACGAAGCTGGGTCAGGGAGAGCAATTTAATTACAGGGCTTTAAGTGCGATTCCATCTGTTCCCGCCGCCAGCGCAGTCATCAGGGAGAACAGCAGGCGCATCCGCGACAGACAATGGCAGGCCCCGCGTCGCACGGGGTAATTAGTGATTTCATAAGGGGATCCGTGCAGCTTCCTTGCGCTCCAACCTATGAGTAAGCAAAAGCCAGCAGTGTTTTTGTGCACCAGAGTGCCCTGCCCCATTGAAACCAATGGACAAAAAGTACCGTGCATTGATCCGCTGCAGCCCGGCTGTAGGGACCAAAGGGAGCGCTCCAAGTCAATAAAGTCATTTTGCTTGACCATGTTTGTCATTTATAGAAGTAAACAAAAAACTGATGTCTGGAATGCTTTGTATTAATTTCAGCCACAGGTAGTTACTCGGGACTCATCCCAGTTTAAAGTTATTTTTGCACCTGGTTTTGGAGCCAGTCACATGCAAATCAGTCTTGATCATGCTCCAATAGGAACAGTCCAGCCCGCAGTGCCGTGCCAGGTCCAGGGCCCACGGATGGGCATACATTTCTCACTCAGGGCATCGCTCTGAAGCATCCGAAAAGTGATAGATGGAATGCTTTGAATTAATTTCAGCCACAGGTAGTTACTCGGGACTCATCCCAGTTTAAAGTTATTTTGCACCTGGTTTTGGAGCCAGCCACGTGCAAATCAGTCTTGAACCTTCTGAAATAGGAGCAGTTGAGCCTGAAGTGCCGGGCCAGGTCCTCCATGAACTGGAACAGAAGCCTGAAGAACTGTTTCGCCCTCATTGGGGCTCTTCAGTCAGCTGTAGCTTGGATCAAGGGACACAGTGAGCACAGGGCCCACAGATGGGCATACCTTTCTCACTCAGGGCATCTCACTGAAGCATCCGAAAAGTGATGGACGGAATGCTTTGAATTAATCTCAGCCACTGGTAATCACTCAGGCCTCATCCCAGTTCGTAGATATTTTGCACACTGTGCCACCTCAATTTGGACCCAGCTTTATGAAAAATCAGTCTCAACCTTGTTCCAGGAGGAATTGTCCAGCCCAAACTGCTACGTCTGGTCATCCCTGAACTGGAACACAAGCAACTCAAGGCCTGTTTAGCTCTGATTGGGAACATATATAAAGGCAGGCCACTCCTAAAACGCACAGGGGTGGGTTAGGATACATTGCATGTTAGGCATACACGAGGAAGATTCACTAATTGTGTAGATTACCAAAAACACAGTAAATAACTGACAAAATAAAAACATCAAAGAATTTAAAATAACAGTAAATTTACTTTCTTTTTCAGTTTGTATGTATATTTTTGAGACAAACCCCAATATATCCCAAATGAAACCTTAGCTAGCAATGTTTACAGTCCTTAGTTCTAAACATTAGAGCAGGTAACTTTGGGGATAACCATCTCTGGAGATGGCTATAACCTCAAGAGGACCTGATTTTGATGCAATTAACATTTCATTATGTATTATTGTGGTAGGACATGGCAAGCTATGAGAGTTAGATCACGTCTTCATTTCTAAGGTTGCAGGTGCGTATGTGGTATTTCTACAGCACAAACCTAGTTGAAAGGCAGCCATGCTCTGTACAGGATCAAAGACAATGACACCACCAAGAAGTGATTGGAGAGGTAGCTGGGTTTAAAGAGCTGACGTGTTACTGTGTCGTGATGTAGTGCTCTTTAAAGTGATACGTCTTCAACTCTTTCCTGACCTGGAGCAGGATTTTTGGCAGCCATGACTTACACTGGGATGGCCTGTCAGATCCTGGGGGCACAGATGGAGAAGGACTAGTGCCTGTTTTTCCTTTTTCAGACTTCTTTGGGGCAGATTTACAAGGCCCTTACGTCACTTTTGCACCACTTTTCCGATGTTAAAAATGATGCAAAAGTGGCGCAAGGGCCTTGTAAATAAGCCCCTTTGTCATTAGTCCGATAATGCTGCGGGTGTGCCAAGAGCCATTAAAGATGGTGAGTTGTCAGCAAGAGGGTTGAAGGTGCCAGTTGTGATGGCTTTGTAGATGATGCCGATGGTTCTGAAGAAGATGCGGTGTGGAAGGAGGGGCCATAGGAGTGGGGAGTGGTCATATTTCTTCTGGCCCATGATCAGCCATGTTGTGAGGTGAGAGGTGTGCTTAAGGGGGCTAGACTGGTGTCGGAGAATTCGGAGTGTGGCGTTCTTGCTCCAGGTGACTATAATGACACACTCTCTTAATCGAATATGTGATGTTACAACGCGATCAAAATGATCGCGGTATGTAACATCGCAGTTTTTACAATGCAAGTCGTTACAACGACTTGCGCTGGAGGGCGCTGGACTTAGGAATAGTAAAATGTACTATTCCATCACCAGTCTACATACAGTATGGAAAGAGTTGGAATAGTAAATCTTACTATTCCTTAGGTTATAGCGCCATCCAGTGCAAGTCGATGTAACGCTTGCGTTGTAATGGCTGCGTTCTAAATGCATCGCGGTGTAATCAACGCGATGTTAAGGATGTTTCGCCTCTTAATCTAATGTTCGCCACAATGGGCATGCTGTAGTAGTTGCATCACATACTATGGCTGGTGCAACACATTCACACACTAGTCATAATTCTTCTCTGTATCTTTCATTTCTGGCTAAAAAAGGTCCAAAAAACTCCACCTCTGATATGTTTCAGCGTAGGTGCATTCAAATCAATGGATCCTGGCACATTGGATACTGCTGCAGGGCATAACATTCCATCATAATATGTATGCAGGGAATCTGACAGACTAGATGGATGACCATAACATCTGAAAATGCGTTGTGACTATTTGAGTTGAAGAATGTATTGGAGACGTGAAGAATGCCTTTTTCACCCACAGCTAAATGAGATGTCTGACCTTCCAGGCAGTAGTATTTGTAAAGTCAGTCCAGGTTACCATTGGGGTGTCAGTTGCTTGAAATGACCATGGATTGAGTGGTCGTGCTGGCCAAAGCGTCAATCAATCTATATTTGAACAGCCACAGTCTCTGAGTTGATGGAAGGGCAGCTGAGGTGAAGGGCTCCTGTTTCCTTGGTGCCCGATCTGGTATTACATATATGTGAGAGCGACGCACCCTTACAGAGACAAATGTTGCTCGTCTGTATCAGTACAGTAGTAATCTCGAAAAAAAACTTTTGAGTAAAAGAAAATGTATCTGTAATGGCATTCGATATATATAGATGGGTGATGTATGAAATATATAACAGAAGTTACATAAGATATTGCACATGTGTGAGCTTAGGAAGGGTTATGAAATGCTTAGTTAAGGTAAATTTTATGATTTGTGGAAAAGAATCATATAAACTAACTTTGCTACACCTGATTTAATGTACCGGGTATATGTATTATTCTTGAACTTAAATACATTTGAGTATTTATTTTCAATATTTGGAAGTTGAAGGGACATCACTTTATGCAAAAGTCCCCCAAGACTCAAACAAATGCAATTAACAGCAAGGGTGGTGGCAAGGCAAGGTCCCCGCGTGCTTCCACGTCAATAATCCATCTTGTGTCCTATCTAAGTGAGGAAAGAGTTATTATAATTCAGTGCTCAAACAATCAATGGCCTCTGTGCTGGGACGTACAACACAGGTAAACATCAGTAGTGGCTGTGAAGGTGCTTATAGCATTAAAAACCTATCCTAAAGTGCTATGTGTGTCTGTATGCACTGCGGCCTACAGACCAACCCAGAGGAGACATGCCAAGGAAACTATGTGCCAATAAAGACAAGAAACAAAAGTGAGAAGGCGCCCAATTACCAGGTAAAGGGGACTCACTGCCGAAAGAGAGGTGGTTTTGGGCACCCTACTGAACTGCATTGTGTGTGCATATACACTGGGCACCTATGCCGGGTGCATTGTAAACATCTGCTAGTGTGCCACTGTCCATCACCGAAGAGACGTGGCACATAAATAAAACAGCATTTAAAGGGAAAGCAACATGCTTAGGCATCCTTTATGCATTACTTTATGAACAGCATGTACCCTATACAGTAGGGCAACATGAAATGACACACTGCAGAATATGTTGAGGGTCCCGGGAACCTGCCATGGAGAAGTGTGGCTCAATGGTTAGGGTGGCAGACCCTGATGCAGAGGTCTAGCCTGGGACCAGGGTTCAATTCCCCGCCTCGGCGGGTCTTGGACTCAAAATTCCACGGACCTGATAATTCTCGCCTCGGTGCCTATTCCATTCATGGAGTCCCACTCTGCAACTCTGGGCAATAGCTTGCTTAATCTCCACAACGGCCCCCACAACGCTAAGGATGCCTGACCTCCACCTTGGGGGTGCCCAGGAGTGGACACCTCACAGGGAAAGCCAGGATGGGTTCCACAGCGGTATTCGTACAAGCGCCTTGAGACCCTTGCGAGTGAGTAGGACGCTATACAAGTATCAATTTACAATTTACATTTACTTTCGGCAGAATGGACCCCTGAACGGTGGGGCTCCCCAGTGCTGCAGGGGCCTGTGGTACACCCCTGACCGATATATTCACTTAGGCAAGACTTGTCATGCTGGCAATGCATTTTCCATTCTACTGTATTGCAAATCTGAGCTTTTTCTACCAGTGATAAGGCCCAATTGTGGTAAATATGTCTTACAGTTTATGCCTTGCAGTCCTGGAGGAAAATGGGCTGGGTTCTGGGTAGGGGGTGGGCAAAATAACCAGATTATTTTTTTACTGCTTAATAGGTATAATTTGTTTGAAACATTACATGTATTGGTTGAAATGTGCTTGGGAAGTCTTCTGCGTGAAAACTGTAGGCAATGTATTTCTTCAAATGCAAAAGTCACCTGCATTTCCCCGCACAGTCATGCAGTCAACAATGGGAGAGTAGCCCAAGTGGCAACGTCACACATCCAGCTTCACAGTGGGATCTACTCAAACCAGCCTCCTGTGATCGAAAATGATGAAACTAACAAAAATACGTAAATAAATGGCTATAATCAGGATTTATGTAACATTATAGTTACGTAAAAAAAATTCGCCTTTTCCCAGGCCTACTTCTGCCCCTTGCACCCTTCATGCCTCCTAAATACGAGCTCCAGACTTCAGGTCTCAGTTTACCTTTGTGAATTGAGTCATGGACGTCAGGTCTGAAGTTTGACTTCAGGTCTAAGTTTACCTTTGTGAACCGGGCCCTTAGACTTCAGGTCTAAACTTAGACTTCAGGTCTAAGTTTACCTTTGCGAATTCAGCCATAGACGTCAGGTCTAAAGTTTGACTTCAGGTCTAAGTTTACCTTTGTGAATTGGGCTCATAACTTCAGGTCTAAACTTGAACATCAGGTCTATTTTTACCTTTGTGAACTGAGCCTTGGACTTCAGGGCTAAGCTTAGACTTCAGTTCTAAACTCAGGCTTCAGGTTTAAGTTTACCTTTGTGTATTCAGTCATAGATGTCAGGTCTAAAGTACCTTTGTGAATAGGGCTCATAACTTCAGGTCTAAACATGAACATTAGGTCTATTTTTACCTTTGTGAATTGAGCTTTAGACTTCAGGACTAAACTTAGACTTCAGTTTTAAACTCAGACTTCATGTCTAAGTTTACCTTTGTGAATGGAGCTCAAAGACACAGCCTCCTGCTTCCCAATGTTTGATTTTCATTTACTTTAATTGAATTTAAAAAGTGCTTTTGCTGGAGATTTGTGCAATAAATTTATTGGTACGGGACAAAACACATGAAATTGAAGGAAAAAATGTGTCAGACATTCAAGAAGGACATGGGGAAGAAATAAGAGGTTTAACAAAGAAAAATAAGTGAATGGAAAGCAGAGACAGAACTAACAGGAAGGGACAGTACATTCCAATGCCTGGGAAAAAGAGAGACATACCCAGAATGGGAATCGACACAAGTAGGGAAAGAAGTGGTAAGTTTAATATGAGTTGCAGAGTGAACGTCATGAAGGAAGCCCTCAGTCGGCTCTGCTATGTGTGTGTGTCAGTTTTCATCACGTGCCAAGGATCCAAAATGCATTAGAGCTTCCCTGCTTGCCCAAATTGTGTCATCCTAGGCAAATATTTTATTTCAGACCCTAATCTTGCCTTAGTATCACAACTGAGAAGACTTTAAAATATGTGAGTTCAGAATGTGCGCTATAAAACTGCCTGTTATGAGTTTTTTATACTAGGCTATACTGTTGCACCATCTACAATAAGAATCAGGGCCATGTTTAGAGCTTACATTATGATGACTTAGGGTTTACAAGAAGGGCCTGGGGACTATTTGCAAACTGCATTTTGTAGTACTACATTAGCAGTATGCACATACTACAAAATGATATTCCACAAACCGCACTTCTTAAGTACTACTGTTTTTTGTAGTAGTACTTTAGAAGTGATGTGTGTGAATAGCAGTTTGTAGTACTACAAAACGTGCTAAAAAATTCAGTTAGCAAATAACCCTCAGGCCCTTTAATTTGGTGGAACATGCAAGTTACCCTTTTAGAGAACAATTACACCAAGATTTTGTTAATAGCCCAATCATTGTAAACTAACTCAGAAGTGTAAAGTACTAAAAATGGTGTTACCTTTGTGATTCAGGCCTATATAGTGATTGTTTTACCAACAAATTTGTAAATCTGCACCCAGAGATGTACTCCTTGAATGGGTGCACATGTGCTACATTTTGAAAAATTACAAACATTGGCAGTGGTTGGTTTGGAAAGTTTCACCTGGCTCAGGTCTCCAGGCATACTACTGGCAAGCAAAGACCTATAAGGTGATGGGGTGAATGCTTACAAATAGTTTAACCAGGGGCAATTTCTCGGGGTAGCATTTCAGCCCATAGTTTTTCACCCACTGTGCCACTCTAGACAGAGGCTCACCTGAAGCAAATCAGTACTGACTCTTTTCCTATCGGAAAAACTCCATCCTGAACCTTGGTCATCTCACACCTCCGCCCTGCAGTCCACTTTTTTTTAGTTCAGAAATTTGAGATTCACACCCCTCGAATCTCACTGACTAAGCTCCGCCCCTGTATCTCCGAAGGGTTCCTCCACCATCAAGGCATTCATGCTGTGGCCATGCCACTTCCAGGGCCATGTTGAATATTTTACATAAATATTTACATTAATTAATCTTTTTCATTTTGTCATTTGCATTTTTGTGCAAATGGCAAAATAGGTTTGCACCCCTTAAAAAACTATAGTAAATTTACACATGTAAATAGCTTTTACGAATCAGGCCTTTGGTGGCTAGATAAACAATTCAGACGCAGAAGAAAACTTCTAAACATTTTTCGCTGTGTGAGAGGTCCTTGGAGGGAAGGACTTTTGTGCGTGGCACTGCTTGTGAAGCACTTCTACCCTTCCCCGTTGCCACTCATCCGCCAATATGGCTTGTCAGTATTCCGTCAATGTCCTGAGACTTTTTCACAAACTCTAATGGACTTCAGCTGTGTAGAGGTTCCAGACAGAAGCTGGAAGGCCACTCTGTGGTGGATTTTCAAGTCCAAGGGTTATCAGGTGTAAAAACGGACACTTGTTACAATTCTAAACCTTTGGATAGAAAATTCTATAGCACCCTCAAAAACTCAATGTATTACGGTATTGCGGTGTATATCTTTTCTCCGCCCCACATTGTAGTTATGGCATTTATCATTGGGTGCTATAGTTTGTAGTTAATGCCCGCCTCATCCAGAGGCTCCTCTGGTCTAGTTTGCAGTGTCCAGAGATATTGAGGGGTGCCCCCACAAGGTAAGGGTAAGTGAATAATCGTGAAAAAGTGGGTTAAAAAATATATATAGAACTCAACCTCAAAAACTTTAATAAATGGTGTGAGTCTATACTAGTAAAACATAAACAGTACTTATGAGAGATCGAGTTACTTGATCTCTAAGTGTATTCAAAGTATTGTCGACATGTTTCAGCCCCCTTGGCTCACAGGAGTCTATGGGGCTTTCGTCAGGACTTACAAACAAACAAACACTGAAATGCGTCATGTACTTACACCATTTGTGTAGTGACCTTTAGAATGCCTTGTTTTAGGCTTTCACTGACCAATCACTCTCTTTTGCGCTCTAATGGTGATCGTTTTTGCGCCTCTTCAGGGAGTTCCAGCTTTCTATTAGCTCGGAGCCGCATGGCTAAGTCTGCCGTCGCTTGTGCTGACTCTGCCCCTGGATGATTTTCAAGTCCTCCTTTGAATCCACCATGTGATATTAGCTCCCCACAGTGTGTGAAGGCAGCTGATAATGGGTGACAAGTGCTGGCACTGTGGATGTTTGCAGGTCTGGAGATGTATGCGACAGGCCTCACACATTTTGAATTGAAGAACTGACCTATGGGCTTTTGTCTCTAACATTCATTCAATGTATACATCACTTTAACAGGTACAAGCTATGGAGTCATTTTAACATCAAATGACCTAACATAGATTTAACATGTTCAGAATCACCTGGTAGTTGAAGAAGGGGTCCCCTCTGCCATTTGGATCATCTCCCACACACTGTGTCTCTCTTCCTCTCTGACTGCTGGTCCAACAAGTTCACCTAATCTTATTGTCTACCTGCTGAGGACCACTCTGAGATCCGGCCTCTCTCCCAGCCTCTCATGCCTCTTCCTTTTGGCTTATACTCGTGATGTAAAATAAACTGATATCATTGCACAGCGCAGGCCCTCCATTAGTAACCTGGTGGCATGGTGGAAAGAAGAGACTTTAATGGCAGAGATTGCTGTCTCCCGCCTGACGCTACTTGTCTGTCGCACAGAAGGGCAAGGAGCGCATAATTTCTGGCTGGTAGGGCATGTTGCAGCAGCTACAGAGAAAGAAGGTCTTTGCCGTTGTCAACCTCCCAGTTTAACGATTTCATCAATGCAACAACTGGGTGATGCTCAGAGGTGCAGGATGTTGGTGGTATATGGGCACAGAACCGTCAGCTTCAGAGGCCTCAAAGTTGGGTATGTCTATCTCACAAAGTCAAGGTTTCTCTTTAATATGCTTCCTTCGGCAGTCCCTTAGAAAGAGTACGGTAGTCAACTATATATAGGAGAGCCGAAGTCACGTCTCAGATTGGCCCATGTGGTACTTCATTTTGAAAACAATAAAGCAATACGTAAGTGTAGGCACCCATACATTTTCCTTAGGAGCTGTTCTGATGTGTTACCAACTGAGAGGGTCAGGGCAGGGCTGGCCTTTTATTCCACTGGATATTTCCCTGGTGCAGTGGTGTAAGGAAACTTGAGAGGGCCCCCGAAAAGTACATGGAGCCCCCCCCCCCCCCCCCATCCCCCCAGGACCCAGTCAGGAGTTCTCAGGCCAGGAGCCCCACCTCCCATGCACAGTGCTGGAGGGGGCCTCCTGGAGCTTGGGGCCCATCTGCACCATGGGGGCAGCTCCGGCTACGCTTACGCCACTGCCCTGGTGGGTGGAGCCCCTGGAGGCCAATTATAAAAGCTCAGGGCCACTCCTAGTGCCTCAGCTACCAGTGGTTAATTAAAACAGGCAGGAGTAGGCTTCAAAAGACAGAGAAAGAGAGAGAGGGAGGGAGGGAAAAGGTAGAGAGAAAGTGATCAGAGAGAGGAGAGAGTGAATGCATGGATGGAAAGAAAGAGATTGCTTGAGGAGACAAAGGTGCAGGGCAGGTTTGAACATTGTTGCCAGGGCTGCTTTTGGTTGGCCACGTTGGTGACTACCAAGAAGGGCTGGTTTTCCTTCCACTTCATGCTTCTTTCAACCACCCCCGTACGCTTCCTCTCACTCTGGCAACTTCTTTTTATACCTATTCTCTCACTTTCTCACTGTTGTCCATTCGTTCTCTTCCTTACCCCCTTTTCGTCCTTTCTCTCTCTCACACACTGGGTTAAAGTCTGATTATGAAAATTAAGTCCTGTGCCCAAAGATGAGTGAGTGTTGGTGCCCGCCACTTTCAATCACAAGTACACCTTAGTACTTTATTCAAGAGTGGGCAAACTCTCAGGGGAGTGTCACGCACTGGGCGTGAGACAATCAATCCATATTGTAAGAGGACCCTACCTCATCTCAACCACTTGGCATCCTCAACCATCCTTACTGTCCCACTCCTCAAACTCTGTGCCCCCTTTAGTGAGAAATCACATTCTGTCACTTATAAATGATATAATGATTCAATATTATTTAATGTCACCTATAAATTATAATATTTATTAATATTAAATGTAGAAGCACAGGAGCTGCATTTGTGTGCGAGGGGAAGATTGTACGGAAAGAGCACTCTGTTTGATCACCAATCACACAATGGCTGCTTTTCTATTTGTTTTTTTTATTTCCCTTATGATCAAACTACACTAATCAAACAAGAAGAGTCTTGAGTATGTGAAACTCCCACAGCAGCATTCCAATACACAGCAGACACCAAGCTTCCAGAGTACTGAGTTAAACTTCCAAATTAGTACCCAGACACATGTTTAATTTGGGAAGACATTTAGTTTTCCTTTACCTCTGGTTGTAAACTGCTTTTTTGATTGACATGTGGATCATGCTCTTTATGTTAGCCACACAGGGTCCTGTGTCTTCCGAAAGCAAATTCATCTTTTTTTCTCTAAACCATAGTAATGTCCCTTTAAGTTTTGAAGTGTTACTTTTAGGGCAGAAGTGGTGATTTTTTTAGTCTTCTCTTGATTTGCATCGAGCAAACAATGAAAGAGAGTGGAAGAAAGAAAGGGGGAGAAAAGAGGAGAGCAACTGGAGAAAGAAAAAGGGACGACAGGAGAGAAGGAAAGGCAAGAGACAGATGGAGAGGAAAATATAAAGGAATAGTGGAGCAAAAAAAAGCAGAGCGAGGCAAAGGGGGGAGAGAATTTGAGACAGAGGAAGAGGTCAGGGAGAAAGGCTGAACATAAAGGACCAAAATGAAAGCTAGAGACACATGGCAAAACTGCAATGAGCAATTTAAGCGGTATTTCAAGCTGATCGTGTTTTGGTCAATGCTCATGGCTTTCGAATGTACAATTTTACACTTAATCTGAGACTCAAAAAATCACCCTGCAAAATGGTCATAGGAGACTAGATTCTGACCAGTGGTACTCGCCACACATTGCTTGTTTGAAAATCCCTTGATATTTGTTTCTACATGCTCCTGGTGAAAACAGCTGACATCTGCTATATCAAGGAATGTCAGTTAGGTCTAGAATTGCTGATATAGGGGCATATGTATGAAAGTTTGGTTTTGCGATTCTCAAATAGCGTACCTTAGAGAATTGCTACTTGCAAAACAAGATGTATGTAGGAGTTGCAAAAAGATTTGTGAATCCTACATATTCCTTAAGTGCGAATCGCAAAGTGCGAGGCGCAATTAAGGAAACCCTCTCCATTCATTCCTATGGGGCTAGAGGCCCATAGGAATGAATGGGAAGACATTCTCAATTTGCGATTAGCAATTAGAGAATTGCAAATTGAGAATGCAATTTCAAGGTTGCAAGGGTGTCATAAGGACACCCTGTTGCACCCCTGAAATAAGCATGGGTGCACATGTGGCACACATACATGCCCTAAGGGCATGTATGTGCGCCACATTGCACTTTGAAAAATGCATTTTTCAAAGAAAACGCAAATTACCACAAACTTGAAGTTGATGATAATTTGCAATTCCTTTAGGCCAAATTGCACTTTTTCTGTGCTTCTTACATTGCATTTAAGGAATCACAATTTGTGATTCCTTAATTGCAATCGCAAAATAGGGAATTGCAAATTTTGTGATTCCTTATTTTGCGAGGCAGTTTTACACATACCACTAAGCCCAATTGCAATCGCAAACGCCAAAATTCTGCGAATTTCGGCGTATGCAATCGCAATTTGGAATAATACATATGGCCCATAGTCCCTATAAAGTGCAGCATGCATGTTGAGAAGTGTAGGTTCTATTAAGGAGGGGATTTTGGCTACTAGTGCACACTGGCAGCCTCCTAACTGCTTCATACCACGAAACCTGATGGTTGGCTGCACATATAGTAATGTCGAACAATCCTGCAGCAATTTGATATTTTCCATTTCTAATAAACATGGCAGGCTCCCATGCTGTCAATTTTCACCACTGAAAAAAGTGCATGCTTGTCAAAGCAATGTTGGCCACGTAGATGTGACCATGAGTCTAAGCAAGGAGCCTGCTACATGTGAAGGAGGGCAGAGAGTTTGCAGTTCTGGAAAACTGATCCCTCCCAAACAGCAAAGTAGGGGACACCATGCAACAGCACCAAAGAGGAAGGTCATCACAGGGCAGGATCCTAGATACAAACCATGAAACCACCACTCACTGGAAAAAGTCTTAGGGGCAGGTCTGCTGCCTGGCCGGCTACGGCTCAAGTGACTGGAGATAGAAATAGTGCCCTCAGCCGAGACACAGCCCTCAAATAGATCTATCCATGGCTCCCTCAATCCCCTACTCACTACCATGCCTACCTGTCTTGCTGGTGGTTGTCTAAGGAGTGTCTCTTTTTGTACATCGCAAAACCAAAGGGGATGATGGACGGAGTGTTGAACATTGCAAGCACTCACCCCCAGTCAACTGATCTGGGTTTAATCCATCATCATTCTTTAGCTCACTCCGCCACCCCAGTTCAGACATGACCATATGCAAATCAGTCTGACCCTGTGCCTCATGGGAACAGTCCAGCCTGAACTGCCAAGCCATGTCTTCCCTGGACCGGAAACAAGCTTCCTGGGACCGGTTTCTGGCTAATCAGCCGTCATCAGCCTTTGGTTTTGCTCTTTTTGTACATCAGCATTCGCACAACATGCCTGTAACAAGGAATGATTCATGCTACTGTATTTGCCTGTTTATAGTCCGTGCAGTTTTGACTGGTGCTGTTGATCAAATATAGTCATCAAACTATCCAGCGGATAACACGCCCCTTACAGTGAAATTCATTGTGGGACCTTCAATCGCCCCTCCCGAATTAGAAAAATTGCATGTAAGTTATTTTTTTATTGTTTTATCATTCTTACATTGTGCATTTCATAAAGCTTGAAAAGTTTAGAAAATACACAAAGTTGTGAGTCAGATGACTTTTCAGCTTTTTACACCCTTAGTTTAACTCTCTTCTGAACTAAGGAAGGTTAAGTGCTTTAAGACATAATTTTTGAAACAAATTCAACATATTCCTTCAACTAGAACAGCAATAATGTAAAAATCACCAATAACACTGTATATTTTTAAAACTTGCATTTTGCACGATTTCCTCTACAAAAATCAGGGCGAGAATGCACCCCTTGTTGAATGTTGGGTGATGACCCTGGTGGGACCATGACCCTCTTAACACACTTTTTTGCAATGGGCCTGCAAAAGAGGTAGGATTGGGCCCTATAAAACAACCCCAATCTTCTGTATGTTTTTGCTGCACTTCTTAGCAGATGAATCTCTGCAGCTTTCTTTCTTGTACAGCTTTAGTTTCTCATGATGAAAATTGATCTATTGATCCTGAGGGGTGGAAGGAATTGGGGGGAGTGGCAACCAACAATGAGAGTGCAGAGAAAAGGGTAGGGTAGGGCATGGGGTCCAAAATAGAGCACAGGAAGTTCACAGAGACTGTGAGCTAATTTGGGAAGCTAAAAATATCCTGTAACCAAAGCCTGCAGCAAACCCATTACATCAGATCCATTGTGCTAGAGGAATCAGTCTAATATGCTAGGCTTACAAACAAAAAAGATTTAGTCAGGGGTGTAGTAGTGGTGAATAACTGGCTTTGTGGCACAACACTGAGGATTTGAGAGATTGTGGAATCAGCAAATATTTGTGTGGTCGTGTTGTGAGAACGATGTCGCTTCTGCATGCCCTCTGTCTACGGTTTTTGAGGCTACCAATGCTTAAGAATTTTAGCTTCATCGATTAAAACAAAAAAAATTGAAAATGCTCCTATACCTCACCCTCCTCTGGTGGAAAGAGCAGCGGGTAAAGTTCGATTGAGGGCAGAGGCTCTGTAGATTTGCAGGTTTCGACTGCATGCGATCCCATGCTGCTGACTCTCACGCAATCCGCGAAGAGCCGGGGCCTGGCAATGGATGCGGACAGAGAGTTTGTATAAGGGATTTTCGGCTCTACCTAACAAAGCCATTCTTGAAAAGAAAATCACTGGAAGGATAAACCCCAGGACTTAATATTTACTAGAAATGCTGTTTGGATGGATATGTTTTTGCTTCACTCTGGCGAATGATTTCCTGGGTAGACGCGGCTTTGTTCTCTTACCCTATTTGCACCTGGGTGCATGTAAGTCCATCCCAGCCATATTCTAACAGATAAAAAGAAACATGGAAAATAACTGAAAGCCTGAAAAGCCTGGGCCTATTCATCCATAATTAGTTTCAATCAGGAAAGGTATAATGTATTTTGCAGCTAAAAGGTATTTAGCTAATGGGTACACCATGGTTTCTCCAGCAAGAACATTGCTAATTCAGATCTAATAATAAAGTGCAATCTTAGCATCAGCCTAAGAAGTTTATGGACTCTACATAGAATTATTGTTTACATTATATTAGTTTAGGGTGAGTACAAAACCCTACAAACCGACAATAATATATTTTACGAACTATTTCACAAATTGTTCAACATTTGACAAATAAATGCACACATCCTAGAACCCAAAGTATTTCTGAAGGCTTTCTTTAATTTTCTTTCTCTCATTATTTTGTTTGATTTCTATGTGACAAACACTTATTAGGCTCTGATCCCACTGCCATACATTTCTTTTTCAACAACAGGCCTTGCCTGACCCAGCACAGACCTCATCTAGGAGGTCTAAATCCTGATGCGACCCCATGTGCTGTCTTCCCTTGGGGATAAAGAGTCTCTAAAGTTAGAAGATCACCCCATTGCCTCCTACACTGGTTGCTTCACCAGCCTGTCTACATGCATGCTTCTTATCGGTACTATTTAGGTGCGCTTATGAGCAACCAGTACTTTGGGGCTCATTTATGAGCCCCCGCGTCACTTTATGCGCCACCAGTGCGTCACTTTTTGTTACGCACAGGTGGAGTAAAAATGTGCCATGTTGCGCCATATTTATGAAGTGACGAATCTAGGTAGATACCTCACTTCGTAAACCCCTGAGCTACATTTTACCTACACCAGGTATAATGTATGCAGGGTGGGCGCACCCCCGCAAGAAAGGGTCATAGGAGAGGCACAGTGAAATCTATGAGATTTTGCTGCGCCACTTCTAGGAAGCCAATGCGTCAAAACCTTACGCCTGCCTCATGGCAGGCGTAAGGGTGACGCAGGCCCTTTCACTGCCCCAAGTGGTTGGAACATTGCTGGAGTTGCGTCAGGCTTCCGACACAACTCCAGCAATGTGCCACTTGTTGCGCTGACAGATACGTCAGTAATACTGACGTAGCTGTCCTTCCTAGCGACATGATGCGTCATATTGTAAGTAAGACACATCATTGGTGTCTCAAGGAGGGCGCACTGAGAAGTGGCGCATCGCTGCTTTCACGCAGCGATGCGCCACTTCTCGTAAATGAGGCCCTGTATTTTTATTTTTTGATTGATTATTGGTTGTTGTACACAGGGACATCTTAAGGATTTTAGGGGCCCTGGGCCAAACGTATTTTGGGGGCCCCTTTTTGGGAAAGCTGTGAATTTATGATCCAATTTCATATTTTTCATGTTGTCTTCGGCTACTTCATTGACACTGTGCAGGCACAGTAGTCCAAATTCTAAAGTGTTTCTATCTAATATTCAGGGATGGAGAACTGTATTTTCAATATTGAAATACAGCAGCAGCTCACTAATACTATAGCAAATAATCTCTGTGAGCCACTGCCCCCTCTTAAATGCGAGGTCCTGTTTCGAACTAAAATGAACTTTGTTATAGGGACGTTGTTTGGTGATGAAAAACATAAGCACATTTCTCAGCATAATGTCTGTAAAAGACTCCCATACATCACCTGTATTACAAAGAAAGTGGTATTTTAAATCATTGAAGGTCATCCGGGCAGGACTGTGTGGAGGCACAGAGGTCGGAGTATGGGGGGGGGGGCTTTGTATGGGGGGCCTAAAAGGCTGGGGCCCGGGGCTGAGCCCAATATGCCGATGCCTTAAAATGTCTCTGGTTGTACAATTTAATGCAATTGAAGGTCATTCCATCTACATATTATTTTTTTACAATAATGCAAAGACAAGTTGTTGAACTTAAAAAAGTTGCTTCCTAAAGTGGAATTCAAACTTGGGTATGATCTCATGGCTCGCCCCTTTGGCTAGTCAGAATTAAGGACGATTGGAATCAAGGGGGCCGATTCACAGAACTAACTTAAGACAAAATCTTAAACTTACTACTTTTGCTTTCACAGAAGTTCGGATTTTGCCTTAAGACAAATTTAAGACAGACTTAAGACAGATTTAAGACTAAATCCTAACTTAAGTCTGCCTTAAGTTTGCCTTAAGTCTGTCTTAAGTCTGTCTTAAATTTGTCTTAAGTCTCTCTTAAGTCTGTCTTAAGTCTGTCTTAAGTTTGTCTTAAGACAAACTTAAGACAAAATCCTAACTTCTGTGAATACCAAAAGTAAGTTTAGGATTTTGTCTTAAGTTAGTTCTGTGAATCGGGCCCAAGGACTGGGGGGTTGCTGTGAAGCAATTGTGGAAGGCTGGAACCTCATCACCTACAACCATCATCAGTCGACTGGTAGTTAAAATTCACGCCTCCATATCTACACAGTCCCGTATTTCTTCTATTTTGTACTGTGTACTTCTGTTTTGCTCACAAAAACACCTCCACACAATTTTTACATGTTGAGACAGTGACTCGTCCAGGTCAAAAGTTTGTCATCTAGCAATCTGCAGCAGATATACTTCTTGTACACAACTACACTCTGTTCCACTCTCTTCTCTTCACCTTTGGGCGATTTGCATGTCCTCCGAAACTCCCTCACTTTCTCCATGCCATCATGTGCCTGGCATGCTAGGCCTCACTTTCCACTGATGTAAGGGGCGAAGATGGTACCCTTTGTTATGTCGCCTTGTTTGACAGCTTTTTCAACCATACCAACTTAGCCCAAATGTATTTGTGGGAGAAGTTCTCTGTATAGAAAAAACTCAGTCGTAATATAATTTTTTTGCGGCATTTATTTTTGCAAACGACTTGTCTAAAAGTTGCGTGTGTTGCAGATTTGTTCTTCCACAGACCTCCTACATTTTCCTGAAGTTTTTTTACTGCTATTTTTTAAACTTCACAAACATTGTGAATTATATGAAGATTGCAAAGTTTAAGAAAAACTTTGAAAAGTTGCAGGAGAAAACCCTTACACACTAAACAAAGACTTCTGGATATTTGCCACATGTGCAGCCTCAACGACCCATAACCCAGGGAAGACTCTCTAGATTCATCCCTTTTTGGGGCCCTGACAGCATAGAAACTGGGGATTTAGGAGGTAATTCAATACAAACTCACAGTCATTCATCCTTGAAGTAGAAAGGGAAAATGAAACATATGGGGACCCAGCCTATACATTACACTGCTTAGTGACGGTTAGTAGTTTGAGCAGGGGGGGCCAGCAGGTGGGCCACACAGGCACACAAATATATAGTCACATCACACTCACCCATCTACATGCACACTGACACACCCACACATCCACAAGGGTTCCATGTTAAAATATCGTTAACAAAAATATAGTTTACACAAATATAGATGTATAAATATCGATGACAAAAATATCGACTCCCTATATTTAAACAGGTAAGTACATAAATATCGACTCAAAAATATAGATGTAATAAATATAGATGTAAAAAATATCGACTTTAATAATTATTATAAATTAAATTAAATAATTAAAAAATATAACTAATATTAACAAAATACATTACATTACTTTTATATTTTAACTATTTATAACAAATTAACTAAATTTAATCATTATAAACTTAATAAATGTGTACATATACATAAATTTAACACAAAAAAGTATATAACAATAAAAATACATACATTTAATAAAAATATGAAAACATTAATAGTTAAAACATTTGATAGCGAAGGGGTAAAAATTACTATTCCCACTCCAGAAGGTGCAACAGTAGGGAAAACGTTCGATAGCGTAGGGGTAAAAATTACTATTCCCACTCCAGAGGGTGCAACAGTAGGGAAAACGTTGGATAGCGTAGGGGTAAAAATTACTATTCCCACTCCAAAGGGTGCAACAGTAGGGAAAGCGTTGGATAGCGTAGGGGTAAAAATTACTATTCCCACTCCAGTGAGTGCAACAGTAGGGAAAGCGCTGGATAGCGTAGGGGTAAAAATTACTATTCCCACTCCAAAGGGTACAACAGTAGGGAAAGCGTTGGATAGCGTAGGGGTAAAAATTACTATTCCCACTCCAGTGAGTGCAACAGTAGGGAAAGCGCTGGATAGCGTAGGGGTAAAAATTACTATTCCCACTCCAGAGGGTGCAACAGTAGGGAAAGCGTTGGATAGCGTAGGGGTAAAAATTACTATTCCCACTCCAGTGAGTGCAACAGTAGGGAAAGCGCTGGATAGCGTAGGGGTAAAAATTACTATTCCCACTCCAGAGGGTGCAACAGTAGGGAAAGTGTTGGATAGCGTAGGGGTAAAAATTACTATTCCCACTCCAGTGAGTGCAACAGTAGGGAAAGCGCTGGATAGCGTAGGGGTAAAAATTACAATTCCCACTCCAAAGGGTGCAACAGTAGGGAAAGCATTGTATAGCGTAGGAGTAAAAATTACTATTCCCACTCCAGTGAGTGCAACAGTAGGGAAAGCGCTGGATAGCGTAGGGGTAAAAATTACTATTCCCACTCCAAAGGGTGCACCAGTAGGGAAAGCGTTGGATAGCGTAGGGGTAAAAATTACTATTCCCACTCCAAAGAGTGCAACAGTGGGGAAAGCGTTGGATAGCGTAGGGGTAAAAATTACTATTCCCACTCCAGTGAGTGTAACAGTAGGGAAAGCGCTGAATAGCGTAGGGGTAAAAATTAATATTCCCACTCCACAGGGTACAACAGTAGGGAAAGCGCTGGAACTCAAAACCAAAAAAAAACATCTATCAAATTTAGTATAAAATTTAATTTAGATTATAAACATATTTAATATATACATTTAAATATATTATTATTAACAAACACCTACACACCTAAAATTAATTACTCAATTAAATTTAATATTTACTAATTAATTAATGATTATTATTGTATTTTTAAATTATTTATTTAATTAATTAATTGACAGCTTTCACACCATGTACACTTATAAACCCACAACACAAACTTAAATGTATTTACTCTTTTACAATTAATAATTATTTAATTATAATTAATTTATAATTTATTTAATAATTATTCAATAAAAATTTAATTACTTCACAACATTTTCACTTATAAAGTCCACTACACACACCTAAAATTAATTAAACAATTAACATAATTAATTAACATAATTAATTATCAATTAACTAATTGAAATTAATTAACAAATAATGATTAAGCAATTTATATTAAATTAACACATTAAATAATCAATTAATTTAATATATTTAAATTACTTCCCACCCTATTCCCCTATAAACCCACAACCCGCTACGGAACTAATAACACAAAATTCAACATAAAATACATTATTAATTAATAAAATGCTACAACATATAATACATTTACTAATAATACTCATTAAAAACACTAAAATACTTATAATTATTAAAAATTCGATATTTTTGTTAACTATATTTTTGTAAACGATATTTATTACAACTATATTATTGTTATCGATATTACTTACCTGTCAGCCGATATTCTGGTCAAACTATATTTTTGTTGTCGATATTTCTTCCTGTCGATATTTCTGCGGAGATATTTATGTAACACGATATTTTGCCGTCGATATTCCCGCTCTACACCTCCACAAGCACACACACATACATCCACCTTTCACAAGCACACACACAGGCACACACCCATTCACAGCATGCATGCACTAACCATTAAGAAAAAACATACTGGGCTGCAAGTGGAGGGAGGAAAGCCTCCTAGGTTCCTGGAGGGTTGGGACGCTGCCTTCCCCCATTGACTGACCTTAGCTCAGAGTCTATCTGTGACTTGCCCCCTATCATAAGGGGAAGGTCCTAGAGGTGCTTTGAGGGATTAAGAAACTCATCCCCACAGGGTTGTGAAATCCTCAGCCTGGCAAAGTTCAGTTCAGGAAGCCGGGCACCTACGTATTTCGCATGCGGGCAATTTTCAACCGTGGAAGGTTTGGGGAGCAGCAGCAGATATTCATTATGTCAGGTTGAGAAAAACACCAAGGGGAGAGCATAGGAAGTTGTAAATCCTTCGAGTTATTTCAACTGGCTCTAAGATGATACCACTCCTCAGTTCATTCCTTAAAATTATGGCACGTAATGGCGGGCCCTACTCTGAGGAAGTGTTCAATGAGGGTGTGTTCCCGGTGGCTTTAGAAGCAGAACCGACAACTGCAGTGAAGATTTCTTCAGGCCAGTAGACAGAAACTGTGGGGGTGGGGGTTAGATGCAAAAGTACCTCTCAAAATTGCTTGGCAAAGGAGTGTCAACCAACAATAGGTTAGAGGGGGGAGCGAAGCAACTAAAGACAACTTAATGGAGGTGGGTGATCTAAGCTCGACAGCACCAAATTCCAGTAATTTTTCAAGGCAACCTCCTTGCGACATATTCTCCTAGACCTTCAATCCAAGATACAAAAAAGATTTGTGCTATCGGAATCCATTCAAAAGGCTATCCAAGGGACATGCCAGATCCTAGAAGCAAAACTAAATAAAATTACCCCTAGAACTATGACTTCAAATGGTTAAAGTTTAGAAGGAACTAAAACAAAACTTTGCTGAGACCGAGGTATTGAAATTGCAAAAACTCAAGCCTACAAGACGATTTGGAATGGGCTAGAAAAACATTCCAGACTTAATTCCCTGAGAATCTTAAAGGTTCTTGAATAGGTGAAGCGCTCCTCAGTGAGGAAGTTCTCAAGAGCAAGCCAGGTATAGTCCTAGAGAAAGAAATCCAAAAGAGTACAAAGGGACCGCCTTCAGGCTTAAAGAGAACTGGAAGAAGCAAAGGAAAATCCTACTAAATGTCTCATCCTACAGCTTGAAAGAGCAGGTTTTGCAACTGGCTCTGCAAGTAAAAACTTAGTGGGGGCAAATTTCTCACATACCATCAGGTTTGACATCTGTAGAGCTACGGAGCAGAGGCAGTCAGAGTTGGGTCAGCGGATGGATGTACTGCAGAATTCAAGGGGCAGCTGAGGTTCCCTGCAATGCTTAATGGTATGTGGAGGAATGAGATGCATAATATAAGGAGGGCAGAGAAAGCTGATGAGCCTATTGCATTCAGGATTTATAGAAGTGGATAAGTAGGAGTGTGGGGTACTTTGGGGAGAGTCAGTTTTCACTTTTTTATTACAGACTAGCTGTACCCGGCCATGCGTTGCTGTGGCTCAGTCTGGTTAAATGGCAGAGAAAGAAATGAGTAAGTGCACGTTTCTAATATGTTTAATTTCATAATGCTTGTGGGCATACAATATGTTTTTGTGATTATTGTCTCTATGCGACCCTTGTAGTCATTAAGCAGCAAGCAAATCGATAGGGTCTGTTCGGCCTTTCGATTAAAAACACGCGCGTAGTGGACACGCGTGTATTCAAATCCAACGTTGTGTAATAATAATATAATAATAAAAATAATAATAATAATAATAATAATAATATAATAATCCACATTTGTAAAGCGCACAATCACCCGTAAGGGTCTCTAGGCGCTGGAGGCCGTCGGGAAGATTAAGCGAGCTATTGCCCAGAGTCGCATGGTGCTGGGCTAACCTGCCGCCGGAGCCGGGGATCGAACCATAATCCCCAGATTCCAGCGTCAGTCGCCCTGGCCGCGGCACCACACCTATATATATAAACATGCGCTAATGTTGCAAAGTGAACCAACTCCTCCCCCCGCCCTCCACCTACTTCCCGGTCTGCCATCCTGACACCAACTGTCCATCCTAATATATGTAGACTATTGTCTCTATGCGTCCTTTCTTTTTTTTTTTTTAAAACCTTTATTGGCATCAAAAGGAGAGACAAGTCGAGGCCTACAACCAAGCCGGCCGGCCGCAATGTGCAAAGCAATCAGAGGTCTCAAGGCAAATATTACAGAATCAGTCAGCACAAAGCAGAGGCTGTACAATCGTAAAAGGGGAGAAGAAACGTAGGAACCAAAGGGGCACGACACAGGAGTAAATAGGGGTTAATTTTATAATATGGGGAAAAGGCATATGACAGGCTCACTTTCAGTATGGAGACATCCGATATCCCGTAACCAACCTCAGCATCAATAAGGGGGCATGGGGCCGCAATACAGGGGGGACAACACAATGCACTCAAGAAAGGCAGGATATGTGAGACATAATCGGCCCCTGAGCATTATCCTCGTAACATGCCCGCCACCCAAGACACAACCAAGCCAAAACAGAGGGATCGGAAAAACAGTGCATCAAAACCAGCCCGTCATAGTAACCTCTAGGAAACAGGAAGGAAAAGGGGAGGGGACGAAGAAGGGAGGGGGAAGAGGAGGGGAAAGGAAAGGGAAGGGAGGACAAGGTGAAACAATGAAAAAAGGAAGGAAATATAAAAACGAAAGGAAGAAGACACGTCGACCCAGGCCCCCCGTGGCGGGAATATAGGAGACAACAGGAGTAGCAGCACAAGTGAGGGTATGGCGATCGAGAAGAAAGGCAGCCTAATCATAGCAGGAGGATTAACGACGCCACACACCCCACCCGAAACACCCCACAGGAGGTCGGGACAGACGCGGCCTCACGAAAAAGAGATACAAAAGGGCCATAGAACCAGAAGACAAACAACAAGTAGAACCCAACCCACCCGTCCCACCCTGCACCCCTGTAGAAGGCTATGGCCTACCCTTCAAACAGTGTGCCTGTCGCCCTAAACCAGAACCCGAAATATAGCAAGAAGAAAGAAAGAAGAACGAGACAAAAAGGGAACAGAAGCAGAAAGAAGAAAACAGGAGGGAGGAGCATAATAACAATAATCAGAATGGTCGGCCGCCGCCCTCCGCCCAACCAAACAAGCACAGCCAAAAACAGACCAGGACGACACCCCATCACGCGCCACAAAACATACTGAGAAGGGGACCTCCCACCTTTATACGGGTAGAAACAATTGTGCTACTAAGTCGTATACCAGGAATCAAACAGTAGTCGTACATATCACCCCCAACCCTTTCGAGCGACAAATCCCACCCACCACATGTCAATGTAAAACCAAATACTAAATACGAGACCAGCATACAATCGAGTAGAATTGTGACTAGCATGGCTACATGGGGGGTAGATCGATCCGCAAGGGAGCAGAAGTCCAAACAGAAAGTGTAGGTGCATCAACAATCGCAGTACGAGTAATGAAAAACAGGAGTTCAGTTTCGCCACTGGAGCGGGCGAGGTGGTCTCTATTATAGACACAGGCAAAGTCATCGGAGCAGGCACAGGAGGCAGTCCACCAATAGTTCCAGGCATTAATGTCGAACAGGGCCGCGGCACAGCGTCCAAGTCCCCGGGGCCCGAACCCCGAAAAACAGGGCGCCCCAAAGTCACCGGCACACAACACGATCTTCGATCAGTGGTGGAGACACTCAAGTCAATCGAGGGGGGCGAGGCAATGGAGTCGTTGAAACAAGAGGGCGACAAGAAGAAACGGCCGCCCAAAATGGCGGCAGATCGTGGCGGACCCACCGAGACGCCCGGGGCCAGGGATGCGTGCAGGGATCTCAGGGCTTCCAGGATATCTCTGACCGTAGGCTCACGCTCACCAGATCCGATCCCCGCACAATTAGGCAACACGAGCCCGCTGCCACAGGGTGATTCTTGTTCCAGAGGGTCGGCCGCCATTTCGTGAAATCAGCCCAGTCGACGCCCACCAAGACCCCCGGAAAGAACAGTTCGAAAATGTAGGACTTTACAAGCTCCGGGGGTCCCAGCAAGGGCGGCCTCGATGCCAAAAGGATGTCTGCCCAAGACGGGTCTCTGCCAACACCAGCAACGGCGCCCCAAACAAGCGGAGTCCGGGCACCGAGGACCAGGGCCGCCGGACAAAGCAGCGGCGGGGGGAGACCCCTTCACAGAATCAGGTCCCGGGGCTTCTCACCCACATTGGCCGCGCGGCCACCAGGGCAGGCCCGGATCAAGATCGCCGGGACCTTCGCACAACGGCTCCCATCACTGGTTCACGCTCTCGGCCGGGGCCGAGAGCCGACGGATCCCACCGGCTAGGTCCCGGTCTAAGTTTCACGGAGGCCCCGATCTCGCAGAGGACACAACTCCGGAGCCGCTGCACACCGAGACCCTGGGGCCAGATGGTAAGTACAAACAAGTCGTTCTGTTTCCAATTCCCCAAAAATGTGTCGTCCCCGGACAGGATAGAAGACAGGATAGGCAATCAGGCCGGAGGGCTGCAGGAGCCGAGCTAAAGGGCGACCATTACGCTCGCGGGCTATATGCGTCCTTTCTTAATGTTGCAAAGTGAACCAACTCCTACCCCCTCCCTCCCCCCACTTCCCGGTCTGCCATCCTGACACCAATTGTCCATCCTAAAATATGTAAACTATTGTCTCTATACGTCCCTTGTAGTTTTTGTGCAGCAACCAAATCGATTGGGACTGTTCGGCCTTTCGATTAAAAACACGTGCGTATTCTAATCCCACGCTGTGTATATATAACCACGCGCTTAATCGAATCCAACATTATGTCAAAATTTCAAATTAATTGGTGAAGAACTTGCGGAGATTTAAGATTTTGAAGAAAAGAACATTGACATTTTTATGTGTCTGTTCAGGCTTTCGATTAAAAACACACGCGTATTCGACACACGCGTATTAGAATCCAACGTTGTGCATATAAAAACACGCCCCTATTCGAATCCAACGTTGTGTCAACATTTCAAAGCAATCGGTGAAGAAATTTCAGAGAATTGCGATTTTTAACAAACGAACATTTACATTTTTATTTATATAGATAGGTAAGCAAAGTCTCATGTTAGGGGCTGAGATCTGAATAGGCATATTATATTATGCCACATGATTTTGGGTGGGGGGTTACTCCGGGAGGTCACATGGTGGGGTGCATATGGGTAAAAACAACAAAAAAGTAACCCTCATTCTCCATCAGCATCAGACTCGGTTTAGGCTTGCCAAGAGTTCAAATAGGAGGGTGTACAAAAAGAGAAGACCAATAAAACGAGGATAGGGTAATATGATAGAAGAACAAGTACTCCAATGGAATCTCAATGGCCTCCACATGAAAAGAAAGCAAAAGTTAAGATGTCAGTATCTTCATGAGAGGGAAGTCCAGTTATTGATACTTCAAGAAAATCACTTGGCACCCTCAGAATGTAAGGGGTTGTTAGTAAATTAAGATGAGTGAGTGATGTGGTAAGCACAGAAAAAGCAAATTGCATTGAGGGGGTGTCATTTATAATTAAGAAGAACGCAAGCATAGAACTCCAAGATTCCAAGACAGACTTGTCAGTCAGATTGATGATTGGGAGATTCAGGTCAGGGACTGGCTCAATAGCTTTTACATGTGCGGGTCTATGGTCCAAATAATGATGACCCCCCGTTTATTAGTACCGTAGTGGCAAATGTATCGGAGTTTCCCTCTCCAGTTCTGATCGATTGCAACTTTAACATGCTGTTGGATAGAGAATTAGAAAGATCCAATGGCAGATATGCACTCGAAAAGTGAGGAGAGAGGTGACAACCTCAATGCAGGATATAGACCTGTACAATATATATCACAGAAGAGAGTATGTGCACCTTGTACAGTAAAAAGTATGGCCATCACTCCAGTCAAGATGTCTTTCTAGTAGACAACACAGTAGCGGACAAGTTAAAAGAGTTTATACATATGCCTACGCATTGCTCAGGCCACAGGCAAACACAAGGTGGACAATAAATAGAAGCCTACTAGTAAATCCTGATGTAATCCAAGAATGTAATCCAGGAAATTGAGAGCATAATCATGGGATTGCTGAAGTGAGTATGTCTGGGATGCATATAAGTCAAAGTTACGAGGCATCATATGTAGGCCGAGTTGGAATAAACAAAGGAATGAGTGAGGAAAATAGAAAGTTTGAGGTGGAAATATGGATGCTAGAGAGGGACTTGTTGCATTCTTTATCCAACAGTGATGACAGAGAATTGAACGATAGCTAAGGGAGTGACGGAATATAGGAGAGACAGAGACAAAAGTGGCGGATAGCAAATTAGCACATGTTGAGTATTGGGAAAGAAGCAGTAGATGTTGACCTGGAAGCAAGGAGCAATAGTGCAAAAAATCATATCCATGAACTACAGCCGGAGGAAAGAGGTGAGAATTCAGATGATCCCCCTCACATTGAGGCCTGTGTATTAAATACCTCTGAAAGGCTCTATTTTGAAACAATGACAGTATATTGGAGCTCATAGAGTGGCTAGAAGACAAGCAGATGGGGCCTTTGTAGAGGAGGATCAACTAAGCCTCATTGAGGAAATCTCCTTAGACTAAATAAACACACAGATTATTTAATCTAGCAGAGGCAAATCTGCAGGCCTGGATGGGCTGCAGAGTAAAATGTGAAAAAAATTATAAGACATTATAGCTCCCATCTGCATGGGACTTTTCCAACTCTGTTTATCTTAACACCGATCTCGTCCTCCTCAAAGGGCGGTATATTTATGCTAATTTTAAATGTTGACTCATATAGACCTCTTTCCTTACTGCCTTTCCATTACAAAATCTATACTGGCATCCTTTCTAACTGTATAGCTAAGGTGGCCACCAATATTATACATCCTGAACAGAAAGGGTTGTTCCAGGCAGGCAGCTGCATGACCTGACAAATCTCTTGATTTCTTATATAGACTTGGCCATTGAGAACTCGAATTTGCTATCTGTAGTCACAATAGATTTGATAGCATCAAATGTGCATACCTGGGGAAATACGAGAAATATGGGGATATACTACCATATTTATAGAAGGAATAAAGAATCTACATAAGTCATCTTAGGTGCAGATATTTATTTTCACAACATATTTTTTTATCAATTTCAATCATACAAGACAGATTCAAATACATCCAATTATTGGATCTCATTTACATTGGTTGGGGTGCAGGCACTATGTCAATTTGCCAAGGGTTAAATCCTTACATGTCCCCAATTAACAGCATGTATTACAATTGCCCCCCTCCACATAAATCCCCTTGCAACTTACCCCACAGTTCAGTCATGCAGTTCCTCCCTTTAAACATGCAAGCTCTCACATCTTCAGCGAGTGTGCACTCAGGACAAGCGGGGACTCCATCGCTTCCAGTGGCTTCCCTCTCATCGGTGCCCCTCACTCAGCATTATCTTCCTGCCGGATGTATGATTGAACAACTATGCATGGAGCTGCGCCCTTTCCCCGCATCCCCGAGCAATACCCTATCTTCCAGGTATGCCAATTTGTCAAGCTCTACTCACCATTTAGCCACTCTGGGACCTCGACTGGCCTTCCAGTGCATCGTGAGTTCTCACTTAACCAAAATCATAGCTAGATCAGTAAACCTAGTGGTGACCTTACCCTTGGACAGTTGTGGATACTCTCCCAGTAAACATGAGGCTGGAGAGCAAAGGATGGAGCGAAGAGTAAGGTCATTTACACAATCAGTCACCTCTTCCCAAAATTCCAATAGTGAAGGGCAGGCCCAAACCATATGGTACATTTCTGTACACATCTCACCACATCTGGTACACTTTTTGCCTTGGCAGTCTGGTAGTATTCATTAATTCTGCCGTGTGTGAGGTATTTATTTATTTATTTATAAAGTTTTATATAGAGCGAACGTGACCCAAGCGGGTATTAGAGCGCTTTACAGATGTACAGAGGTACAAACAGAGTTGCAGGTAAAACAACAACAACAATGATAAGCAAGGTAAAAGAGCAGTAAAATATGCAAGCGGAAATAGTGTAGCATATAAATGGAACAAACACATTGCGGTTTGAGACGAAACCAGCGGAGTGGGCATGGTCAATGGAGGTAGGTGCCAACAAACAAGTGCATTCATCCAAAGGGCTTTCACTTCTTTTTTTAAAGCCGCCGAAGAGGGAATCAGTCTGATGTAGGGAGGCAAGGAGTTCCAAATTCTTGGGGCAATTCCTAAGAACACCCGGTTATAAGTTTTCTGTTTCCGGAATTTTTGAGGTTTCAGAAGCAGAGTGCTGGAACTTCTAGAGGTTGGCTCCCGCCAGAGAGCTCCTGTTTTTGGGCTAGGTACAAAGGAGTGTTAAAGTGAAAGGCCTTGTGCGTCATGCACACAATCTTGAGATGAATCCTAGGTTCCAAAGGTAGCCAGTTTAAGTATTTCAGTGCGGGTGTGATGTGGGTATTTCTTCTGGAACCTGTGATGAGCCTTGCCGCAGAATTCAGGGAAGCCCTGAGTGGAGCCAACTTATACCTGGGTACCCCACATAGAGTTGTGCAGCCATAATCTAGCCTGGAGATTACTAGAGCTTGCACAGCAGACTTGTAGTCATCCAGGGGGGAGAATTGGTTTTATCTTTCTTAGAATACTCATGTGGAAGTTGGCCCCTTTGGTGGCTGAGCTAATGTGTTCCTGCATGCTCAAAGACGTGTCAACTATAATTCCAAGAGACCTAGCAAAGTCAATGATGTGAGGGGTGCAGTTAAGAGCTGTTAAGTGTTTCAAGTGGTTCAAGAGGAAGGCTCTATGAAGAAAATAGAAATTGATCAGTTTAAACCTGGCATTCCTAGACACTTTTGGGATGTATTCTAGGATTTTCAAACAGTCTGGTTCTGCAATTGGAGCTCGCAAATCCTTCCCCTACTTCTCCTGAAGCGCTGCCAGGGTGCGACAATATCAGCTCAAAAATCCTGATAGAGCATGAAATCCCTTTGCAATGCCGGATGTATGACACTACAACGCATACTTTTACCACGCATACCTTTACAACGCGGTTTTTACATCGCATACCATTACAACGCATATCGCTTTTGGGTGTTGGATAGTGAATAGTTTAATTTACTATTCCAACTCCAGTCCCCGTGGACACTAGGGAAGGTTATTGGATAGTAAATTAACCAATTCCCTATCCTAGAGCGCCCCCCAGCGCAATGCGTTGTAATGGGTTGCGTTGTAATGACTGCGTTGTAATGGTAGTGCGTTGTAAAAGTTTTGTTGTAAAGGTTGTTTACCGCAATGCCCTGTGGAGGTACAGATCATCTGACAGCTCTTATGCGTGGGAGGCTTCTGCCATTCTGGCTCCTAATGTTTACTAATCAGTGCAACCGCAGCCCCATGCAACAACAATTGGCCACCCGGAGTCCAAACTCCAGGTGTGGTCCTCAAACCGGAGCAGTGTCCCCGCCCCAAAAAGATCTCCCACCCTTTCACACAGTCTTCGCCAGTCATGTCCATGCGCTGCCAGTCCCAGCCACAGCAATAGTAAATCAGGAGAGTATTGGTTCTGTGTTTGGATTTTTTGAAGGCAGCACAACCAATAACGTCATATAACTAATAGCTCCAAAGGGCTCTCCTGGAGAAGCAGGCAGGGGTTCAAATGGATTTGAAACAATTCCCTGTTCCCTGAACCAGCCGCACCCCTTCCTTCCCAGGATTTTGTCACTGGTATATCCACTGGGTGAATCACTGAATCACTGCATCCGAGCAGGTAATAGGATTCAAACTCCAGTGCCAGGAGTCTGCTGTCTGCCACGGCGAGCTGCAGTTTTGTCAATACCACCCAACGCCTTCTAGAGCACCAGACATACTCGATCAATAGTGAGTTAAGATCCTGGAATGTGCTGTGAGGGATAATTAATGGCAAAGTAAAAAAAAAAGTACAGCAGCCGGGGAAGAGCAAACATCTTAGCCAGGGTAACTCACCCGGCCACAGGTAATGGTAATGATTTCCAAAAACACACACTAGATTTCAGCACTTGGACAGCAGCCCCTATATTACCCTCCAAGAAGTCCCCTGGTTCGTGATAAATCTTAACTCCCAGATACTGCATTCAGGTAGTATTCCATCGCAATCCTCACAGGTCTCGGGGTGTGCGCAAATCCCTACATATCAGGAACAAATTTGATTTCTACCAGTTTATCCGCAAACTCAAAGCTCTCCTGAACTGATCTAGAAAGTCAACAGTCCCTTCCAGGTCTGTGGCCACATCCTATAAGAAAAATAACATATCATCTGCATATAAGGCGATGTGGTGATAAGACCCCTGAACGTCCAGACCCCCATACAAGTTGCCAGTCTGAGCACTACAGGCTAAGGGCTCCACTGCCAGCACGAAGAGCAGCGGGGAGAGCGGGAAACACTGCCTAATCCCTCTCCCTACTCCATACATCTCCGAAACCACCCTGCTAGGCTTCACCCACGCCATGGAATTAGAATATAGCAGTTTAGTTCAACTCACAAAGCCTGGCCCAGACTCCATCTTTTCCATCACCTTGTAAAGGTACCACCAGTCTAGACAATCAATTGCCTTTTCAGTATCTATTGCCATGACTCCTGCTTTCTTCATAACATATGTGTCATCCGCCATGCTGCCTCCTACTAACACATAGACCTTGACCAACTACCAACTAGCGACTCCCTTCGGAATACCGAGCTACCTTATCAAGAAATCTTGGGCCTTATCTGGAGTTATTTAAATGTAAACTGTATATACATGTCCTCCACCCTTAATGTGATTCCTTGCCTAATGTGATCCCCTGTAAAGCGCTCTGATACCCTAACGGGTCACGTTCTCGCTCTATAAAACAATAAAATAAAAATAATAATAAATAAAATAAAAAATAAAATATTGAGTGTGGTGTTGCATCCCTGGGGTAACCCTGCTTAATCAGTGTGGATCAACAGTGTCATGAAGGGCAACAGGCACATAGCTAATATGCGAGTAAGAATTTTACATTCAACATTATGCATCAATAATGGCCTATATGCCCACACATCCTGGGGGGGTCAACCACGTTTTAACAGTGGAACCAGTAAAGTAATAGCTCACTAGTGGAAGCCGGCACCTGCCCCAGGTTCCGTGCTGCACTGTATAGTGCCACTAGCTCAGGGGCAAGAACCTCTCTAAATGTGGAATAGAACGCCAGTGGAAGCCCATCCTCCCTAGGCAACTTCCCCCATGCTATATGTTTCTCTGTGCTCTTGATCTCCTGGAGCGTAATATCCCCTCTCAGCCCTTCAGCCTCCTCCTGGGTAATTAATGGTAGGGCCACAGCATCCAGAGAAGCATCCACTTACAGATGTTCCAGATTATGTGGCCCGCATATAGAGCAGTATAGTATTCACAAAATCTCCTATTGATGTCTTCCTGCCCATATAGTCTCCCACCCCACCCCCCTCTGCCTCAAGCTCCAGGATCATAGAGCCCCTTCTGATGGGATTATCCAGCCACGCCTTGTCTCTATTTGCATGAGTCTTGCTCATATACTCCAGCTAATCAAAGCACCAGAGCTTTTCCACCCTCTCCGCTAGTGCCTCACTGGTATCCAGCAGTGACTGCTGCAAGGCCCAGTTTCCTGGTCTTGCTCTTTCCATTTCTCTCAGCACTGTCTCCTGAGACTACACTTCCTTCAACAATGTTCGTTGCACCCCACCGCTTCCGCTATACCGTGCCAGCACATCACAGCTTTAAAGGAATCCCACTCTATCAGAGATGTATCTGCTGTACCCTTGTAATCCTCAAAGTACCGTTGTATCTCTTTGCCAATTGACTGCCGAAATACCAGGTCCTACAGGGCGTCAACCCTTAAGCACCAGTCTGAAATGTGGTTCCGCGCCATCTCCCAAGCCAGAGAGTGCAAGGCAGGATTATGGTCAGAAATAGTTCTGGCCAGATATTCAACATCTCATATGGCCCCATGCATCGTGAGGTGGACTTGCAGTTAATGCATACTGAAAAAAAGAGTAGTCTCTGTCTAGAGGGTGGGTGGCTCTCCACCTTTCAACTAGCCCTCCCTGCAGTTGCCAAGTAGAAAACCTATGCACCACTTGCACAACCGGGGAGTTGCGCAAAGGGGGATGGGATCTATCCAACGCAGGGTCTGCAACACTATTTAAGTCACCTCCCAGGAGTATACCATCTAGCATGTAGGGGGCAAAGACCTTAGACAACACATCAAGAACCCCCTCCTAGTCTGAGTTAGGGGCATAGACACCAACCACTGCTAAGCCTCGACCAGCCAGTTTACCCTTGAGCACCACATATCTCCCAGCTGGGTCCATTAGTACCCCGTCTTCTGGAAAGGACTCACTGGTCGTATCCAAAGTAGTACACCCCTTGCAAAGGCCGGTTACACAGTAGTGCAGGTCTGTCTCCACCAGCGCATTTGGAGTCTTTTAGTTCTTTGTTCCGCACCGTTGATGGAGGCCCAACCGCGCCCCACTCAGTTTGCCACAACTGCTTGCTGTTGCTCCTTGTGCACTTAGGTTTTCGAGGGGATCAATCTGCTACCATTTTGCCCCCTTTTTTTGGGAAGTTTCTCGGAGGATCGATGGATAATGGCATTGGCGATAATATACTGTACTCCCTCTCCAGTGACCACTCTCAATTGTGCAGGGAAAAGCATTATATACTGGATTCTCAGTTTGTGGAGGCGTTTCTTGGCATCCAAAAAAGTGAACCTGTGCTTCTGCACTTCACTCGTGAAGTCTGGGAAAAGCATCACTCTGTGATTATCCACCAGCAAATCCCCTCTCAATCTGCCTTGACTCAAGATATGATCTTAGTCTTTGTAATACAACAGTTTGGCCACGACTGGTCTGGGAGCCATTCCCGGTTTAGATGGCTGTGTTGGGAGCCAGTGGGCATGCTTCCAGTGCATAGAAGGGGTAAAGGTCCTGTGGTACTACTTCAGATTTCAGCCAATTTCCTAGGAAGGTAAGCATATTGTGGCCATCAGTGCATTCAGGGAGGTCTATCACTTGATGTTATTCCTCCCTGCTCTGTTTTCAGCGCCCTCCACTCTTAATTTTTCACTCCACGTCTCATAGGTGCCCTTGTAAGAACTCTACCTCCGGTGACAAGTCTCCCAGGGTATGTCCGTGGACGTGACCAGCTCTGCAGGCGCTGCTGGTCATCACATGAGAACCCTAAGTCCACCACCGTGGTATACATTTTCATCTCAAGGTCCCCCTAGAGTCCTAAATCACTTGTAGTATTGCATTCAGCATGGTCCCAGGGTGCCCCCGAGTCATGGCCTTTAGGGACTGGACCCCCCCACCTCCAGACCTCCTACACCCTGCAGGATTTCAGAAAAGGCCTAAAAACCAGGCTATTAAACTGACAACGCCCAGCAGCAGCTACCTTACGCCCCCCCAGAGGCACCTGGAGACCCTCATGGGTGATAAGCTGTGCTTTACAAATCATGATTGATTGATTAATTTATAGTATTCAGAGCTCAGAATTCTCCTAACATTGCACAACATCTCTAAAGAGGTTCTCAGCATTTTCACCTTTACCTTCTTAAAGAACTTGGGAGAGCCAAATTTATGGAGAGCATTGTCCGGCCTTAAGCTCCCAAACATAATCAAGAACAGTCTTCACCTACATGAGTGGCCTGGTCATGCAAGGAGCATCCTGAAGTTATTGAAATTAAATGCGTAATAATACAGCCAAACATCTGGCAACACAAGGCCTCCTTTGCCTAGCTTCCTCCTCAATTTTTGGCATGCCAGCCTACTTCATTTGGAGGCCCAGATGAAATGACCTAACTTTTCTTGAATTTTTGCAATCAAGTCTTTTTGAAATGGGAGCAGGATGTTGTCAAAAAGAAAGGTAAGCTTAGACAGGATTGACAATTTGATTAGGTTAACTCTACCATATGTCATTAAATGCGGATTCTCCCATCTCTTAAGTAGCTCACCCATCTCTTTCATAACTTTTATTGGGCTCACTGTGAATATGTCCTCTATCCCTAATGTGATCGTTATGCACATGTACCTTGGTTTGGACTGGCTGGTGTAGCTGATATTAGCCCTTGGAGTCACTCTTGGGTCCTGGGTTCAAGATAAAGTTGCAAGCTGAGTTTTTTCTACCCCAGGCAAGAGGGTAGCAGGCAGCAGGACACCACAGCAGGGCAGCAGTTACTTTAGAGCAGTAGTCCAGCAGAGTGGCAGTCCCAAAAAGGCACAGCCATCCTTCTTCCTGGCAGAGTATCCACAGGTCTAGAAGTGTACTGAAGTGTTGGTGTCTGAGGTCCTTCTTTTACACACAGTTGTGCCTTTGAAGTGTGGAGAAGATTCGAGATGGATTCCTTTAAAGTGTATAGATGCCTTGCCTTCCCTGCCCCGGTTCCAGACTTACCACAGGGGGTATGCAGACCTTTGTGTGGAGGCAGGACATGGCCTATTCAAGTGTAAGTAGGCCTGTGCCTAGCTCATCCCTCCCAACCTGCCAGTAATGGCCCATCCAGTCACACCTAAGCTCCCCATTGTGGGTGGTTGTCTGGGAGGAATAGAGAAAGCTCAACTGTCAACTACACCTAGTCATGTGACCAGAGACAGGCTGCAGGCACCAAATAGCTACGGTAAGAAAATGGCAACTTTCTAAAAGTGGCAGTTTCAGAAGTGCAATTTAAAATCTGACTTAACCATAAGTTAGGATTTTACAGTGTGATTTCAGAGACACCAAACATGAACTAGGTATTTCTTCTCATTTGTAAATTACACTTACAAAACGTAATAAGGCAACTCAGATGTTATCTTAAGGGCGAGATAGGTCTTTAATTAGCAAAAAACTAATTGAAGAGTTTTTCACTACCAGAGCATGTAAAACTTAAAGGTATATGTCCTACATTTTAAATACATTACACCCTGCCCTCTGGGCTGTCCAGGGTGTGCCCTAGGGATGACTTATATGTATTGAAAAGGAAAGTTTGGGCCTGGCAAAAGGTTTATTTTGGCAGGTTGACATGGCAGTTTTAAACTACATACACAGGCTGCAATGACAGGCCTGAGACACCTTTAAAGGGCTACTTAAGTGCGATGGCAGAATCAGTACAGCAGGACACTAGTAGCATTTAATTTACAGGCCCTGCGCACACTACTAGGGACTTTTATATATGCCAATTGGGTATAAACCAATATTAACATGTTTAGAGGAGAAGGCATAAGCACTTTAGCACTAGTTAGCAGTGGTAAAGTACACAGAGTCTTGAGGCCAGCAAAAACTAATTATGCAAAACAGGATGAGTGAAGGTGAAAAGTCTGGGGATTACCATGCAGAAAGGGCCAAGTCCAACAGTATTCCAGGTCATTATCTCAGTCTTAGACTTGTTTATCAGGTACACTGAAAATTTCCCAAATTCATCTACTATTTGCTCCATACAAGGAACTGTTTGTGTGAGGTCGTTGATATGTATGATAATGTCATCTGCATAAAGGGTTATTCTGTTTTCAAATTGCTTTGCCTTAAACAGATCTATTCTTTTACTCCATCTAAAGGCCTGGGCTAGATGCTATATATATATATAAAAATCAAAGAGTAATGGGGGAAAGGGAGCATCCCTGCAATGTTCCTCTAGTTATATTTATCTTTCCTATTAAGTAGGATCTGTGCCTGAGGGCATGGCCTGACGCTGATGAAGTAGGACCGGATCGGTGGCGCTCTCGGCTGAACGCCATCATCTGGAGGCATTCTGTACTCATCCCACCTGGACTTACCCTCAGGGTGGAATAAGGTGCCCTCTCCCTAATTTTCTGCATAATCCTGGAGGCCTGCATGCCCTGGGGTGATGTATAGGGGCCAAGAATATGGAGACGATTTATGCCATGCACCAGCTCTCAAAATGGCAGTGGCGCCTTGAGCCTGCAGACCTCTGCGGATTGCAAAGGAGGCCCAACTAATTTTCCTAGGGGCTGCGAAATGGAAACCAAGCGCGTCCTGGGCATTGCCCAGACTCGGCCAAACTGAAGTGGGCACCAGGAAACTCCCCCATGCATGCCTCCCGGTATGCTGGAACTGGGTGCATCCGCGTTCAAGAGGTAAGCTGGGAGACTGGGGCCCGGTAGAGGTGAGTACTCACCTGACAGGATCGTGATGACAATGAGGCCGCTCCGACAAGCAAAGGTGGCTTAGAGGGCTCAGGACCAAGCGGCCGAGACGACAAGCAATTGAGAGGCCTTGTCCCCCCACTCTACCCTGGCCTCGAGAGGAGTGTAACTAGATCCAAAAGTGCCCCATAGGGGCAAAGGAATTGAATAGGAGGGACGCAGCTACTGCGTACTCGGCGATGGTCCAGGGGAAACTGGCGGCAAGAGACCCTACGTATGGCAGTGCCTGAGCCAAAGGTGAGCAATAATCCCTTCAGCACTGTTGGTGGAGGCTCCGGGGCCAACACAGATTACTGAAACTGTGATTGAGGGAGCACTTGGTGGCAGGGGGCCTCCTTGGGAGAGGTGCACACTATTGGACATCCCCTGCTTTGGCTCTCCTGGCACTGAGCCACAGACCAGGTAATACGGATCCAACGGCTGCTGGAGGCATAACCAGCGCAGTCAACTGGTGGAGCTTACCCCCTGGGCCCTTTTGATCATTACCTGAGCTCCAGTGTGGAGCGACTTTGCTTGGAAGAGTCTGAGAAGACTGGTAGCAAAGGCCTCTGGGAGTGACTTGTGCACCTTGCCCTTTATGGGAGTAGCAGCTGAGATTTACTGTTGGAGCACAGAGGAGTGTTCATTAGCACTTTGAGGTCAACAGGATGGGCAAATACTCTAAAAATAAAGACCTGATAAATGTCCGCTGCTCCCCTAAACCAGTGACACACCAGGTAGGAGAAGGAGAGGCCTCCATTCCTGCTTCAGAGGTAGCGAGGAGTGTGGTTGAGGGAGAGGGTGGCAGAGCACAGATGTCTGACAGGTTGGTGTAGATTCAGTCTGTGGTTTAGGTGGGCTGGTCCTTCGCTGTGTAGGGCCTTTCAGGCATGGGTCAGCATTTTTAACTGCCATTTGTTGTGTACATGAAGTCAGTGGAGTTTTATGAGGTTGGGGGTGATGCAGGCTCACCTTGGGAGGTCGAGGATGAGCTGGCTGTTGTGTTTTGGATGGTCTGTAGTATGTTTTGTAGCTGAGTGGTGACTCCTATGTAGAGAGGGTTACTGTATTTTAGGCGACTGGTGATGAGGGCCTGTGTGATGGTACGTCTGGTGCTAATTGGGATCCACTTCAAAAATTTCGGGAGCATGTGGAGCATGAGGAATCAGGCTGAGGATACTACGTTCATCTGGTTTTTCATGGTGAGCCTGTTGTCAAGTATGATGCCATGGTTCCTGGTGTGGTCCGATGGTGTGGGAGTGGAGCCTAGTTCTAATGATCACCAGGAGTCATTCCATGATTTGGCATTGTTCCCGCAGATGAGTACATCAGTTTTTTCAGTGTTGAGTGTGATGCAGTTGGTTTGCATCCATCTAGCAACACTGGTCATACACCTGTGGAAGTGAGTTTTGGTGTTGGTGGGGTCAGCGGATAGGGACAGATGGGCTGGGTGTCGTCAGCATATGAAATGATGTTCATACCAATGGCTCTGACCAGGGGGGCCAGAGGACTCATGTATGTGTTGAAAAGGATGGGACTCAGTGATCCTGGGGACGCCGCAAATTATTTTCGTAGGGCCTGAGGCGTAAGGTGGGAGGCGGATGCTCTGAGTTCTTCCTGTGATGAAAAATGCAATCCAATTGAGGGGGTCCCCTTGTATTCTCATTGGGTGAAGTCTTTTTAGGTGGGTGTGGTGGGACGCTGTATTGAATGCTGCTGAGAGGTCAAGGAGGATCAGGACTGTGGTGTCCCCCTGTCTAGGAGAGACCTGATATAATTGGCGGCAGCGATTAGGGCGGTTTCTGTGCTGTGATTTGGGCGTAACCCAAATTGGGAAGGGTGCAGAAGATTGTTGTTTTCTAGGTGGTTGATGAGTTGGTGATTGATGGCTTTTTCCAGAACTTTTTCCGGGCAGGGCAGCAGTGAGATGGGCCAGTGGTTCTTGACTTTTTCTTGGTCTGCGGAGAGTTTTTTGAGGGGGGGTTTGATTTCCACATGTTTCCATCCCGTTGGGAAGGAAGCTGTAGTGATGGATGTGCTGAGGATTGAAGTGAGCTCTTTGCTAATGATATTGTTTCCCTCGTTGAAAAGGTGGTGGAAACAGGGGGCCCTGGGTGCTCTTGAGTGGATGGATCTCATGATGTTGGCGGTGGTCTGCGAGGTGAGAGGGTCCCACGCTGGCATCCTTGGGGTTGAGGTGCCGTCGATGTGGTTGAGTAGGTCTGTGGATGTTGGAGATAGGTGGTTGGCGGTCGCAGTATTCGTAGATGGATGGGATTTTGCTGAAGAAGAAGCTTGCAAGGGTCTCCCAGAGTATCTGGGAGGGGGTGATCGTGTTCTCAAATGTTTTGGGGTTGGAGAACTCTTTAACGATGCTGAAGAGTTCTTTGCTGTGACTGGAGCTAGCATTGAGGCGAGCTGTCAGGGAGTACTTTTTTGCTTTTTTCAGTTGTAGGTGGTAATGGTTTAGAGTCTGTTTAAATTTGGCTTGGTCACTAGGTTATTTGCTGGAGTACCAGATCCTTTCCAGTCCTTTGCATGTGTTTTGGTGGTTTTGAGTTCTGGGGTGAACCAGCTGGTGTGCTTGGTGGGTCTTCCCACCAGGTGTGATGGTGTTGTTCTGTCGGCATACTCAGAGATCCAAGAGTTTATGTTTTTGATAGCCACCTCGAGATTGGGGGTGGTGGCAGGGTGGAGGAGCGAAGGGTGTTAGTCCAGAAGTCCTTGATTACCTTGTTCCAGCTCCTGTGAGAGGAGCTGGTTCTGGTTAACAGAGATGTTGTGGGTGGTTGTGATGGAGAAGGTGACTACTGAGTTGTCAAACCAGGCTAACTCAGAGGTGTGGCTGTGTCTGATCCTGTTGCTTTCTGTAAAGATGAGGTCCAGTATGTGTCCGCCGATGTGCATAGGGTCAGTGGCTAGTTGGTTGAAGCCTAGGTTGTTCATGCTCTTGATCCGGTTGGCTTTGTTGGTGTTGTCGGGGTCCTCAATGTGGAAGTTGAGGTCCCCGTGGAAGATGAAGTTCCTGGATTTGATGGCCAGGGGGGTAATAAAGTGTGAGATGGCTTCACAGAAGGCGGGCAATGAACCTGGTGGTCTGTATGCCAGGGTGTCTCTAATGGTGGTTTTGTTGTCTGTGCTGAGTTGGAAGTTGAGGTGTTCAATGATGGGGTGGAGTCATTGGCGGTTGCTGTGCAGTGGAATGACTCTTTGTGGATGATGGCTATTCCACCTCCGTGTTTATTGATGCAGTACCATATGATCTTGTATCCATTAGGCGTGGTGGTGGCGATGTCCGGTGCTAAGGCATGGTTAAGCCAGGTGTAGGTCAGAAAGACAATGTCGTGGGTGAGAGTGGTGATGGTGTCCCATATCTTGGAGGTGTGCTTGTAGAGTGAGAGGGAGTTGATCAGGAGGCATTGGATGTCTTCAGGATCAGTAGCGGATGGCGGTGACCCTTGGCAGGGGAGTTTGACATTGCAGGTGAACCAGCAGTGACTACAGGAGAAGGGTCCTGCAGTTAAGCGTGAGGTTGTGAGGATGCAGTAGTTACTGCTGGGTCCGGTGTTCAGGGCTGTGATTTCGGTGCTGGTGTAGCTGTAGGTGGGTGGAGATCCAGGGATCCTGTCATTGGGCACGGTCCAGGGGTGGATGGGCGCAGACCGGTTAGCCTTTGGCACGCCATTGGCTATGTAACAAATGCTCCCATTTTGGGTTCTCCTTGCACCTTGGAAATACTAGAAGACCAATGTATTTACCCTCTGATGAAGGCAGGACTGAAATTTAGTAGGGAGCTGCAACAGGGGCTGGACCTAATTTCTTGAGAAGATTTAATTGTGGTCACTAACGGATCAATCCCAAGGTTCAAGTATATACAATTAGAATCATGGTGGAGCACGCAGAAGCGGAGTATGGGAAAAAGTGGAAAATGAAGACAGAATATAGGACTTGCGTAAGCTAAAAAGGAGATATAAACTTGGTCTTGTAAACTGATATACGCTGATGATAGGAATCTCAGAAGGCCAGCACATTGATGTATTAATAGTGACTTAGGCAATACAACTCTCAATACCTTTTGTGTTATGCGATATTATGACAGGAGGGAGTAATACCAAGTTTTTCCTCTCATTCTCTGTCTGGTGGTGCAATTCCATGTGACCCCCAAGATGCGTCCCATGTTCTGCAAACACCAGTACAGCCAGCACCCTCCTAAGTCTTTCCTTTAAATACAGGAAGATCGGGAGTACAACAACCCTCCCTCCTTGATAGACTATTAAAGAAAGGGCATTGTTTCTGTCAGTAGGTACTACTGTTTTGTGGGATCCTTCTTTGACTTGGTGAACGCTATGTACGGTGGGACAATCCAGAGGTTGAATCTCCTTCAATATGGGAAGCAGCCTCTTCAAGGCCTGCAAAGGATGCCTGCTCTTCACCAAATTAATTGCTTGAGTTAGGAATTTATGAGTGTAAGAGAGGTGTTAGTAAAGGTGGGTCCTTCTAGGACTGGGTCCGCCGGGATTGCCTATTCTGGGGCTTTAGTTCTGTCTGGTGCAGAAGATAATGTTCACTAATCTCCCTCACATTGGCACTAATTTTGAGGCCTATCTGCCTGTCAAATCTAAACCCATAGTGCTTCAATAGTATTTTGCCACTAAACAATAAAAAAGAGGCATACTGCCAGACTCCATTGTTAGGTCTTACTGAATGCATAGCTTAGCCATCCTGGTGGAGAGCTACTGAGTAATTGGCATATTTGCTTAATGCCAATCACCAAACACAACATGGAAAAACTGAGATATCATGAGTGACATTTTTCTAGAGTATTAGCTTATTTCAGATAAAATGGGGGAGTAGCTGAGAGTGACAACTGGCCAGAAGTTTTTCTTTACAGGTATACTTTGTTGTCTTGATACAGCAATCAATTATTGAAAGTGTGTATCGTTTAGCATTATCTTTGGTGGATGGAATGCAGTTTGAATGGGCCATCAGGAAATAAATACTCGCTCCAGTTTTGTTATCTTGATGGTTTGTTTGATGGTGAGCTGATAGGAAGTCTGATCATGTTTGACGATGAGCTGATTGGATAAATGATCATGTTTTACTGTGAGCTGATTGACCATCTTAACTCCTGGGGCTGTCTCAATTGTTGAAGCTGGAGAGTTCAGACTAGGCAAAGGAGATAGAGTTTTGAGTATTTGGAGTACTGTATGTAAGAGAAAGGGTATACATAGGTTCAAGGAATTCTGATCTCTGAGGCCTGTCATGTCTAAGAAAATCATTATGTTTCACATGTGCAACAGGTATATTTCAAAGACAGATGGGGTATACCAACGTTGGAAATTTGTTATTCTTGTCCTAGTGAGCTGTAATCCCTAAAGGGAAACTATTCATGGAGAAGGTCAAATCAACTTTTGGAAAAGAAAAGACAGACAACGAAACGAACAATCCCTCTCAGACCTAGTTTAATCTTAGCTATATATTGATGTTCAGGAGGGATGTAGTCCTAGTTAGATGTATAAAGGTTTCATCTGAATTTAGGACAGTTATATTTAACAAAGCAAAGTAATGTAATCATCCAACATCCAACATTATGGGCACTCAGCACTGACACTCATTTAAGATGGCCAACATTTTTCCCTGCATTCCGCATAGTTACTGACTTGTGTGAGTTTTCCTCTGATTACATCCCTTTTTTCTGTAAATTTACACACATACATCACAAGAGTGGAACTCTTAGGAGTCAAATCGCTGACTCGTGCTGGCCTCTGCTCTGCCCTGCCCTTGCCAATCCTTCCTTCCTACAGTGACCCCAAAGATGAGTGCACCTGTAATGGCTGCCTTGCCATGCACTCATTGGCTGTTATTGAATATTGACATGTGTACTAGGTTGTTTTTCATTTTCCTCCTCCACAGGTACCACGCCACAGTGCTCCTATGACCTCGTGATTCATGTGGATGTTAACTGATTTTCTAACAATGTGATTGTTAGAGTCATCCCAGGCAAGCGCTGGCCCATGCGCTTTCCCAAACAACCTAGTAGCATCATGCAGCTCCTCATGGCCCCACAGTTTCTTCCTTGTAGGTATCTTCATCCAACGCCCTGTGGCATCTGTCACTGGTATGGGAAGAAGGCATGGACTTACTGAGTCCGGGGGCAAGAGGCCTCTGACCCATGGCCTAGCGATGCTAACTGCTCTCTGCACTGTCCTGTGTTTGAACCAAGCTGATCTAAAGTCAGTCAGACAGGCCTTTATTTCACCTGCCATTTTTCCAGTGGGCTGTTCACGTGGAAGCCGGTGGTGCAGTGCTCAGGGCCAACCCTCCTATCATTGATTACCCAGTGGATCTTGTCTTTGTCAACTGAGAGGTAAAGGGTGTTAGCATTCAATCAATCAATTTCAAATAACAGTGAAACCCATTTGGCTGCACAATAAGGACAAGGAATCAGTGACTATAGTTAAGGAGGTTTATTACAAGTTAGCAGTCAGGTTAAAGTAAACAACTCTTAGTACCACATGGTAAAGTTACAGAATAACAACAGGAAAACTCTATCTCCTAAAGAAGTTTAGGCGTACCAATACCAGGCAAACAAGTAGTTCAGGCACAGCAATACAAAAGATCAGCAGCAGAATGTGGTGCTCTGGAAAAAGTTTCTGAGTCTCTCTTCTATACATGAGTAAAGTCTAAGATCATCTAGATTAAAGTCCAAACTAAGAAGGATAGTTTTAAACCTCACAGCATCTCAAAAATCAGAGAATTCGGAAAAATAGGGAAGTGAGAGAAGGTATAGGAAGATGCATGCATTTCAGAAGCTCAGCCAAGAGCCTTCTTTGGCAGGGAAATAAGTGTTAGCCTAAGCCATACTCAGGAAAGAATTAAAATGGAGAGCATAGAGGTCTAAACATCTCAAAGTTCAAAAGAAAGTGGCATAAACTCAGAAAGTGTGAGCACAAGTTTTTTCCACCAGAAACTGCAACATTCACCAAGTATCCATGCAGAACATGGGCACTGTACTGTCCGTTGTTACCTGTGATTGTTTGCAACAGTGTTGAATGAACACTTTTGGTTAATGATCTGGCTCTCCATGCTCCTTGTCAAGGTCTTCTCAGGCTCTCTATCACTAGTACAGTGTTTTAACTATTCTCAAACTAATAAACCATGTCACTTGCATCTGCAAGAATAAGAATTGCAAGCAGAAAATGGAACACAGGATCTTATGCAAGAAGAAATGTAGGCCTAGTCACAACAACTGAAAGTATTAAATCAATGGTGCAGATTTAATATTCGTGCACACTTTCAAACACAAATGAATGTAAAATGTCAGTACATTAGATTCATATTACCTGTGACACGCAGTGAAATCTTGAACACATGTGTATAAGTATGACTAGGAACTACATTTAAATGCACATATAAAACATTAGTGCACATATTACATAAATCATTTTTGTTTCTGAGGTAAATACATTTTAATAGTGTCAGAATGATTTATTCAATCACCTAAACAATACATGTTCATTTAATACAGTTAAGGCACACATTGTATACATGAGTCTCTAATCCTACAGTGAATGCACTTTAATAATGATGTCAAGTGCAACACTTTTCATTAATACCGTTAAGGCACACAAAGAACATATGCCAAGTGCACGTATATGGCATATTTGTGGTATATATGGATGGAGTCAAAATGACACCCCACCACCGGTAGTGAAAGCCCATGGCCGTTCACTTTCCACAAATCCCCAAGATTAATTGCTACATGCAAGAGAGGCGGAGAGAGAGGCAGAGAGAGATGGAGGTGGAAGATAGAAAGAAAGGGTTCAGATAGTGGGAGAAGAGAAGAAGAGAGAGAGACTGCGCTAGGAGAGGAAGGGAGAGAGGCTAGTTTGAGCATTTTGCCCTAGCTGCTTTATTTTCCAGTCTTGCCCTGTAAGAAATGTCCCTTTTAGACAGTCCTCATATAGCAACAGATAAGAGAGCTATGCTATCTGAGCCCAGAGCTGACTGCATTTGACATTGCCCTCAGAAATGAATTTACTTTCTAGGTCTCGCTCGTGATGATCTGTTGTTTCTTAATGAAAAAAAGCTCTAAAAAGGGGCATTCAGTTTGGCCCGCCCATTACTTACAATTGGTTAACTTCAACAACAACGATCCTGTAACTTCGAAAGTAAAAATATGAACGAACAAAATTATAGAATCATAAAATGAAATATAGTAAAAACATTAGGAAATCACATAATACTTCAACCAGACAGGTCTGAAAAAAGGCCCTGTACTGTGTCTTTGACTGTGGTTTCTCTGTGGTACTTCACAGCTACATTCCCCTGACAATAACCTGAGATCTGCATCAGGAATAGGACGATTGTAAGCTCCATCAGGGTTAACACCATTCCACTTCACCAATCTTGACATACTCCACACAATGCCATTTTCCAGTCTAACAACATTCTCCATGACTATTTTATTCCTGAAAGGTCCCATGAATGCCAACCTGCCTTTCTTCACAAAGCCAGGCTCTTCACCAGTACGATATCACCAATCATCCAAGGTAAAAAAAAGAACACAATTTTTTCAGTCCAGTCTTTGCTAGTATTTGTATTGATATTCTTCCCTCAACAACTTTCTTCCTCTTGAGGTCGCTCATGTTCATCTCATCACTCAACTACACAAGCCCATGGATGTTCTCATTCATCCATGCAGGATTCAACTTTTTATTCCCTACCCTTCCTCTCGTCCAAAAGAAAGGTGACTTGGGCACTACAGAATTAGGCGTGTTACTATGTGCCCACCACAATTCACCCAAAACATCGGTCAAAGATATCCTCAACTCAACTGCCTTTTGCACACTCATTTTCCCTAACCTATTCCTGCACTCGGCCAGTCCATTTGCCCTTGGAGTATATAGTGCTGTTTTGAAGTGGACAACAGAAAGAATCCTTAAAAATGCTTGCATCTCCTGGGAAACCAATCAGACCCCATTTTATGTTGCACTATGACTGGGAACTCCTTCACAGGCAAACTCTTCCTTTATGAAATCAATCACAACCCTGGTGTCAATTGAGTTTACACATTTTGTCAGCACCCACTTGGACATATAATCCACCATAGGCAACACATAACGTTCACCTGTAGGCAAAAGATGAAACGGACCTTCAAAATCCAATCCCAGTTTCTTCCAGGGTTCCCCCGAAATTTCAACCAGACACAAGGGAGCTTTGGACACAACTTTATTCTTATAATTTCTGGCACACGAAATACAAGCTTTGACCGCTCCTTCAACTTGACAGTCCCCGCTAGCCACCAGCACAACTCTCTTACCTTAGCTGTAGTGAAGCTGCTACTCAAGTGACCCTCATGCGCTAAATTCACCACTTTGTCACTCAAACATCTGTTTTTTAACACCCCTATGAATGGATAATCTAGACGGACAATCCGCCACTCTGTTTCTAGCTCTGGCAAGATTTTCCATCTGAAAGTTGAATTCACCCAAACCTTCCATTCACCTCTTAATCGTGGGAGTTACCTCATCATCCTTCCTAGTGGAAAACAACTGAACCAATGGTCTGTGGTCAGTCCTTTCCAAAAATTGTATTCCCCATAATTAAAACTTAAAATGTTTAATTGCCCATGCACATGCCAATGCCTCCCTCTCAATAGTAGGATATTGTTTCTCCGAGTCCTCGAGTCGATTGAACGCGGTCCAGAATCCACCACTCTCTCATCAACAATCGGTGAAAGCACAGCACCAAAACCTTAGGTATAATAAACTTTCATTTTAAAACAAACACCCTAAATATACCACATTGTAAAATAAATAAAGCACAAACCAAACTACAAATGCCATTAGAAGTATTATTTTTTAGGGAAACAAGGGGGACCCAAAAGGTAACTAAGGACCATGGGTATTAGTCAATTAAGAAAACAAAGGTCCTGAGTACATTCAAAGATATAAGTGGGTGATATATAGAACACAATAGGCTACTATATATTTTTCCATGTCCAGCTGGACAAGGAATTTATTTTCAATTGGGATCACAAGATTTAAGTCTGAATACAAAAGCAACAATTCTTAAAGTAGGGCACAGTCCTGTACCGTACTAGTGAAAGAGGCACAGTTGGAAGAACATAGTAAGAAAAAAGAATATAGTAAAAAAAGGAAATTTGTCAGGCAAAGAAAGAGAGCATTCTGGACACTTTTCAAATCAGTGTTAGAAGTGTTTGCCAGAGTGGTACATACAAAATAATATACAATGGTTGAATGTATGTCTGCGTGAGAAGGTCGACGTTTCGATCCCGTGCTCTAGTTACAAAGGGATCATCATCAGGACTAAACAGAGTTAATTGCCTGGTTTAGATAATCATACGCCTGTTGAGGAGAAAATAGGGAAGGAAAAAGGACAATAGGTTTTTTTAAAGAAACAAGGGGAAGAGAATTTTTGAGAAGTCAGCATTTTACATGTTAAGGGAATCGGAATCGCAGTGAGAAAAACGATTGGTGTTTCTGCGGCGGAGATGCAACAGTGAAGGTGATTACAACTACCCAGTGAACATAATAGTGAATTGATACTGGTCGGAGTTCTTAGCAGTCACATTCGGAGGTAGCTGGGCTGGCACTACAGGCTGGTGAAAGTAGTATCGGTATTTACCAAGCTGTGGTTCTAATGGCACTCAGTGTGTGGATAAGGTGCCACTGGGTAAGTGAACATTCGGCGATTAAATGCCGTCAATGCCAGCTTGACCGACTTATCACAGGGATTTCGCCGAGCCGAGGTAAGCCACACTATCACCGAGGCCCCTTAAGCGCGGCCCCCTCTCCAACCTTCACCAGCATTGACATTGATGTCCTCCCCGATGTACCTGCAAATTTATAACGCCCAACCTCCATGCGCGCAAGGCCACCTGCACTGGCATTGACGGCTTCCCTGATGCACAGACATTTTTTAAAAACGTTGCAGAAGCTCAATTTATCAACTTGCAAAACACTGACCCCAAAAAGCACTGCATGTATATAGACCACCCCGCCAACCGCATTTAATCGCCGAATGTTCACTTACCCAGTGGCACCTTATCCACACACTGAGTGCCATTAGAACCACAGCTTGGTAAATACCGATACTACTTTCACCAGCCTGTAGTGCCAGCCCCGCTATCTCCGAATGTGACTGCTAAGAACTCCGACCAGTATCAATTCACTATTATGTTCACTGGGTAGTTGTAATCACCTTCACTGTTGCATCTTCTCCGCACAAACACCAATCGTTTTCCTCACTGCGATTCCGATTCACTTAACATGTAAAATGCTGACTTCTCAAAAATTCTCTTCCCCTTGTTTTTAAAAAAAAACCTATTGTCCTTTTTCCTTCCCTGTTTTCTCCTCAACAGGCGTATGATTATCTAAACCAGGTAATTAACTCTGTTTAGTCCTGATGATGAAACCTTTGTAACTAGAGCACGGGATCGAAACGTCGACCTTCTCAAGTAGACATACATTCAACCATTGTATATTATTTTGTATGTACTACTCTGGCAAACACTTCTAACACTGATTTGAAAAGTGTCCAGAATGCTCTCTTTCTTTGCCTGACAAATTTCCTTTTTTTACTATATTCTTTTTTCTTACTATGTTCTTCCAACTGTGCCTCTTTCACTAGTACGGTACAGGACTGTGCCCTACTTTAAGAATTGTTGCTTTTGTATTCAGACTTAATACTTGTGATCCCAATTGAAAATAAATTCCTTGTCCGGCTGGACATGGAAAAATATATATTAGAAGTATTATAGCACATAAAGTAATGTAAAAATTAGAATTTTTTAATTTTCTAAATTTAAGCACCCCAAATAAACGTACACCAGATTTTAAAATGTAATTACTATTAAAACCACAGACACCATATTAAAACTATTAGAATAAAAATATAATTGAAACACTATGCCCCACATTCTCAGTAACCCACTTTACCCAAATCAAATCAAATCAAATCGACTTTATTCGATTTCATGTCATAAAATCATAAAATAGGAGCAATAAAAACATTTTTTTTTAAAAGAGTAAACTTTTCCAAATTCAATAACAAGGTACAATATAATGTAAAAAACAATTCATATAAAAATGCAGAAGTTCATGTTAAAAAGCCATATATTTACACAGAAAAAATGCAAGGACACCAGGTCTTAACAGTATCTACACATAGTATTTTGGAACCTTATAACAGCCTTTAAGAAAAGAGAAGTGGCCATGATTGTGTTTCATTTTCCAACATTTGTAATCTTAAAAAAGCTGTTCTACATTGTTTTAGGTTCCAAGTTCTGAGAACAGGCAATAAAAACTTTTTCCTCGGTACGACATAATATTTACAAAATAAAGTGCAGTGCATCATGGTCAATCTAGAGATGTCATCACATGGGCAAATAGGTTGATGTTTTGTCCAGTCATTGATATCAGGAAAAGTAACCATCCTAAAAAAAGACCCGCTACGAAAACGGGCTAAGAGCATGCGTGAAAAACTGCACTGTACCAATGTTAAGTAGGGTTGTAACCTCAATCAGGTGGACTTCAAGTGATTTGCCATGACTGATTTCTTTTCCCTCTCGATGAGCCAATGTTTGTTCTCAAAAAAATGTAAGCAGTGTAACTTAAGGGATTTTCTAGATACAGATTCCAAGCTGCTTGGAATATGGAAGTATTCTGGGTGGCCTATGTCACGCGTCATGCTCTTAATATAACCAATACATGGCAAATTAGCCACCCCATCCAGCTTAAGGCAATCCATAATTACATCCCTATTGAAGCCCGTCTCTATCGACATCCATACCTTGTGCCAAAGGAGCAGGGGAATGATCTTTATGGTATCCGCAATATGTGTTAGACCAAGTTCCCTGTGGCAGCAATAGGCGGCAGTTGAAGAAGGGACTGCCACCAGGTAGCGAATAGAGGTGTTTTCACGTTGTTTCATTTGGTCAGTGCATTCAAAACCCCATATGCCAGCCCCATATGTCCCTGTCGAGATGCATTTAGATTTATCAATTGCCAACCACTCCGGGACAGGTCTTCCACCAAATTTTTTTGAGAAGTTGATTACAGCTCCTATGGCTCTCGAGAGGCTCAAGTTTCTACTACTCAGGGCCGCTTTCCACGAACCCGTCCTGTCAAAGGTTATCCCTAGATAGGAAAATGTATCCGTACTGGCAATGTTTTTATTATCAATAACGATATCACATGTCTTACTAGATTTTGTCCCACAACTCATTGTAAAAGTCTTGGCGATGTTCACCTTTAAACCCCGCTCAGTCATATATATGCAACAAAATTTGAAACGGACCTTTGCAGACCCAGCTGTGTCCGCGACATTAAAACAATGCCGTCCGCCTATAATAAAATGGGAACAGAGGTATCCCTAATGGCTGGATAATCATGTTGATGCTTATTCAGGTACTGCCCTAAGCTGTTTATATAGAGCGAAAAAAGCAGGGGGGGCAAGAATGCACCCCTGCCTCACCCCTCTTTTTATGGAGAACCTGGCTGAACATTCTCCTTGCTTCCCATAGCGTACTATTGCGCCTGCCCCTATATAGTTCCTTTATGAACAATATCAAAGATGGATCCAACTCTAGATCTCTGAGGGTATCCCACAGCATAGCGTGTTTGACGCAATCAAAAGTGAAGCTTAAGTCCACAAAGGTAAGGAAAAGTTTTCCCTTCTTAGCTTTTGTATATTTATCAATAATCAGAGATAGATTAAGTCCCTCTTCAGTGGTACCTAGGCCAGCTTGAAAACCATATTGAAAAATTGACACCTATCTCCTTTCTCCTCTGCCCATGTCTCGAGCTTATGTAAAATTACCCTTCCCGCAATTTTCATAAAGGCATCTAGTAAGGATATTGGTGGATAGCAGCTAGGTTCATTTCTATTCCCTTTCTTGAAAATGGGTATCACGGTGGCATCAGCCCAGGTAGGGATTAACCCATAACGGATGCAACTCATAAGTACATTGGTTAAAAGAGGGGCCCATAGCCCTATTTTCGATTTGTAGACATTCACCGGAATACCATCCGGCCCAGTGCTTTCTTAGAAGCTATCCCCAGATGCATCAAGCATCCATTTTGCGATTCCTTATTAGCGAAAAATACGGAATCGCTAATAAGGAATAGCAAAATGCTATGCAAGAAGAACTCGCTCAAAAATTAGCGAATTCTTAAAATACCTTAATTGCGACTCGCAAATTGGGACTCGCAATTAAGGAATACCTCCACATTCATTCTTATAGGCCTAGAGGCCCATAGGAATGAATGGGAAGACATTCTCAATTTGCGAATCGCAATTAGCGAATCGCAAATTGAGAATGCGATTTCAAGGGTGCAGGGGTGTCCAAAGGACACCCAGTTGCACCCCTGAAATTGATCTGTGCACATGTGTTGCGCACACACATGCCCTTAGGGCATGTGTGTGCGCAACATGAAACTTTGAAAAATGCACAAAAGTGCATTTTTCAAAGTTTTTGCAAATTACCATGAAGTTGAACTTCATGGTAATTTGCCACTCCTATTAGCGAAATCGCTAATTTTTTAACTTTGATGCATTGCATTTAAGGAATCTCAATTTGAGATTCCTTAAATGCAAGTAATCGCGATTTAGCGAATTCTTAATTTGCGATTTTTGCATTTGGGATGATGCATCCCAAATGCAAAAATACCGGTCGCAAAGGGGCAGATTCTGAGAATCTGCCCCTTTGCGAGCGGATTTTTCCTTGATGCATCTGGGCCTATATCATTAATTGCCCTGGTGACTTCCTCCAGGGTAATATTAATCTCTAAAGGGAACCATCCATGATCAATCCTCTCAACTGTTCTAGGGACAGCTGTCTCTATCATGTTATCATCTATAATCTCGTCCATGTAAAGCCCTGCAAAAACGTTTACCCACATATCACCCTTGATAGCCATGTCTATAGTATCTGTCTCTCCATTGTTAAAAAAAGGGGCGTTAACCGCTCTCCAAAAGCCAGTGTTATCTTTATTTATGCAAGCCTCATGTAGGTCGTCCCACGCTTCCCTTTTTAATTTTATGAGTATGGGCCTTTGTGCATTCTTTATCGAACCAGCCCTGTAGCGGTCGCTGGCCATTGCGTTTTTCTCTTGTTAGCAACTTCCTAGCCTCGGCTGAAATCTTAAGGAAGGCAGAAAGTATTTCTTTATCCTCCCTACCCTGTGAGAGGCATGTCACTATTTCCTCTGAACTATTATTAATCAGGCTTCCAAGAAATGCCTCAGGCTCCACTTTTGCCTAGCTTAACGTGTACCCATTAATACTGGCCAAACAGATGTCAGTGTCATATTGTATGTTCTTGTCAGGTTTTTTCTCAAGCCCACTTAACGAGAGAACTAAGCAAATAGGGAAATGATCGCTCATTAGGAAATCAAGGGCCATATTATCAAGGAAGCTGCGGTAGTTTATCGCCGCTTTACCTCAGGAAACTGCCGATAGAGCGGCAATAATGGCCTTGATAATATGCGATTCGAATTTCAATCGATGCCCAAGTTAGATGTGTGAGCATCTAACCTGGGCTTCGATTGAAATTCGAACTGCATATTATCAAGGCCATTATCGCCGCTCTATCGGCAGTTTCCTGCCGGTAAAGCGGCGATAAACTACTGCAGCTTCCTTGATAATATGGCCCCAAGCGTCTTGCAGGAGAGTACATTACGTGAATATCTATTAGAAGTTGGGACAAAGTCAATGGTGCATTTACATCCTCTTCCATTGAAAGTCGGTTGAAACGGAGTGGGGGGTGAACTCAATTCATTCGCATAGCTAAGGTCGAATTGAAAAGCAATGTCGTTCTACAATTCTCCTAGAGGTGTATGTGAGAAATGTGAGGGTGTATCTTTATTATCATTCCCCAGGCCACAAATACCATGTTCACTGAATGGGCACAAGGAGCAGTTGAAGTCACCCACCCAGGTGATAGACATATCTCCCATCAATTTCCCTTCTAGATTTTTTAGGGATGTAACTAAGTTCGATAAGACATTCTTTAGCTGAGCTGTGGGAATGTTGTTATATAGGTTTATCAGAACTGCATCCTTTTGCCCTCCTAGGTTCAAGGTCAGGATTTGATAGAATTCGCTACCCTCTCTAATTTTCACATGAGAGACCCCTGCCGAATTGGAAACATAAGTACAAAGGCCTCCTTTGTTGCGACCATGTTTACTGGTGCATGCTGGGATATTAAATGTTTGGTAGCCAATTATATGCCGTTCCTCTAATGCCCATGTTTCCTGAAGGCAGATTATGGTGTAATCATTTATGTAATTTAGCCACTGTGGGTCTGTTACTTTTGCATGTAACCCTGCAATATTCCAAGTTAGTATTTTACAGGAATTACTAGTTTTTGGGGTAATCACTTCTCCTTCTTTGACCATTCGGCTGTCTATTATAGTATGTTCGGATTGGTCTACTTTGCTTGGCAGGTTTTCAGAATCTATACTTCTGTCAACCCCCACCCTGATGAAATCCTTGGGCAGACACCTTTCATTACCCTGTATCTGCTAAAAATGTCACAGTGTGGTTTCATAAAAATCCCACTTTCTTCACTTTTCTGTGACTGAAAACTCCAGAAATTCAGACAAATGGCAAAAGTCACACTTTCTAATGATTCCACGCTTCCCTCAATTAAATCAGTACATCACATGTGCGGGTGAGCCTAATGAATGGACACAAATCTTGACCATGTGAAGTCAACTTTGACAATACATTGACTATCTGTTTGTTATGATAGATACACTCGCACGCATATGGTAACTTTTTTTTGGTACTTATGTAAGAACACTGGGTGATGGAAGTGTTGTTATTCCCCATTATTGTTTCAGCTGTAAGGGAAAGAAATGTGAGGAATTTCAGTTTTCTTAACCAATGTTTTATTAGCAGAGGGCATTCTGGGTGGGAGAATGCAGTGCCATCCATGCAAACTACAACATCCTTGACTTCTCCAAGTATCTACTGTTCTGAAATGACTGTGGTGTGTAGCTTTTGTTGAGTGTCACTTGACCCTAGGCCCACACCCTAAATTTAACCTAATTTTAAGCTTCTGTTTTTTGTGCTTTCCCTGATCATCTTCTCTGTCCGTTTCTGTCTGGCTACTAATATATTTGCATTATGATAGGACATTTGCTATGATCTATTGACTTTCACAATATTTTGGCATCCTATTGTATGTAAGGGTCCACAAAATGCACTTTTGAAAACTAACTTAGACTAAATTGTATTTTGGGTAATCCAGAAGTTTGGGTAGTAGAAATGTTACCTAGCCATTAATAGAGTCTGTCTATCCTAACAAACAATCCAAAGTGTCTGGCCCCTTTCTAGGGCACAAACAAACACTTGTGGGCCCCAGCGACGAACCAGATGCTCTTTGGATTGTTTTCTTAGCCTAAAAAAAATTAAAAAAGCATCATCTCACTGTAACACCAACCTGGCAGCTTTTACAATTCTCCACTCATTAAACATCTGCTAATCCTTTCACAGATCTTTCGTCTCTCTAATCTTTCTATTGATTGTACACTGGCTGCATTAATTAGGAGGCATTAATTATGTGGTTAGATTTAATTAATTACCCATGCACCATTACATTACAATGCATGGGATACAAGCTCTGTATAACAGATAACTACAATAATTAATTATATTCCTCTGGTTCAGCTGTCAGCCTGTATACAACTACCTGAGAATAGAAAAATTGCACCTATATCGAGCAATTGTGCACCAGTGCTGGTGCAATTTTGCACTACTATTTTCACTAACCAACTGGTGCAAAATTTGCACTCGCAAACTGGTCAAAAATAGGTTCCACATTGAACGGTTGGGACAAAGGTCCCTTTCCATTGGCTGTTTGGTGCAATTGCAAATCCATAATTTCCAGCCACTATTGCCTTATACACTCTCTGGTTCGTTGGTCTTTTTATACAATGTTCACTTTGCAAGGTTCTCATTGTAACTAGGAGTGGGTGTGACTGGAGTCATTCTCCTTAGCGTAATTACCGTAAAATGACCCTTAATTCTTCGTCATTGTTTGAAAAGCATAATCCAGCATTAGCGCTAATTTCGTGGTGCAAAATTCTGATCTTTTCTCTCCAGCAGGAACATTAATCACATGAGTTATCTTGACATTTTTATTGCTGCCTGAAAGCTGGATGCACCAGGAACTCAGCAGCAGATGCTCTTAAATTGTTAGTTATTGCTAAACACAGTGCCCCCCCCTGAGGTCACTGCCCCCCACCACAGGTCAGCGCCCAGTGGGGCTGCACCAGTCACACCACTCTAAAGCCGGTCTAAAGCCGGCCCTTTATGGACTAATTCTAAAATGAAACCTGTCAATCAAGACTCCTCTTCATACTTCAGTAACTGATACAGTAAAATAAAAAGTAGTTAGGTTGTCAGCAATTATCAACCAGCAACCTAGCAAGGTGCAGCAAGCTCATAAAAAATACGTAAGCCAGTACCTGAAAAGCTTTCAAAAGTCCTCTACTTCAGCTTCCTTGGAAAGCCAGCCACCACAGCCAATTCACCAGACTCAGGTTCCTTGAAAATGTTAAATTAAAGGGAAAGAAAGTTCAAGGTAGCAGGGTCATGGGCCAGCTAAAGCATGGTCCGCCCCTCATGCCTTGTTTAGGGGACATAGAAGAACCTGGGGTTAGAAACCCCAGATCTGGCAATGAAACAAACCAAGAAAGAAGGAATACCTTAGAAAGAAAGTAAAACCAAACCCTTACTACCAGAAACCAACAGTGGAACAGTGAGCCGTAAGACCTTCCTCCACGGGAACGTAGACGAAAAAAAGATGCTGAGTGAAACGTAAGGGTCTTCTGGAATCCGAAGGAAAGGAGTCTGATCTAAAAAAAATAAGTTAATCGATTAACTGACAGAATATGTATATATTAAAAAATAATTTAACAATTTTGATCCTTGTCTCGAGGGAGAAGTCTCACAATCTCAATGTGTAAAGGAATTTGACGAGGATAATTGAGGAGAAGGTAATGCTCTTTGACAGCAGTTAAGTGCTCCTAGAGGGTATGATTCAGATTCACAGGAAAAATTATTAAGCGGCTTAGGCCTCACAAGGGTGATGGGAAGCACTGTGTAAAAGCAAGTACAGTACAATCTAGCTATTCCAAGAGGCACTTAGGGTTATTGTATTGGAATGGTCAAAGAATGGTGTTCAGCACAGAAGAGTCATATTTTGTGGAATCCCTACTGCCAATTACTATTGCATTTAGCTGCTTAAAACAATACTTTCTAGGTTGATGCTTCATCGTCAGCATCTCCTCAGGTGCATTGCTGGCTAGCTTTCCTTCAGTGGTGTTTCTCAAAGCTTACTGCCTCTTCAAAAATTCATCAATTTCCCTGTGATTGGTCCCCCGATAATTAATTTTGCCACCAGAATGTTATGCTCATACTCATAAAGCCTTCTTTTTCTCCTGTTTTGGTCAGCATTGCCACTCCATTTTCACACTGTCTCCTTTCCTTTGAATTTTTCTTATGGCTCATTCTTGTATCTCTCGCCAAGTATATGTAGTTGATGGTGTGTTGTGTTGTGTCACTGGCTTTACAACTAATGTTATGCTGCTTCATTCCTCCTGTGGCGTCCTTTGTCATCGTGTCCATGTTAGCTCTGCTTCTTTCTCTTACTCTCTCTCTTCTGTGTGTGAGGTTCTTGAGAGGTGTGTGCTCACCGGCAACCTTGCCTGACCTTTCAAAATGTGCAAATGTTTCCAATTATGCAGCATCAGTTATTACTTTTTTTTGTTTATGGCACTGTGCTTTTTGTTTAGAGATGTGCATACATTTTCACAATCACAACACAAACACAAAAAACTTCTGTCCTCAAATTCCTACTAGAAAATGAATTTATTAAAATGCAGTGAGTACACTGTAAGCAGAGCAGGTCACCATCTTGAAAGTTTATAAAATTATGTTTTAATGCTTTCAAAATGGCTGCCGCTTTGCATCACATCACCTAACATCATGCAACGTGGCAGACATCTTGAAAGTATGAAAACATTTTCTTTCATGTTGGCTCCATTGTTGCATCATCCCACAGTGCACCTGTGCCACACAGGGTTGCAGTTCTCTTTAGAGTATTAGAAATAGACTTTCAAAGAAAGGTTTAAAGAAAGAGACTTTTATGATGCTATTTGCTTTTCAATTGCTGGTGCATTTTAAAAACATCCGAAGTTACCAAAGCCAATAGCGGCAGTCAGAGAGAGGCAAAAGAAGGATGACAGGAGAGGGGACGGAGAAGGACAGAAGACTGTAGAAAAGAGTGCCAGAGACACAGGGTAGTGCTGTAGGACGACATCCAAGGTATCACCAAGCGCAACACATCGCTGCTTAGGCACTGCGGAGAAGACAAGTGCATCTCCAGCATCATAGTGCCAATATTGGCAACTCACCCAATATAAAGAACATAGCATGCACATCAATAAATAAACACACAGGACATGTTTGTTGGGAAACATTTTGCAGCAGGTTTTATTTCATACCAGAGATATGCCAATGTGGTGGGTTAACTTACAGGGCAGGCAGCAGTGACTAACCTAAGCTGCCCTGCCCACCTGATGAGCCAACTGCACCGTGGCGAACCCAATCGGTTCTACCGTTTTGTGGGGATTATCCCCCTTAAATACTATGGACCACCAGTCCATCCCTTTACTCACGCCTTTTTAGGAGCGGAGCATGTCCAGGCAAGCCCCTGGTTGCTCAGGCTTACAACCTCCTGAAGGACTAGCGGGGCGCCATAGCTTTCCTCTAGGATCCTGCCATAAAGACTCCTGGGCTTGTTTGGCTTCTGCACCCCTATTGTGCTCCAGAAGAGGGTACCCCTATATACCATTCAGGCTCCGGATTGACCTGTAACTCCGCCTGCAACACAAATTAACAAGTTAACATGTTCCTACACTAGATACGCACCCCAGCCAACATGCCGGGTATGCGGTAGGGAGGGAGACGGCGTGATCTGAAGGCACAAATGGAAAGCTAGATGGGCAGGGGTAGGTATAGGTACCTTACCCCCCCCCACCCCACCCTCTGATGCGGCGGACATGACCTGTGGCCCGCGCCGGACTTTGGGGACTCCCAGAGGGTCCCAACCACTAGACATGTTGCTGTGCCTAATGTGGCACTAGGGTGGCTGCCCTCTTAAGTGGGCCCTCTGCGTGTGCCGCGGCAGCCTCATTTACATTGAAACTCGTGGGATGCACAAGGGCTTCCATATCTGGGGTTGAAGCGGTATGAGCAAAAGAGGCAGAAAAGGTGCAAGAGAGGCAAAGGATGGCACAGAGATAGTATATATAGAGAGAAGTGTAATTGGAGGTTGGGTGGGAGGAAAGAGACATCGTAGAAAAGGTTGGGGGTAAAGAAAAAGAGTGCACACATACATTAATCAAATGCAAAGAGGCAGAGGAAGGAAGATGGCATTTACTCCATGGAGTATTAAAAGAAACAAAAAACAGTTCCATGTTGTTCTTCATGTGAAGCATGTATAACTCAGTCAATCAAGGTAAGGGTAAAGAAGAAATGCTCTAGGGATGAAACAAACATAAGAAAAGAAAGGAAAGCAACAATTGCAGCGGACACAGGTAGACAAGAAAGTGATCCAATCATGAGCAAGGAGATGAGTCAACGCCTACGCCTACTCTATGTAGTATTGTTTGCAATGGTGTCTTAGACAGATAGCTGATGCTGTCTATAGTGAGACCTCCAAAAAGGTAAATACCTGGGGGCATATTATCAAGACAGGCGATAAAATTATCGCTGTTTTAGCGGCAGAAAACTGCTGCTAAAACGGCAATAATGGTCTTGATAATATGCTCCATGGAATTCCAATTGAAGCCCATGTTAGATGTGAAAGACATCTAACATGGGCTTCAATTGGAATTCCATAGAGCATATTATCAAGCCCATTATCGCCGTTTTAGCGGCAGTTTTCTGCCCCTAAAACGGCGATAATTTTATCGCCTGTCTTGATAATATGCCCCCTGGTTCTGGCCCGGTATGGGGCCCCGTGTATCCATTCATTCAACTTTTTTAAAGAATAAAAAAGTCTTCAGCTTTGCATTTTGATGCTTCTAGGCACTAGCTGTCTTTTGCTTCTCCAAAGCCTAGCACATATTGAATTGTATCAGAGAAAACCAATGCATATTATTCAGGTACCGCAAAAGTGACGCAAAAGTGGTGCATGGAGCTTGTAAATCTGCCCCCTAAAGTTTAGGATGCTGAAACAGACTGGTAAAACATAGCAAGGGGAAGAAGGTTGAGATAATAAGCAGCGAAAAAGGATTTTCAATAGTTTGAACATTTCAGGTAACGCAAAAGTGACGCAAAAGTGGCGCATGGAGCTTGTAAATCCGCCCCCTAAAGTTTACGATGCTGAAACAGACTGGGAAAACATGGAAAGGAGAAGAAGGTTGGGATAATAAGCAGCGAAAAAGGATTTTCAACAGTTGGAAAATTTCAGGTAACGCAAAAGTGACGCAAAAGTGGCGCATGGAGCTTGTAAATCTGCCCCCTAAAGTTTAGGATGCTGAAACAGACTGGTAAAACATAGAAAGGAGAAGAAGGTTGGGATAATAAGCAGCGAAAAAGGATTTTCAATAGTTTGAACATGTCAGACAGAACTGCTGATTTTGCAATACGTGGTGCCCTCGGGTTCCCAGGGAACCAGCCAGGCCTGATTAAGGCCTCCGACTTTGGAACGTGGGGTCGCGCTCTGAGAGGAAGGCTCCCTGGGTTTATTGAAGCTCTAATTAAAAGATGCGCGGAACGCAGAGATATCAAATTGGAGGTAATGTACACTGCAGGTTTTGTTTACCGTGTGTGCATCAGTGCAGCTGTCACCTTCCATTAGCGGCAGCTGTCCGCTCTGACCTTGGGAACGGGAAGTCATCCAGCCACCACTCACCATCTTCGTGACAAAAAATAGAGGGACCGGTTCGAGGGAAGGTTCTGAGAACACGAGATGCTTTGAAGCATGTGGCGCTTTGTGACAGTCCGTCACAAAAACAAATTTAAAAAATGAATGTGGTCATGGGAAATATTTGACCTGAAATCAAAGGCCGGACAGGTTTTTTTTTTTATTCCACTGGGCATTTCCCCGGTGGGCTGAAGCCCTTGGAGGAGGGTTTGAAAGCCCAGGGCCGCTCCTGGTGCCTCTGTCACTTTCTCCTGGCCCTGGGGCTAATTGCAACTAAGAAGCTTCAAGAGAAAGAGGGAGGGAGGGGGAGGCAGAGAGAGGGGGAATAGAAGGAGGAAGAGAGAATGGATGGATGGAAAGAGAGAGATTGCACGATGATGCAAAAAGAGCAAGGCTGGTATGTACATTTTTGCCAGGGTCGCTTTTGGTTCCCTAGTCTGAAACCTTAGTACGATCGGGTCACATGGTTATGGGCAATGGCTTAATGCACAGTTGTGCTACCCCTGCTAAATTTGGCATGGGACCGCTATAATGTTATCTAATCTAAATGGCAAATATATAAATGCCTTGTGACGAGTAGCGCCCACTGGGGATATTGCAGAAGTGGGGAGGTGGACTTTGAAATGCCCCTGAGTTCTGTAAATCTTTATTTACAAACGTATTTAGGAATGTTGTCATTATTAGACATGCCGGTGATGGAGGCATCCATTGGCTGTGCCCAAAAAGGGGCTCAAGAAATGCTGTGTAGTATAACTTTTTCAATTCACTGCTTGCAGGCACAATTGTGACTCTGATTCCCTACTGTGCTGCTTGCTGCATTGTGGGCATAATTCACAAACTGCATTTTGTTGTACATACAGTATTACCACCCACGTACTGCAAAACACAGTTCACAAACCAATTCCAGGAGACCTCCGTATCCGCTATCTTTAACCCCCTGGGATCATGCTTGAATGGCGGAGATCTCTACACACAAACGTATGCTCCTTTGTAATACATGCTGGAGGGATAAGGGGAGTTGTGTTACTCAGAAATAGGGGGCATTAAGGGAGCTTTAAGGTGTGGTTTTGGAGAGACATTAGAGAGAAATCTACCTTTTCTGCATGTTCACTCCACATGTTTCACCTTTTTCTGGATCCTATTTTATTCTGGACATAGAACTCTGTGCACTTTACTTCTGCTAAACAGGAGTAAATAACCTGAGCTCCCCATTTATACATGTTGAAATTAGCTTAACCTGATTGGTGCAATTAACTTTCCTATAAGGCTATGGTATATAGTGCAGAAATGTACCCCTGGCATTGAAAGTTAAATGCTGCCTGTGGACTGCAGGACCTATTGTGCCATCCTTACAGTGGCCGTGAAAATATGGCTTCAGGACAACCCAGTATTGCCTAAGAGCATCAGCTTGAACCCTGCTGCACAAACCTATCAACATCACTCTTTTGACAGGTAGGAAAAACAATTTCAAATATTAAAAAAGCCACCCCTAAACACACCACCTAAACACACCTTTAGCCCACAAGTTAGGGTGCATATTATTTTCGAATGACATTAAAAATGACATGTTCCTCCAGTGACAAGGCCTAAAACGACATCATCTTTTCTCAGGCTCTAACTGGCACATAAGAAAAATCAAAGTATAGACTACAAACTTTAATCTATAGCTTTTAACCTGTATCATCTACTCACACCATTAACAGACCTATTATTATATTTAAAATAGATCTAATCTAATGGTGAAGTCGGATTCTTTTTAAATATATTGGGAATCCAACTTTTAGAAAGTTAACTTTAACTTGTTTGAAGCTGCTGGAGGCTAATTTGCATTAGCTATTCAGCAACTGCCAAGCCTGTAATTGGCTGAATGAGGTGTGAAAGAGGTGAGATACTGATTCAGAGCGGAGGCAATGGCCTGGGTGTGGGGATGTGTTTTTCTTCCACTTGCAGGAAGATCAGTTATGGTGGACCCATAAGCTTCATTGACTTGAAAGGGTGAATTACAGAGTTTTGAAGCATAAGATTAACACAAAGCTATCCACGGATGTATGACGTTATAACGCATACTTTTACTCCGCAGACCATTACAACGCGACTTTTACACCGCATACCGTTACAACGCATAGCGCCTTGGGGCGCTGGATAGTGGTAAGTATAATTTACTATTCTAACTCCAGTCCCCGTGGACCCTAGGGAAGGTGTTGGATAGTAAATTATACTTATTACCTATCCTAGAGCGCCCCCCAGCGCAATGCGTTGTAATGGTATGCGGAGTAATGGTCGCGTTGTAATGGGTCTGCGGAGTAAAAGATCCGTTGTAACGGGTGCATACCCTATCCACTCCAAGATAGAAAAGTGACAAAGCTTTTACTAATTCCCGGTTGGCTTGGAAAGTCTTTTGTCATTTTTTTTGCGTGGTCTGGATGACACTAGCTAATCCCATGCCTAAAGACTTTAGTGCAAAACAGTTTGTCACTTTTCTAGCTCAATGTGGATGACTATACTAATCTGATGCTTAAACACACTGCTATAAAAACAGAGATTTTTAGATTAGTATATTTAAAGTGTTGGTGGCATTGCAGAGTGCTCCATATATAGGAGCTGTTCTCAACCTAAATCTTGGGAACTACCCAGTCGTCCCAGCTTATATAAATTATATATATATATATATATATATATATATACATACAGTGAAACAATCTATAAATAAACATTTCTTGATACTTTCCCATGAGGAGGTTTCCACGGTGGCGGCAGATATCGCTACCAACAGGTGACAAGTCACTAATAATAACTTTACACTCATACATTCTGTTACCGGAAGCCCCACACCTTCACTTGAGCAGGTGCAGACATGAAAGCCTACACCTGGGTTTAAATCTCCACTCAGAAATAATGAATAGCAAAAAAGTGAAGAGTTGCACCTAGGTGTAGGAGTAGGTCTATTTGTAAACACCTATACAAAGGTAACATTTCCTTAGTAATTCGTCCCCATTTTCTTGTGTGTGAACCTGTAAATTAATCAAATTAGCTGAAAGGCATGTAACATAGGATAGCAATTGTTGCTGCTGGCAGTTTGCATGGGCTCTTCTTTAACCTTTTTGCCGCAGCGCGAATTCTGCCGCGGCGCGGGCGGGGCTAGGGGGTGGGCGTGGCACTCCCTTACTTATGACGGCTCCATGCCATCATGAGTCATGGGCGGCGTGTGCTCATGACGGCGTGGAGCCGTCATGACCCCGCCCACTCACTAATTCGCCCGCACAGGCTGGGAATTAGTGCCGCATGGGCGGAGCGGCAGTTGCATGACGGCTCCACGCCGTCATGAGCACACGCTGCCCGTGACTCATGACGGCGTGGAGCCGTCATGAGCACGGAAGTGGTTAACCTCTTTATTTTCAACAATTTGACTTCTCATCTTTTAGAAGTCAACAAACTTGCAAAGTTCGCTTTTGTGTATATAACTTTGCTTATTTTAGTTGCACAGGTTAATGTCTTTGATCAGTACCACTTTTTCGTACAGTCTAGTAGAGCGCTTCTCAAAGCTGATTTTAGCCTGCTTGTTGTCTGTTTTCCCCATTTCAGCATCCCACCTGTGGCGTTTTTCCGCAACACGTGTGGACCCAGGTCCTAGCCCCGCCAGCCTGTCCCGGTGGTACTGAGGATGAGTTTGTCTCAAATGGGTCAAGTGCTCGCAATGCAGCTCCTATTATCACACCAGTATGTTCAGGCTGCAGCTCAGATATTTGCCGGAGATGAGGGGTGTACCTTATTACCCCTACGCTCCCCAAATATACTCCTCCGCAGCTATCAGCCTGACTTCTTCCTAACGGGGGTATGAACGGATAAAAAATGGCGGCAGTTCTGAAATGCGGCAGGTCTCCATAGACTACTGGCCCAAAATCTTGTTTTGGACACTTAACCTGTCGCGTGTCAGTAAACTTTTATTCAGACCTGGTTAGTGCAAGTCGCCAGTTCGGAGGAAGCCCCCACTTTCAGGGTGTCACTGTTTGTTCACGGCATGACCCTGCACTTGCTCACGGTGACATTACTAAACAGTCACTCTAACACCAGGGAGGGTTATGGCAAGGGGGCTCTCGCACCCCGCAATCTCAGACGCTCTATTGAGGCCTCCCCCGCTTCCCAAAGGCAGGGGCAGGCGCAGCCACTGACGCGCCACTCACCGGGCTGCCTGCTGGCCGGATCTCCATACGGCCGCTGCACCTCACAGACGGCTCTCGGCGCCGCTGGCTCTCAGCGTGGACACTGCAGACCTGTGTGGGGTCCCAGGAGAATGGGGATCAGCACCTCAGTGGTTAACACCCGCTCAGTGTGACTCACCGCTGCGACACCCTGCCACAGGCTTACCGCCGCAAGATGTCAACCAGGCCGGGGAAGGCCGCGGCTTCACCAGGGCCGATATGACTACCGGGCAGTTTGGAATGCTGCCGAGCTGGGGGCTGATTTAATTGCAGTGGGGGCTGATTTCGTTCATGGAGACCTGTGTGTGCTTCGAAATAATGAAAGCAAAATGAATTTTGTTTAGTACACGCAGGTCTCCATCAACAAAATCAGCCCCCAGCTCAGCAGCATTCCAAACTGCCCGGAATCCAGTCCGGCCCTGGGCTAAACTATGTCGGCAGTCGCAGTGCCACTACAGGTCTCTGCCCAGCGACCCCCGCAGCCTCTTGTGCTCCTCCGTATGCCCTGTAAGTCTCTCTTCACGGGGGCTACAGCCGCTTCACCGGGCTATTGGTGGCGACAAGGCACGACCTCCGGCTCCGCGTTCGATATTGCCGCAGCTCTTTCTCTCAGGTCAGGATCAGGCCACAGGGCCACAAGGCCAATTTCTGCTGCAGCGGTCAATTCTGCTCTGGTTTTTTCGCACCAGCATGCGCCCCCACTCTTGGAGTGCACTCTGCCCCTCTATGTCGGCTGGGCTAGGTAGATTGAAGGTGGATAGTGTGCTCGGCCGGCAGAGCCCCTTCACCGAGCGGCCATCTTGCAGCTCGGCTTGGCCAAGCCCCCGTGTTGCAAAGTTATTTTCTATTTCCTGTCAGGATCACCCCACCTAAACCCATGAGCTCTGCTGAAATGGCTTCACAGATCCTTTTAACTAGAGTCTGATTCTGCTATGTGATGTGCAACAATCTCCTGTACATGGTGTTATGATATTAATAGATGTTACCGGCATTAACTTACATTATTAACATGATCAGTTGTTGTTTGTTTGAGTGTGCTTACTTAGCATACTTTTGCTAAATTCATTCGCAGGATAATTAGTTTCCCAAAACAAATACAAATGTTAAACAAATCATTTTTCTTTTTTTCGGTGCTGTAACAAACAATGCTGTTTTCGGAACATTAATCAGCAGACCTGGCAGGCTCACCTTTGCAGGTCATTTTTTATTCAAGCATCTCGTAATGAATCTACCCTGTTCTGTGAAAATAAATTCAAAACTCTGTCACCAAAAAGTTACACTTTCCCACATTGTACTTTATTTATTTATGTATGTCTTTTTAAACCTACTCTAAAATGTCCATGTGCTACAAAACTAAAGCACATTTTTATAATACATGTTTTAAATTTTCATTACAATGTGCTTTGCATTTAAAATCTGGTTGATAAAAAATGCTCATTGTTGCATAGAACACATTTCCAATTTTAGCACTTCATTCAAACATAAACACGCACTTCTCAAAACATAGAAAGCAATATCTGGAGTTTTAGGCACACAATGAATAGTAAATGGGTGTTGGTAAGATTGTAAAATGCTCGAATCATTCTGATGAATATTAAAGTCAATAATGAGGCACTTGGAAAGCAAACTGCGTGGCCCATTAGGATACAGCCATGAAGGTTCCAACCGCATGTTGGAGCCTTTACTGACCGCATCGTAATTGGCCCCATATCGTATATAAAAATGCACAACAAGTAATGTATAATATGGGCCTATAATGTATAATGTATTCTTCGAGTTCAGGTGACATTTATATACAACAAGGTTTTCGGTATCAGAAAAAAAGCTCAATCAGCTTACCTGGGCACAGTGCTGTAACACAAAATGAAGCCCCCCCCCCAGAATGTAGTGAGGGTCCCCTGAGTCACGCATATGTCACAGATATTCATTGACGTTGGCCCTACGCGGCAGGGGCTTGTGTTATGCCTCTCTGTGCTGCACTATCCACACTTCCAAGCCTGCTGGGCATTGTCCTTCAAGGCAGAATCTTCTAGATATGTCACTTGCACTTGCAAAGATGTATTGCTTGTTCATGTCATCCTACTGTCTGTATGCGTGTGTTGAACTACTTTCAGAGCAGAGGAGACCCCCCAATAGAAAGCTACGTACATGCAGTTCGTTATATTACATTTTGACCCATTAGATTTGATCACTGCATTAGCCCAAGGGTAAGATTTGTTTCCAGTCACTTCTAATTTGGAGTGGAGTGGAGTGGTGTGGCTCACTGGTTAGAGGCGGCAGACCCGGAAGCAGAGACCAGGGTTTAATTCCCAACACGGCAGGGTCGTGGACCAGGGTCAGCGGACTCTATAATTCTTGCCTCGGTGCCTACTCTAACCAGGGATCACACTCGGCAACTCTGGGCATTAGCTTGCCTCATCTCTACAACGGCCCCCCCCATTCGCCGGGGATGCCTGGTTTCACCTTGGAGATACCCAGTAGGGACCATCTCACAGGGATAGCCAGGACGGGTTCCCCAGCGGTCTACAGCGCCACGACGCCTCAGGGCAGCAGTGCGCTTTACAAGACACATACATTTACATTTTTCATTTAATTTAGGCCACTTTTGACGAAACTATTTTTCAAACAATTAATCTGCTGACTTAAGCTTGGTTCTGGATGGTTTGATGTAGATTTGTCAGGGTGAGGTGTTTTACAACTTTATAAGGCAATCTGAAAAGTTGTGTTTTCCATTTAAACGTCCATGGTACATTTTTAGGGACCGAAGGACACAAACGTTCTGGACTGACAGTGACAAATATGAACGAGCAGTCAGGGGTTATTGATGTGTTAGTACTTTTTTGATTTGGGTTGAATCAATTCAATTCATGAATCTTTATTCGGTACAAATGAATGACCATAAAAGCACAAGCATAAAATATACAGTCATTCATAAGAAGTATTAAAAGTAAGAAATATTTACAGATAAAATTAACAATCAAGGTTCATTGAAGAACATACTTTTCCTAGAATTAATGCACTTATTTAAAAACGTTGCAATATAAAAACAGATATCCGCAGATTGTAGGTTAAAAATTAAGTCCATAGCCTGTTTAACTGTACGTACACCATACTTGACAAACATGGGTTTCAGGAAGGTAGTACGAAAGTTCATGTACAGTTTGCAAAACAGCAGAAAGTGCAAAGTGCTCTGGGTGGACACGCCATCACACATACATGGCCCCATCGGATGTTTCTTGATCTTCGGGTGGGCAACTAAATAATGTGCCATACCAAGTCTAAGTCTAGTGAGCACAAATTTATGTGACTGCCTAGTCACCATGGTTAAGTAAAAAGGAAATCCTTCCCCCAAGCTGTATCTGTTGTAAAACTTAACAGTCGACAGCAATCCAGAGGCAAATGCTCGCTTCTTCCCTACAAATGCCAAGAATTTGCTTTTCATCTCAGCTTTTGGGATCTTCGATGCTGCACTAGGATCAGTTAAAATATTCAACTCGAATATGTCCGAGAAACAGACAACAACATATTTAACCCAAGGAATCTCAAGATATTTGTCCAATAATAAACAATCCTCGATTATAGATCTGTTAAATGATTTCTCCTCCTTAAGCCAGATAGAGCGCCAAACCATCAATGGTCTAAGGGATAACAGATCGGTTAAGTAGTTGATGACTAATTCTCGGTGGATTAATTCGGTTGGAGCAGATGTTGGCAAACACAGGAGCTTTTTTAAGAAGTGGTTTTCTTCCAGCTGCAAACTATAATTGCAGCTGTGGCCCCATACTCCCGCCCCATATAATGCTATGGAAACACATCTAGCCTGGTAGATCTTAAGCATATCCAGTGTACGCCTTTCCCCAACCTTCGCAGCGAATCTGAAGACACCATGGGCATTCTTAGCCATTTTATTCCGTATATTGATAAATTCGCTAGTCCATTTCCTGTCCTTGGAGAAGGTAATACCTAAATAACAAAAATTTTCAACCTGTTTCACCTTTTCACCGTCAATAAAAAAGGCATTTAAAAATGTGCTTTTGGCCCCACAGGTCATTGTATGTGTTTTCCCTTTATTGATTACTAATTTTCTGTCTTTGATAAAGGAAGAAAAACTATCCATTAGTCGCTGTAATCCCACAGGGGTTCTTGATAACAGTACAGAGTCATCGGCATACAATAACACCGGTACTGGGGCACCTTTAATCTGAGGGGCATCTGCATTAACTTTTTTTTTAAAATAGCATCAATTCCATTAATAAATAATATAAAAAGGAGTGGGGCCAGGACACAGCCCTGCCTAATTCCCCTTTTAACATTACATTTCGGAGTGCATTCTCCTCTGGTTCCAAAGCGTACACTAGTTTGCAGTTTCTCGTACAGCCTTGCCAGGAAGAAAATTATGCCATCAGGAGCTCCTAGCATCAACAGGGTTGACTATAAAATGGAATGGTCTACCATGTCGAAAGCGCTACTTAGGTCCGCAAAGCAGAGGTAGAGTGAGCCGGGTTTCGCTTCGGTGTATTTCCAGATCAGTAGATCAAGATTGATGCACTGATCAAGTGTACCCCGGCCCTTCCTAAATCCATACTGGCTGTCAGCCAGAATGCCCTCCTGTTCGGCCCATTCCTCTAATCTGACAAGCATGACTCGACTCATAATCTTGACCGATGAGTCAAGAAGAGAGATGGGACGGTCATTTTTTGCTTCAGACCTACTTCCTTTTTGATAGATTGGCACAATGATAGATTCACCCCAGGTTACAGGTGCCTTAGAGCACACGGCTGCATTAAAGACGGAGGCCAACAGAGGCCCCCAGATCTCTGGTGCTGCTTTATACACATCAATGGGCACCCCATCTGGGCCCTGGGCCTTCCCTCCCTTGCTGATACGTATGCCTTGTTCAACCTCGCTAGGTGTGATGTTCAATGGCAAAACATCCCATCCGTTGGGATCAGTGTCCACCGATCTATTAGAATCAAAGATATTAGAAAAGTGGGCTATCCAACCATCACTCGAGACATTAGAGGTTAACTCAGGTGTCTTTTCATCCTAAGGAAAGAAGAGTTAATCGTGGCCCAAAACAAAGTACTATTTGATAACTCTGCTGCTTGATTGAGGGAATCCCACGCCTGTTGCTGCAATTCCCTCTTTCTCTGTTTAAGTGCACATTTATATTGCAGTCTTCATTTAATAATTAGATCATTGTCGCTGGGCTTTTTAACTAAAGCCTGCTTCAGGTCGTTTAAAGTGGCAGTAAAGTGATGATTGAACCAGCCCGGTTCCTTCCTTTGGTGGGCATTACTACGTCCAGTGAACTTAGCATTTATAACTTTATTAATTCCATTAAAAGAGAACAAACCCTTCTCATGGTCATTTCTATTTTCTAAAATGGATACAATATCCACTAAATTCTCCTTTACGATGGAACTAGTCAATTCATGGGCCCTTTCTCCTGCCCACCTTAGCCTGACACCATTGGTCCTGTGGGGTTCTACATTAGTGATCGTCAAACCTACATTAACTGTGCTTCCAGCCCAAAAAGTAGTATCCAAAATAATGCAATTATGGTCACTTAATGTAGTTACAATAATTCTGGGGCAAGCACAGCGAGAGATAATATTAAAGGACACAATCACATGATCAATTATAGAACTGGTATGCCGGTTTTTAAAAGTAGGGATGGGTAGACCATTACGTCTTTACTATACTCCAGAATTTCCAGGTCATAGCAGCCCATACGCTTGCGCAATTCTTCCCCGTAGCTGTTATGCCCGAAATATAAGACGTCCCATCCAGCGTTGTTAGTGACCCCACAGACCTTTAGCGATGACAGTTCACATAGATTAATATTAAAATCCCCTATCCATATAAAATAAAATACAACATTCCTGTCTAAACATAGATTTTCGATAGCACCAGCTAAATCTATAACTACTTTAGCCCTGGTGTTGTCAAAGATATTATTATAATAATTAATCAATAGGATGTTACGATCTTTGTCCTCAACAAGCCAAAGAATCTGCCCGTGTTCGCCCACGGGCAGGTACTTTCTGACCACAATTGGGCATGAAATAGAAACTAGAGTTAATAGGCCCCCTTTCGCTCTGCCTGGTCCCACACCCTGAGCCCGTAAATTATAGTAGACAAATCCCTCATAACTAATTTCGGCCCTGCACCATGTTTCTTGGAAACATAAAATGTCGTAAGTATTAATAAAGTTTGGCCAACCAGGATCCCTCTCCTTGGATTTTAATCCTGCCACATTCCAGCTGACAAACGTGGTGCCTTTATCAATTATGCCAACACTATCAGACATTAAACACTGTTTTTGACCCAATCCATTTTTCTGAGAGCTAATACTTGTGTCCCGATACTCTATAATCACACTTGGATCAGCCACCGGTTCGGGCCCAAGTGTGGCATTTAACTTCGAAGCCACAGTATTAACTTCGATATTGTCCACACTGGTACAGGTAGTAACCTGGGATTGCGGCTGACCATTCAGTTTAAGTCAATCATTTACGTCCAAAGTGCTTAATGCCTGAAAACGATTTGGCATAGTACTATCAAAAAGTGGCCTGTGAATAGGTGGATAAGGTCTACTTCTTTTAGTATCTTGAGGTGTAGTATTAAGGTGGCTATAGAAAAAAACCTAGCGATCGGGCACACACATTGTAGTCAGTGATCGGTAAGGAGGCTGCTCTAAGAAGAACTGTGGCTGCGTGTTGTGGATGTTTGAAATTTACAATAACACAGTCTCCCCTGCAGCTCTTCCTAGCACTCCCTATCCAGTCAGCCCTTCTGGTAGTTAAAATGTGATCAGAGAATGCAGTGGGGAAGCCACATTGTCTGTTTAACCAAGATACCGTTTTATTTTTTCTCATTCCCAATTTCAGGTACATTAGTTAAGACTACGACGTATGGTGCACACTCAGGGGGGAGGTTAATACAGCGCCTTCGCCTTACTTCAGTCCATCCCTCCTCCTTCCTTACTACTGTTGAGACAGCCTGAGTAACCGTGGCATACTGGAGGGGCTGGATTCTGAACAACAGTCTCCCTAACACATGCCCCTCTCTCAGGGTGAGCGTCTTGGTTAATGTTACCACTCTGTGCAGGGGGTTATTAAACTGCCTGCATCATCCATATACTTGTTCAGAAGTCCTCCTAATCTATTTACCTCTGCAGACATCTGGTCAAGTTTGTCCATTAGAGGTTTAATAATACCGTTTACCTTTCGGTCAATGATGCTGACTAAAAGTTTAAGTTGTTCAGCATCCAATTTTACACTGTCATCATTAGTCATAGCATCGCTATCCTTGACAGGTTCTATAGAGGGGGTAACTCCTCTTTTTCTAATTGTACGGGTACCTCCTCGTTTAGGCAGGACTTTTCTACATGCTCTAACCGCTCTAGTGGCAGGGGTCGGGGAACACTGTACTGATGTGCATATGGAATCATCCATTTCGGTTTGGGTGGGAACTGGCTGCTCAGACACTACCTCGACAGGCACGTCCAGGTTATTGGGGTTACAAGTATCACCCATTACAAGTGGGGCAGGGGAAATGCACAATGCTGAGGGTAAAGGAGGGCTATTTAATCCTAGCGACGATCGCCTCTCACTATTAATTTTATGGACAACCTTGACTAGGTAGTTGTCCAATGTGGCTGATGCTGGTGCTATCTTATTTTTAGACATATTTATGAGAATAAAGTATTCTGGTAGAGATTTAAAACACCGTTTAAGCTATCATGAATTGTCCAGAATTGTATAATCCACCAAATAGTGGCACGAAAACTGTTATTATATAAACACACAATAGTAATATGCTAAAGCAAAATTAAAAACAAAATCTCACTGTAAAATGTGGTAGTCCAAAATCCAAAGTCCGTGGCCCTGCCCTGCCTCGGTCTGCCCCGGACGGCCACAGATGGTCCGCCCTTTGCCCGGGCTTAGCCCGGCGCACGCCCGCGACGCGGTCCCTCGACGCGGGAGCTGCGGACCTTTTTAATGCGCCTCCTGGCACGAAGAGTGCGTGTTGCGGCTTCCGCTGCCGCTGGGGCGTCTGGGAGCAGTAGTCCGGAAGAGATCCCCCCTCCGCACTGCGGCCGCTGGTGGCTGTGAGCTGCGGCGGCGGGAGGGAGGGAAGCTGATGACAAGTGCGGGAGAATCCGGGCCAGCAGGTAGGACACTCGGCTTGCCCCCAAAAGTGTAGCGTAGGCCCCCGCTCCACCGAGGCTGCGTCCCTTTTTAATGCGCCTCCTGGCGCGAAGAGTGCGTGTTGCGGCTTCCGCTGCCGCTGTGGCATCTGGGAGCAGTAGTCCGGAAGAGATCCCCCCTCCGCACTGTGGTCGCTGGCAGCTGTGGGCTGTGGCGGCGGGAGGGAGGGAAGCTGATGACAAGTGCGGGAGAATCCGGGCCAGCAGGTAGGACACTCGGTTTGCCCCCAAAAGTGTAGCGTAGGCCCCCGCTCCACCGAGGCTGCGTCCCTTTTTAATGCACCTCCTGGCGCGAAGTGTGTGTGTTGCGGCTTCCGCTGGGGCGTCTGGGAGCAGTAGTCCGGAAGAGATCCCCCCTCCGCACTGCAGCCGCTGGTGGCTGTGGGCTGCGGCGGCGGGAGGAAGGGAAGCTGATGACAAGTGCGGGAGAATCCGGGCCAGCAGGTAGGACACTCGCCTTGCCCCCAAAAGTGTAGCGTAGGCCCCCGCTCCACCGAGGCTGTGTCCCTTTTTAATGCGCCTCCTGGCACGAAGAGTGCGTGTTGCGACTTCCGCTGCCGCTGGGGCATCTGGGAGCAGTAGTCCGGAAGAGATCCCCCCTCCGCACTGCGGCCGCTGGTGGCTGAGGGCTGCGGCGGCGGGAGGGAGGGAAGCTGATGACAAGTGCGGGAGAATCCGGGCCAGCAGGTAGGACACTCGACTTGCCCCCGAAAGTGTAGCGTAGGCCCCCACTCCACCGAGGCTGCGTCCCTTTTTAATGCGCCTCCTGGCGCAAAGAGTGCGTGTTGGGGCTTCCGCTGCCGCTGGGGCGTCTGGGAGCAGTAGTCCGGAAGAGATCCCCCCTCCGCACTGCGGCCGCTGGTGGCTGTGGGCTGCGGTGGCGGGAGGGAGGGAAGCTGATGACAAGTGCGGGAGAATCCAGGCCAGCAGGTAGGACACTCGGCCTGTCCCCAAAAGTGTAACGTAGGCCCCCGCTCCACCGAGGCTGCGCCCCTTTTTAATGCGCCTCCTTGCGCGAAGAGTGCGTGTTGCGGCTTCCGCTGCCGCTGGGGCGTCGGGGAACAGTAGTCCGGAAGAGATCCCCCCTCCGCACTGCGGCCGCTGGTGGCTGTGGGCTGCGGCGGCAGGAGGGAGGGAAGCTGATGACAAGTGCGGGAGAATCCAGGCCAGCAGGTAAGACACTCGGCCTGTCCCCAAAAGTGTAGCGTAGGCCCCCGCTCCACCGAGGCTGCGTCCCTTTTTAATGCGCCTCCTGGCGCGAAGAGTGCGTGTTGCGGCTTCCGCTGCCGCTGGGGCGTCTGGGAGCAGTAGTCCGGAAGAGATCCCCCCTCCGCACTGCGGCAGCTGGTGGCTGTGGGCTGTGGCGGCGGGAGGGAGGGAAGCTGATGACAAGTGCGGGAGAATCCGGGCCAGCAGGTAGGACACTCGGCTTGCCCCCAAAAGTGTAGCGTATTGGGTTGAATCAGTCAGGCTGTTTTTAAAAAATCTTAAAAAGAAAAAATGACCAAAAAGATTGCAGATATATTAATGGTTGAGCCCACAGAAGGTTGCAGAATGTGTTTTTGAATTCGACAATTGATTAGATGCGAGGTGCTGAACACGTTTTTGCTGTGACCGCTATTTTTGCTTAGTGGACCCGAACATGGGTCAACTCAACGTACCCTGTTCTGAAACTTGTACAAAGTGAGGCATCTTGGGGTCGCAATATCGATGCTGCACCACTAGGTGCCACCGTGGTATACCCTAAAGGAGCACACATTGTTTTTTGCCACATCTTCACTGAACTCTGCCCCAACTTTAGGTCTGAGAAGTGGAATGCAAACCTATGAGAATCTCAGCAATTCCTTCCACTCTGGTTGAGAAGCAATGGCTCTAATCCTAACCCTACCTGAAGAAGCAATGAGACAAATCCCAGTTTGTACATTGGGCTAGTGTATTAAACTCATTGGCTAAATGTCATTCCTTGGGCACATACCTAGAAGGGCATGACAAAAGGTAGACGTACTGCACACAAAGCGTGTGCAGTAAGCCACTGTCTGTTTTGAGAACTAACAAGGCATCATTTGCACTCATGCCTTGAATGTTTTTTGGCAGAGGTGCTGCACACAGGGCGGTCGATGTTGGTGCTACATGAAATGGTAGTGAAGGGCATTGCTGCAGGACATATTGTGTGTGCAGTAACCACATCTTGCGAGGTTAGCACGCTAGTTTTTTGCCAACCTCGCCTATTTAAGACCCATGCCAGCGCACAAGTGAGCAGTGGGTGCACCGCTGACACGCTGAAGTTGTGCCTAAGGCAAGCCTGTTAGTGCCCGGCCGCACCTGTACTCCACCAGGGGCCAGGGATGCTGCCTGGGTGGCTCAGATTACCCTAAAACTGCCTTAGTGTCTTACTCTCGGGTGCAGCTACCCAAGCTCTGTCTCCGAGGGAAGGATTTTAATTGCACTAGGCCAATTAATGAGAAACTTTTTAGCTGCCTCGTGGTAATTTTAATTTCAAAGTGGACATAGGAAACCTCAAAGAGAGGGAAATTAAACTTACCATTTGTCCCCAAACTATCTGTGCATTACTTAACGCACGCTCTTTGTGTAAGTTTTTTTTCCAGTCACTTTTAATTGAGGCCAATTTTGACTGAACTACTTTCCAAACAATGAATCTGCTCAATTAAGCTTGGTTCTGGATGGTTTTATGTAGCTTTGTCAGAGTGAGGTGTTTTACAGCTTTATAGGGTCTTACTCTCGATACACTATTTGTCCCCCAATTATCTGTGCATTACTTAATGCATGTTCTTTGTGTAAACACAATACTGAAATTAATGATCTCATTACATCTCTCCAGCTTGACTGTCTTTTTGTTACTGAAACATGGACTTCGGAGGTCTCAGGGCCTGATTTGGTAGCCGCAATTACATCAGGTTATGTTATGTTATATCTCTACAAAATCTTATAAGAACTCATTTAATTGCACTCCAGAAGCGGGTATGCTAGATTGAAAAGTGATGTCATACTCGTTATCACAGAGCTTCTAATTGACCACCCTCCAGGTCCGCGCACTGATTTCCTTGAAGCCTGGCACAAAGCGTTTGAGCCCTTCCTGGTCCATCAGAATTTTGCCATGCCAGGCAACTTCAATTTTCATTTAGAAAACAGGGGCTCATTCTCTTTAATTGACTCCATGCAGAACTCTGTTTTCTCTCAGGTGGTGAAAGCCCCCACTCACTTAGCGGGCACACTTTAGATGGTATTTTTTCGAATCTTCTGCCCTGATGTTCAATGAAGCCATCCTGTTCAGTTGGGTGGATCACTACGCAGTCACCTTAAATTTGAGCTGCCTTGTACTGAAGCCTAAGGTGGGGGGGGGGGTGGTGGATTGGAACTGTCTAAGCCTAAGAAAGTCCTTGGTAGGACCTGGAGTAGAATCACCTCAGAAGGCATTGAACAGGTGCTTGTCTCGGCTCATAGCCCTGTAGGGACCCTGCCTTTTCTCTCGGCTGAGGGATTTCAAAACTGGATAAGAGCTGCCCTTGACTTGGGTGCCCCTTTGACAAGCAGGTGTTGTACCAGATCATCCGTGCCCTGGTTTACAGACTATCTTAAAAAACTGCAACTGGCTTGTCATAGACAAAAATGGAATTGGCAACTGTATTGCGACATTGCTAATAAAATGAGGTGCAGAGTTCTTATACATTAATATAAAAAGCTATCGACTGTGCTAAATCAACTTTCTTTACAGATAAAATCAGAATGGTAGGAAACTCTTCTAAAGAACTTTTTAGAGTTGTCAAAGAACTGTCTCATCCTTCAACTTTCGGCCTAACTGACTCTCCGCAAGATTTTTGTGACAGAGTGGCCATCTTCCTCAGAGACAAAATACTTAACATCCACTCCGAATTTCCCCCACCTGTTGAACTTAGTTTTTCGATGGAATCTCTGGCCGTCTCTACTAAGTTGTCTAAGCTTTCAGTTTTCCCTCCTATTTCTGAGCAGAAAACCAAGAAGCTTCTCATGCGCCTTAAATCAGGATCCCCTGTGGACCCCTGTTCACCTAAACGTTTGCAGCTGGCATTTGATTGCATTGCTGCAGGATGTACTAAATCATGCCTTTCAATCAGGGATTTTTCCTCAACTTTGGAAAGAAGCTACTGTAATTCCTCTTCAAAAAAAGCCCAACATTGACTCTAATGATATGAAGATTTTGTCCTGTCTCACTTCTGCCCACACCGGTCAAATTCTTAGGGGAAACCCTTAAATAGGAATTAGTTAGGATCATTGATACATGTGACATTCTTGACCCCTCAGAGAACGGCTTCAGAAGTGGCCATAGTAGAGAAACAGCACGTGTGGCACCATAGATAGTAGGAGGTGCCAGGGGATCAGGGTTGTGCTGCTGTCCTTGTGCTGCTGGATCTTTCAGTGGCCTTTGACACAGTCTCACCCAGGCACCTGGTACAGAGTCTTCATCATGCAGGTGACAGTGGGAAAGACCTTAATCTCTGCTATTCCTTCCTCACCAACATGGTGCAGGTTGCTAGCTGTGGTTGATTTAAAGCCACAGCTTTTAGTCTTCCTTGCGGGGTTCCTCAGGGTCATTGTTAGGGCCCACTCTCGATGAACTGATACGCTCCTTAGAGTTTCAAGCAGTGTCATATGCTGACGATACTCAAATTATCATATCCATCTCTGACAACTTGTCCTCAGTAGCTAACAAGTATAATTCTTACATGACCAAGATTAACATCTGGATGAAAGAAAATTTTCATAAACTGAATATGGAAGAAACTGAGGTGCTAGTGCTGGTGCACAATAATCCATGTGCTCTTGCAGTTGATGGCCTGATTTAAAAAAGTCGAAATTATCTTCTTCCAGAGGAGGCTGGAGATCAAAAATATTATGAAGTTGAGCTAGAAGTGAACACACCAACAATACGCTTTTGCTTTGAATGGCCAATTTCTTTCCATCTGTCAAAATTGAGTCCATACTGAATATCCTGTAGCAGTCTTCCAACATACAGGTGCTTCTGTGGGCATTTCCATAACCGTTTGTGTTGGAAAAACAATGTATTGGTGTTAATATTTGTAAACGTGTTGTCAAATGGAGGCAAACATAATATTAGGTTTGGTGTCCATTCAGAAGATCCCATGACCTTCAGAGAACTTTATCTGCAAGTAAGAACCTGAAGGATCATCAGTACATTAATGAGAAGTTATTTGAGAAGTTATTTTTACTTAGCATTGATTAGGTAACATTATTCACCAGGGATATTTCAAAATGATCTGCAGGGTGGTATGAATGCACAGCTGAATCTATTGTAAAGTATACTTCACAGTGCAATTCCCAGAAGTATTTTCTAAATACAAGATTAAATTGCAATAATTTTATTTTCTGTAGCACTACTCATGCTCCTTTACAAAAATGTGTTCAAATCTACACTGTGATGTCATTGGATATCAACAATCCATCAATCCATCTAGCTAGTCATCTAGTCAAAATGAAATGTCAACCCTTAGTCACTAGATGAAATTGAAGCCTCATTAGTCTGAATGATGACATTCCATACGTGCATCATACTTTTGGCCTAATAGACTGACTGTCTTTTGCATTCCAAATTGTATGTCTTTAAGTTTTATGATGTCTATTTTCACATTGCCTTGGTGGAAAAAACTACTATTTCTTTCATGTCTATACAGTTTTAAACAATAGACGAGGCTTAACATCTGATATGTAAAAGCTAGTCTTTTTATTATGTCCATGGAGACATAATAGACAGACTATTTTCTGTGATACAAAAGATAGTGCTACTTTGTGAAAGACACTCGCTGGTATCGATGGGACCTGCTACTGAGTGCAGTGAGGAATGGCTGCTGTGGAACAAGAGTGAACTACTCTTTATCCCTCCACTGCTGAATGTTATATATGTCCCAAAACACTCCGTGGGAATCTGGCTTTCGTCAGAGTGCCTTTTTTTCAAAGGGTACATATTAATAAACATTTTTGACTGGCTTGCAAAGTCCTGAACCCCATTAAAACCTGGCTGATTCAGGATTTGCATAAATAAGTTTGACCCTGTCTACCCACAGCACTGTAGGTATCTAAGGATTGTTTAGATCTTTTAAATGAAGCTGTGGATAGAAACTGGATTTGTGAGGAAGAATTTAATTTCCTTAATAATTTGGAACCCATAATCCCGGCAATATATGGCCTTCCCAAGGTCCACAAGGACTACGCAGACCCACCAATGAGACCAATTGTTAGTAGTATCAATTCTCTGCTTGAACCCATCAGCAAGTATGTTGATCATTTCTTGAGACCGATTGTCTGTGGCATGAGATCCTATGTCAGGGACTCTGCCCATATGATCTCGCTGATAGAAGGTAGGGAATTCTGTGGAGAGACTCAGTGTCTAGTCACTCTGGACATTGAGTCTCTCTACACTAATATCCCCCAGGCTGATACAGTTGACGTTATTGAAGAAGTTCTGGATTACCATGACATCAATGGAGCCAACAAGGAATTTATTGTAAAATGCGTAAGACTTATATTGATGAACAATGTTTTTTTGTTCAAAGATGAATACTTCAAACAACTTAAGGGGACCAGTATGGGGGCCACATGTGCCCCCAGCCTGGCATGTCTGTATGTAGGGCAGTTTGAAGTAAAACACATCTTTAATGAATTGGCACCATTTTTTGAGAATGTAGCGGGCTGGTACCGCTACATTGACAAAAAAAATTCATTTGGGAAGGTTCAGTAGAAGTATTGATAGAGCGCGCGAGGCCACCCGACCAATAGTTTTCGCCGTTTCCGGCTTCAGGGCCCATATACTTTTCAAATCACCATATACATCGATCAGGTGACTTCACGAGCTCTATCAAGTTGATGTGTGTGTGTTCCCTGCTACCAATTTTCGGTGCACCCGACTTACCATCCACCGATGCGAGTGCCTAATGACCACAATGAATCAGGGAGCTAGCTGTAAAGGAAAGGCAGCAAAATACAAACCCAACCAATAACATTCAAATACTGTTTAAATGACACGGACAACTGGAAGTTTTAAAATGTTTATCTAAATTCAATATTTTCTTGCATGAGGTACAATAAAACAAGGCAATCAATAACCAAGATAACGTAAATCACATAGGCAGAAAGAAATAATGACAGAGTAATCATCAAGGTACTTAATAAAATATAACGAGAAAAGATACTATGCAAGTCAGTATTATCTAAACAGGGATACCTAAGTGTGAGTGACTATAGGAGAGTTTATAATGAATAACACGCTTCACTTAAGGTGAAGGGCCTTTGAACAATCTAGGCAACGAAGTCCTAGACCATATCAGGAAATGACACACTGCTATGCAAAATATAATTTCTAACAAATGAGAAGACATAGGAATAAACTTTACGGAAAAATATAAATGACTTTCAATAGTTGCAGAAAGGCATGGAAAATATCACATATGCAATGTTGAACTTTATTAAAGCAAAAGTTAGAAATTCAGAAGGTGCAAGATTTTCAAGAGGTTCAGAGCGATATTTACCTAGAAAGGTGTGGAAACCAAACCCTGGCCACGGGTCAGTTAAAGACAGGAAACCCTCAAGGAAGGATACCCCTCAAAGGACAGCAGGTGCAGAATGGACACCCAGGACAGGACAGGATACCCTCGGAATAGGAATCAGGACAGGACCCTCAGGATAGGACAGCAAACCCTCAGGACAGGACCCTCCTCAGGACAGGACCGGAACCCACAGTTCGGAAGCAACGCCTGCGCTCCACCCGCTCTGCAGCTATCGATCAAGACCCCGATTGGGTCAGCGAACTCCCAGCTAAGTGCCTTGCCAGCACTTTAAGGTTCAGTAGAACCTCAGTCTATGGTCAAATTCGGACAGAGTGCTCCGCAGCGCTCTGTATCTTCAGTCACCTATTGAGTGCGTTGGGTCAGTGACAGGTCAGCTAAACCAGACAAGTCGGACGGTTCACTAGGTGAACCCAGGGTAGATATACAGTTTGGGACAGTGTACCACCCCCCAATGTTGCAAAGTGTCAGAATCCCTCAATTTCGATTGGTCCTAAGGTAGGATTTGGGTAACACACCAATCACAATACACGATTTGAAGCCTTCATTAACATATTTGGGTACCGCCTAGCAGGTTTGGGGTTCCCAGGAGAAACTGTGCAGAAACACAATGACAATTTAACATTGTATCATATGAGGAGCAACATTCGCTGTTCTCGCAGGGCAGAGGTGACTTTCTCAGGAGCATCTCGCCCATCACTGCCAACTGGCTATGTTCCATCAGCCAAGGTCCCTCGTGCTGCCGAATGTCGCACAGGCGCAGAAGGGACCTCCAATATGGCTCTCCTCTCACTCAGACCCCCATTTCCCGCGGTACATGAAAAGTAAGCGAAAACAAATTAATACATAATAATGTCATTATGAAAACACATCACAGGGTTTGTACTTTTAACTCATCATCAAGAAATAAACTTATTGCATCTAAATGTTAGCTACATTGATACGGACACAAGAGCAGTGGCACGAGCAGTACCCCATGATAAGCACAGCTATGAATTACGCATGCGCATAACTTTCCCTCCACTTCTGCAGACGCGTCAGGACACGTGAGTGTGGCTGACGCATGCGCAGTAACTAAAATACAAGCGGCGGCCATTTTAGAGGACATGGATTAAATTCATTAGAAATACACATAGGCAAGCGTCATAAACTTTACTCAAACTTAATATGAATGTTAGTAAGACGTACATTTATTACCTTGTTATACATAAACGAGGTTCTTGACTTCGGCAAGCCGCAAAATGTGCGAAGCTTTGCTTCATCAATCCCCTCTTTGATGATATTTACTATCATCACAAAATATAATGGAACCAGATGCCAACTTTCTTTCATACTTTATAAAGTTCTATTTCTTCCAGCAGCCGTTCTAACTTTTCTCTCTCAGTTTTAGCAGGGTGAGAAGTCTTCACCTTTTTGTATATCTGATCATTCACTTCTTCTAATTCAATCTCATCCACACTTCGTTTCACTCCTCTTGCATTTACCTCGTGCTTTTTGGTGCGCTTGTGGTATTTACAGCATAAGAAAATGGAAAGTATAATAAGACCTATAATACCAATTGGCATCAGAATTTTGAATAATAAGCTTTTACCTATGCTAGCAAGCCAATGACCTACATTTGAGAGACCATCTACCAGTCTCTTCCAGGCACTATCAACTTCGAGTGGTTTGAGTTCCTTTGCCAAATTAGTAATGTTTTTCACATATCTTTTGATCTGTACACTTTTATCCGGAATATAAGTGCAACAATGTTGCGCCTTCAACATCCGGCAGACTCCGCCCTCTTTCGCTAATAAGGTGTCAAGAGCAAGTCGATTTTGTAAAACCATTGATCTGATCGCAACCATTTCGGTATTGACCAGCAGAAATCCATGAGCTGTTTCAGTAGACAGCACATCTACTATAGTAGACAATTTACAAATTCTGTGAGTGTTCAGAACCACTCCCACTCCAGGTATCAGTGCACTGAAAATACTACCCATAATTTCACCTATACTTTCTCTTTTACTACGCACTAAGCCATTAGTATCTTCATTGCTTCCAGCTTTTCCATTTACATGGTATATTTTCGGGAAGACAATGCCAAAGTAGCAGCTTCCATACCAGTGATCCGGCAATTTGAAATAAGCCTTGTCCCCACAAATATAATAAATTCCAGGAAACACAGGCTCTGACCCATTTTTGAAACCCCAACCTCCAATTACCTTGTAATTATGTTCGCATTCACTGGAACCAATGAAAACATTATTATAATAGCTAGTCTTCTCGCGGTGAAGACATAGCTTGCCTTTCTTTTCAAAATCCAGCAACAGAGCAGGACCCGCTCCACCAGATGAGGTGCCTTCCATGTTTTCTGCCCACTTTGGCTTTTTCTGACTTTCGTCATTAGCCTTCTTCTGAATTTTAATTCTCCTTTTCTCTGCCATGTTCAGGAACATCTTTTCCTGCTCACGCAAAGAACAAGTCAAGTTATCTCTGTGTGCGTCTGCTATGTCAATGTTACCTATAGTCAGAAAGTAGTCTCCCATATATCTTATGGTGTCAGTTTTGGTATGTACAGGATTCAAGTTCCCACGTATAGGAAGTTCAGAAAAGATCACGTCATTGTTAGAGTAATAGTACTGTAACGGTCCTCTTTTATAGAATAAACTAGCTAAAATGCTACAGGAGATTCCATATGTCAATGGCAGATGATGGTATGTCACGCCTTCAGCCACAGAAGTAGGTAGCTTCATGCAGACATAGCAATCTTCAATTTCCATAGTCTCTACATAGTGTATTAACAAGTTTGCGAAAACATTTAAGTGTGTCCTGTTCTTCATTCCATGATAATGTAGTCCTCCCTCATCTGATGCTTCTAAGTTCTGTTTTGTTTGTCTCAAAGCTCTTTCATGTCGTGCTACACTCTGTGTTGTTAGCTCCTCATTGTCAGTATTTACAGCTTCAGTAGGGACAATGTTAGTATCTTTACTTACAGCAAAGGGAATGAAAATTGTTAATCCTATCCAGATAACTATCAGTACTACTATACTACATATACACACCTTGCAACACGTCTTAAAACGGCTGCAACTAGGTCTACCATTCACTGTTGAATCAGACATTTTGGCTCAGAAGGAGTTTCTCGAACCCCTCTTTTTGGCCTTACACAATTAGCTTACTTTGTGCAAATTCACGGTGGTTCGTCCTCCTCTTCAGCTGAGTACTCTGGGACGGGTTCTCCGTCGCTCACGTCAGTTATATCAAGATCTTCAAGCTCCTCCAAAACCAGTGTCCATTCAGGAGACTTGTACTTTTTGTTTTGTCTTTTTATTCGCTCACTCCTTCTTTTGGACGAATCTTCTTCTTGCTCTGCTATTCGAGCACTTCTTCTTGCTTCTGCACGTTTTTCTTCCACTGTCTTTATCCTTAGTCTCAGTCTTTTTACAAACCTAGGCTCAAGGTTGTTTCTTTTCTTTAGTCTCTTAGTTGGTACTTGGACTTCACTTTCTTTTCTTATTCTCTTGTTCTCTTTATCTTGTGGTAATTCTTCTCCACTTTCTTCTCCTACTTCCCTTATCTGACTAGTTCCAGGGCTAGCATCAAATTCTTCTGCCTGGTTGCTAATCTGGCCTTGTTCAGGAATATTTTGTTTTTGGCTTTCGATTGTCTCTGTTTCTGTTTCTGTTTCCTGAACCCGTTCTTTTAACCCTCTCTGATCCTGTTCAAGCACTTCGATCTCTTGATTTTCTTCTGCTCGAACTATCACTCTGTTTCTAGTCTCTCCCTTATCTGCATCAGGTGTTCGCGGTGGTGTATCGAATACCTGCTCTGTCCCTGTCTGACCTTCTCCTTCCTCAGTTTTGATGTGAATCTCAAGCGGCTGAGGTTCTTCGCCTGTGCCTTGCTTTTCCTGACTAGTCCACTCTCTACCTTCACTAAGTCGTTCTCTTGTTCTGATAGGATCTTCGGTCAGATCAATCATCGGTATCCATTCTTCTGGCCATATGCTTGGCAGCTCGTCTTCAGCTACTCCTGGCTCAGTTTCCTGGACCTCTTCAGCAGGCTGGATTCTTGGCAGTTCGTAGTCAACTACTCCTGGGCCAACGTCTGCTGTTCCTGCAACCTGACTGGTGCTGGGCTGCTCGTTGTCGGTTGCTTCTGGTCTGGCTCCTTCAGGGTCCTCTGCTGGTTGCCCTTCTTCTTCAAATCCTTTGTCTGGCAATACCTTCTGGGTGTGTCCAGCGTGGATCCACTGAGGAACACCTGCGACCTTCACTGCAGTGGTTGTCACCAGGATTACTTGGCGTTTCTTTCCCCACCTTGGTGCCAGACAGCTTGATCGAGTGTGCTTCTTTATTTTGACCCAGTCTCCTGGAACCAAGCTGTGGAGAGGAGTCGTTGGATTGAGGATGCCGTCGTCTCCAATCTGGCGAGAGATAGAACGCACTTGGTCACCCAATCTTCTGCAGTATTCAAGCACCAAATCATCAGTAATACTCAACAGTTTGCTTCCTGGCACCCATGCCTGTCTCATCACTCTTCCCATAATGATTTCATGGGGACTTAGGCCTGTCTTGCGGTCAGGAACACTTCTCAGTCCCATCAGGACCAGGGGCAGGGCCTTCACCCAGGTCATGCCAGTAGCATCTGTCAGCTTTGCTAGTCTGTTTTTGATAGTTCCATTTACTTGTTCCACTATTCCAGAAGCCTCTGGGTGGTAGGCACAATGGAGTTTCTGCCTTATTCCAAAGGCCTTACACAGTTCAGCCAGTATTTCATTCTGGAAATGTCCACCCTTATCTGATTCAATAATGCATGGTATTCCGAATCTAGGTATCAGTTCTTTTAGTAAACACTTCGCTACTGTCAGTGCGTCACTTTGAGGAGTAGGGTAAGCTTCTACCCATTTTGAAAATACGCAAACAATGACAAGGACATATCGTTTCCCTTCACAACGGGGCATGGTGATGAAATCAACCTGTATCCTTATAAAGGGACCCCCTGATCTCCCAATCTTGCTCAGTTCAACCATTGTCCTCTTGCCTGGGTTCATCTGTTGACATGACAGGCACCTCTGGCAGAGGGACTCTGCTACCTTCCTGAACTTTTTACTGTACCAAGTCTGTTGAAATACCAGAATCATGGCATCCCTACCAATGTGTGATCCTTCATGTATTAATCTTGCCATTGTGCCAAGCAAGTGTCGGGGTAACACAGGCATACCAGTTGGGCCCAAAATCACACCATCCACACGTCTCGGTCTACACCCATCCTCCTTCCATTTCTCTCTTTCTTGCCAAGGAGCCGATTCCTGCCACTCTCTCACTTCATCCCACGTAGGCACTTCTTCAAACACCTGAAGCTGGCAGCTGGTTCCTGGCCCCCCTCGTTTTGGATTTACAATATACCGATCTTTGGCACACCATTGGGCCACTCGGTCAGCATAATCGTTTCCCAGTGATACTCTGTCCATGCTCCTTTGATGAGCAGCACATTTCACCACTGCCAGTTCTTTGGGCAACTGGATGGCCTCTAAAAGGTCATGAACAACCTTTGCATTCCGAATGGGAGTACCTGAGGAAGTCATGAATTCCCTCTGTAGCCATAATTGGCCAAAGTCATGCACAACGCCATAACAGTACTGACTGTCAGTATACACTGTTATGCGTAAGTCCTTCCCAATTTTGCAAGCCTTTATCATGGCTATCAATTCGGCTACTTGTGCAGACTTGATGTTATATAGGTAACCTGCTTGTTCAATTTTTGTGAAAGACACTACTGCATAAGCAGCACTCAAGCCTCCTAGTTCATGTCTTAGACAGGAACCATCCACAAATAGTTCTTTATCATGCTCAGGCAATGGTACTTCTTTTATGTCTGGGCGTGGCTTAGTACTGAACTCTGTCAGGTCAATACAATCATGTTCATCATCATCCCCACCTTCTATTTCCAAGGGGTCGGGAAGTAAGGTGGCAGGGTTCAGAATACCGCACCTAACAATGCTTACATTTGCTGCACCCACAAGAATCCTCTCGTATTTAGTCAGCCGACTAGGGGTGAGATACTGTGTTTTAGTTCTGGTCAATAGAATTACCACTCCATGTGAAACATACACGGTCACAGGATGTCCCATGACAATGGACTCACTCTGTTCCAAACTTGCACAGGTAGCAGCTACTGCTTTCAGACAGCCTGGTAACCCAGCAGCTACTGGGTCCAATGTGGCAGAGAAATAAGCCACAGGCCTTCTGGTCGTGCCATGTTCTTGAGTCAGGACTGACAATGCGCAATTATCGCGAGTGTCACAGAAAAGGGCAAACTCTTTGGAATAATCTGGCATTCCCAACGCAGGGGCTGTACACAAACAGTTTTTCAGTCTTGTGAAAGCCATTAGACTTTCATCGTCCCATGCTACAACATCTGGCATTCCTCTCGTGGTCATTTTTATCAAGGGCCTGGCTAAGGCTGCAAATCCCAGAATCCACTGTCTGCAGTATCCTAATACCCCCAGGAACATTCTGACATCTTTTTGAGTACGGGGCAACTGCATCTTTTGAATTATTCTCACTCTTTCTGATGTGACTTTTCTGACACCCTTTTCTATCTGATGTCCTAAATATTTTACTGATTTCGCACAGAACTGTAGTTTGTCAGGGGCCACTTTATGCCCTTTCTCACACAGATGATTTAAGAGGGCAATGGTGTCAACTACACAGTCCCTGTGACTTTTAGACGCCAGTAGAAGGTCGTCTATGTACTGTACTAACACAGAGTTCCCAGGTAAGATCAAAGTCTCTAGACATTTTTTCAAGATCTGATTAAAGATAGAGGGGCTCTCTGTATACCCTTGAGGGACCCTGTTCCAACAATACACGTGACCCTCGAAGGCAAATGAGAAAAGAAATTTGCTGTCGGGGTGCAAGGGTATCGAAAAGAATGCATGACATAAATCAATCACAGTGAACCATTCAGCATCCCAAGGAATCTGGTACAATATCACTGCAGGGTTCGGGACAATAGGGCAGCAAGGAACTACAATTTTGTTAACCTTTCTCAGGTCCTGCACTACCCTATACTTGCCACTAGGCTTTTTGATGCCCATAATCGGTGAGTTGCATGGGCTGCTCATCACTTCCTGTATGATGTCTCCTTCTAATAATTTTTGTATTTCCAGAGTGACACCTGCTTTCACTTCAGCATTCATTCGGTAGGGCCTAGTGTTAGGATATACTGCATTGTCCTTGATGGCTATCTGTATGGGGTCCACATCTTTCATCAACCCCACATCCTTTCCGGTGAAATCCCACACCTCTGGCTTTACGGCTTCCTGTAGCTCTTGGGGCAAGTCCTGCAGGGTCAATCTTTTAATTTCTGAGTCAGGTCTAAGCAACAATAATTTATAAATGCCATCTTCATCTGGGGTCTGTATTTCAACACCTTTTGGTGTGCAAAAGATGGTACAGTTCATTTTGCACAGCAAATCACGACCCAGTAGATTCACTGGACTGGTGTCACAGACGACAAATCTATGCATCTGTTTAAAATTTCCAATTGAAATCTCCATTGGTTCGGTAACAGGAGTACTAATCAATTGATTAGATACACCCACTACTTGGATATTTTCTCCCGAGAGGGGTAGGTTTGGAACGTCCACTGTTCTTACAGTAGAACGGGTAGCGCCAGTGTCCAACAGAAAGGTGACATCATTTCCGTCAACCTTTCCTTCAATATATGGTCCAGACTGGTCTACCGGCAAGGAAGCGCCAAGTACGCACTCCTCGTCCTCCCCTCTCAGGCCCCGTCAGTCCTGATCATTACAAAGGAAGGTATCATTCAGCAGATACTGCGAAGTTGCTGTATTTCTGTTCTCCCCGCTTTCCCAAACTTCTATTTCTTCATCTTCTGCCTGTCTTCCCCTGTATACCTGTTTGGGTGCTCGAGGCACCTGAACTGTTTTTACCTGGGGTTGAGTCTTTCTTGGTCTTTCTTTCTGCGTCTGTGGAATTAAATCAGGAGTTTTCTCATTAACATCGACTAATTGAGGACACTCGTTTCGCCAGTGTCCAATTTCGCCGCACTGATGGCAGGGAAATTTCTTCATAGCCTCTTCCCTGCTAAATTTGGGCCGGGGCTTTCCTCCACCCCCTCCCCCAGGACCTTTGTTCTCAGCATTTTTAACCATGTTACTCAATTGTTTTTCCTGCTGTTCTGCGAGCTTCACCTGAGCCCACATCACCTTTTCCTTGAGGGCCTTTTTCTTTTCTGCCATCTCATCCTCGCAGTACTTAGCGTACCGCAGGACCTCATCCATTTTCTTAGTATGCCAACATATTTTATTATCTTTTATCCACTGACAAATTTCAGGTCTTAAACCATTTACAAACCTGTAAATAAAGTGCGTCATATCCTTCAGGTCGATGTTATCAATACCACTGTATGTTTTAAATACCTGCAATAACCTCTCATAGAAGGAGTGCACTGTCTCGTCCCTTTCCTGTGTTGTTCTATCTATTTTTGTCCAATCAGTTTCCTTTGCGGGCACCTTTTCTTTCAAATGCTGAATTACCTGCTCATATTTTCGCATGACATCCTTTGATGGCTCTCCAGTTTCCTTGTTTCTGGGGTACTCCTCACTCGGCCAGTCTATGTTTATTTTACACTGGGTCCATAAATCTACTGGAACCACAATGTCGAAAAACCCATCCAGGTCTTTCCACAGACATTTCTGTACCTTCACGAACCTTTCCACTTGCCTGTACCAGTCAACTGGTTTCTCTCGTAATTTTGGAAAATCGTTCGTGAAGGACACAATATCCTGCCTAGACCAGGGGACATGCACATATTTCCCTCCTGGAACTTCGCGCATGGGGCATAACTGCTCAGGTTTTTCTACCTCTCTTAAAGCAAACTCGGGAGTCACTTGTCGGGAGCGAACCTCTTCCCTCTTTTTCGCCCACCTGCTTCTCCATTTTTCCACATCTCCCCATTTCTGCAGTACCCCCATTAATTCTTTAATCTGCAACTTCTTCCCTGCCACATTCAGGTGTTCTATATCTTTATCTGAGAAGTCTGCTCTGTACGGTTTCTGTAAGGGCTTGGATTTTGAGATATCTACCCCCATACTAACTGCTGTTTCGGTCAGTTTTTCGTGGAGCACTCTGGTGTTCCTTGTAAAGCTTTTACATATGAACGACAATTCTTCTTCAGAGTAGGTATTCAATCGATCCAACCCCACATTTCCTGCCATTAATTCTTCTATTTCGACCCTCAGCTTGTAGAGGTCTAAAGGCTTTGTTTGCGGAGTCTGCTTCTCTAATTCACGACTCCAACTCTCAATTTCATCCGGAGTTACCAGAGAGACATTCCTAGTACCTGTTGCTGTCTCTAACTTAATTTCTTTTGTATTAAAAGGGTTATGCCTCTGCTGTATTCCTTTTCCAGTCTGTTTGTTTGGCAATTCCAAAAACGCAACTTCAGACTCGCACTCACTGGACTGATCATCTATGATGATCGGTTCCTGTCTCGGGGTTGCCATGACTGGGGTCATAACTGGAGTAATCGGATTTCCCTGACCATTTCCGTATAACGGGACCACCGGTCCAATAGTTACTGGAATAGTCAATGCCTCAGGACTGGTATTTAACTGGGAAATTTTCTGAATTATTTCTGTTCTTTGTCTAGCTAGAGCCTCTTGCTCCTTTTCCACTAGTACCCTTCTTAAAGTTGTGTCATGTAATATCTGTGGGGTCAACGGAGGAGTAAAACTCGGGGCAGTAGGATGCGTTTCACTTGGTCCTCCCCCATAATTTGGTTTCGGGAATAAAGTTCCAGTATTAAAGGACCTGCGCTCTTCCCCATATGGAGGTTGAACAAAAGGCAGTCCTGAATTCGGTGGTTTCTCTTCGCTTTCATACAAGGGTCTGGGAAAAAAGATTTTCGTACGTGAATATTTTTCTTCCTGGCTTGCGGGCACTTTGGGATATATATCCCTTGTTTCCGTCGGTTCAGGTTTTTCAGGATAGGGCAATACTTGACCACCCCCTCCCAGTCCCAGGGACCTGTCTTCTTCCTTTAGGAAGTGGCGTCGGGGAACATCTCCTACACTGGAAGGTCGGGTTCCCTCATTGTAAGGTGGCGGACTTCTGGTACAGATGTCATCTATTAATTCATCATCTGAATCCCCCAGGGCCCCCCAATGCTTACATTTTTCAGTACTTTTCTCACCCGCTCCAATGTTATGACATGCCGGCATCATGGGAAACAGACCCTCAACAATCATGCTCTGCCTCCACTGTTTCATCCTTTTATCCCTGGATTCCTGTTTCTGCCTGGGGTACCACTTGGTCAAACCCTTGTCCATTCGGGGTCTTTCTCTTTCAAAAGCCTCAATCTCCCATTCCTCTAATGCCTCATACTGCGTTAGTCTCGGTCTGGGATGCAGTTCATTCATTCGGGTTCTTAAATTAAATAAGATCCTACCATTGAAAGTACCATCTAACGGAAAAGCCAATACTCCGTCATCTTTTGTATACTTCACCCAATTCTCCAACCACACACAGGTATTGTACCCTCGGTCAAACATCATGAATGAGGCGGGAGTATTGGGTGCTGGGACAAGAACACCTTCCCTAGATTTAATCGGTTTGTCCGTTTTAAAATAATTTTTCACCTTACTTACAAGGGACATTTTTCTCTTGGTTCGGGACATAATATCGTATCTATTAGTCTTCCACTGATCCCTTTCAAACCCTAGGTGCCTTGGATCAGGTCGAGTTCCGGTAGTCTGCGAGTGCCACATACGACTTCTGCGCTAACTTTGTTTACAAACTACCTCCAATCAGTACGCGCTTCAGAAATTCGTGCAACCAATGGGTGCGCGACACTAAATAAGCTCCGCCAATGGGTTCGCAGCCCCTTCGTGAGACAGTTCCCACGCTCCGGCGCTCACCCCTCCTTTACAATTCCAGCTCCGCTACCCGCCCGCTGCTTCTACCAATCCCAGCGCGGCACAGAGTGACGTCAGAGGCGCTTCGCGACTGACTCCCTCCCTTCACAAGGTAACGGAAACTTTCTTTCTTTTAAAGTGCTCAGTGCTTGGTTATTTTACAACAAATACACATTCGCCACAGTGCTCAAGTGTCTAGACAGAGAAAGAATTCTTTTACTGCAAGTAAACTACTTCCATTTACTTTTCACGCGCTGCGGGCAGATCTCTTCCGCCTACCCTTCACTCTAGCATCGGTGAACCTGTTATTCCCCTAAACTCATCCACTTCTTTCCGGGATATATTCCGAGCTTAAGGTTTCTCAGCGGACCCCTCTGCTTTCACGCTAGCTCCGAGGAACCTGCTACTCTTCCGATGTGACCCTTACTAGGTTACGCCACTATGGGAATTTTGCCAATGAACCCCGTTACTGTCATTTATTCACACATGTATTCAGAAAACCCTAGTTAGTGCTTCCCGGTTATCCTAACCTGCACCTAACTTTCCTCGAACCTGTGACCTCAGGACAATGGATTCTATTCACCACTTGCCCTTTCAATTCCCCGGGGAGTTCGGACAACACGTAACAATTCGGTTTACAAATGCATGGATTAGTACATATAACAATATAAGAACAAGAATAATAACAATACAAAAATTCATGAATTTCAGCAGCGTATTCACAAGAGAGTGATCAGTTCCCTCAGAACAGCCGCTCTTATAGCAGCATTAATATAATAGCAGCTTCCGACTTAACTAGTCCAACTAATCCCTGCCTTACTCTCAACTAGTCCCTAACCATCCTCTAGCTACCAGAAAACTGATAGAGCGCGCGAGGCCACCCGACCAATAGTTTTCGCCGTTTCCGGCTTCAGGGCCCATATACTTTTCAAATCACCATATACATCGATCAGGTGACTTCACGAGCTCTATCAAGTTGATGTGTGTGTGTTCCCTGCTACCAATTTTCGGTGCACCCGACTTACCATCCACCGATGCGAGTGCCTAATGACCACAATGAATCAGGGAGCTAGCTGTAAAGGAAAGGCAGCAAAATACAAACCCAACCAATAACATTCAAATACTGTTTAAATAACACGGACAACTGGAAGTTTTAAAATGTTTATCTAAATTCAATATTTTCTTGCATGAGGTACAATAAAACAAGGCAATCAATAACCAAGATAACGTAAATCACATAGGCAGAAAGAAATAATGACAGAGTAATCATCAAGGTACTTAATAAAATATAACGAGAAAAGATACTATGCAAGTCAGTATTATCTAAACAGGGATACCTAAGTGTGAGTGACTATAGGAGAGTTTATAATGAATAACACGCTTCACTTAAGGTGAAGGGCCTTTGAACAATCTAGGCAACGAAGTCCTAGACCATATCAGGAAATGACACACTGCTATGCAAAATATAATTTCTAACAAATGAGAAGACATAGGAATAAACTTTACGGAAAAATATAAATGACTTTCAATAGTTGCAGAAAGGCATGGAAAATATCACATATGCAATGTTGAACTTTATTAAAGCAAAAGTTAGAAATTCAGAAGGTGCAAGATTTTCAAGAGGTTCAGAGCGATATTTACCTAGAAAGGTGTGGAAACCAAACCCTGGCCACGGGTCAGTTAAAGACAGGAAACCCTCAAGGAAGGATACCCCTCAAAGGACAGCAGGTGCAGAATGGACACCCAGGACAGGACAGGATACCCTCGGAATAGGAATCAGGACAGGACCCTCAGGATAGGACAGCAAACCCTCAGGACAGGACCCTCCTCAGGACAGGACCGGAACCCACAGTTCGGAAGCAACGCCTGCGCTCCACCCGCTCTGCAGCTATCGATCAAGACCCCGATTGGGTCAGCGAACTCCCAGCTAAGTGCCTTGCCAGCACTTTAAGGTTCAGTAGAACCTCAGTCTATGGTCAAATTCGGACAGAGTGCTCCGCAGCGCTCTGTATCTTCAGTCACCTATTGAGTGCGTTGGGTCAGTGACAGGTCAGCTAAACCAGACAAGTCGGACGGTTCACTAGGTGAACCCAGGGTAGATATACAGTTTGGGACAGTGTACCACCCCCCAATGTTGCAAAGTGTCAGAATCCCTCAATTTCGATTGGTCCTAAGGTAGGATTTGGGTAACACACCAATCACAATACACGATTTGAAGCCTTCATTAACATATTTGGGTACCGCCTAGCAGGTTTGGGGTTCCCAGGAGAAACTGTGCAGAAACACAATGACAATTTAACATTGTATCATATGAGGAGCAACATTCGCTGTTCTCGCAGGGCAGAGGTGACTTTCTCAGGAGCATCTCGCCCATCACTGCCAACTGGCTATGTTCCATCAGCCAAGGTCCCTCGTGCTGCCGAATGTCGCACAGGCGCAGAAGGGACCTCCAATATGGCTCTCCTCTCACTCAGACCCCCATTTCCCGCGGTACATGAAAAGTAAGCGAAAACAAATTAATACATAATAATGTCATTATGAAAACACATCACAGGGTTTGTACTTTTAACTCATCATCAAGAAATAAACTTATTGCATCTAAATGTTAGCTACATTGATACGGACACAAGAGCAGTGGCACGAGCAGTACCCCATGATAAGCACAGCTATGAATTACGCATGCGCATAACTTTCCCTCCACTTCTGCAGACGCGTCAGGACACGTGAGTGTGGCTGACGCATGCGCAGTAACTAAAATACAAGCGGCGGCCATTTTAGAGGACATGGATTAAATTCATTAGAAATACACATAGGCAAGCGTCATAAACTTTACTCAAACTTAATATGAATGTTAGTAAGACGTACATTTATTACCTTGTTATACATAAACGAGGTTCTTGACTTCGGCAAGCCGCAAAATGTGCGAAGCTTTGCTTCATCAGTATTAGAAGATTTTATTTCATGGTTGAATTTGGGTGACCCCAACCTAAAATTCACATCTAATTATAGTACATCAAAGGTGGACTTCTTGGATATAACTATATAGGAGGTTAACGGAGTTCTGGAGGTGGAATTATTCACTAAACCAACAGCAAAGAATACCCTCCTCCATTTCTCCAGTTACCATCCGAAAACACAGAAGGAAAGTATTCCCTTCAGCCAAATTCTTCCGTCTGAGGAGGAATTGTTCAGAGCTGGATGACTTCTATAAACATTCTGACATCCTGAGAAAAGAAGTTTAGAGATAGGGGATATCCTAAGAAGTTACTATCACACTCCCTTAAGAGAGCTAGATTTTATGACCGCGATGCACTAATAAACAAAGAAGAGAAGGTAAAAGAACCGCTTAACAAGGTCGTATTTGTTAGCCAGTTTTCCACCATTAGCAATCAGATAAAAAATGTCGTTAACAAAAACTGGCATATCCTTAATCATGATGAGTCCAAGAAACTTGAAAAACCACTCTTCGCTTTTAAGAAGAACAAAAATTTGCGTGATCTTTTGGTGCACACTTATAGGGAAGAAACCCGTGTCACACAAAGAACTATTGATAATTCTGTGATACTAGGAAACTTCAGATGTGGGACATGTAACATCTGCCCAAAATGTATACAAACCACTGAAGTAGAACATAATGGCCACATCCTGAAATCTAGAACTATGACCAACTGTAGAAGTAATAATATCGTGTACCTTTTGAAGTGTCCCTGTGGCCTTGCTTATATAGGTGAAACAGGACGTGAGGCACGAATTAGGTTTCAAGAACACAGATCGGCAATCAAGACAAAAAAACGGACTGCACCTCTAGTTGAACATTTTCTCGAGGCAGGCCACGGAGAAAGTGATTTCACGTGGTTTATCCTCGAGAAAATCAAAATTGGGAAACGAGGTGGAAACATGCTATCGAAACGCAAATTGCGTGAACAATGGTATATTTCCTACCTCAACACTGTGAGGTATGGCCTGAACTCTAGGGAGGAATGGGAGCGTATTGTTAAACCTTCATGATGGGCTATTAGTTCCCTGTAAAACTTACCTGACTGATGTATTTGATGACATTGATGTACACAATAGGAGTGCTTTAAGAATCATGTATCATTTGTTTATTGCTATGTTAACATGTGAACAATAACAAATTCTGCAATATTTTTATGTATTAATGGATAAGCTGAGATGTTGTCAATATATTTGAATGGATGCCTTTTTGTCAAGCTAATTAGAACAATGTTGATCGATATACTTTCAGCTAAAAATGACATTAATGGCCGCCATATTGTAATATCAAATAATAGCATGGATAGTCTGATATCATCTACTGCAGATAAGATTTGCGATTCATTCAGCTTATTGCTTGCTTTTATTGTATAGATTTGTTCTTTAATGTTAAATATATGACACTCGATAAATATGTCTGGTCAAAGAGTTTAATGAATGAATATAACTATATATATGGTGCAGCACCAATATGTTTTGGAGAGGCTGTCTGTTTCGACGTGTGCTAGCATTATTTAGTCCTTTCTCTGTATTTTGAAGGAGGGACTTCTAACCCGGACGTGTTTACGAGGCCCGGAAGCAAATTACCATAAGTAAATAGGACGCGCTATTTTTCGCGCGTCTTTTAGGGTATTTAAACGTAAAGCCTGATCAGCGTCCACCACATTGTTTGAGACGTCGGTCCCGGACACTCAACTCTTTTCGAACTAGCAGGTATGGATCTGGGAGCACGATTGTGATTATCTCGGGCACAATAGGAGACGTGCTTTTGAAATGTATTCGATTCCCTTTCCTTTGTCTCATATTTCCCACAGACTGCGGGCGGTCGAGCTTGCTGTTCGGGACCCGGGTTGAATAGACCACGTGCATTGTTTTTATTCTCTTTTGAGAAAAGTATTGATGGCACTGTGAGTCTACCTTTGCACCCCTAACTACCGTATTTTCAGGTAGAGGGAGCTTTATGTTGGCCATTTATTTGTAAACATCCTTGGAATCGAATTTCCTATGGTGGCTATGGGATGCGTCAGTAGATAAGGGGGAGTAGCCATTTTTTGTCATGATGACAATTAATAAGTGGGACCTAATGGCTATATCCTTACAGTCAACTCACCATCGGTTAAATCTTGTTTTTATCAATATATATTGCTGTGTATTTACAAGATGAATAAGCTATCCATGGATTTTATGGCAGTGCATAGTATGGGTTGTGCACTGTGATGATTTATGATTAGGTTATTTTTCTTTTGCCATGGCGGCATTTTATTCAACCAGTTAACGGGTGGCTCTTCTGGTTTAATTTTCTAGATATCCACCTTGTATAATTAGCACTACTAAAAGGGACGGAGTGATACTAATAGGACGCACGACGATCTTGCCTGAATCAAGGTGCGTGCATGAAATACAATAATTGGGACCTGTGTCCTATTGAGTAATTATTTGTAATAACAGGATTCCCTCTTCATTGACGTTCGTTGATTCTTTTTTGTAAATACTACATTCCTTTACTTTTAGATAACCATATTTATGGTATTGTGTCCTGCTATTTGAAGAATGCAAAGGACCCTGTGGTGATTCACATGAGGTAAACCATGTAACTTGGACGCCCTTATTATTGCCCCCTAAGTAGATTGCCATGGGTTTGGTTCAGCACACCAAGAGGGCATTAGAATACAGTGATATTCTCTATAAGAGCTAAACTATTCTCTATAAGAGCTAATCTTGGCTCTATACCCTATACACTCTGGATGCAGATGTGATTTTAAGATGCTGCCTCTATCCAACTAAAAAGATAGACAAATGTGGTTCTGTTACGATATGTATATGCATTTATGTTAACCCTGGAGCTTTGTGTGTGACTTGGAGCTATGTAGCTATGAATTGGTTTTCTAAATTATGTTTTTAAATATTGTGTATCTTACACTTGCACATATTGTTTTTATATTTCAGATATTGTATTTGTGTGTGGGACCCCTATATTTTATCCTGAAGAAGGTGTTGGCTCTCTACTTTCACGCCCACCAAAACGCGTCGATGCTATTTTTTTAACTACTGTGTACAAAGTTCTTGCAGTAACCACTCCAATTACAATATACTATGAATTGTGTAGTGTGATTCTGTTCTATACTTGTACATATAGTTCTAATCTCATAGGAATTATTTTCCTTATTCTAAGGTTCCCCACTGTATGTGTATTTCTGATGTCTGTATCAAATGTGATATTTGCTGTCTAGCATATGTTTTTAAATCAAAATAAATTGTATACTTTTTATAATTCTTTTTTCATTGCTACTATATATTTTTTCATGTTTACCGCTGGCTCCAGTGTTTATGAATAGTGTTATTGCTCCTAGGTGATCTATGAGCTGTGAATGCCAGTGTTAATTTGTCCAAAGGGGATCTCTTATCTTGACTTACCCACAGCACTGCTACTGGAAATACTTTTACACTGCGGGTGCCAGAGCTCCATTGAATAAAATGCAATAGAATCTGAGATGCAGAAACAGGAAAACAGAGGTTTATTGCATCAGTGGACTCTTCCACCAAACATACATGTCTTGTGTGTCAGCCAGCTTCAATTGCTAACCATGAGCCTTGGATGAACATACCCTCCAAAGAATTGATGAGTTACATCACCCAGAATATAAATAAATGTGCATGTGGTGTTTGTGCCACATTCCTGATTTATTTCTTCAGCGGCTCCTGTTTCCTTCCTATGGGAGCTGTCACTGATAGAGAAGCATATAAAGGATCCTATTGGGTAGCAGAAGCGCATGGCCTTAGATAATGCAACTGCTGCACGTGGCAGCAGTAATGCAGCAGTAATGCAGTCTGTTAAGGTGATATGGCTGCAAGCAACCTCAAAGTGATATGGGATCTTTGGGATTTGAGGAGTGGAGTGCAGCACAAAAAAATATAGAAAAAGGAGAGGGTTGCGTTTCTGGACAGACCTCCAAGGACCAGAGATTTCAAGAGGCAGTTCCATATGCATGAAAGTGATTCAGAAAATTCACTGTTCGAGTGGCACACACAAGTACCATTAAACATTGTCAGCAAGAGATGAAAGTGGAAAATACACCACAATAATTTTCAACAAACTCAAATTTGCTCATATATTAGTTGTCTCCATTGGTGGCACTTTAGGTGCCCATGAGAGCACCATTTTCATTTTCCCAAACCAGAGAGCCCCAAGACAGACGCAGTATATGTTCCCATCACTGTATGTTGGTGAGTATGAAGTAACAGAATCTGTAAGTCTTCATCGTCTGAAACATTTTCATCTTCGAGAGCAGGGAACTAGTCCATCATGTACAGCTTGGGAAGCACATTGTTAATATGTTTTATTCTCTTCACAGGTGACCATGCTTAGATTCTTCAGCAACTCCAGATGACCTGGCCAAGAGCAACCACACTTTAATCCAGAGACCGTGCATCCCTTTTCAGCCTCTATCCCTTAATGTTTCTATCTGGGGCATTTTCTTCACCAGCCCGGGATGCAGCCTGACCCCGCAACTTCACCGTGTTCCAGCTGCTGCGTGTTTCTGGTCGTGGGATATCCTGCTGGAACTCGCTTTTGGAGACCCCGGTGGGTTAATTGTGAGGAGTCATTTTCACCAGGTCTCAAAGGCCCCTCCGGGGCGCAACACCCAATATGGCGGGCAAACCCGATAGCGAGAAACGAAAGACCAAGACCATTCACCGGGGGGGGGTACTATTCAATCGAATATCATGGACCGCTATACCCATCCTAAGGGGTCCCCCGGTGGTGCGAGTAGGTCTCTGGAAGAGGCGGGTGATGGCTCAGCCGCGTCGGATGATTTGACTCTGCATGATGTCATGGGCGCCATTGCTAGTATGAAGACCTCCATTGGCCAACAATATGAGGCTCTGGCCCTAAAGCTTGACACTGTGGCAATCGACGTCAATTTGATCAGGGCGGACTTATCAAAGACTAACAAAAAGGTCAAATCCTTAGATTTGAAGACCTCCAGCCTTACGACTGATGTGTCCGATTTACAGACAGAGGTTCGCAACCTACGATCCTCCAATGATCTCTTTGCTCGCCGGCTGGAGGATTTTGAAAGTCGGGCCAGACGCAATAACGTACGTATTATTGGGGTCCCTGAAAAATCGGAAGAACCAGCCGCAGATCTCCTAGTGGAGGACCTCATCCTAAATCATCTCGCCCCCAAAGGCCTGAGCAACTTCTTTGCGGTGGAACGTGCACACAGAGTGCCGGGTGGGAAGCCGAAGCTGGGCGCCCCTCCGCGGCCTATCATCGCCAGAATTTTTAACTTCAGAGATAGAGACACTATCCTGCAGGCATCACGGGTGGGCGGCCCCACGAAGTTTGAAAACACTACAGTGAGCTTCTACCTAGATTTCACCCAGTTCGTTCAGAAACAAAGGATGGGGTTTCAGGGGGTGAAGCGACGACTGAGAGACATGGGTATGAAATACGCGATGCTTTTCCCAACTCGGCTATGTGTTGAATACGAGGATCGGACGTTTTTCTTTGACCGCCCTGAGAGAGTGAGTGACTGGCTTGATACATTGCCTATGCAGCGTGATCGCTCGGAACATTCAGGAGGAGCTGAAGGTGGCCCGTTGGAACAAGAATGAGAAGTGGTTTCTGGTTTCCGGACATTGTGCATAACTGCAGCTATGGTTCGATGACTTTTACACTTGCGTTACTTATGGTGGGATACCCAGAGGTGGCGGGGGGAGTGGGACTCTTTCCTCCTCCGGGTTTCTTTTTGTAGACTAGTTTAATGTTAGGGCGACCGGCACACTGCAAGTTGGGGTGGCTTTTGAGTCGCAGGGGTGCAGGGTGGGGGGGGGGGTGTTTCGGGTATTTGTTGGGGGTGGGGGGGGTTTGGGTTTGTTTCATTTTGTTTCAAGTCAACGCATTGTTTTACTTCTGGATCTGGGTGCTGTGTTTGCTGTGGGGTGGATTCTGCATTTACTTCCGGGATGGGGGGTAGGGGGTTGAAGTTATTGTGCTGGAATGTTAACGGGTTGGGGGATAGGATAAAACGTGGGGTAGTGTTGCAGCTACTGAGACGCCTCTCCCCTGATGTAGTGTTACTGCAAGAGACACATCTGATCGGAAATACATGCCATGCTATGAATCGGCGAGGATATCGTCTTGTTGCACACTCCGGATTCACTACTGGTTCTAGGGGGGTGGGTATCCTAGTTAGGAGCTCCCTCCCCCTGGAGGTAGACAACATAATCCTTGACGACAGGGGGCGCTATGCTGCTCTCACTGGTAGATGGGAGGGGAAGACTGTCTCACTGCTTTCTGTCTATGTCCCGCCTGGTCTGCAGACTACGACCTTTGCTGATTTGGGGAGATTAGTTCTGGGGCTTCCAGAAGGCATTCTGGTGATGGGTGGAGATTTCAATTCTGTCATCTCCGGTAGGGAGGACCGCTACCTCCCCAGGGACCTCACGAGATCACAGTCTTGGTTGGGTGGCTTTCTGGAGACGCCGGGACTGGTAGATTGTTAGAGGCTGCTGCATCCGGGACAGGCGCAATACACCTTCCACTCTGGTGCTCACGGTAGTCTCTCTAGACTTGACTATGTCTTGATGCCAGCAGCACAGGTCTCTTCGGTTAGGGAAGTTAGACACCTGGCTAGGGGTATTTCAGATCACTCCCCACTGTGGCTTTTGATGGACACGAAGATGGGGGCTGAGGGTCGAGTGGCCCCGATCAATCCTTGGTATCTCCGTAACCCCAAAACCCGGGCAGAGTTGGTCAAGTCTCTGGATCGCTATCTTGCTGAGAATGTGGGGTCTGTGTCCTCTTCTGTTTCGCTGTGGGAGGCTTTCAAGATGGTTATCCCTGGACAGGCGTTATCGTTAATCGCTGGCGCCAAGAAAAGTAAAAATGAGGCGGTGGTCCGCCTCGAGACCGAAATAGCTGAGCTGGAAGGGGATTTGGAGTTGGGTATCACTCATGGTAAGGTTCATGTCCTCAGTCTCAAACAACTTGATTATAGGGCGTTGGTAACGGACGCTGCTAGAGTTATGAGTAGAGAGCAGAAGGGACGGCTATATGATGTGGGAGACAAGGCTGGGAAACTGATTGCTTGGTTAGATAGAAAGGAGAGGGAGAGTCGTGTGGTTCCTGTGGTTGAGAGAGCTGATGGAGTGCGAGTGACTGATCCTGTTGAGATTGTGGAGTGTTTTGCTGAACATTTTCGAAATGTGTATTCCCCAGTTTCCGATAGACCAGAGGAAGACTCACATCCGCTGTTACGAGACATTGCGTTGCCTTGCCTATCGGATTCAGAAAGGGATCTTATGGACGCAGCACTTTCCGTTGACGAGGTGACAATTGTTATTCGTTCCGTCCGTTCGGGAAAAGCTATGGGCCCTAATGGTCTCCCTATCGAGCTTTATAAGCTGCGTCCTGACAAAATGGCGCCGTATCTTAGTGATATGTTCCTGGAATCGCGAGACATCGGCTCCCTTCCCCGTGATCAGCGACTTGCGACCATTGTGGTGATTCACAAGGAAGGGAAGCCGCGGGATCGCTGCGCATCCTATAGGCCTATTTCGCTCCTAATTGCGGAGCCCAAGATCCTCGCAAAATTGCTGGCAAACCGCTTAATAAAGGTGATCGGTGACCTGATCCATCCGGATCAATCTGGTTTCATTCCACATCGTAATACAGCATTGAACTTACGGCGCCTGCATGGCGTCCTTGCGAGAGCAGCGTCACTGCGTGAACCGGCCATCTTGGCTTCCTTGGATGCTACGATGGCCTTTGATACAGTGGAATGGCCATATCTCTGGGCTGCTCTTGCAAAGTTCGGTTTTGGTCCTGGTTTCATCGGCTGGGTAAAACTTTTGCATGAGGAACCATTGGCTCAGATTGTGGTGAATGGTCGGGTTTCTTTGTTCTGGGGAGGGGCAGGCGGCAGGGGTGTCCGTTGTCCCCACTTCTTTTCGCCCTCGCCTTGGAACCCCTGGCGGCTTGGCTGCGGTGGGAGCCATCGATGAGGGGTATTCAGTGGACCCAGACTTTGAGGATCGAATGTCACTCTATGCAGACGACATCTTGTTGTTTCTCACGTCGCCTCGGAAGTCGTTGATTGTACTGTTTGATGTGCTGAACTCGTTTGGGAGGAACTCCGGCCTTGTGATTAATTGGACCAAGTCCTGTGTTTACGTACTCTCGGTGACACCCTCTCTTTGCCGCGCTGTTGCCCCATACAGGTGACGCAGGTGGGATTTAAGTATTTGGGGGTCTTTATTACATTAGACCCCGTTGTCCGTTACAATCGTAATCTGCTTCCTCCGCTCCAATGGTTAAAATCTGACATTGTGGCCTGGCGCAGACTGCCATTGTCCCCCCTCGGGCATGCAGCTCTTTTCAAAATGATGTCTTTGCCGCATTTTTTATACGCGCTTCAGAACACATTTGATGTCATTCCGGCCAGCTATTTCCGGGAGGTGGAGAGTCTGCAGAGGCGGTTGATATGGGGTGGGCGTCCGCGTATTGCCCTTGCCAAGCTGACGCTTCCCTGATATGACGGCGGTATTGCACTTCCGGATATTAGGCGATATTATTGGGCCTCCCAGCTGGGAGCGATTAATCATGGAATGTACGGTCCTGCGTTAAACCCTGCGTTTGAGATGGATAAGTGGCAGCTACCAGGTGGAGATTATAACAGGGCGCTTTATTCCAAATCTGCTGGAGGGAAACCTTCGGGACCCACTAAGATAGCGGTGCGAGTGTGGCAGTGTGCGAATGCGGCAATGGGATGGACGGATCGACTGACCCGGGCGACTCCGCTCTATGCGTCTGAAAGACTGGGCAGCCTGTGGAGGACGAAAGGCTTTGAGAAGTGGGATATGATTGGTATTTGCAGGGTGGGTGATCTTTGGGCCAAAGGTAGGATTAAGACCTTTGAGGAGTTGAAGGTAGAATATGAGCTGAGTGACAAGGAGTTCTTCCGTTATGTACAGATTCGCCACGCGTTGAGTTCAGTTTTTCCTGCAGGTGTTGCTATCCCGGAATCATCCCCACTCGAAGATCGGGTGCTTGACGGATATGTTCCAGACAGCACTATTTCTTTTATATATAAGAAATTGATTAACGATCATGTTGACCTGTTGGTGCACCTCAGAGAGGTCTGGACCAGTGACGGTCTAGAGTTGGATGATGAGGACTGGCAATCGGCGATATCCTCACCCAAGGAGGTCGCGATTCCGGTCCGACTCGTGCAGCTTAAGATCCTGCATCGGATCTATGTGACAGGCCCTCGCCTGATTCGTATGGGTTATTCTGTGGATGTGATGTGTAAGCGTGGATGCGGTTTAACTGGTACTTTCCTCCACATAATTTGGGAGTGTCCGGAAGTGGTAGTGTTTTGGAGTCGAGTGCATGCAGTGATGGAGGAGGTCACGGGTGTTACGCTGCTGCCCGAAGCCAGGCGTTCTTTGCTGAATGTTTGGGAACCGACTGATTATGATGTGGCGCAGACTCAGTGGGTGACCCTTGGGAATATGGTCGCCAAGAGAGATATTGCGCAGTTGTGGGGTTCCCGGAGACCCCCCACTGTTTTGGCATGGAAGGAGAACATGGATTGGTGTATGTTTAGAGAGAAAACGGTGTATGTGGCATGCGGCAGACCTAGGAAGTGGGGTAAAATCTGGGGCCAATGGAACTCATACCGGGGTGACATATGTACACCTCCCCTCACCGATATTCCGGATGTTCCTCTCTCCCCCTGACCCGACATTCCTAGTGTCATCTAAGCCCCAATGTATTATGGCTCCGCTGTCCCCCCTGGCCCCCCTTTTTTGCTCTGATGATTTGTATTAAATTGTAATGCGCTTTCCTCCCTCCTTGAACACGTATCCGGCTGTATTACCTTTTATTGCCTTGTTTGTTTATGTTTTATCACTAATAAAAAGAGTTACAAAAAAAAGAGCGCTTGTGTGCTTTCCTTACACTCACAGTTGGTAAAGCTTTAGCTAAATGCTAATAACTAAACCTGGGGCCCCACTCTCAAGTGTTTTTAGGGTATGATGTACAAAGTAGTTCTGTGTTCCCAAGGTATGCGATTTGCAAAACAATATGCTTTGAAACTGCAAGACTTCAAGCCTCAATTTACCAAAACTCAATTAGATTGCAAAAGTCTTCATGACTAGCAATGTGCACTTTTCAATTTACGGTGATAAGGAAAAGGTGAGGGGAGTGAAAGGGGCATGGGGTAATGAATGTGTGGTGACAGAAGAAGCCTGGGGGAGTATCTGGAGGAAATTTATGGGGTAAGGGGAGAATCTGTAGTAAAGAGGGTCAACCCTTGGATCGAAAAATAAAGATATTACTTCTCTTAATACGACATGCAAAACCAGACGAATCATGTCAAATTTAAGTTTAACAAGGTCAGCTGGACCGGATAATCTGCCAGCTGTAATTATAAAGACCTGGCCAGATTGTGGGCGGAATTTATTTTTCAAATGTATATGGATATACTTGCTATGGGACAGATACTAGAAAGTTGGAGAGGGGCGATTATCAGACCCATCCACAATCGGGAGATATTAATGCTGATAATTTAGGTTAATAAATGTGTTGGATATAGGAGAAAAGTTTTTTCAAAACTTTTATTGGAACAATTAAAACAATGGGCAAAAGTAAACCATATTGTATCCCCAGGGCAGGGGGGCTTAAAGAAAGGGCAATCTACCACCGATTATTGCTTCTCCCTGTGGTGCATAGCGATGAAAACGGTGGAAATGAGGGGCGGATTATACTGCTGTTTCATCGACTTCCGGGCAGTCTTTGATCTGGTAGACCGCAAATGACTATGGGAGACACTGACAAAGTGGGACATCCCAAAATATCTCCTCGCTATAATCCAGGAGCTAGATAGTTATAACTGGGTGTTAGTTATTACGGACACTGAGGGAACCCTGACAGAGAAAATATTAATTGAAAATGGACTAAGACAGGGGTGTGTCCTGGCTCCTCTACTCTTTTCTTTATTTATATCTGACTTGCCATCAATCTTGGGAGAGGCCAAAGGTGTCAGCCCCGAAATAGATGGCAAACATGTGACTTGTCTTCTTTATGCAGATGACCTCATAATTGTAGACCAGACAGAGTTAGGGATACAAAGAAAGCTGGACAGCTTTATGAAATATTGCAAGCACAAACAATTGGCAGTGAATATGGAAAAAAACTAAAGTATTGTGCTTTGGTCATAACACAACACAGTTCAACTGGTGCCTAGGCCTCACCAAACTGGAGACAGTGAAGGAATGTAAGTATTTAGGGGTTTGGTTCGAAAAGTCACTAGAATGGGACGTTCATCTTGAATCGCTGAGAGGAAGGGCTCTTACCTCAGTTAAAGGGTTTAAGAAATTCAATAAGGATTATGGGGAGATGCCAGATAGACCTGCTCTGAAAGTCTTTGTAGCCATGATTCCACTGCACTTCCAATATGGAAGTGAACAGTTATATCAAAGCGGTAAATATACATGGGAAATTGAAGAGGGGAAATGCCTTTAAAAACTTACTGTTACTACCTAGATCGTCCATGATCCAGGCTATTAGAATAGAGACAGAACTGGTATCATGGAATATAATGGCCTGCATGGCGTTGATGAGATTCTGGAAGCACCTAAACTCAGTGGAAGAGCAAAAGCTTTCTTTGTGGTATAAAAATGAAATACAGAACAGTGAATTAAAATGGGCCATTGAGGTTACGAAAACCATAGTAAAAGTCTGCAGGGAGATAAGAATTAAAGTGTGCATGCAAGTCTCCCAAATTGAGATTACAAAGAGTGACTTTAGGGCAATAGGTAAGTAATTATCCAGAGACTACGACAAATAGTTCCTTGAGGAGAAAAAATCAGTTCACTTCATGTCTGTCTCATGGAAAAAGGAAGTAGGATGCACGCATGTAAACACATTACCCAATTGCTGTTTACGAAAAGAAGTGTTAAGAATAAGAATCCGAATTAACCCTGGTATGGCAATGAAAAGATAAAAACAGCCATGATTGATCATGACGGGAATTGCACATGTGGTTTAAGTACTAAACACAATATATTGCACAGTTAACTGGATTGTATTGAAGTATTGATCACAAGGAAAATGTTTTAAGCCCAATCTTTTTAAAATGTGGGATTAGAAATTGTCCGCAAACTATGGAATTCCTAAGTGAAATATGATTTTTGTATAAAGCTTGGGACATAGGGAAGTTTATGATTGCCGCTAAAAAGGTTTACACTGGCATATCGATTTTAATGCAGAAATGTAAATATGGATTATTGATGTTTATATGTGTTTTACATACTGTATTAATTCATCAATATTTTAAAATTATTGGTATTAACTGATGTATTAATTTGTTAGTACTTTTAATTGGCTGTATTAATTGATATCATAATGTTATATGTATGATATTGTTTAAAGACCATATGGTATAAATAAACATTTCTTTTATTGATTGATAACTGCTAATTAAGCATGGTTGAAAAAATACTTTCTGAGCTTAAATTTAGAAATGATAAATGTGCAAGAAGTACATGCCCTACTGTGTAAATAACCTTATGTTTAAAGCACACAATATTCTTTAAAAACATATCTAGGACTGTCACCCAGTGCTCAGATCAGAACATCACCTCAGATGTATCCTGTGAATAGTCTGGGATTCTGCCAAGACAGCAAGTATATGTGAAATATCAATTCCAGCTTCATCGCAGGGGAAATGTAATGAAGCAGTAGTCGTAGAACTTGAGAACAGACTGTTACAACTATGAAAACATGAAAGGTTTTTGACTAAAAGATTGCATAATAACTGTATACTGTAAATGGCAAATGTGAATCTTTGGTAATGGAATGAAATTAAATGTCACTTCTAAAGATAAATCAATTCTACTATGATAAAAAGCAAAGTAGCCAAAATGCCAATCACCTAGAAATACAAAATGCACCAAACTAGAAACAACATCAAAGCAGTTTAGGCACACTAATAGTAAAAAATACTCAAAGAAGGCCGAAAGCCAAAAATACTTGTCTCTTTTTCTTAAAACTCTGCCTATGAGCTCGTCTAACTCCATCTCGCCAATAAAAGTCTCAGTGGTTCCAACATACCTGAACAAGATGGCAGACCCAAAACTAACCTTAACAAAGATCATAAAGATTAAATGTCAGCAAAAAAAACATAGGTCAGACAGTGTTAATGCTTTATTCTATATCAAAATTAAAAAGGTATAGGAATGTGGTATATCTATTGGACTCATCCACTAAATCTTAGGTACACAATAATTATAGGTGGGACCAATTCTTATAAAATTATATTAACTTAAGCACATGCACAATTGTAGTTATTGTAGCACGCTCGGATAGCTATGTCTCCTAATGAAAAGGAATCTCAGGAAGTTGCTCAACGTTTTGTAGAAAAAAATGAGCCTCCATTGGGCTTATAAGAAGGTAATTACATACCTGATATTGCTTATATTACGCATATGCTTTTCTTTGTATGCTTGCTGAATTACTAGTTGACCGGAAAAAAACCTTTCCATGAAAATCCTATAAAATGTCTTACAATGCTCGAAGTTGGTAGGTGGTGTGCATGTCAGCAATGTCTCTTTGCAACATAGCCAGTCATTTTGTTTACTAGTGTATTTTCTATTCATTTTATGTTCCATAAAAAAACAGATATTTAATTTAAAAAATAAGCATTGAAATATTATACTCCATTGAAATAAAATAAATATTTACATAATATAATGGAAAATATTACTTTAAGTCTTCTATCTAAGAGTCAGAATAAATTAGAATTAATAGTAAATCGCCATTGTCGTATTAAATAAATATGCTTTTTAACAGAACTCTATAAAAAAATAATCAAATAAACAACACCTGAATGATAAGCACCTTGTAAACTTTCAATCATTAAAGATGGGGACAAGACAACAAATCCAACACACCCCACCCTAGAATCTGGCATATGGACAACAAATACTTCAAAATCACAACATATAAATTGGCTTAACTCCGTAATGACTGTAGTAGTATAAAAAGAATACCTATTTTCAAAAATGACAAGCTCAAGTTTCCTCACTTTACTAGAGACTTTTACTGCCTGGTCTCCTATTACATATACACCCTGTGGTTCTGTTATGTGCTTTACTTTAATTTGACAGATTTGAAACGTTGCTAAACTTGCTAATAACCCACAACCCTTCAAAACTGATTTTCCTCCTTCTACTTCTCATAACGGAATAACTATGAGCTAGATGTCGAACAATTGTAATAGCGAGGACCAAATAGCAATTTTTTGTGAATCCCTATTTTTGGTCATTGCTATTACTGATGTAGAAAGGGGTTATCTAGCCTTGTATTCCCTAAATAAGAATTTGCTGTGGGTTTCTGATAGACCTATCTCATAACTAATAATGAGGTAGGTAGCAATTTGTGATGTACTAGGATTCAATACCATCAGAAGACCACCATGTCTGTGATCGCTTTTAAATAAAGCAATGTTTTTTTGTGCAGCCCGTTTTCCTGAAGAGAAATGGGGTGAGTTTAAAAATAAAATTTAAATGATTCATTTTTATTTTTCAAGAGTTGGCAATGTCTGCGCATTACCCCCAACTTTGAATTGGGGGTAAAGTGCAGATGTTTTGTGACCATATTTCGGTTGCAAAATGTTAGTAAATATCATTCAGATTCCCTATTTGGAAGGGATGCCGTGAACACGGGCCTTCCAAATTTTGATTCTGTTTTGGGTCACAAACCCAAGCTGCAATTCGGTAACAAATTACTGAATTGCAATTTGGTGTTTGCACATTTCAAAAAGCATTTCTACCGTTGCAAACGGTTCAATTCTGCGAATCAGGCCGTTTACGACTGCAAATATGCATCGTACGTTTAGCCCTATATCACAGTGTCATCTGCACCCAGTTACATCTATTCTTTATACTCCTCTGAAATGTCCATTTTAACTGCGTTAAAAAAACTTTATCGATTGAGGATCTATATTTACAGCACTCCAACTACAGATTGCCATCTTTTCATTACTATGCCTATTTTCACTCCTTGCTGTGTGCCACTCAGTCACTTCTCAGTCAAGTTTTGCACAACAGCTCCCACCTCAAGTCATTTCTTATATCTGTTGCTTACTACATAAACATTGGTGGAACTGGCACCACCACAATCACTCCAATCCCATCTGATATCCGAGTCTGAGTAAAGCCTAAGAAGAACAACATTAACCCCTTGACCGCGGCGAAAATTCCGCTGCGGTGCGGGTGATTTATGGCGTGGGCGTGGTTCGGACGGCCCCCGGCCGTCCTCCGCACACGCCCACCGTGACGTCGGACGGCCGCCGGCCGTCCGACGCATGGAAGGGGTTAAATGAGAAGAAGCTAATGAAAGATGAAAGTTTACTTTTTTGTTGAAGGTCAGGGCTTGGGTTGAGGGGGTCTGTGTTTTGTAAGTGAGCTCCTAATCTCTTTTTTTCAATGCACCATTCCTCTAAGATTGGTAATTCACTAATAGTAGCACCCAATGTCTGCGACCACACATAAAAACACCTCCAGAGAATAAACTATGCACGTTTGAAGATAGTGGGAAGAAAGTCTGCCCAAAAACCAATGCCTGCAATTACAGGTTTTTTTGATGTTTGAATTCCTGTGGCAAGTTTTGCCACACATTAGCTGGGCACAGTCTGCTTGCCATTCAATATATTTAACAGAATCCCAATCACAAACTATGCATCTATTAGAGGTAGTTGTACAAAATGTTATCTGACAGCCATTTCAGATTGAGCAAATGTGTTTTATTTAAGGAAGAGATTATCTATTGGGTACATTTGCAGTCTGTGCAGCCAGCATGACCAGATTCTGATGTCTGCTTCCACACCTGAGCAAACTGCCCAGTCCTGGAAACATAGCTTTATCCAGTAGCGGCTCCTGGAGGGAGTGCTGTGGGGTGGTGGGGCGGGGAAGGGGCAGGGTGAGGGCTAGTAAACTCCATCTCACAGCCGACCAGAATAATGCAAATAAATAAATAAATAAAACGAGTTTCATTGCGCGTGCTGCATCGCAATTTGGCGTTTCAGCACCCACAATTAAATTCCAGGAGCCCCTACTGACTTTATCTCTCTACCTCTGCTTCATTGTCTGCCAAAACTGGCGACTCTTAGGAGCAAATCTACTGGTAGTATTGAGTATAATCCACAAGGTCACAGTGCCTTGTATAATGACTAGATATCGGCTCTGCACTTTACACTTTTTAATGGCCTTCCCCAAACAGGCCGTTTGGTGCAATAACCTCTCAACCTTGTCCGTGCAACAATTCAACAAAACAAAGCACCTTGCACCTTATTCTATTCTGTGCACTTTATAGGAATCCAAGGGCCCGGTTCCTTATTCCTTTTTTAAAAAAAGCTTGTCCTTATAACTACCAGGAGGGTTTTAATCTTTTATTGTCCTTATCGAATGAAGCAATTTGCACTGTAGTCATACATTTTATCAGGAATGGTTTCATAATAAGGAAACGGTATGAATCATGAACAAAACCGACGTCTCCCGTTTATATTTGTAGAATTTTAGAGTTCTGTATTCTAATAATTTTATGAGAAATTGTGGTTTATTTGAGTCAAATAACATTTTATTGTATTAATTTGACATTAAATATTTGTATATATTGTGTACAAATGTATTACTTTTATGGTTTATTTAAACCGAATAAAGTTATTTGACTGCCTTGTATAATGATCTTGAATGATTAATGCAATGTAATCCCCTGCATTGGGCGCCTCCAGTAAACACTCACATGCCACCATATTTTTCTTGTCATTAACTTTATATGAAACAAACCCAAATAAAGAGCAAATAAAAAAATAATGTATTCAAGAAAATACTTAAGGATGGGTCTTGTAAACCCTACCTTGCATGATCATTTTAAACTTCTTGTTGGCCTTTTTTCAGTAATGGACTTGTCTTCCTGCATTTGTGTGTCTACTTTAAGGGGATATGGTAGTTACAGGATCATGTGCAGTGGCACCAGGGCACAGGTATAAGAGGAGCCACCGCACCTGGATTATGGCTGTCTTTAAATATCCAACAGTGGGGCTGTGGGCCATTTTCCTAAGCAACTGAAAGATGAGCAGTTAACCTTAGTAAAGGGTCGTCCACTGCGCGCAAACACTTTGCCACAATTTTAGTAACATTTGATCCTTTTGAGCTAGAAGCAATTTTTTTTTAAATAGGCAGAATCGCATAATCCCAGTGGCCCTGAATATGGATGATGAATGGCCTCAATTTAATTCACAGAGTGCCACTTTGCAAACTATAAATAATAACACTAATGAGGAAAGCTGTGTATTATAACACAAAAGGGGTTTCAACAGCAGCTCTTAAGACATATTGGGGCACATGCATCAAGCCTTTTCCCGTCCGCAAACGGGACAATTAGCAGAATCTGGCCATTTGCTAATGGAAAAAGGCCTTTTCCTATGCATGTAGGTTTTGGTATTCGTAATTTAGATAATCGCAAATATTTGCGATTACCTAAATTGTGAATGCATTTATGGGTTCGCAATTTGCGATTTCCTAATGCCGATGCATGTAGCCTTTCCTAAATGTGCAGTGCGCATTTAGGAAACGCTAATTACCATCAACTTCAAGTTGTTGGTAATATGTGCATGCTTTGAAAAATTAACAAAAATGCAGTTTTCAAAGTGCCATGTAGCACACACATGCCCTTGGGACATGTTTGTGTTTACATGTGCACACTTATATTTTTTTGTGGGGTGCTTTAGGGGGGCTTCAGGCCCCCGGGCACCCTAGCATTTTCATTCTCTATTTGTGATTACCAATTTGGTAATCGAAATTAACGAATGCAATACTATTTATTCCTATGAGCCAGTATGCCTATAGGAATGAATGGAGTCACATTACCTAATAGCAATTCGCAATTTCTGAATCGCAATTAGGTAATGTTATGGAAGCGCAAACTGTTTTGGGATTCCTGAATGCAAATTGGTAAAATGTGCTATTTGGGAATTGCAAAATGCAGGCTTGATGCATGTGCCTCATAGATCTGTGCCTGCTTTGCCAGGGCTAACATCTCCATATTAGCTTTCTGAAGTGTGCCAATGTTATTGTCCTTTCTCAATCACCTCCCACCCTCTGTCTTTCCAAACTTCCATTGTTTATTTTTTATCATATAGGAATGGTGCTATTTATAGAATCAAACATGGACAATATTACCAGCCACTGACTAGTACTTTCATCTGCTTGCAAATAAATGTTCTGCGGGAATGCCCAGTGTGTATTTGGCACAGGGTCTCTGAGCAAAGAGTTTGGCCTAAGAACACATGCTGCACCTAGTACATCTTTGCGGCTGTGCCACCTATCAGTGGTAGGGCTCTTTACCCATGCCTTCTGCCACATAACTCACTAGGAATGGCCTTTTCTAGGTCCACCAGGCCATGGAAGTAGTGAGTAGTCTTCTGGCGTGCCAGTCACACTCTCATCAAGGGACGTCCTTTAATTTAGCCCATCAGATGCCAGGAGCAGGGCATGGCCTTAACCTCCACCATGCAAAAGTTGCCTTGCCCTCAAACCCCATTTGAACTGGCCTAAGGACATATCCAGTGAACTCTGGCACAGGCAATGTCCTATGTCTAGTTCTCTGGCATAGAGCCCACTGTACACACCATATATTTTTTTTATAGATTGTGTACTCCTGGGCTGTATCTTGGCTGCATATTTCATATTTCTAACTGCTCCTTTTGCTTATCTGCAAAGACTCTTACGTTTCTTTAAAAACAATAGTACTGATAGAGATTTAATTTATGAGGTACTATTTACTGTATCGTGCTGAATAAAAATTTCAAATCAGCGGCGGCTCCTCTGCTAATGGTGGAGGAGTGTTGCCCACACTGCTTTTCAGCAGTGCAAACATGGAAAAATACAATTATAATAACACAGTGGTATTATCATTTTATTTTTCCCCGCTGAGGTAATTTTGCGGGGCGGGCCAGGCTGCTCACAGAGCAGGAGGAGGAGTGGTTGGAGAACTTTCTAAGTGTGCATGATGGTTGGCCCGACCGTCGTGGGCCGGCCAAACAGTCATGCGCACTTTGCATGTTCTTCAACAGGCTGTATTACAACCTGGATGGAGAACATGCACAGGCTCAAATCCCCCGTCTGAGCACCGAACCACAGCACTCAGACCAGTCATGATGCTGCTGCCATGGTGACAGCAGCATCGTGATTGGCTTAGGGGAACCTGTGTGTTACCTGCTTCCGTTCCAGGACTCGCCGGGAAGAGAAGTGTAGAAGAGATATGGCCCTGAAGAGGTAAGTCTATTATTTTTGTTTCTCCACACATCTCATCCTCACCACCCCAGATCTGTGCCGGCCGCCACTGGTTCTAATCTTTACCACACAGTCTTGATCTTTAGATGGCAGCCACATTGGATGACTGCATTCATCCCGGCATCCAATTTTGTTTACCACCCATGAGATGATCCCATAAAACGTGGCAGGTGCGTCATGACGTAGAGCTGGTGGCCATTTAGATGACACTGACGGCGGGAGGTACAGCTATGCTTGAGAAGTACTACTCTGTTAGCCAATCCTAATGACCTCTGAACAAATGTAAAATGGAAAATGTAAACATCCAAACTACTGGTGGAAGATTCAAAGTGGGCAGTTCACATCAGACAAGTAGTGGCTGAAGGGGCCCTCACAAAAAACAATGCCTGAAGAAGCCTGACCCAAAGCCTCTCTATGTGTAATTTACCTGTTATTTCTGTGTTCATGGTAGGAGGTCTGGTAGATAGTAAATACTGCCTGTAGGCAGACCAAAAATGAACAAATTGGGAAAACCACAAGAAAAAATCCAGACCAGGGTTATGAAGTATCTGCAGTACAGGGAGCAGAGGGTTAAGGTCCAGCCCTCAGCACAACGCACTAAAGAGTGCATTTCACACTAATTTGCATGTTACATACATAAACTTCTGCCTTTGTTATGGAAGTGTACTGGAACTTTCCACTAATGGTATTTTTGTGGGTTTTATTCTCCGCAAAACTATGTTTTATAAGGATTTAGTAGCAATTCCGATATATTTTCTTTAGGCACTAAGAGTGAAACCTTTGGAGACGAAACTCTTGTAGTGTAGCTCCTATTTTCCCAATAGGCTCTGCGCATTGGAATAGTGCCTACAGCAGTAAAGGCCTAGGCCAGACGTTAACTAGGTCTACTACTGTCGATACTAGACTTAATTTTTGGGTTTGCCAGCTAAGCTCAGAGTTCGCTAGAAACTTTCTCGAATGTTCAAGGAAGGATTAACTCCCCTGATTAGACAAGAAGGGATTTAGTTTCTGACAACCATAGAACATGACAACTTTGCTCTCCCCTAATCAAGAGTCAATCTCGAGAGTCGTGTGAGCACAAGGCAATTATTTTACTCAGTCAGTACGTGCATTCTTAGTCTCATCAGAATGTAGAGAAAAGGAAGAGACGGGCGTGTTCAATAAAAGATGTTATTTATTGATCAGTCTCTTTTCTCGTACAAGAGAAATGGATCGATATTATTGCAATACTTATAGTTAAGTAAAGTGCATACATTAGAAGCAATAGTATAAAATAATACTGTAAAAACATTGATATGGTTTCTGAGCCATATGATGTTTAAAATGAATAAAATATATTTACATACACATATACATTTGACTAAACGTACTCAACTGGTGTTTCTAAATACGCCTACCCCGTGTACCTGACCTAAGTCTAATGCGTGGGCGGGAATAGAAAGTTACAGTTTAGTTTAAGTTTGTTTTTGCCAAGTGAATAACTAAAGAATTCTCTAGGAGGGGTTATTCAGTTCTGTACCTGGAATTTAGGATGAATGAGGAATGGTATCTCTTTCTCTGCTCTCGATATTCCAGGCTGCCTGCGAGGGCTGCCCAGAAGCGCCGGTGCTGGGTCTCTCGGCTTGAGATAGCAGCGCGTCTCTCAGCGCGTCAGGAAGGCGGGGCTGCTGGCTGCGGGGTCTGCTTCTGCTCTCGGCTTCGGCAAGTATGGCTGCTCCGTCTTGTCACCACGCGTGTGTTTGCATAGGGCAAGGTCGGCAATATTTATACCTTAAAGGTGCCGGGATTGACGTAAGGATGGACATAGGTGCGTCAATAAAGATGTCATACGACTTGCTCGTTAGCACATTCTTTACTAAAGTTCTCTGTGAAATCAAAACAATGGCCGCACGGATTATCCAGGTTGTCATAGGTTTGATTTGTTATGAGAACGTCGTATGCCTTATCAGGGGCTGGAGGAATATCGCTTGTCTAATTAGATCTCAAGCGTTATGACCTAATCAGATAACACGTTCCTGTGCCGTAGTGTGACTGCGTCAGATAACGGTATCTGCATCATGGGGAATTTCTTGCCTCATGGGCTGACTGTTAGTTAACTAGCTAGTAAGTTTAACCAGAATAGGGTCAGGAATAGGGGGATCGAATCAGAACCTATAGAAATACACGACACCCACTCCACGCTAACTATGGTCATATCTACTAATCTATGCATAGTATAACATAGTACAACATACTATAGAGTATAGTGTATACCTTACCACCCCAAAATACACAAAATGCATTTCGAAATTTTCAAATATACTGAAAAATTGCAGTCATATATATTGTATGCACTTAAGCTATGAATTAAATGCAAAAGTAAACACGCATTGTTATGCATTATTGCTTGTTGGTATATGAGAAATACACATGAAATGGCTCTTAATATGGCTATACAGAAAAAAGTCGAAACCATTTCATCACATAAAATCTATTGCGAACATACCAGCGGGCAGCTAAAGTCTATAAAGTCTATAAAGTATCTAAAATAGAAATCTTAGTTCTCTAGGAATAGTCTCTTACTTTAAGCAGAAAATCAGTGTCCCGGGAAAAAATATATAGAAAAATATTTTAGGGGCTTGCTGAAAAAAGTTGCTGTCCGTGAACTGGATTGTAATTGTTCATGTGACTTTATTTTTAAAGTTGAAGGCCGAATTCAGGGAACGCCGTGTGCGAGTTAACTCAAAAGTCTCTATTTCTGTTCCGGAGAGAACATCATATCATTCAGGCTTTCGAAAAAACTGTCAACAGCTTCATGGGAAAGTTCCTCTAAGTCGGAAATAGGGGTAACCATGCATTCATGCGCATGATTGTCTCCATTGACATTCTGATTTGCATTGCTGACAGAAGGTCGTACCTGTTCGATGCTGCTTTCATCTTGAACTTCACTACTCTTCAATCGCAGTGGTGAAGATTCCAGGAATGCCGTCATCAGAATTGGCAGCCTTTGAGGGCAGCACAAAGCGTGAACCTTGGTAGGAACCAACAGTGTATCTGCATCCACTGGCGCATCCGATTGTAGCGTCAGACAGGTGTCTAACACGCATTCTTCTCCGCATAGCAGACACCTTAGTACAGGTAAAACACACCTTTGCCACATTGGTCGAAATGATAGAAACCAAGTCATGTTTAGGTCTCTAAGCCGGGAGAGTCCCAGGATTTTTGATATCCGGTCCCGGTATCCAATGGCTAGGATCGTATCTTCCATTGTCGTGAGATTTTGTTCTGTGACATGGGTTGCCATAACGAAAAATAAGGACTAGGAATAGGATTCCTGCAATTAGTCCTAGGATCAGGGGAAGTCCGCCAAAAATCGAATGGACGAAGTCTGGAAAAATACCCAGTATGGCTTTGAATGGTGTTAATGCCATCGAAAATACTGTCTTAAATACCTTTGAGACCCCTGTGGTATCAGAAATATTTAAGATTTCGCTCAGGATTTCCGCGAAATGTACGGGGGAATTAGTTGATAATAATGTATGTATCTCTGCAGTCGTCCTTGCGACTTGTAGATCATACGTTTCTTTAGATGACGTGAGCCTTGTAGGCGTCTGAAGAAGCACTGTTTTCATTCTGCTTAAAGTGTCTATTCGAATAGAAGTAATCTTCAATCCGGGCCATACCCTTGCCTCCTTGTCTGGAAAGGAGCTGGGAAACAAAGAACGTCCACAGCACTTGACCTTCGCCGTCGTAGTGACGAGATAAGGAGTACCGGGCATAAGACTACAGCATCTGCGGTCTACAATAAGAATGTAACTCCCATTATAGAGTCTTTGAAAGAATGGTTCTATTTCAGTTGCAGGTGCGCCTTGCTGGTGACATGAAAGGTTGTATGAATTCCCTTCACAGGCTCCGTGCAAACTAATTCCGTTACACAGAAGCGTGCCGCTTAGTGACATAACACAATTGTTGCCACTAAGAAACACTTTCTGTCCTTTATTACTGACACATGCATGTGAATAGGGCAGGTTCCAAGTTGTTTTAAGGTACCCCTTTCCCAATTTCTCGTACATGCCAGCCTGTATATATTTTTGGCAGTATTGAAACCTGAAGGTTGAGATTGGAATATTTATGATTCCGTGGATTATCCATTCACTGACAGGTCGTTCTGACATTGTCAACGGTAATCTTTCTAGTTTTTCAATGCTCAAGATTGTATAATCAGCACCCTTCTGCGCCATACCGATCTGTCTATCAGTAAGGTTAAAGATTTGGAATAGTGACGTTGTGTTGATTAAACGCCAAGGCACATAGCCTGAACGCAGATTTTGTAACGTCCAGCCAAGCTGTACAATAGAACGCAATTGTGACTGACCATGTTGTAATAACAGTAAGTCTTGCGATAATATATCGATTGCTGACGACACAATGCTGTCCAATGAAAAAATTCTGGAGGACAGAGTCATTAACCCATTGTCCACTACAGAAAGTGATTTTTCCAAATTAATACGGTCAATTTCCCGTATTCTTTCTGCTGTCTCAATTTGAGTAACCTTCCAGGCCTCATTGTATGCTGCATATACAGAGGCTGCTATGAAACGCTTATGACGCTGTTTGCGTGGTCCCAGTATGAAATCACGCAAGTCAGCACCATCAGTAAGTAAAGTTAGGTGTTGCTTAATTTCAGGCAGTGTGGAAGTTTGTAGCCATTGAAGGCATAATTTGCCCACACTGTAGGTTGTTATTATCCCTGGGTGATGTCTTTGGGGATATCTAGGGTCTGGCCTGGTCATTTTGAAACCCTGTGTTTTATTCAGGAATCTATCTTGACAGTTATTTGTATCTGTGGGCCAGATCAACCATTGTTTCCAATCAGGATGTGTTCTGTTTTGGTTAAGTATATGGTTTATGTCTATTTCTTCATCTGTTTCAGAGTTATTGCTAAACATTGTTGGCTTTGGAATAGACAGGTTATTTAAATCTTTGATTTTGGCTAAGCCAAGACAGGTGGTTTGTTGAACGGTGTCATTTAAAAATATCATTTGTTCTGGCATCATGCAGGCTCTAAACAAAGCTTCTAAACCCTGTACTTGCCATTCTTTTGTACCCCAAACACTTTTCAAATCAACATGTTTGTCCCAATAATCAAATCCAAAAGTATTCATTTTTTCAAAGAAAGAATCTGAATATATCAATTTTGTGTTGGTTATCATGGTTTTCATCCCTGTCTTGTTTGACAATTTGTAATAAAATGTTTCAGCATTAGTTATGTTAAAACCTGAAAAATATGAATATTTGCCATATACGGTTCTAGAGCTCCCTTTTGGAGGTGTAGCACAATGTTCCCATTGATTAAAATTTAAAACATTTCTAGGTTGTGCAGATTTATGCAAGAAATGGTTACCATAATGGTTATAGCAGTACATGCTGTCATAATTTGTAGAACCCTGCAAATAATCATGTTTTGTAAATTTAGCAGACATTACTAAGTCAGACATCATATTGTTTATACTTTCAAAGTCCCAATCATCAGCAAAAGAGTTTGGTTTTGCAAAATCACTCAAGGAGATCTTGATTTGGTGTGGATATTTCAGGATCTCGACCGGACCATAAATTTCATAGTCAGTGTTGTCCCAGGCTACCCCACCAGGTATTGGAATTGCTGTGAAGTTGGCTGAAGAAAGTTCTGAAGAAAGTTCTCGTTTCTTGACGTGTGAAGATGTGTGTGGTTTGAGGACCAAGTTGATGTTCTGACTTGCTGTGTCCATTTTAGCATATTTTCCCTCAATGAAGCGTCCCAAAGTAAATACCATGATGAGCCAAAGTATGAGGATAAATGCACCAAAACCCACCCAAAATGCAATCCATGGAGAAACTAGATATGTTTCTTTCAGTTGTTTTAAAAGTTCCTTCGCTTTGTCTTTAAAGGATTTTGATGATGGCTGTGTCTTTTGTTCGCTGAAGCCTTCAGAGGAATCATCGAAGTTGATGAAGTAACCGGATGCAGTTCTGTCAATTGTTCCAATTGGTTCAGGATTTTTGTTTCTTGCATTTTCACTTGGTACTTCTGTATAGATTGGTGTGTCTCTGCTAAATGTCTTTATTTGGGTTTTCAGAGGTCTAAGTTCTATTGCATTGTTGCATAGTCCTTGTTGTTCTTCCGTAGGCGTTTCGAATGTGATGAGCCTCTTTGATAGGACCTCTGTACTGGTAGCAAACCTTGGTGTTCTGCTACTTATTGGGAGTCCACTTGGCCTACTGTTTGTTATCGGCCACATGTTGTGGTTTTACCAGGTCGATGGATACAACTCGGTTCTCCTTTTTTCCAGCAAGTGGCGGTAGTACAACTGATCTTGTCCCGTTGACAGACAATACAGGAACTGCTTTTCTGTAAGAAGGCCCAAATTCCTTCTTTACCGCGATCTTCTCCCTGACTAGATCCCCGACTTTTGGAATCCAGACAGGTCTTGCTGGGACAGGTGGTGATTCTTCAGTGGTCGTTGGCTGTTGTTTCAACTGTATGTTGCTCAGGTCTTTTCTTGTTTTGTTTAAGTCCTGTAAAATAGCCAAACGGTCTTTGACATCAAAGCTTTTTTCTGTTACCACTGAAGTCTGACTATCAAGGTCAGAGATCAACATCCTAGTTCCGAATAATAATTCGTACGGACTGAATCCCTTCAGAGAATTTCTTGGCAAGTTATTAAGACTACGTTGGACACTTATTAGATGTTTGACCCACCCAGCTCCCGAACCTAATATCCTTTCTATTATAGATTGCTTTCTGTCTTGGTTTTTTCTTTACACCATCCCATACCCTCAGGAAGGAAGTGAGAAGATTCCCGCTGGGCTGTGCTCATTTGGCCATTCTTTCCCCCCCCAGGCTGGATTGCCTGAGTGAAAACAATGGTCGAACGTAGCATGCTCTTAGCGTATATGCCATTTAGACTCGCAAATCTTGTATAACAGTCCGGACGTCAGCCGAGTGCTGTGGATCTACATTATAAGTGGGAACTAGCCTGTATATGTTAATCGCAAGCCATTCTTTTTAGTGGTGATGTTATCTGCCTTGATACGACGAGGTATTAAACTGCTTCTCTCCCCACTGCGATCTCTGTTGCAGTTTGGGCAGTTTTTTACAAACATGGTGTAGTGCAGGCTCATGCCTGGCCACCAGTACCGTGATTGTAATTCCTCCAGAGAATCTTTTAATTTAAGGTGTCTGAGACCCTCGCCCATGTGTGCGTCTGCGATTAACAAGTTTCTCCTGTCCATGTTTGGAATCACTCTATCCCCCACTCCAGGGATTCGAGCAAAAGGAATGGAGTTTGCATCTATGATGTATGTGTAATTGAGTGGATAGTTGATCGGTAACGCCGAGCAGTCGCCTTTTGATGACGTTTTTACTGCCAGCAATGTTTCGCCGTCAATGTATTTTAATGTACGCTTTTTCCGATCTACGGGAGCCGGTTTACTGGCTGCCGCTGCGGCTGTTTCAGCCAATGAATTCCCTACAACGTGAACGCCATCACGCTGGTGACTCAGTGAGTGTGTCACGTGAGTCTTTGGTAGTTCTTTTTTCAAAAGAGCTACCTGTTCCCAGAGCAGTCTCTGCTTTATTGGTGCATCCGTGTCATCTTTGTAATCGTTCTGAATCCAGGTCTGCAAATCCTTGTTATATGCTTTGACGCAGAAATATGAATCTGACACTATAAGTGTCGGGAATTCGCGATCCGCATTATCTAGCGCCATTTTCAAAGCTAATATTTCAGTTTGTAGTTCTGAATTAGTTTCTACTGAGTGTGTTTTTGTTAATAGAGGTCTTAGTTTACCTCCGTGCCACACTTCTTTTGTAATCTCACATGTGGGATTGTATGCATGTTCTCCCCAAACGGAGGGTTGAGCATGTCCGTCTGTATAGATTACACAGGCGTAATGTCGTAGAGGCAGAATGTCGATTGGCAGAGGATACGTTTTTTCATATTTTAGATTTTTTAATTCTTCTAGTTCTGGATCAAAGAAGTAATATACTTTGTCCGTTGTGATTGAATTTACCCATTGTAACCATTCTGGATCCAATGTTGTTGTTGGTAAATTACACGGTGTTGTTAATGCCTCAAAAGCTGATTCTGCTGTTCTGACTGTGATATGTCTACCGTCAGCTATGTCTTTTTCTCTAGCTATTGCCGTTTGAACTGCTTGAACAATTTTTCCTTTGTTGTTGAATCTCTGTTCAGCTTTTGTGTACAAATGTGATTTGAATGCAATTGGTACCTTATCTCCCTCATTAGAGGTTAGGTATGTGAATCCGTATCTCCCTGGGATGACTCGGATCACAAGGTTGCGTGTATTATCACGGGTTTCTAATTTTGTTTTAATTAGCATGTCTGTTTGTAAGGATCTCAAAATTTCTGTGTGTGCTTGAGTCCAACTGGATCTTTTAAAGTCTGGTTTAATTAGATCGTAAAGGGGTTTGACCCTTTCTGCGTAATTTGCAATGTAAGTTCTTCCGAAATTTAGGAAGCCTAGAATTGACTGTAGGTTTTTTAGTGTTTTAGGAGCTTGGATTACGGCACATTTCTCTAGGAAATTGTCTGCCAGGCTCTTGCCTTCACTTGATAACTCATATCCTAAGAATAGGACCGTCAGATGGGCAATTCTGGACTTTTTGAAGTTGAATTTGTAACCCTCTGCAGCGAAACCAAGTATTATGGTGTTCACTCTTTTCAAGTGAGTTTCCAAGTCATCATCTGTTAAGTAAATGTCATCGACATAAGATAATGCTTCATCATCATATAGTTGTAGTAATTCTGTTACTCTCGCTGAGAATACCCCCGGGCTGTTCTTGTACCCCTGGGCTAACCGACAGAATTGTTTTTGAGTGCCATTTACTGAGAATGCAGTTAAATATCTGCTCTCTGGTGCTATGTTTTGACAAAAGAAACCGTTGGAGATGTCCAAGGTTGTTTTGTATTTTTTGCGCACTATGTTATTCATTAGTGCAGCACTGTGTGAGTTTTGCACTGCAAAAGTTTTGCAACATGTGTTAAGGTGTCGGTAATCCAAAACTAGACGGTACGAATTGTCTGGTTTGGAGACCGGAAATAAAGGATTGTTCATTTGTGAGGTGCAAGTTTCAATCACCCCTTGGTATTCTAGCTGATCTAGTATTTCATTTACTTGTTTTTTAGCTTCTTGCTTAATTGGGTACTGCCTTTGTGCAGTAGGTTGTGATTTTAACTGGACTTTGTGAGGAGGAGAATCCTCATCCCATCCTACATGATTTTTATATAAAGCAGGTGCTAAGGCCACTGCCCACTTTCTAGCAAGTGTATATTTTTTATGAATCTGTATTTGATTCGAGAAGGCAGGCATAATTACTTCTTCGCCATGAGGGCACTCCCTGACAAACTCTGGTGGCCAGTCTTTTTCAGCTAGAAGGATGTCATAGCCCTTGGATAGGTTATCCCAAAATAGTCCCCTTATTTTCCTAGTCTTATCTCCCTCTATACGTAATGTTATCTCGTATATTTTGTGGGGCTTGCTAACTCTGGTATCTGCAGTTTCCACTTGAAGGTATTCATTCGTGTCCACTGTCTCCAGATGATTCATAAGGACTTTGCGAGCTATGCTCACCTCTGCTGCACTGTCTAGCATTGTCTGAGCCCATTCTCCGTTTTTCAGTTGTGTCCTCAGTATTCTCGGCATTGTTAACTACCTTGATACTGGCTACCTTCTTTTTTGGAAATTGTGATTTCTTTTTCAGTTGAGCAGGTTCCTTGTCTTTGGACTTGGCGTGCTCTTCTGATCGTCCTCTTCTTTCCGATTTCTGCGAGGAATTCTGAAAAGATTGAGAGGGACGTGTATCAATGTCTTGATATCTATCAGGTTTTTTAATATTATCCCTATTTCTAAGGTTATATCTATTCCCAGAGGGTTCACTCTGAGGTGACCTTTGTCTCGGGTTTGGAGATTTCTCTCTTCGCCTAGGAGACCTTCCTCTGGACTGGAATTTCTTTTCTTTAGGATTGGATTGTTTATTTCCATCCCAGTTCTTTTTTGGTGAATTATTATTAAAAAATATTTTTTCTGGACTTGTAATCAGTTGCGGTTTTACTGGTATTCCACCTAGACTATCTCTGCCTAGTTCTTCATAGGATTTTTCTATGATTCTGGCAATTTCAGCTGGTTGGTCTGCTATATCTGTCTCTTTTAACCTCTGGCGGATCGCCACGTTTGCTGCTTCACCCTTTATGTTGGCTAGTAATATAGCCGAGACCTGCTTGAAGTCTTTTAGTAATTTCATACCAAGAGTTAAAGCTGGTTCTGGACCGTATTCATCTTGAATTTGTTTTAGCACATCTGGTATCACCGAAATGGATGGGACACCGTGCGTTTTTGTATAGATGGAAGCAAAGACTGTACCCCAAGTGTCACAGTCCTCAATGTGTGGTGCGATTCCCATTGGGAGACATATAGTCAGAATCCTGTGTTTTTCTAATGGGGTGGTGTCAGGAAACACCGCCTCTATTTGGGTAATTTTCTGTGCCAACCAGAATGGTATCTGTTCCCGTTTAGCTGGAACTTTACCTAGGCAGGATTGGATGTTCTGTGGTGTAATTTTATTTGTGTTCCCCTGGTGAGGGGTCAGCTGTGGAAGTTTAATCGCTGGCTGAATTGTTGAAGTCCGCATTACATACTGAACTAATTGTCTGTGAATTTTTAGTAGTTGTTTTAGCTGTATTAACAGCTCTGCTGCAGGCATTCTTTCGATGTCTGGATGTGGTGTGTATCCGGCTAGGACCGGCCACGTTGCTCCTGGTCTTCCTAAAGGACCGAGCCTTGTAATGTGATTGTTATGTATTAGGGCGCCATCAAATAAGAGCAAATGCTCTTGGAATTTGAGTGGTACTTCCACCTCCTCGAAAGGAGTGTACTCATTAGGAGGTTCCTCTACTTTGTAATAGTGGAAGTACTTTGTTACAGCATTTGCTGCTGGAAAATTTATCCATGTATAGTATACCTCTGTCTGCCGATATTCGTGTGCCTCGATTACGAATATGACTGTGCCACCTCTAGGTGTCAGTCCATTTTCTATAAGTTTTAGAGTTATAGCTCTCCTTTTGGCGACCTGGATGAGTATTATATCCGGGTCTGCATCGAGTGCTGTAGTATCAGCTGCTGCTATTTCAGTAGCTAATCTAATTGCCTCTCTTTCTTCATCACTCTCTGTCATTTTACCGACAGGAGGCTTATGTCTTTTGTTTGCAGATCAGGTTTCTTTATGGAACAAAGATTAGGTGCACAATATTTTGGAACTGTTTTATCCTTCAACGTTGACTAGACCAAGAACCATACATAGGAGTTCCCTCCTGCGAGGTTTTGGAGGATATTATAACCTTTCACCCACTCCAGACGTCTTTGGAGTATTTAGGAAAAGGGGTCTGAGTGAGAAAGCACGACTGAGTTACTCTAAATGTCTTACGTTAGTTTTATCGCCCTTTCCAAACGCGTTGGGCGCCATGTAGTGTAGCTCCTATTTTCCCAATAGGCTCTGCGCATTGGAATAGTGCCTACAGCAGTAAAGGCCTAGGCCAGACGTTAACTAGGTCTACTACTGTCGATACTAGACTTAATTTTTGGGTTTGCCAGCTAAGCTCAGAGTTCGCTAGAAACTTTCTCGAATGTTCAAGGAAGGATTAACTCCCCTGATTAGACAAGAAGGGATTTAGTTTCTGACAACCATAGAACATGACAACTTTGCTCTCCCCTAATCAAGAGTCAATCTCGAGAGTCGTGTGAGCACAAGGCAATTATTTTACTCAGTCAGTACGTGCATTCTTAGTCTCATCAGAATGTAGAGAAAAGGAAGAGACGGGCGTGTTCAATAAAAGATGTTATTTATTGATCAGTCTCTTTTCTCGTACAAGAGAAATGGATCGATATTATTGCAATACTTATAGTTAAGTAAAGTGCATACATTAGAAGCAATAGTATAAAATAATACTGTAAAAACATTGATATGGTTTCTGAGCCATATGATGTTTAAAATGAATAAAATATATTTACATACACATATACATTTGACTAAACGTACTCAACTGGTGTTTCTAAATACGCCTACCCCGTGTACCTGACCTAAGTCTAATGCGTGGGCGGGAATAGAAAGTTACAGTTTAGTTTAAGTTTGTTTTTGCCAAGTGAATAACTAAAGAATTCTCTGGGAGGGGTTATTCAGTTCTGTACCTGGAATTTAGGATGAATGAGGAATGGTATCTCTTTCTCTGCTCTCGATATTCCAGGCTGCCTGCGAGGGCTGCCCAGAAGCGCCGGTGCTGGGTCTCTCGGCTTGAGATAGCAGCGCGTCTCTCAGCGCGTCAGGAAGGCGGGGCTGCTGGCTGCGGGGTCTGCTTCTGCTCTCGGCTTCGGCAAGTATGGCTGCTCCGTCTTGTCACCACGCGTGTGTTTGCATAGGGCAAGGTCGGCAATATTTATACCTTAAAGGTGCCGGGATTGACGTAAGGATGGACATAGGTACGTCAATAAAGATGTCATACGACTTGCTCGTTAGCACATTCTTTACTAAAGTTCTCTGTGAAATCAAAACAATGGCCGCACGGATTATCCAGGTTGTCATAGGTTTGATTTGTTATGAGAACGTCGTATGCCTTATCAGGGGCTGGAGGAATATCGCTTGTCTAATTAGATCTCAAGCGTTATGACCTAATCAGATAACACGTTCCTGTGCCGTAGTGTGACTGCGTCAGATAACGGTATCTGCATCATGGGGAATTTCTTGCCTCATGGGCTGACTGTTAGTTAACTAGCTAGTAAGTTTAACCAGAATAGGGTCAGGAATAGGGGGATCGAATCAGAACCTATAGAAATACACGACACTCTCTATTTCTAAAGTAAAAAATCTTTGTAACTTTCGAAAGTCCCCTATATAAATTCATGAAATTTGCATGATTTCATGCAATTTCATTCACCACCATCCTGTAAATGAGTCTTAATCTAAAGATTAACATTGAAGCCATGTATGTGAGCCAATCAGAAGAGAGAGCAATGGCGTCAATGAGATATAAAGACTTATCATCGAAGAAAGGCTTCAAAAGCTGTTGAAGGGAACAAGTGGGCCTGTCTAGAGTGATTGACACGTGGATTTTCATGAACAAGATCAAAGCACAATCCATACAAGCACATGCATTTTGGAATGGGGCACAGCATCCAAATGCCACTAAATGTGCAGTGTACTACATCTTCATGCCCAAGGTCATACTTTCTCTAAACATGCTCTATTCCAGTGCATCCCTTTGCAACCAAATCCTGCACAAGCTTTGGCATATATAAGGCCAATAAAGGAGTTACTTTTTTGAGAAATGTGCAAAAGTTCTTCTTACACACTGATCTGCATCCTAACATACCATCAGCGAATTATACATTTTCTTTTGGGAATCTACCTCACTAATTCCCCTAATATATTTCTCCAGAACACCTATGTATCACACTGCTTTATGCTGTCCTTCTTTGCTTCTACTCTAAAATGTTTAAATCCAGGTTTGTATCTCTCTCTCGCTCTCTCTCTCTCTCTCTCTCTCTCTCTATATATATATATATATATATATATTCTCTCCACCACTCTTCCAAATTTTGAAGAAAGCGAGACACCCAGAGCTGCAATTCAAAGATTTATTTGGCAGATGACAAAGTTTCCATGACGCGTTTCGCCATTACGGCTTGCTCACGCTCGACTCGTGATGTTGACAGCCATTTTTAAAACCCAACACCTAGTGCACATAGAATTTCATCACGGAATAGTGGCAGACATCTTGTAATGTGTTATTACGACATACAATTCATTCCTGTAACATATGGAATTGGTATCTTATATAGTCGTACACTCACAATATATACATATGAACCATTTTCATGTTATACCATTGTATTATGATACCTCCGAGTCAATTTAGAGTTTTCACAAACACCAAGTCTCCGTTGTTTGTTTATCATAAATAATATTTAACGCACATCTGCGATACTCAATAAAGCTATATCTCATCAAATGCAAACCCAATTATGGAACAACTTATTATTTCCAAAATTAGCGGGCAACTCTCCCTGCAATAGGCTGATGGTAACCTGGCAACACAAATGACGTTTGTCAACAATATCATGATTTTTCAATAGCATCGGGCGTATATTTTACAACCAAATGACGTAACCCTGCCCCATATTTGTTGAGCAGTTCAGCCCAAGTGGGCATACCGCCCTCTGTTTGCGGTTCAGATGTTGCAGGTTATACAGTTCTGCCCTAGTGGGCATCAGCCAACATTCCTTCAATCCCAAATTGGGTCTTTCAAATGGTACCAAAAGTTTCAATCAATTAAATCCATTCTGTCCTTCGATCCAACATTACGTTTCATGCCATGTAGATGGTTATATTCCTCAATTATCCCGTGATGAGTGAAATCTAAAAATAAAAGTATCATATTTTAAAATCAAGAAAGCAGTGGACAAATAGCAGCGTTACTATACACATTGCGAATTATTCATATAAGTGTATTGCCAGTTCTTCTGTCGTATTCAACCCCATGGGTGTCAGACATGCAAAATCCACAATGTATTTCGACTCTAATTTTCTGAGTGATAATTCTCGATTACCACCTCTCAATCCAAGCTCAACACAGTCAATTACTACTAACTGGACAAGTTTCTCATCTTGCATGTGTATTGCTGTAAAATGTCTGGCAACCGGGTATAATTTGTTGTTGTTATGTATTGCCCGTAGGTGTTCCATCACTCTTTTCTTTGCCGGATGTTTGGTACTCCCCACGTACCATTTGTTGCACGGACATATTAGTAAGTACACACTGTAGGGAGTATTACATGTCAGTCGTTTGCGGATGGTAAACTCTCTATTGGTGTTTGGGACTGTTATAGTTTTACAATTCCTACTGAATCTGCAAGCTTTGCATTTCTGGCAACAAACAAACCCCCCACTTTCATTATCGTTTAGGGTCATTTTCGAACTCACATAGTTATGACTGAGTTCGTCTTTTAAAGATCTTCCTTTACGAAATGTAATTTGTGGATTGTCATTCAAATATTTCTTGAGGTGACTGTCTGTCTGCAAGACATGCCAATGTTTTTTCAAAACCTTGCGTACCTCATGTGCCTGCTCAGAAAAAGTCGTTATAAATCTAACATTCTCTGATTCTTTCTTGTCACTTCTAGGATTCAGTAATTCTTCCCTATTTTTTGCAGCAACTCGTTCTTTCGCTGAAGTGATTATTTTCTGACCATACCCTCTGCACTGGAATCTTTCACACATGACCTTTTCTTCCTCTTTGTAAGCTTGTTGTGTGCTGCAGTTTCGTTTGGCCCGCAGCAATTCCCCATAAGGAATGCTACAAACCAAATTCCGAGGATGGCAGCTGTTCGCATTCAAAATGCTATTACCAGCTGTCTTTTTTCGAAAAAGTCTGGTATTCAGTTGATCATTGCTTACTTCTACAATCACATCCAAAAATTCTATCATCTGGTGGTGAATGTGTTCTGTGAATTGCAAATTCAGGTGATTTCTATTGAGGTTCTCAATGAACGACTTCACCGATCTCTCATCCCCACACCAAATGAAAAAAATATCATCTATGTATCTAAGCCACAGGGCAACCTGATCGAATTCTGCCATTTCTCTGACGACCTGCTCCTCCCACCAGCCCATGAATAAATTCGCGTAGCTGGGGGCGAAGCAGGTCCCCATGGCTGTGCCCTGTGACTGTCGATACAAGATGTCATTGAACAAGAAAAAATTATTTTTCAGACAAAACTCAATCATATCACAGATCATCTCTGAATGTTCCAAATACGAGATTGACCGAGTTTTTAGAAAGTGTTTGATTGCCTCTAAGCCATGTTCGTGTCGGATGCAGGTATACAAACTGCTTACATCCAGTGTAACCAGCATGTATTCATTCTCCCAGTGTATTCCATTGACTACTGTTAGGAAGTGAGTGGTATCCTTGATATAGGACGGAAGGGACATTACGTATGCTCTTAGATAGTGATCTATATACTTGGATGTATGTTCCAACAAGGAGCCAATCGATGATACTATTGGGCGCCCTGGTGGATTTAAGGGATCTTTATGAAGTTTCGGGAAAAGGTATAACACCGGTATTCTGGGATGTGCACAATATAGGTATTTGTATTCATCATTCTCCAATAATCCTTTATCATTCCACTCCAGTAGAAGATCTCTAAAATTGTTATTAGATTTGAGCAATTCATCATGGGTTGTCACACAATAACAGTTAATGTCACTCAATTGACGTTGGCCCTCTTCCAAATACTTGATCTTATCTAGTACCACCACATTCCCCCCCTTGTCACTTTGTCTGATGACAATGTTATGATCAGCTTTCAAGTTGTCAATTGCTGTAAGTTGGTCATAGGTTAAGTTTTTATTGGTTCGTGCAATTTTCTGATTACGTATTCGTGTTAGGTCTTTTAAGACGCCCCTTTCAAAGACGTCAATTGCATCGCATTGAACAGCAGGCAAAAAAATTGACTTTGGTTTAAAAGTAGTTCCTGGATTAATTCCTACATTTGCATCCAAGTCATCTCTTATATCTGTGTTTGCGGGGTCAGAGTTCAAGACATGCAGTAATTCTATATCAACTGTATTAAGATTACTGATAGTAGTAGAGGTACTCACATGTTCATCAGATCGCGGTTTCGTCGTGAACCATTTCTTCAACTTTAATTTTCTTGAAAACAAAAATAAATCAATCCGGGTTTCAACAAAGTTCATGTTATTGGAAGGGCAAAACGATAAACCAAGGGCCAAAGTTTTTTCTTCATCTTTGGTTAGCATTCTCTCTGATAGATTTACCACTGTCATATTTGTGTTTGCTTCCTGCTCCTTGTTGCCATTCCCACTGGAGCTTTGTTTCCGCCGGCACCTCCTCTTTTTTGCCTGTTTGTTGCGTTGGTTCCGCCTCTGTTGCCTCGTCCTCGACCTCTCTGTGGTCCCCCTGCCTGGTACATCTCTGTTCGATTCTTGCTGATCATTTCAAACTGTATTAAAAAGTTGGGGGTTTTTGACGAATCCACTGGTGCATCTTGAATAGCTTCTAAATTCGAAACATCCGACACATTATCATCCGATATGTCACTGTGATATGATTGAGTTTTGTCTCAAAAATAATTTTTTCTTGTTCAATGACATCTTGTATCGACAGTCACAGGGCACAGCCATGGGGACCTGCTTCGCCCCCAGCTACGCGAATTTATTCATGGGCTGGTGGGAGGAGCAGGTCGTCAGAGAAATGGCAGAATTTGATCAGGTTGCCCTGTGGCTTAGATACATAGATGATATTTTTTTCATTTGGTGTTGGGATGAGAGATCGGTGAAGTCGTTCATTGAGAACCTCAATAGAAATCACCTGAATTTGCAATTCACAGAACACATTCACCACCAGATGATAGAATTTTTGGATGTGATTGTAGAAGTAAGCAATGATCAACTGAATACCAGACTTTTTCGAAAAAAGACAGCTGGTAATAGCATTTTGAATGCGAACAGCTGCCATCCTCGGAATTTGGTTTGTAGCATTCCTTATGGGGAATTGCTGCGGGCCAAACGAAACTGCAGCACACAACAAGCTTACAAAGAGGAAGAAAAGGTCATGTGTGAAAGATTCCAGTGCAGAGGGTATGGTCAGAAAATAATCACTTCAGCGAAAGAACGAGTTGCTGCAAAAAATAGGGAAGAATTACTGAATCCTAGAAGTGACAAGAAAGAATCAGAGAATGTTAGATTTATAACGACTTTTTCTGAGCAGGCACATGAGGTACGCAAGGTTTTGAAAAAACATTGGCATGTCTTGCAAACAGACAGTCACCTCAAGAAATATTTGAATGACAATCCACAAATTACATTTCGTAAAGGAAGATCTTTAAAAGACGAACTCAGTCATAACTATGTGAGTTCGAAAATGACCCTAAACGATAATGAAAATGGGGGGTTTGTTTGTTGCCAGAAATGCAAAGCTTGCAGATTCAGTAGGAATTGTAAAACTATAACAGTCCCAAACACCAATAGAGAGTTTACCATCCGCAAACGACTGACATGTAATACTCCCTACAGTGTGTACTTACTAATATGTCCGTGCAACAAATGGTACGTGGGGAGTACCAAACATCCGGCAAAGAAAAGAGTGATGGAACACCTACGGGCAATACATAACAACAACAAATTATACCCGGTTGACAGACATTTTACAGCAATGCACATGCAAGATGAGAAACTTGTCCAGTTAGTAGTAATTGACTGTGTTGAGCTTGGATTGAGAGGTGGTAATCAAGTCAAGTCAAGTCAAGTCAGAGAATTTATATAGCGCACTACCTACCCAGAGGGTCTCAAGGCGCTTAGTAAGGGGAGGAGGATTACTTGTCAAATATCCACGTTTTAAGTTGCTTTCTGAATGCTAGGTGGTTCTGGGTGAGGCGAAGGTAAGCGGGGAGTGAGTTCCATGTTTTAGCAGCCAGGTATGAAAAGGATCTGCCTCCCATGGTGGTCTTGTTGATGCAAGGTACAGTGGCGAGGGCTTGGCTGGAAGAACGTAGTTGGCGGGAGGGGGTGTAGAAGGACAGTCATGAGTTGAGGCATTCTGGTCCGATGTCGTAGAGTGATTTGTGTGCGTGGGTTAGCAGTCGGAAAGTGATTCTCTTATTGACGGGTAGCCAGTGGAGGTCTTTCAGGTGACCAGAGATGTGTTCGTTGCGCGGGATGTCTAATATTATCCTGGCTGAGGCGTTTTGGATTCGTTGGAGTTTCTTCTGGATTTTAGCGGTAGTACCTGCGTAGAGGGTGTTTCCGTAGTCCAGTCGGCTCGTGACTAGAGCATGGGTGACTGTTTTCCTTGTTTCGGTGGGGATCCAGCGAAATGTCTTCCTGAGCATGCGAAGAATGTTGAAGCAGGATGAGGATACGGCACTGACTTGTCTGTTCATTGAGAGTGAAGAATCCAGGATGACGCCTAGGTTCCGTGCGTGGTCTGTCGGGATGGGTGCTCTTCCAAGGGCTTCCGGCCACCAAGAGTCGTCCCATGCAGAGGGGGATGTACCTAAGATGAGGACTTCTGTTTTGTCTGAGTTCAGTTTCAGACGGCTTTGTTTCATCCATTCGGCAACTTCTTTCATTCCTTCGTGTAGGTTAGTTTTGGCGGTGCTGGGGTCATTGGTGAGAGAAAGGATTAGTTGAGTGTCATCCGCGTAAGAGATGATGTTGAGGTTGTGTTGGCGGGCGATGGCAGCGAGGGGGCTCATGTATACGTTGAAGAGGGTAGGGCTGAGTGAGGATCCTTGTGGTACGCCACAGATGACTTCAGTGGCCTCGGACTTGAATGGCGGGAGGCGGACTCTCTGGGTTCTTCCGGTGAGGAACGAGGTAATCCATTCAAGTGCTTTTCCTTGTATTCCGATGTTATTGAGGCGTTGTAACAGGGTGCTGTGGCAGACTGTGTCAAAGGCTGCAGAGAGGTCGAGGAGGATGAGGGCGACTGTGTCTCCATTGTCCAGTAGAGTTCGAATGTCGTCTGTTGCTGCGATGAGGGCGGTTTCAGTGCTGTGTTTTGCTCGGAAGCCAGATTGTGAGGGGTCGAGGGATTTGTTGGCTTCGAGGAAAGCGGCGAGCTGGTTGTTGACGGCTTTCTCGATGACTTTGGCCGGGAATGGAAGGAGCGAAATGGGGCGGTAGTTTTTGAGTTCGGTGGGGTCCGCTGTGGGTTTTTTCAGAAGGGCGGTGAGTTCAGCGTGTTTCCAGTCTTCCGGGAAGGTGGCGGAGTTGAAGGAGCAGTTGATGACGTCTCGGAGGTGCGGTGCTATGACGGAGTCTGCTTTGTTGAAGATGTGATGAGGACATGGGTCTGTGGGGGATCCTGAGTGGATGGAATTCATCAGGCGGATTGTGTCCTCAGTGGAGATTGGGTTCCAGTCGTTAAGGGTGTTCACGGGGGGAGAATGTTCAGCAAATGGTTGGGTGGGTTGGTCTTCGGGTTGGTTGTCGAAGCTGTTGTGGATGTCTGCAATCTTGTTGTGGAAGAATGAGGCTAGGGAGTCGCAGAGGGCTTGAGAGGGGGTGATGTCGTTGGAGTTGGCCGAGGGGTTGGAAAATTCCTTGACGATGTTGAAAAGTTCCTTGCTGTTGTGGGCGTTGTTGTCAAGTCGATCCTTGAATGCTGTTTTCTTGGCCTTTCGGATTAGTTGGTGGTGAGTGCGGGTGGCGTTTTTGAAGGCGTCCTTGGTGCTAGTGGTTGGGTCTTTTTTCCAGGCCTTTTCAAGGGATCGGCAGAGTTTCTTGGACTTCTTAAGATCATCGTTGAACCATGAGGCCTTCTTGCTGCCAGGTTTGCTTTGACGTTTTCTCAGTGGTGCTAAGGTGTCGGCGGTGTTGGATAACCATAGGGTGAGGTTGGCGGCGGCTTGGTTTGGGTTAGAAGAGTGGGCTGGGGTGTTTAGAAGGAGCGATGAGGAGATCTGGTCGATGGTGATTTTGTTCCAGTTTCTTTGCAGAGTTGGTTGGAGGTGGTTGGTGGGTTTCGGCTTGTTGTAGGTGAAGTGAACGCAGCTGTGGTCAGTCCAGAGGAGATCCGTAGTGTGGCTGAAGGAGACATGATTGCTGGAGGTGAAGATGGGGTCGAGTGTGTGACCTGCGATGTGGGTGGGGGTAGTGACTAGTTGTTTAAGTCCGAGGTTGGCGAGGTTGTCCAAGAGGGTGGTGGTGTTGCGGTCGTTGATCTTTTCAAGGTGAAAGTTGAGGTCTCCCAGAAGGATGTAGTCTTTGGAGGGGAGCGCGTGTGGAGTGACGAAGTCCGTGATGTCTTCACTGAATTTTGCGCGGGGTCCTGGTGGTCTGTAGAGGAGGGTGCCTCTGAGTGTGGTCTTGGGGTCGATGTGTATTTGGAAGTGAAGGTGTTCGGAGTTGGCGAGGTTGGTGTCAGAGCTGGTTGAGATGCGGATTGATTTCTTATGGACGATAGCGATTCCTCCTCCTGTGTGGCCGGTACGGTCCTTGCGTATGATCTTATAGTCTTCAGGGATGGCAATGGTGATGTCTGGGGCGGAGGAAGCGTTCATCCAAGTTTCTGTTAGGAAGGCGACGTCTGGAGAGATGGTGTCTAGTAGATTCCATAGGTCAATGGCGTGTCTGTGGACCGAGCGGGTGTTGAGAAGGATGCATTGTAGGTGGTTGGGGTCGGGAGTCTGTGGAGTGGTCGTAGCGGAGATGCAGTTGGTGCCGCTGAATTTGCAGGAGTAGCAGGAGAAAGGTCCATGAGTGTGTCCGGGAGCGGCTTGGATGCAGTTGGGGGCGCGACCGGGGTTGAGGGCTAGGAGGGTGGCGGCGTCGTAGGTGATGCGGGAGGGCAGCGCAGCGCGAGGGGCAGGGGGTCTGGCGCTGGGCGCGGTCGGGCGTAGACGGGCTTACCTTTGGCGCACCTTCGGCGCGGATTGGGCGCGGTCGCTGCGCGTGAACGCTGCGCGTTAGAGGAACTACCATAAGTAGTTAGAGGAGGGGGAGGGGCGAGGGGTGGTCAGCTGGGAGGCGGGAGGCGGGGTGGAGCTGCAGGCTGGGCCAAAACAACAACAAGAAAATGGCAGGCAAAGCGGAAGTGAGGACGACGGGGCTGGGGTGAGCAGGGTCGCCGGTCTAGTCAGTAGCGTAAACAGCCAAGCCAGCAAAAAAGAAATATGCGCCCTGAACGAGGATACACAACAACAATGCTAAAGATGTCAATAGCGCTAGCGTCAGACTTTGATCTACTTAATTCAGCCTGGGTACAATAGCGCTGGCGTTAGAATCGAATTGGTTAAATTAGGCGCAGGCACAATAGCGCTAGCGTGAGGTTCTAATGCAGGCAAGCATAGGAAAAAGCGTGGGAGCAAGCAAGCAACGATACCACCGGAGGCTTGGAGGAGCTTGGTGGGAGCGACCTCAGCAGTTGGATGCAGAGCGGTCACAGATTTATCACTCAGAAAATTAGAGTCGAAATACATTGTGGATTTTGCATGTCTGACACCCATGGGGTTGAATACGACAGAAGAACTGGCAATACACTTATATGAATAATTCGCAATGTGTATAGTAACGCTGCTATTTGTCCACTGCTTTCTTGATTTTAAAATATGATACTTTTATTTTTAGATTTCACTCATCACGGGATAATTGAGGAATATAACCATCTACATGGCATGACACGTAATGTTGGATCGAAGGACAGAATGGATTTAATTGATTGAAACTTTTGGTACCATTTGAAAGACCCAATTTGGGATTGAAGGAATGTTGGCTGATGCCCACTAGGGCAGAACTGTATAACCTGCAACATCTGAACCGCAAACAGAGGGCGGTATGCCCACTTGGGCTGAACTGCTCAACAAATATGGGGCAGGGTTACGTCATTTGGTTGTAAAATATACGCCAGATGCTATTGAAAAATCATGATATTGTTGACAAACGTCATTTGTGTTGCCAGGTTACCATCAGCCTATTGCAGGGAGAGTTGCCCGCTAATTTTGGAAATAATAAGTTGTTCCATAATTGGGTTTGCATTTGATGAGATATAGCTTTATTGAGTATCGCAGATGTGCGTTAAATATTATTTATGATAAACAAACAACGGAGACTTGATGTTTGTGAAAACTCTAAATTGACTCGGAGGTATCATAATACAATGGTATAACATGAAAATGGTTCATATGTATATATTGTGAGTGTACGACTATATAAGATACCAATTCCATGTGTTACAGGAATTAATTGTATGTCGTAATAACACATTACAAGATGTCTGCCACTATTCCGTGATGAAATTCTATGTGCACTAGATGTTGGGTTTTAAAAATGGCTGTCAACATCACGAGTCGAGCGTGAGCAAGCCGTAATGGCGAAACGCGTCGTGGAAACTTTGTCATCTGCCAAATAAATCTTTGAATTGCAGCTCTGGGTGTCTCGCTTTCTTCGAAATTTGGAAGAGTGGTGGAGAGAATTTAATAGCCTGCTGGTGGCTACAGCGAGACCGCCCGAGACAGCGTGACTCTGTTACCAGCACTGGTGGCAAGTTGAAATATATATATATATGTATATATGTGTGTGTGTATATATATATATATATATATATATATATATGCAGAATCAGCTCCACAAAGCTTGGCACGGCACAGCGCGGCGTGACACCAATGGAAGGAGATGGACCAGCCAGGTACAGCAAGGATATAATTTTATTCACGAAAACAGCAACGCGTTTAGGGCTTACTCGCCCTTTGTCAAGCTGGAGTTTATATGAACACATACTGCTTTTATACATATGCTTAGTGGAACACCCTAAGTGGTGACGTCAGCAATCACATGTTTCATAGACATAAAAGAAATATCTAGGCATATTTAAATGTTGTCTTATTATGACTCCAGAACAAACAAAATTAGCCGTTAAATAATAAAAATAGCAGGATAAATCCCGATGTCTTATTTAACAATAATCTGGGATTGCAAAATGGAATTAAGGGGAATAACTGTATAAATACAGATTCAATACATGATCCATTATTTCCCAGTAGAATAAGATTATTCTTTCATGATATGAATAGTGCAAAAAAGCCATACAGAAGCAGCAAATTGGAAAAGTGCATAAGTGACTGTGTAAAGATAGTGCAAAGAAGAGGCAAAAGCGAATAACCATAAATATACTGCAAAAGGTAAAACATTATTTGATTGAACAATATAGGAATTTCAGGTCCCTGACATCCATACATTAAAAAATCCATCATTATAACCTTAACAGCAGTAAAGGACAGTGATAAAACCAAGTGTGCTTAAAAACATTTCATCAAATGGTTATATAATAAATATATCACACATCATTGATAAATATATCTACTAAATCATCATATATGTATAATCATAAGATCAACATAAAAAAAGGTCATTTTAGTATTCGAAAGAGAAAAGTAGTATCCAATTACCTAAAAGAGAAAAGAAAAGAAAAGAAGAAAGGAAAAAATTGATATATATATATATCACGTCATGTGATCAAGGCTTGTAAAAGCCGAAACGCGTCATGTCGGACTGGTGTTGGGTCAAACAATAAATTGAAAACCTGCACTATCTATGGGTCCTGCCTCGTCATTCAAGATACTAACTTGTTTCTGACGTCTGTGCTTACCGAATATATATATATATATATATATATATATATATATATATATATATATATATATATATATATATATATATATATATATATATATATATATTCACTTAAATAACCAAAGGCTACAGGGACACTATAGTGAGGCTCAGATTTCAATTGTATAAAACCAGTGAAATCCACCAGTTATAGTTACCTCAACTAACTATAACGTATGCCTCCGCAATGCACTGCTTATGTCCTCACATATTACATCACTCATGACATGGTCAGTGACATCACTAATGACATCACTGATGAAATCTCAAATAACATCACTGATGACCCCCTCTGAGGCCTTATTCAGCCCCGGGGACGCTATCACCCGGGGCCTGCCCTTTTTTAAAAAATAAATCTTTGTGTTTTTTTTTTTAAAAAGGGAGGCGGCCACGTGGCCCCCCTCTCGGACCAATTTTGGCTCCTGGGACCCCATTCCCTGGGGCCCGGCCTCTAGTCTGGGCCCAGGGCACCCAGAAACTCTGTTGGGGACTGCGGGGGGAGCCTGAAGGCCCCCGTGGCAGCTGACGGTCCCCGCGTTCTGCAGGTGCTGACATTGCTTTTGGACAGAGGGAGCTGCTGAACTTGCAGCTCCCTCTATCGAAAAGCAATGGTGCAGTGAAGCTCCCGCCAAGCCACAGCAAAAGCAATGTCCCGGTGGTGGATCACGGGGTTGCAGGGGGGCCATGCGGCCTCCTTGTATTTATTTCGAATAAAGCCCTGGGGAGGTAGCAGTTCCCAGGGCTGGAAGGTCCATGCGGGCCCCCATTATTGAAAGTGAAAGCCCCGGGGAGGAGTTGGTCCCCGGGGCTGAGGGCCGCACGAGCCCCATATTTATTTTAAAGAAAGCCCCGGGGAGGTGGGGATCCCTGGGGCTGGGGGGGGGGGTCTGCACGGCCCCTCCAATATTGAAAGTTAAAACCCAGTTTTATCTGTGGCCCAATGTCTGCTCCCCGAAAATTCAATTCTAGGAACGCCACTTTCAAGCTATCATATTTGAAGTATGCTGTGAGCTGGTTAGATGTATAATTTACAGTGCAAGAAACAATCAGCATATCCTCCTGTGTGGAATAGAGACGCACATGAAGTTGCACGGCATGCCTGTTTCTCAGCCCACATTGGAAGTAGCATGATTGAAGCTCTCTGAGTTTACATGTCAGACGATTCAAAAGGCTTCTCTGTTTACCTGTTGTGCATTTCAAATGTTCTCGAGCTCAGCGCAAGGATTCCCTAATGGGCATTATTTATAGAGGCGCCCCGACAACATCCCCCATAGTGTCTGCGCGGCAGCGAATCATTGTTTCGAACCTGACTTCTTGTAAAGCGCTCTGATGCCCCTGGGCCATGTTCCCGCTATAAAAAGCCGCAAACAAATAAACAAAATAAAGGCTCAAACCCATCCCTCCGCCAGCAGCCTGGTTGAGCATTGATTTCCGTAGCTTTTCCTTAATGAAGCACAGAAAACTGCCAAAGGGGAACCCACTTATGGATTGTGACAAATGCACTCTCAACGCAACTGCAGGAGGCCTGGTGGCAAACTTGCCCAGGCTTATCTGCTGAGGAGTGGATGGCAGTGCAACTGAAACAAAGGTGAGTGACGTCGAAGAATAGATCAGGTTTCTACGTCTTTGCTCTACATTTAAAATTACATTTTTAACCAGTTCAAAATCAGTTTTCGAATTCAGAAGATGGATTTACTTACTTGCAGATTTCCATGCGAGTAAAAGTGGGTGAAAATGGGTGTGCCAGGGCTGGTGCACTGCCATACTTACATATTTCTAAAAAACATTTTATGACGCAATTTTGACGTTACAACGCACACTTTTACAACGCATACCTTTACAACGCATCTTTTACAACGCAACATCCATTACAACGCATTCCATTACAACGAATTTTTAAAACTACATTTACAAAGCATTCCATTACAACGCATAATACCGTTACAATGCATACCATTACAACGCATAACATTACATGGCATGTTTGGTAAGTATTGGATAGTGTAGGGGTAAAAAATACTATTCTAACTCCAGAGGGTGCAACAGTAGGGTAAGTGTTGGATAGTGTAGGGGTAAAAATTACTATTCTAACTCCAGGTGGTGCAACAGTAGGGTAAGTGTTGGATAGTGTAGGGGTAGAAATTACTATTCTAACTCCAGGGGGTGCAACAGTAGGGTAAGTGCAGCACCAGGACACCGTACGGTAACAGTGCGCTTTACAAGTGTCAAAAATAAATAAATAAATAAGTGTTGGATGGTAATGTTATGCGTTGTAATGGTATGCGTTGTAATGACTGCGTTGTAATGACATGCGTTGTAGTGGTGTGCGTTGTAGTGCCATGCGTTGTAATGGTTGCGTTGTAATGGCATGCGTTGTAATGGATGTTGCGTTGTAAAAGTTTCGTTGTAATGGTAGTGCGTTGTAAAAGTTGCGTTGTAAAGGTTGTTTCCCTTTTATGACCATCTTCCCAGCCCTGAAAACTGGTGAGGTTGAGACGAATGGAGGTTCTCCACGGGGAAATTGTTTCCTCGGGGCCGAAAAATGTTCTTTTTTTTTCATGCTACAATATATGCTGTATATTCTCCTATGCAAAAAATGAATTCACAAATGTGCTTAGAAACCTGGTGAACTTGGGTACTGTTAGAAATGTTTTTAATACAGATTTACAGCTAATTGTGCCAGCCAATGCCAAAACGAATGGTCACAAATTATATAGTGTCCAGAAGAAACAGAAATGTTTCTTGGATGTATGGTTACGCTAGGCAGAGCACCCGTTCTGATGTGCCCAGCGTGGTAATGCAGCAGCACCCACTTTACATAATGTCTTTGGCACATCAAAAGCAGGTACTACTAAACGACAGGCATAGGGGGCATATTTACAATCCCCTATCGTCACAGGAACGTCACTTTTATAGATGTTCCTGTGGCGAAAGGGGCTTCGCCTTATTTACATGGCGGCGTTAAGTCACTTTACGTGGCTTAACACCGCCTTGTAAATAAGGCACCCTTTCACACTATACTTAGCGTGAAAGGGGTGGGCAATGGGCGTTCCACCGCAACATCCATTGATTTTGACACTGCCCCTTGTTTACAAGGGTTGCATAAATATGGGGCAAACCTGGTCTTAACATTTTTGCTGTATTTATGTGTGCTGCATTCTGTAGCACACATAGAAACAGCAAAAACATTTTAAAACATGATGATGTACAACTTCTATGTGTGCTGAACAATGCAGCACACATAGGAGTTTCAAGTCGCCATTCTGGGTTGTTTATGTGCAAGAAGGGACACCTTCCTGCACATAAAAAATCATTCCCTCAACGCAGGCCCAATTGCACTTTGGTGTAAGGGTGCCTGCGTTGGCGCTAGGCAGCAGAATTTAGCACCAGCGCAGGAAGAAACGCAGGGATGCACTGTATTATTACTTTAAAGCTCCCGTGAGCAGTGGGCTGACGAGCCTGGGATCCCGCACCTATGTGCCTGAGTGGTACTATACCTGGCAGATATTGGCAGCCATCGGCAACCCCAGTACACAGCCTATCCCTGCTGACGAGGGGTGATACCCCGAAACACGTGTCCAGGGATGGCGAAGACAGCGAAGATAGCAGAAGATCGAAAGATGATGCATCGCGAACACTTTACTTCATTGACCAGAGTCCTTAGGGGCGACACCGCCGGTGTGTGAGTAGTGTGCGACCCCACCCCCATTTGTAACTTTAAAGCTCCCGTGAGCAGTGGGCTGACGAGCCTGGGATCCCGCACCTATGCGCCTGAGTGGTACTATACCTGGCAGATATTGGCAGCCATCGGCAACCCCAGTACACGGCCTATCCCTGCTGACGAGGGATGATACCCCGAAACACGTGTCCAAGGATGGCGAAGACAGCGAAGATAGCAGAAGATCGAAAGATGATGCATCGTGAACACTTTACTACATTGACCAGAGTCCTTAGGGGCGACACCGCCGGTGTGTGAGTAGTGTGCGACCCCACCCCCATTTGTAACTTTAAAGCTCCAGTGGGCTGACGAGCCTGGGATCCCGCACCTACGCGCCTGAGTGGTACTATACCTGGCAGATATTGGCAGCCATCGGCAACCCCAGTACACCGCCTATCCCTGCTGACGAGGGGTGATACCCCGAAACACGTGTCCAGGGATGGCGAAGACAGCGAAGATAGCAGAAGATCGAAAGATGATGCATCGCGAACACTTTACTACATTGACCAGAGTCCTTAGGGGCGACACCGCCGGTGTGTGAGTAGTGTGCGACCCCACCCCCATTTGTAACTTTAAAGCTCCCGTGAGCAGAGGGCTGACGAGCCTGGGATCCCGCACCTACGCGCCTGAGCGGTACTATACCTGGCAGATATTGGCAGCCATCGGCAACCCCAGTACACGGCCTATCCCTGCTGACGAGGGGTGATACCCCCGAAACACGTGTCCAGGGATGGCGAAGACAGCGAAGATAGCAGAAGATCGAAAGATAATGCATCGCGAACACTTTACTACATTGACCAGAGTCCTTAGGGGCGACACCGCCGGTGTGTGAGTAGTGTGCGACCCCACCCCCATTTGTAACTTTAAAGCTCCCGTGAGCAGTGGGCTGACGAGCCTGGGATCCCGCACCTACGTGCCTGAGTGGTACTATACCTGGCAGATATTGGCAGCCATCGGCAACCCCAGTACACAGCCTATCCCTGCTGACGAGGGGTGATACCCCGAAACACGTGTCCAGGGATGGCGAAGACAGCGAAGATAGCAGAAGATCGAAAGATGATGCATCGCGAACACTTTACTACATTGACCAGAGTCCTTAGGGGCGACACCGCCGGTGTGTGAGTAGTGTGCGACCCCACCCCCATTTGTAACTTTAAAGCTCCCGTGAGCAGAGGGCTGACGAGCCTGGGATCCCGCACCTACGCGCCTGAGCGGTACTATACCTGGCAGATATTGGCAGCCATCGGCAACCCCAGTACACGGCCTATCCCTGCTGACGAGGGGTGATACCCCGAAACACGTGTCCAGGGATGGCGAAGACAGCGAAGATAGCAGAAGATCGAAAGATAATGCATCGCGAACACTTTACTACATTGACCAGAGTCCTTAGGGGCGACACCGCCGGTGTGTGAGTAGTGTGCGACCCCACCCCCATTTGTAACTTTAAAGCTCCCGTGAGCAGTGGGCTGACGAGCCTGGGATCCCGCACCTACGTGCCTGAGTGGTACCATACCTGGCAGATATTGGCAGCCATCGGCAACCCCAGTACACAGCCTATCCCTGCTGACGAGGGGTGATACCCCGAAACACGTGTCCAGGGATGGCGAAGACAGCGAAGATAGCAGAAGATCGAAAGATGATTCATCGCGAACACTTTACTACATTGACCAGAGTCCTTAGGGGCGACACCGCCGGTGTGTGAGTAGTGTGCGACCCCACCCCCATTTGTAACTTTTAAGCTCCCGTGAGCAGTGGGCTGACGAGCCTGGGATCCCGCACCTACGCGCCTGAGTGGTACTATACCTGGCAGATATTGGCAGCCATCGGCAACCCCAGTACACGGCCTATCCCTGCTGACGAGGGGTGATACCCCGAAACACGTGTCCAGGGATGGCGAAGACAGCGAAGATAGCAGAAGATCGAAAGATGATGCATCGCGAACACTTTACTACATTGACCAGAGTCCTTAGGGGCGACACCGCCGGTGTGTGAGTAGTGTGCGACCCCACCCCCATTTGTAACTTTAAAGCTCCCGTGAGCAGTGGGCTGACGAGCCTGGGATCCCGCACCTATGCGCCTGAGTGGTACTATACCTGGCAGATATTGGCAGCCATCGGCAACCCCAGTACACGGCCTATCCCGGCTGACGAGGGGTGATACCCCGAAACACGCGTCCAGGGATGGCGAAGACAGCGAAGATAGTAGAAGATCGAAAGAAGATGCATCGCGAACACTTTACTACATTGACCAGAGTCCTTAGGGGCGACACCGCTGGTGTGTGAGTAGTGTGCGACCCCACCCCCATTTGTAACTTTAAAGCTCCCGTAAGCAGTGGGCTGACGAGCCTGGGATCCCGCACCTACACGCCTGAGTGGTACTATACCTGGCAGATATTGGCAGCCATCGGCAACCCCAGTACACGGCCTATCCCTGCTGACGAGGGGTGATACCCCGAAACAAGTGTCCAGGGAGGGCGAAGACAGCGAAGATAGCAGAAGATCGAAAGATGATGCATCACGAACACTTTACTACATTGACCAGAGTCCTTAGGGGCGACACCGCCGGTGTGTGAGTAGTGTGCGACCCCACCCCCATTTGTAACTTTAAAGCTCCCGTGAGCAGTGGGCTGAGGAGCCTGGGATCCCGCACCTACGCGCCTGAGTGGTACTATACCTGGCAGATATTGGCAGCCATCGGCAACCCCAGTACACGGCCTATCCCTGCTGACGAGGGGTGATACCCCGAAACACGTGTCCAGGGATGGCGAAGACAGCGAAGATAGCAGAAGATCGAAAGATGATGCATCGCGAACACTTTACTACATTGACCAGAGTCCTTAGGGGCGACACCGCCGGTGTGTGAGTAGTGTGCGACCCCACCCCCATTTGTAACTTTAAAGCTCCCGTGAGCAGTGGGCTGACGAGCCTGGGATCCCGCACCTACGCGCCTGAGTGGTACTATACCTGGCAGATATTGTCAGCCATCGCCAACCCCAGTACACGGCCTATCCCTGCTGACGAGGGGTGATACCCCGAAACACGTGTCCAGGGATGGCGAAGACAGCGAAGATAGCAGAAGATCAAAAGATGATGTATCGCGAACACTTTACTACATTGACCAGAGTCCTTAGGGGCAACACCGCCGGTGTGTGAGTAGTGTGCGACCCCACCCCCATTTGTCACTGTATTATTGTAAATACGGTGCATCCCTGCATTTCTAAAGTGATGGAGAGCTGCATTAGCTATTTTGGAGCTAACCCACGCTCTGTCACTTTTGTTGTAAATATGCCCCTACATGTCTAATAATTGTCTTAAAGGCCCAATTCCAAACTCACAAGTCCAGGCTTAGCCTTGAACAACCAAATACAACCATTATACATCTAGACATAACGTTAAATGCCCAGGCGTTACCTGAAAAGTTCAGGTAGAGATTCAAATGCCCAGGTGTAGTCTCAAATTCCTCTAATGCCCTTGCGCAACAGTCATATGCCCAGAATGGGCTCAAAACCTGATGCCCAAAGATTAGATGTTCAGGCACAGCATGTCATGGTCATGCACAGCCGCAAATGCTGATACTGCCTCAACTGTCCAAGCATAGTTTCTGCTGCCCAAAGTCTGTAAAGCCCAGACAGAATAAAATACATCAACACACGCCCACAGAAGTATCCAGGGGAGGGAACTAGAGGCACAGGGTCTCCAGGGTGAGCTGGCCTCCAACCTACTGTATACACACAGATTTAGCTACCCGATAATTATATTCAGTTATGTTACGTCACTGTGTTCCTCTTACCACTACTTATTAGAAGTGCTGGGCATACAAAAAATGTAATGGGTTGTCCTCGCACACCACCAGGTTTCATGCTTCATGATAGGAAACCCCTGGCTCTCCAAAAAACAGGTTTGATGGGGAGCGGGCCTACACCTGAAGACAGGGAGGCACTTCTAAGTTAGAGTTGGCCCGTGTGAATAGAGAATCGAAAAACCAATGTGATATCCTAGATTTCATTTATTCGTTGGACATACCAATTGGTATTACAAATTGAGAATGTGGGGATAAAGGGAACTATTACCCCATCACCACTGTTACCGTCGTCTACATGTTTCTTCCTTGTGGCTCGACTGAGTCCATGGCATTCTTCAGGACGAGCAAACGGGCTCCTGCTGAAGCAATGTTGCACTAAGAACTGCCTTGTTAGGGTGGCCTGTGTCTACAGCTAAACTAAAGTTCGGTTTATAGATACCCCAATGTAGGGTCTTCAATGCCCCATGGAAGAAGGGATTAGGGACCCCTGTAGTCACACTTGCCTCAGGGTGAGTCCCTTGCCATACACCTACATGCACCTGCTCCTTCCTCCCGATGACGTAACATAAATGAATATAATTCTCAGGTAGCGAAATTTGTGTGTTTACAGAATAAAATACCTTATTAAATCCTCAAATACCCATGTACAGTCTCAAATGTCAACATAGAACTTAAGACATCCATTTACAGCTGCACATACTTAGGCACAACCATCATAACGCTAATGCATCAGCGTTATGCATTCAGGACCACAACATTAAGGCAGGACCCGGAACAGTGGCTTATTGCAAAATGAGGAGACTCCGCCCCCCCCATCTGCGAAATGGGAAGAAGGGCCCCAGAATCTCCCATAACTCACAGATGTTCATTGGCTTTGGGAATAATTCGGGCCCCTTGAAGAGTTGAGAGGCCCATGAAGGGTTTAGGGCCAACCCATGCGTTAAGCTCCTGCCCCAGAAGCATCATTCGGCTTTACTCTGGGTCGTAGCCGCCTCTTCGGGCCTGCCCAGCAGGGGTGCAGGATGTAGGGGTGCGGCAGGTGTTGCAGCACCTCAGTTGATTTGGAGATATTTGAGCAGCAGAGTTGGTGATCCAGAAGAGTCTCTTTAAATACCTTCCTCTTGCAGCTTTTGATGCATGTTCAGTGTTCCTCATGGGAAAACATTTGGGTGAAATTAAGCTTGAAAGAAACTCTCTTTTTCAATCTAATTTTAGGCTTTTGTGAAACTTTTTTAACTTTAAAGCAAACTGCAAAGCAAAGGGATTCCATAATTTGAACTTTATTAACCCTTGCTAAGATTCAGAAGATGGGAACACAAGATGTATATGATTTATCTACAACTTTATATTTAGCACCCTTTCTAAAGTTTTCAAATACTTAAAAATATATTACCAAAACTGGAGAGGCAAATAAATCACGCAGCCTCTTAATGCTATAGTGCATAGGGAACAAATATTTTGGATTTGGTCAAAAAACAAACATGACTTATTCATTTTATGTTGTACAATGTACACTAGACTGAAACCAGCCTGATTAATGGGTGTTCTTTTTTAATGCATATATCAGCTTTTTAAGTTAACAGTGACACTATTGTGGGCCTGTTTTTCAATGTATTCTAAGACATCCTGGACAGTGCTTTTGCTGTACTGTTGGACTTTCTTCTATGGTATTGATTTTGTACTCTGATGTATTTTTGGCCCTGTGCCACACGCGCATGAACTCATTAATCAGCACTCAACCGCTAATGAAAGGTCTGCTCTACAGTGGTCTTATACAGACTAAGGGGCAGAGTACGATGCACTCGTAAATGGCCGCATTATAATGGGCCAGTCAAATTCCTTTCCGACCGCCTCATTTTGATGGAGGCAGTCAGAAAGGAATCCGACTGGTCATTCCGGCTGGCTTCCGTCTGGATCAGAGAGCTTTATGCCAGTTGGAATGTGACCTGTAATCTCAAGAGAGGTCCTTTCTGCCCTTGAGATTATGATCACGCTTTCTGACATGATTTGCATGCCAGTATATCCATCATGGAAACCATGTCGGAAAAGTGTGTTAGGAGTCCCCCAGACCTTTGGTGCATGGCCTCCGTTGGAGACCGAGGGGGCATCTATGGTGCCCCCCTGTTGATCCCTGTACCTTGTGGCAGGCTCAGGTGCCTGCCACAGGGTGCAGGGATGAACTGCACCTCCCATTTCACTATGGGATCATGCATTATGGCCAGTTTACGTCCGTAATGCATGCTCCCATAGTGAAATATAGGAATGCGACCGAACAGTGTTTGGTCGCATCCTAATGGGGCGGTCAGGAACGCCGACGGGGTGTCGGTCAGTTCCATGACTGAATCGGTGTTCAGCGGAAGTGATTCCACTCGACATCGTAATGACCCCCTAAATATATTTATGCACCATTCACTACAAAAATAATGTCTCTTTAAGGCGTTTTGACTGCCTGAGTTGGCATTAGGAAAGTGTCAGAAATATAGTGCATGTATTCCCCAAATATTTTACGTGGATAAATCAAATTAACACATTTAAAACTTAGAATATTCCCTAATCAATTCTTGATTCAGAAAAACAATTACAGAACTTTATGAGCAGACATGTCAGTGTGTGGAAATTCCACAGCTACAATAGTACCACTCACATACTGCAAAATGCTATTCACAAACCTATGTGCAGGGGTCATTGCTGCTCACATACATTCGAGATCTTCGCACACGTTAGTACATACTTTTGTAAAAAATGTGGGTTCGACAGGAGGAGTGAAATGAAAATGAGAAATAATAATGAGTAAATAGGTGGGATTTAAGAGGAGTAAGGAGACTTCTAGGGAGGAACATGCACCCACCCACCAAAGAATAAGCCCATTACTATCCACAAACAGCATTTCTAATTCTACTGCTAACACAAAGGTCAAAAACAGTCGGAAATTTGTTCTGTTTCGGAGCTGGAGTAAAGTCCAGCACCACACATGGCCAACTACAGGTACTGCACATTCCGCCCCACGCCCCCATGGAAACAAATTAAGTCAGTGACTTATAATAGACCCCCATTGGAAATAATATTAAAATGAATTCATTTTGTTTGACTTTTTAAAAATGTAAATACATTTTATTTAATGATCAAAAATTGAATAAGTAAATAATCACCCTTTTTCATTGAAAAACAAATGTGACAAATTTGAAAAACATAAATAAAATTAATTAAATTAGGTCCATATATAATGTTTAGTAATCTGTAAGACAATACATAAATATAAACTGTTTACTTTAGGTGGATTGTTTTTCAATAAACCGTTGAAATCATAATTTTAAATTAATTAATGTATTTAAACTCATTAACTATGAAATTCTAAATAAAGTTAGCAGTGCTGTTGCATTTCGTTAATTTTGTGAATCTTGTTCTACATTTAATATGCATTTATACAACACATTCCCATTAATTTTTTTAACAGAAAAATATATTTAATATATGCTTCCATTTTACATTCCCTATAATTTATAAGAAGGAGCTCTCCATCCGAGTGGCAGAGATCTCACCCATGTGTTAAAAGGTATTAGCAGTAACTTCACATTTGTCAGTTTGGCTCCAAACCTTGTTGTAAGGTGTGGATACATGTAAGTCTACATTCTGTAGTAAATTTACTATCTGGAATAGTGAATAGCTTTCAGTACATTTACTGCAAAGTAAAGACTAAAACTACCCTGTATAGTTATTCACATGTAAATGTATCTTTCTGAATAGGCCTGAGAGTGTCAAGACAGTGGTTCTTACCAATACAGTGAACACTTACAAAGTCCCAAAATTGACATTTTAACAAATATTTTCAATATCCTGTTTACATCCTGCACTTCTAAACTGACACTTAAATGAAACTGGAGTTAGTGATTTAGAAAGTGGGGGAAAAGATCAAAATGAACCAATTTTCAAAAGGGCTGTTGGGCCACACACGAAAATCATTTATGTGAAAGCGTTTTTCTTTTAAAATAAAAAAAGGAATATAAAATGATATTTCACATTTTTCGAATGTCTTGTCCTTTTTTTTAGGGTTAGAAGATGAAAAAACTAAAAATATGCATTTTGGCCTCCTGCAGAAAATTGTTTTCCAGGAAAAGTAATTCCTTTTCCAACTGCCTCCTTTAATATGGGGACTTGTGTTGTATCTTTCCACATCTACTACACCACTTACACCTGGAAATCAGATGTATCAAAAAAAGTGCAGAAAAGTGGCACTAGTTGCACAATCTTACCTCATATTTTGTATGGAGGTGTGGAGAAAAAGAAACCTTGAGAAGAGAAAAGCCTCTTTGTGCTGGATTGAGGCCTTTAGTGCTTAGAAGACTCATCTCACATTCAGGAGCACAAAAGTAATTTGAAAAATCTAATCACATATATGGCTAAGAAATCTGTGGCATTGAAATGATTTTTTCTCAGATTTTTACTTGCTTTTTTTATTACAAGCAAGTTGGAGGACACTTTAATCCAAATAAAATATGTACATATGAAAAACCTTCGAGGTAAAGAAGCATATTCATGTCAGTAGCATAATGAATCACTTTACTAATCCCAAATCCATTCATACGCCATATCCCATACTTCCGGAACTTTGCCACTTGGCCAGTTTTTACATTACATTTGCCTTCCAACATCATAATATTCCTGATTTTAAGTCTCTAGTCTTGGATAAGATGATATCATAAAAAGTGACTGTGCCACTACAGAGCAAAAGAACATAAATACTTGGATTTATCCTCCCCTCCTTCCTTTACCCCTCTCCCCATCAAAGCTATCCTGAGCTCTTCTCCTGGACTTTGTCCTCTTGTCAATACCATATGTCTTGGCATCCCAGGCCAAAATTCTCTGAGAGGAGGACACTCCCAGAATGTGTGCTTCCCACTCCCTGGCTCCTCTGGCCTCTGAAATAGCTATTTTACTACGATTTTCAGAAATGTTGTTCAGACATTCTTGTGTGTTATATATGGAATAATATTAACTGCATCTCATCTCTAAGCTAAAATTAAGTTTATACTTTTAATATTGTCATTCATATTCAGGTAACTCATACTTTGGCTATTCTGTCCATAGTGATTTTATTAAAAACCGAATTTCTGTTTGTATACCTAAATAATATCTTAATTGAAAATATCTGTAGAATTTCAGTCTGACCCCAATGGCAAAAGTGTCATGTGAGACCTCTGTCTGAAATGTTGTGCTGTCTGCAACTGCTGGGCCTCAAGTTTCACAATTCACTCCTCGTTTTCTCTGACTGGAAGACAAGGTGACTGTAAGATTACATTAATATAGTTCACACTATCAGAATTGGTCATTGTACGTTGTTTTGGCAGCCTGAGTTGGAGTTGTAAGGGTGTCAATAATCTAGTGCATACCAAATTGATAATACTTTTTATAAGCTACAGACAAAATACACATACATGCCAATGCTCCAAGTTAGGCAGGAGACACCTGATTTTAGCCTCCAATTAGCATTATTTTACGTTTCTCTCTCAGGAGGCAGAGATCTTCAAAAATAGGGGCAGCAGATATTATTACCCCCACCCCCTTGGCTGTAAGAGAATCACCCCCACATTAAATAAGGTCCACAATGCAGTGGTGCAACCTGTGAAGTAACAAGAAGAGCTCTATTGCAGATGCTCTCAACATCTGGCCTTACGTCTTGGAATTCAAATCCGTAAGTATCTGGTTTCACACCTATCTGCAGCATTTTTCATGTATGTTTTCATGTATAAAACACGTTACCTTAGTAGTGATCGCTGTAAAACATGTAGCAAATAATTCAGAAACAATGCAGCATAATGTTGATGTTGCTCACACAATTTGAATCAAAATAGCTTTGCTTGTAAAGTAATCAACACATTATAACGTGATCGCCTGAATCCATTACGAATTGCCTAATATAAAATGGCAACAGTCATTATGTAATTTGCAAATCGTTTTCAGATCATTCAGAAATCAGTAGGCACAATTTTCAAACCTTGCTAATAATTTTAAAAACTTGAAAATGCATGTCTGCTCAAGCAGCAGGATTATTAGGGAATAACTCTAGGATGGTCGCCCTAAATTAATCTAGGTAGACATGGAAAAGCAAACACATGGAGCTCATGAAAGAAGCATTTAATAAAAAAAAAACAAGTGCCAGATTTGCTATTACATTGGTCACAAAAACTGGTCGCTTTGTGCGACTAGCATTTTACCGACCAGTGTGAACATTTGCAAACAGATCTATGTACCAATCGGTCCGTTCCCAAAATTACAAATTGGAGTTAGTCACAGTCTGATGTATCTCATTAATATTCATGAGGTAAGTTGCAAATTGTGACTCACTCCAACCAGTGGCTGTAGCACAGATGTAGCCTTCAAGGGACAGCAGAACACCATATCTGTATTTGCCATTAAACAAAGAAACTTTTCTGTTTTTAAAGTAGACCATTTGTTTCCTTAGAGGCAATGTGGCTGGTTTAAAAAAGTTTTCTTTTATGAAGTTTCTTTGGGACTTGGTGGTGGTCCCCTGGGCGCTGGCTACTCCTCCAGAAACTTTTTTTTTTCAAAAGCGGCCTTTTATCTTTAGTGAATGAGTTACCACCGCAATTTAGAGGTTGGTAACTTTTCAATGGTTTGCAACCAGAATTCCGGTCACAAACGACTGATACACAGCATATCGATTCGCAATTTGGAAGGGACACCAACAACAGTCTCTTCCGAATTGAAAAACATGTATTCATTCACCAGTCTGATTTAGAAATCAGTAAAAGTTTAACGATTCCTAAAAAAAAATATTTCGGAAATAAAAAATAAAAATTTTTTATTAGAAAAACACATTTTGAGGTAGCTAATGCTTCAATTTTGCGAGCTGGTGCAGTTGCACAGAAACATTTGTTAAAAACAGTCTATACAGAAAACACTTGAGCGGTGGAAATAAATTGCAAATGAATGCAATTGACAAAAAATATTTTCACGTAACTGTGAAATGTCAAACAACCTACGCAACCAAATGGGACTTGGTTATTGTGCTGCGTTGAGGAACGTGTGTATCTTACAAACCCCCCCAAATCACCATAAAAAATTTGCTCATTTGTTCGTATGACAATTTCCCTTGAGTTCCATATAGAATACTGTCTCACTAGACGCCTCTCTGCAGTAACAGTATCTCAAACACAAGTCTAATGTATCAATTTATCATGTCATGTCAGTGGCCACGCCCCTGCTGCAGCAGGCCCCAGGGGTGCAGCTTGTCTGACCATGAATGCCTCTGCCTGTCCACTTGGCACCATCTGCCTGCATCAAGCACCCCTTTCCGGCATGACATCACTGCCTATTCCGAGGCGCAGATCCCATTTCAGGTCACGAGCCCCCATGTTACCGGAAGCTCCAATGATAATGGCTGTTTAGTGCACGTCGCAGGCGACTAATTACTTCCCGCAGACCACGCGCCCTTCTGATAACATGATTGTTTTTCATAACTTTTGCTCCCTTCCTCCCGTGGGCCGGGCCCTTAGCGTCCGAGATATGTATTATCTGTGAGGACATTTACCTCGGGCCTGCGAGGCAGGTCCTTGGGGGAATCTTTGGGATGGCTTCTCTCTTCCCCAGTGCATTGACCCAGAGCACTCACATGCATTAGCCGTCTGAGAGACGTGGCTAATGTGTTGTGGGGAGGGTTCCTGTGCCTGGTGGGAGCAGGATCGATAGTAGTTCAGAATTATGTTCCAGGCTCCTAGAAATAGCAGTGTTGGTGACCGTGACAATTGAACCCGGCGTTGGTGGAACCTTGGCGCTAACTGGATATGAGCATGCTGAGGAATGAAATACCATAGACACATGGCATGGAGTCTCACATTTAGTTGAGACCGACCAATGCGCTTTATATTGTTCAAGACTACATCAAACTATGTAATTGTAATTATAATTGTAGTTAAATTTGTGAGTGCGTTATCACCCAGGGATCTCTAAGCGCTGTGTAGAGGGTGCACCTAAGCCAGGAGGGGTAGGCGGGCTGCTTAAATATTTCCCCAAGCCTCTGAGAAAAACAGCGTCTTCAGCCTCTTCCTGAAAGGAAGGAGGTTAGCTTCTTTGCGAAGGCTTGCCGGGAGGCTATTCCATGCTTGGGGAATAGAAGCCGAGAACGCTCTCCCGCCCATAGAGGACAGGTTGAAGCGGGGGCATACCCAGTAGGTTGGCTTCTGCTGACCGAAGCGCCCTCCTGGGGACATAGTTGGTTAGGCGGTCCTTGATGTACCTTGGGGCTTTACCATACTGGGTTTTATGAGTGATGCAGAGCCCCTTAAACTTGATTCTCTGTCTGACCGGAAGCCAGTGTAAGTCGCGTAGTAGAGGAGTGGCATCTGTCCATCTTGGTTTTTTAAAGATCAATCTGGCTGTGTCATTCATGACAACCTGTAGTCTGGCCAGTAGTTGTTGTGAGATGCCAGAGTACAGAGAGTTGCCGTAGTCCAGGCGTGACAGGATCAAGGCTGAAACTGCCCGTCTAAGGGTGGCAAAGGTGAGGAGCGGGGACAGTTTTCGCAATTATCTCAACAGTCCCACACAGGTTGCTACGACTGCCAACACCTGTTGTGCCATAGATAGTTTGGCATCAATCTTGATGCCCAGACTTTTTACGGCCATAGCTGGTTCTGGAAAAGGCCCAAGTTCCTTAGGCCAGAAAAGATCGCTCCAAGGGTTGGGGGCTATGGTGACCGCCAGTACCTCTGTTTTATCAGGATTTATCTTTAGGGAGTTTGCCGCCATCCAGTTGACAGTGAATTTTAAGATGTTTTGCATCTTTAGGTGGGCTTATGGTGAACTGTCAATCTGGACGATAAATTGGGTGTCGTCGGCGTAGTTATAAATCCGACACTCCCGCTGGTTTAGTGCGGAGATCAGAGGCTGTAGATAGGCCTTAAAAAGAAGGGGCGAGAGTGCTGAGCCCTGCGGTACACCACATGAGAGAGTAACTGGATCAGACACCAGATCGGTTAATTGGACTCTCTGGGAGCGGTCTTGAAGAAAGGAGGTGAGCCAGGCAAGCGCTGAGCCCTTGATTCCCAGATCCGTAATCTGCGACAAAAGTTGGGAGTCATTGACCGTGTCAAATGCCGCGGATAGGTCAAGCAATACCAGGGCACATGGCATTTTTTTATCAGCTCTAAGTCTCAGGTCATCCAGCACAGAGAGCATGACTAATTCCGTGCTGTGATGGGCCCTGAAGCCAGCCTGATTCGGTTCTAGGAGATTGTTATCTTCAAGATGGTGAGAAAGGGACTGTTTTGGCCACAAAAGGCAGCTGGGAGATTGGCCTAAAACTTTTCAAGTTCGTGGTGTCTGCGCCAGATTTCTTTAATAGCGGGATATCCCGGGCCTCCTTAAAGCTGACCAGGACAAGCCCTGATTCTAGGGATTGGTTAAGTAGAGAAAGTACCTCATCCTCAATTCCTGGAAATGCCATTTTAAAGACTTTTGGCGGACAGGGGTCCACTGGTGAGCCTGATTTCACCTGTCCCATGAGCGTAGTCAGAGTCTCCTTAGTAAGTAATGGCAAGGGAGTAAGGGGGTTAGAGTACCTCGGGTGGGATGGTTGGGCCTGAAGGGCAAGGGAGCATAGGGGTGCGGTGGATTTCTGTCATTATGTATGGGCCAGATTTAAAGATTGGCAGACGGCGTACAGTCTGTGAGGGTGGAAGAGGAACTTATGCCCGCTACCTTGAGTCTATGAGGGTGGAAGAGGAACTTATACCCGCTACCTTGAGTCTGTGAGGGTGGAAGGGAAACTTTTGCCAGCTACCATGAGTCTATGAGGGTGGAAGGGGAACTTATGCCCGCTACCTTTAGTCTATGAGGGCGGAAGAGGAACTTATGCCCGCTACCTTGAGTCTGTGAGGGTGGAAGGGAATCTTATGCCCGCTACCTTGAGTCTATGAGGGTGGAAGGGGAACTTATGTCTGCTACCTTGAGTCTCTGAGGGTGGAAAGGAAACTTATGCCCGCTACCTTGAGTCTGTGAGGGTGGAAGAGGAACTTATGCCCCCTACCTTGAGTCTACGAGGGTGTAAGAGGAACTCATGCCCGCTACCTTGAGTCTGTGAGAGTGGAAGGGAAACTTATGTTCGCTACCTTGAGTCTGTGTGGGTGGAAGGGAAACTTATGCCCGCTACCTTGAGTCTGTGAGGGTGGAAGGGAAACTTATGCCAACTACCTTGAGTCTGTGAGGGTGGAAGAGGAACTTGTGCTTGCTACCTTGAGTCTGTGAGGGTGGAAGGGAAACCTATGCCTGCTACCTTGAGTCTGTGTGGGTGGAAGGGAAACTTATGCCCGCTACCTTGAGTCTGTGAGGGTGGAAGGGAAACTTATGCCAACTACCTTGAGTCTGTGAGGGTGGAAGAGGAACTTGTGCCTGCTACCTTGAGTCTGTGAGGGTGGAAGGGAAACTTATGCCGGCTACCTTGAGTCTATGAGGGTGGAAGAGGAACTTGTGCCTGCTACCTTGAGTCTGTGAGGGTGAAAGGGAAACTTATACCCTCTACCTTGAGGCTGTGAGGGTGGAAGGGAAACTTATGCCCGCTACCCTGAGTCTGAGAGGGTGGAAGAGGATTGAGTCTGTGAGGGTGGAAGGGAAACTTATACCCGCTACCTTGAGTCTGTGAGGGTGGAAGAGGAACTTATGTCCGCTACCTTGACTGACTACTGCCTGCCAGATTTAAAGATCAGGAAAGGCTGGTGTATGCTGTCAAAGTGTGAAAGGTTTTGGTTGGCGGCCACCATTGGTTTTGACGGCCCTTCACCAAACTTTAACATAGTTTTGCTCTTCAAAAATAAACTCCCAACTTGGGAGAGTGTTATTGAAAAACAAATCCCTAATGGCTCCTTCACCCAAAAATAGTTTTCACTGCGCACCCAAAATAGGGTGGGCAGTGTAACACCCTTCCTCTGACAGCCCTTACTCGATTGGGCCATCAGAGTAGGTTTTATGTCAATAGAAATGGAAAGCTGATGATATGCCTAACTCTAAAGTGAGCAGACCGAAGGTTTGGTGGACAGGGTACTCCATCCAAATTTGTGATGGAGTAAACTCCAAACTCTCAATCCGGGCCTCAATGTGAGCAAAATTGTGAAGATTTTCCTTGTTCCCATTGAGGATGGCTCAGTTAGCTGAAACTGGCCACTGAAAAATGAGAGCCGATATCAACTAAAGGTTTTCAGAGGCACCCACGACACAAATCAAGGCAAATAATAGTGTTAATCAACTTTTAATTGCAAACTTGTTTTCACTCAGTATGTGATCCACATGCAGCATCGAAATTACGTCAAAGACCATCTTCTGTTATTTCACTAAAAGCGGGCGTGTCTGGGGCAGAACAGCACAAAGACAAATAGTTTCTGCAGTAAAGCTAGATCAACTAAAGTAGCATGCCCTGGTTTTACATCCAATCTTTATGTCAAGCGAAGATAGACGTAAACCAGGGGGTCCAGCGGAATATCACCTGATATATTTATGCATAGTAAGTGTGCTTTACACAAAAGCACATAAGTGACACAGATGACCCCTGTGCAGTTATCTTCAATGAGTATTTGTTATTTGATTGTGTACCTTGAATACAAATCCTAGACCAGACTTCTCACCTTTGGCCATATTCAAGTCTGAGCGTTACACAAAACAGCCATTTTTAGCGCAAACGCCACAAAGGAAGTCATTGGCGGTTGACGCTTTGTAAATCTAATGCTGCACACATTTTTATGTGGATGAAAAAGAACTTTCTGCAATTAAACTCAAATAAAACCGAGATCCTACTGTTCGGGAAAGCTGAGCAGTTATGGACCAAGGATTGGTGGCCAGAAGAACTAGGAGAAGCTCCCTTACCTAAATCTTGGGCAAAAAACGTGGGCGTACCAATCGACTCTAAACTTTCCATGGAGCAGCATGTGAAAACACTATCTGGCAAGTGTTTTGGACTACTTCGCATGCTAAAGAAGATTTTTCCCTGGATCCTGCTCTCCACCAGAAAGATTCTGTTACAGGCACTCCTAGTCAGCAGGCTTGACTATGGAAATGTCCTGCTGGTGGGGATGAGGGAAGATCTATTTTCCAAACTTCAAGTCGTACAAAATACGGCGGCACACCTAGCTCTTAATAAACCTGCTCTTACTCCTTCTCTTCCATTACTGAATGAGCTACATTGGCTCCCAATGAGGAAAAGGGATTTCTTTAAACTCCTGTGTCTGGCGTTCAAGGCCCTGGTTGGCCCTGGTCCAGAATATCTAAGAAGTATATTAATATGGTACACTCTTACCAGGCAGTTAAGATCTAGTGGCGATAGGCTCCTCCAAATTCCTAGAATTAAAAAGGCTAGGATGGGGGACGTGCTTTCTCTTATGTTGCTCCCAAGCAGTGGAATGCACTACCAGTTGACCTGCAATCCTGTACCACATTCATTGCCTTTAAGAAGAAATTAAAAACATGGCTATTTTAGGACAGTCACTCAGAATGTCGTTGTCTGCCTTCCCGGGCGCCGAAAGATCCCTTTGGGGATGATTCGTATGCCATATAAATAATAATAATAATAATAATAATAATAATAATAATGTCATTTGCACAATGCAGCACAACAATATTTCATGCAGTGCACCATTGTGTGACAGTAAATCGGGGAAATGATGAGGAGGTCATGATTTTTAACCCTAGCAGGAAGACTCATTCTTTATGTGTGAGAAAGTCATCCATTTGTCCCTGACCACCCTCATTCTTTGACTGATAGTGGTGTCTACTGAATTTGACTGTCCCCTTGGGCCCTGGGCCAAGGCCTGTGCTCTGATTAAAAGGTATATGGTAATTTGGTGTAAATACAATTGGTACTGACAACCTACCTGAGAGTCCTAGTGTATAGTAGGGCATGGAAGTTTAGAGGCCCAGTAGTTTTAATGTACTTAAGTGTGCACTACTGTGGTGCCTGCTGTCAGTTTAAAAGCCAACCCTGCTATGCAGGCAGCTTTTAATATAAAACTATTTCCACATTTGATGTAATGGTACTTTTAAAGTTTTAAACTACCATATTTTTACCTTTAAGGTCTGCCTTAGCTGCTGCCCCAAGGGTAGGGTGGCATGTTAAAATAAGCAGGGACATTATAAAATATGTTTTGTATGCCCTGGTGAGGGGAAAACTGCCAATTTCGTTTTTCCTCTTTGCAATACAGTATAGTTCAATAGGCTAACATGGGAAGGCTTTATTTAACATCAATATAGTGATATGAGTGAGCTAAAATAATAATTCAACGTTTCAACTTAATAGTTGCAATGAATCCAACAACGTACCAAGGTTGGATTTATCATAACTATTATAGGAAAGAAGTTATATAACTGCTTTCGTAAAGTTACCCAAATCAGCCCTATAGCAGCCTCTTCTGATTGGCCAGCCTTTGACAAGCTAAGCCAAACTGCTTTAATGGGTTGTAAAGTTGGCTAGACAGATACAACGGCGATGTAGGAGGCTGGCTCTTTATATGACAAATCAATAATCTGATACACCTTGTAAAGAGTCCAGGGGTTCCTTTACTAGTGGACAGGGGCTTGCCATGCAATCCCAAAGTGCTCTATTAGCGGGTAGTATGATCAAGCAGCCACATGCTTAAAACAGAGGTGTGTGCGACATCTGCAAATACACACAATGATTAATAAATGACAATATGACTAAAGAAGGAGATCAACACCAATTTATAAAAATAGCAAGTGTCTATATATATTTAGGCATCAGAGAAAATGTGTTAATGTAAGTACGTTTTCAAATATTAAGTCTTTTCACTTTAAAAAGTGGGCACAGTGCATTTTCTGAGCTTTGCAATGTTATCCTATGGAAGAAAGAACAAGTTCTGCAGACAGGTATAGTACAACGACTTACAAGACCAATATTCAGGAGTTAAGGTGAGTCGTGGGCATGGTCCAAGGCAGCACCAACAAAACACCAAACGCGAGTGGCCAGGGGCAGGGGGCAAAACAGCATTGAGAACTCGATGTAATTCAATGGAGATCAATCCCTGCTAAAAGAGGCTGGGGGGTCTGGCCAGGAAGCCAGTTAGGCTGAACCAGCACGTGGGCTCACCTTGCAATGCTCAGGGATGGGGGGATACCTTTGGTCCTCTTCTCCAAGGCCCAGGGGTGATGGGTGCAGAGGTGTCTAAAAGGCGTTGGGTTTGTTTTTCCTTACTGGAGCAGTCACAGTAGAGGGGATCTTTATGCAGAGGCTGCAGGCAGTGGCGGCTCCTCCGCTTTTAAGCAGTCTGACAAAGGAAAATTAAATGATAATAACTTGTTGTTATTATCATTTTATTGTTTACAGCTGTTTTGTGGGCAGGCAGGGCTGCTCTCCTCTCAGAGTAGGGCAGGGCAGGGCAGGGGAGGAGTGGTTTGCCCACTCCAAGTTTGCATGTTCTCCACAAAGGCTCCATTACAGCGTGGTGAACATGCGCAGGCTCCCAGTCTTAATAAGAGCGTGAAAAAAACGCGCTCAGTCCAATCACAATGCTGCATTGCAGCGTTGTGATTGGTCATAGAAACCTGGGTGCTTACCGATCACAATTCTGCATTGCAGCAGCGTTATTGGCCAGGGAGCCTGGGTGTGCTTCCTGGTTGCTGTTCGGTCTGAGTGAGATGGAGGAGAGATGGAGCAGAGACATGGGATACGGCGATAGGTAAGTGTTTTTTTTCTTTTTTTTAGAATTCCCCTTCCTCCCCGCTATCTGCTCCGCCACCCCGATCTGTGCTGGCTGCCACTGGTGGCAGGTGATGTCAGGAACCACAATGGACTCCAGCTCTAGGGGGCTGGGGTACCTTGTTGGCACTGTTGGCCTACTTCAACTTGTGCCACAGACGACGGGTGCAGTGGTTGCTTCAGGTGTTCGGTTTGGCCTCAAAGTGTTTTCTTTGGAGTTTCTTCAGAACAGTTCCACTGTTCATGGGTGGTCTTATGTGTTTTTCGAAAGCAGGCAGTCTTCCCAATTTTCCAGCTGGGGCCAAGTCAGGTGCTCTCTTCAGTCTTCTCTGATTTTGCGGCTCTTTGTTATCCTCTTTCTTCTTAGGTCATCATGATCTGCTTCTCTGGTGCCAGGGGCTCCCCTAAATACTGAATTTAGGAGTGTTAGAGGGAGTGCCAGGTATTAGACAATAGGCTAATTATCCCTAGGGTGAATACACCATCATATGACTTCTTCCATTGGGAAGTGGGCAGAACCCTGACCCTGGCTGGTTATTTCTCTCCAACACAAGATGGAGGATTACGAAGAGAGGGGTCTACATCACCTGCCCACCCGAGGGGTGGTGTTGGTTGAATATGGGCACCCCTCCAATTCTAACTAGTTTTCCCACCTGTCCCCTTGCCACAAGTGGAGCAGGACAGGGGGGTGTCATCCTCTCCTATGAGAGTAACCAGATTCACATACCAAAGGCGGAGGGGCTGCTTTGAAGCCCCCTTGCCTTGACAGGCTAATCTGCAGGTCATCTCATGGGAGCGGGTGGAAGACACCCCCTGCCAGAGCTGGCCTGGTTTCTGTCCTCCCGAGAGCAAAGGCCCTCACCCTTGGTGGTCAGAAATCCATCTATGGTGTCCGGCTGGCTAAAACCAGTCAGTCAGCCCACCCGCAGTGGGTACGGATTCAGGTGCCACCTCAATGGTGCCCTCTGGGTGCATGTATTGATAAATCCAGCAATGGAATCAGTGTGGATTCATCAATACGAGATGTTTAATATCAAGCATTCCTATTTTCCTTGAAGCCATCATGTAGCTGGGGAACTCGTTTTCTCCAGTGCCCAGCAATTGTTTTAAAATATCTTCCTTGTGTCTTACTTATTTACTGTTATTGCTGTTTTCTTAAATGCATTACACACCTGTCCTCTAAGTTAAACCTGACTAGTCATGACCCAAGCTACCAATGGTTGGGGCAAGGACTAATTTAGTGAGACTTTACTGGACCTTATTTGCGAATGCAGCATTGTTACTAGCTGTATGTACCTACTTGCACCTAATAACAAACCCCCTTCAACATTCACTTTTCTGAGGTTCATAAATTGAGTACCATAATTTGCATAATAATAACACCTTTAAATCAAAGTGCTCAGAAACAGCAGCAGTGTGTTATATAGCACTATATGGAAAAAGAAGCTATTAGTAACTTTGTAGGGATTGTCTTAAAAACTTTGTAAACATTCCGTGAAATTCTTTAAGTTTGAGAATTTAAAAACACCAGATCTTCCGCTTAAATAAAATAAGTGTGTGTGAAAAACTCCACTCAAAGTTTTATTTTTTTCATGAAAATCATGTGAAACTAGACTACATTGGAAACCTGTGCTTCTGTGTTTAATAGATGGGTATCTCATTCGCTCTCTTACCTATATTTAAATTGTTAAAGGCCACAGTTGTGCAATAGAGGTCGGTGGTGGGAGTGCTACCGGGCGGTGACGTGGGGCGGGGGAGGGGCAGGGTGGGGGGTAGTAAACTATGGAATATGGCCAAATACAGGTAAGTAAACATAAAAATAAATAAAACAAATTTTGTTGCGGCGTTGCATCGTATTTGGCGATGCAGTGTGATCAACGAAATTCGTTTTATTTATTTTTATGTTTACTTACCTGTTTATGGCCATATTCCGTAGTTTACTACCCGCCACCCTGCCCCTCCCCGCCCCACGTCACCGCCCGGCAGCACTCCCAACACCGACCGCTACTGCAGTTGTGGGGTGAGCTGATCTTCCTGGAGCTGCCCTGGGGAGTTATAGTGAATGGCATACTTTTCTTGCGGTGAACCACTTTCCTCAGCAGACTGTACCCTTCCCCTTACTTCCTGCAGTAAAGACTGCATCCTCCCACCCTACTTTTTTTAGACTTGCCTACTAGACAGCTCATGCGCTGTTTGTTGAAATATGTATTGTTAACTTACAGTGGGCGTAGAGCCCACTTTACATTTCATAGTAACGTGAGTGTACTTCTCTGGCAATTGCGTTACTTTTGCAACTTGTTTCCACCCATCAAGTGTTACCTTTGCACACTATTAACACTAACCTTTGTTTCAGTGGCCACTATTTCGATATGCAAAATTGAAGCATTTATGGTTGCAAATTATGTTTTTCAAAAATATGAATCCCATTTTTTGAGTTTTACAATTGGTTGGCTTCATCATCACTCTCATTTGCTTTCTTATTCATTAGCTGGTATGACTTTTAATTCATCTTCCCACATTTGTTCCTCCCCTAGAGCATGGATACATAATTTGTGCCCTTCCACCGCTCACTTTTTAGGAACTTCTTTTTTCTTTTTGTTTAAGCACTGCACGAATGTGCTTCTGTTTAATGCTGTCTCCCTCCTGTACTTCTCCCCTGGCATGCTCATATTGCTTTATATCTGTCTGTGTGCTGCTCCGCACCACACCTCTGAAACGCTCTAGCCCTGATGTTATTGTCTCCCCTCATTGCTTTCTCACTGGTGTGCCTCTCCCCAATCTTCATGTTGTACTCCCCACTTCACTTTCCTCTCCCTCTATTTGCTTCTTTTCCTGTGCCCTCCATGTTGCTTCCGCCCTCCTGCTCCCTTTGTGGCTTCTACGTCCCTGCCTGTTGTTTCCTTCCCGTCTTCTCTGATTCAAACCCCACATCTGCATTGCTTCCCCTCACCAGGGTTGGATTGGGATTGAAAATCGGCCCGGGCACACCAAAACAAAAATCGGCCCACATTTGCATAATCACTCCTCAAATCTCTGCTTTGGCATAATCTTATAAAAAAAACTTTTGGAGGGGGGGCTTAAAAAAATGCATGCGTTAGTTTACACTGGTGAAACAAGTGAGGCCACTTCTACTCAGGCCCCCTGCCCCCGCTCAGTATGTGCACACATTAAGGGGCCGGCCAGCGAGAGAAAGAAAGTGACACCTCTGCCTGTTGCTAAACGAGGTAATGAGCGCCCATCTGCCTCTAGAAAGGCCTCTCAGACACCCACTGGGCCGCTGGCTGTATTCGAACAATAGAGACAGCGCCCAAATGGCCCCCCAGACTGCTCAAAAAAAGCAGCCCACAGCAGAACTCGGACACCGGCCCCTCGGGCATTGCCCGAATGCCCGTGTTGCCAATCCGACGCTGCCCCTCACCCACTCTAACTACTTTTATTTTCGTTCTCAATCCAACTCGTATTGGTAAACAAAAACAAAAAAAACGCTCATGTGATTTTATAGCCCCACACATGCCTGCTATGTGACCCTGCAGGTCACAAGGGCCAGTGCCAGGTTTCCCATCGATCTCCAAAAGACGAATACCAATGGAACGGTACCTCGCAGTTAGCTGCCACTTACACAGCACCTTGTCGCACAACCAATGGGCTCGAGGGATTTCTGTATGATCTTCAGCGTGCCTCAGAAAACGTGCACTGTCACCAGGTCATAACCTTTGTGGTGGACTCTTTTCATACATAGTACCTCTATCGTTACGCCACCACCCGCAGCACCCCCACAGCATTCATACAATAATACACAGACACAGTGTTATTTTGGGAAATGAGCGGCAGGTTTATTTGTTATGCAAATAAAAGGTGGGTTATCTTACAGGCGATCCCGTCCGCCCCGCAACCCCTCGTTGCAGGGTGCCTGAAGTTTTAGCCAAAGAACCACCAGCGGCCGTAGCCCTGTGTTGTACCTGGGAGGACTTACTCCTCCCACCGGTGAACCTATCGTCCACCATAACTCCGCCCACTGAGCAAGGGAGAGTGACTCACACCTTCCCCAGCCGGGCGGAGCGCTATATGGCAAGCCCCCGGTTGCTCAGGTTTACAACTGCCCTAAGGACTAACGGGGCGCCGTCGTACTCCAAGTGCCCAATAAGGACCCCTTGAAGCATGTATGACTTATGCACGGTGCGCTTGGCACTGGAGGCTTCAGGTCCTGTTCCTGAGCCTTTCCTGTTTTGGGATCGCCCTGTAACTCCTCCTGCTACAAGAGACAACATTAATAGCAGTCCCCCCCTCACTTCACACCCTTACAGCGGGTGAGCGGTAGGGAGGGGAATTCGGTAAGGGTTAGGATCTAGGGGGGGGTCCTGAAGTGGGGAGGGGGAGCTACCTAATGAATGTGCTTATGTTTCCTGCTGTCTCCCTCCTGTACTTCTCCCCTGGCATGCTCATATTGCTTTATATCTGTCTGTGTGCTGCTCCGCACCACACCTGTGAAATGCTCTATCCCTGATGTTATTGTCTCCCCTCATTGCTTTCTCAATGGTGTGCCTCTACCCAAGCTTCATGTTGTACTCCCCACTTCACTTTCCTCTCCCTCTATTTGCTTCTTTTCCTGTACCCTCCATGTTGCTTCCGCCCTCCTGCGCCCTTTGTTGCTTCTCCGTCCCTGCCTGTTGTTTCCTTCCCGTCTTCTGTGATTCAAACCCCACATCTGCATTGCTTCCCCTCACCACGGTTGGATTGGGATTGAAAATCGGCCCGGGCACGCCAAAATAAAAATCAGCCCACATTTGCATAATCACTCCTCAAATCACTGCTTTGGCATAATCTTATAAAACAAAACTTTAGGAGGGGGGGCTTAAAAAAATGCATGCGTTAGTTTACACTGGTGAAACAAGTGAGGCCACTTCTACTCAGGCCCCCTGCCCCCGCTCAGTATGTGCACACATTAATGGGCCGGCCAGCGAGAGAAAGAAAGTGACTCCTCTGCCTGTTACTAAACTGAGGTAATGAGCGCCCATCTGCCTCTACAAAGGCCACTCAGACACCCACTGGGCCGCTGGCTGTATTCGAAGAATAGAGACAGCGCCCAAATGGCATCCCAGACTGCTCAAAAAAAGCAGCCCACAGCAGAACTCGGACACCGGTCCCGCGGGCATTGCCCGAATGCCCGTGTTGCCAATCTGACGCTGCCCCTCACCAACTCTAACTACTTTTATTTTCGTTCTCAATCTAACTTGTATTGGTAAACAAAAACAAAAAAACGCTCATGTGATTTTATAGCGGCACACATGCCTGCTATGTGACCCTGCAGGTCACAAGGGCCAGTGCCAGGTTTCCCATCGATCTCCATAGACACTTCAGGGCAACAGGACCCCCCCAACCCACACTTAACATGCGTCCCGCAAATAACACACTAGACACCAGTGTTACATTGGGAATAAACTGCTGCAGGTTTATTTTATTACATTACAACGTTATGTAATCATAGTGGGTTATATTACGGGCAATCCAAGGGCAGGCCGCATTCTCGCCACCTGCCCGCCTGATGAGCCAGGCAGCACCGTGGCGAACCACCATGTGCTGCCCCTTATGGTAAACATAATACTCACGCCCCTTGCGGGGCGTACTAGGAAAAACCCCCGGTTGCACAGGCCCACAACCGCCCGAATGATGAATGGGGCGCCGACACGTGTTCCCGGAACCTCCCATGAGGCCCCAGGTCTTAGGCTCTGGCACCCCTCTGTGCCCGCTGAGGTCCAGTGCTGAACTTCTCTGCTTCCGGATTGCCCTGTAACTCCGCCTGCAACGAAAATTAAAACATTAAAGCGTTCAAACTGTCCTCCACAAGCTGACACACAGGGTGAGAGGTCGGGAGGGAAAATGTGTGTCCCCCCACGAGGACACTGCGACACGTCCGGTGCGGCAAAGAGGCAGAGAAAATGGCGAGGGGGACTTAAGTACCCCTCGCCCTGCCTGCCGCACCGGACGTGCCACCCAGCTCCTCCTAGCTCCCCTCGGGACTCCACCTGCCCGGGGGAGAAGAGAGGCTAGAGAGGGGCGGGGGGAAGCCCTCAGTGTCTAAGGGGCCGCCCTCCTGATGGCCGCTGCGTGGCCTCGGGCAGCCGCATAGACACTTCAGGGCAACAGGACCCCCCCACCCCACACTAACTCAGCTTTCTAGACCTTCAAGTTTTCGTTGTTAGAGTATAGTTTATAAGGGGTATTAGCTTGAATGGTCGGTAAACACAGTCCCCTAGACCCTCCTTTTGAAAGTTGTTTTTCCCGGAACCAAAACAGACCCAAAAACCTGGCTGGCTGCCCCCAATGAGCTAACCTTGCACCGGATGGTGGTTCCGTTGGCCCCCCTAAGGGTAGGGCAGTTCTCCAACTTTGGTCCTGTATTGTAGAGAAAAGCATCCATTAGAAGCCCCGCAGCCCTTCATAAACCAATCTGTAACACAGAGGCGGGAAAGGTGCCGTGGATGCCCCTATGCTACCCAGGCCAGGCCTGATTGTCCGTTACAAGTCCTAGTACTAGTACTAACCTTTATCCTCCCGCAAAGAGATAATTGGGCACGTGCTAACGTACCTCCAGCGCCTGATGAAGAGGTAAGGTAAAGGCGTGGCCTTCAAACTGACCCAAAAGATCTCACCCAGAATGACACCTCCAATGAAACTACCTGCCCTCACCAATATCTGATGGCACACCTTACAATCTGGAGAATTCTACTTGCCTAGAGTGTGGAAGTGTCTTCCCAGTGAATCCTTGTTGCAACAGAGTCCGAGAAAATGCAGGAATACTCTTTTACCAGTCTAACGGACTCATAGTAACATGCACCTATTACTAATCTTTTGTCACACCAGTGTGCTACCTATGCAATGAGATGGTTACCTGCAAAGCACCAGTGACACCCACGCTTGCGTAACCTCCGTTCTTGTGTGTGCCTGTCGCCAGCAGTGAGGATTGGGATCACCATGCGGCCCAGGAATCCCTCGAAAAAGTGGCCCACATACCCGGCCAACAATTACCTGTAAACAGCATAAGGCTGTTCTCGCAGGGCTCCTAATTAGGCAATGCTTGATACCTATCAAATATTAAAGCTCCTAGGGGCCACCACCTAGGGGAGAACCAAAGCACGGCTATTGTAATCCGGGAGATAGTTACTCCCGGCATGTTCCACACATGGGTATTGCTTGGTCTGAAGAAAGTGGAAAATATGTTTAGATTTGCCCTGTCACGTCAAAATTCCTGTTGCCATCCCGTTGCGGAAGACAGAGGCAGCCACATTCACCCATGGGGGTGTTTGGGCCCAACAATCCCTTGAAGCTTACTTGCTGTGGTCCTACCCGGATAATACTACCTGCTGCCCCAGGAGTGACCCTAGTTGAAGAACTATCGTGTCCTGGTTCAGAAGCGCCCCCTGAAAGTACAAACCCATCCGGAGTGTTAAAGTGTGCATTCCAGGAACTCTGAGGTGCTGGTGCCTGTGTGTAATATGCATTACTGATGACATACCCTGCCCCACCATAAACATGCATTGTGTTTGCGTGCTGACACCTCAAGGAGCATTCCGATAGCTGCCCCTTGCATGAAGATTAAGGAGGGCATGCCCAACCGCACTAATGGAATTTAGAAGTCAGGGAAAACCCGGTGCACTGAGAGAAGTGAAAGATACTCACGTCTTAACATGCACACCTCACGTGACGCTTATGACGTGCCTTACTACCTCTTAACATAGACTTTGATTCCAGTGTGCACACGTGCCACCATTACCTAGGAATCCTTAGAACATGTCTTTGACTGCCTGCCATACATACATGACTTAACCTCTACTAGAACATAGAAAGCTCTTGCAGCTTACATTGGAGGTTCTGGAGCTGCAGGGTATAGGACCCGGGGCCTGCTACACGCCAAGCTGGTGCTCTACGAGTTAACTACATTCCCACCGTCGCTTTCCTTCCAGTAAAAACCTTTTGCTACGTCTGGCCTAGCATAAATAAATTAAAGCCACAGACATGCCTCACCAGGTACTACATTCCGAATGTAGGAGACATAAGTTTCCGAAGACTTCTATAATACCCGTGAATATGGGTCTCCATATTTATGGATTTTTTAGCGTACGGCCTCCATGTGCATGCTAGTTCCGCAATATTGTTATGTACTGTTGTACATAACAAGAAACAACTCCAGACTGAAAGTACTTGTGTTTAATGGAGCATGGACAAGCACTCGGCGAGCGTGCCGATATCCATTGTGTGCCCCACTTGCCTCCAACACCGTGATAGCCATATCCTGCCGACCGACAACCCACTTCGGCAACCCCGGGCTCCCACAAGATGAAAGAGAAGGCAGGCGGGCTGGGGCATGGGAGAGCGGGAGGGCATCCGACAAGAATGGACCGCAGAGAGGGGGGGGGCGGAGAAATACTGGCATCCCGCCACATAGAACCAGCAACGGCTTACAGGGCATTGAAACAAAGCCAAGACTAGGCGCAAAATCTTCTCCTTCCGCTCACGGATAACAGGGCACCCGATACCCAGAGTAGGACACCCATGTCGTTATAACGTGAGAGGTGGCGCGCACAGCAGGAGAAACCGCTGACAAGCGAACGCCCGCCAAGGCATGCACATGCCCCAGTGCAGGCTCGTCCGCAGCAAAATAACTGGAAAAGCCTTTTATTGACACCCAAGTGAAGCAGCAAATAGCATACTCGAAACCACGAGGAGTTGTATGGTGGGGGGCATTCAGACGAGTGCCTCACGCCACCGCTGTGGGCTTGTGGGAAAATAGCCGGACCATGGCGCCCACGTCCCCGAGGTGGGGGACAGTGCAAGTCGCCAAGATGGCCGCTACGCTGCCTAGGTCACGGAATGGCCGCAACAAAGCGCCCTTGCCCGAGAAGGCGGTGACCCAAGCTGCACAGATGGTGCTCTTGTGCAACATACCCACGCCACTCTTCTCTTGTAACACAGCCTTGCAATTTGTTCAATTGTAAATTTCTCCTCCTGTGGCGTTACTGTTCCTATTGTGCAGCGCACTGACGCCTTCAGGTAAAGTCCGGACTATATAAATGCATACATAAAACTATCTATAAAGCGGCTGGATTCGACCTTTAAACAGGAATGCAGAGGTGGGAAAATTGTAAAGCAAAACTAGAAAAGGGGGCCAGAGCAAGCTCGACCTAACCCTTGCCATAGCAGAAGAGTGCTGCTTGCATAAATAACATGAAAACGGTAAACAATAGCGCTCCTCGGAACTGATGCCAACTTCCGCACTCAGGGACGGATACTCGAGATGCAAGACAACACGCTGGCCCGAACACACCCCGGGTCCCCTGCAGGCATTCTAAAAATTAGGGCGCCATATTGACAACTCGCGTGGCCCCGTAGGACACACAGTGGGTTATTCTAGGATAACAAACTCATGAAAACACGCCACCGTGAGGGCGATTGTTAGTACCGTCGAGATTCTTGTCTGGCCTACGCAGAGACTTATCCGGACATCGCAATGTTCCCCCATGGGCGCCCAGAGGAACCTGAACGGTGTCGGAAAACTGAAAACACCACTCCCCGTCCAGCCCATAAATAAGGGCATGACTTCGAAATGTACCACTCAGAGCCTGTAGTGATGAAATGGCAATCTTAATCAGCCCTGACTGAAAATTACATCGACGACTGAGTGGCTGCAGTTGTATGAGAACAGCGAACATGAGACACACACTTTGGCTGCTTGACCAACCCGCTAACCTCAGGTGATACCCCGCTGTAAGTCACCTTGTTACGTTCTGAATAAAGCTTACATAGCAAGGAAATCGGCGTGCGCGCCACTTCGCCACTTCCCACACTGCGTGCGCAGTCAAGGACCATGAGAGGCCCCCCAGCGCTGGCAAGCGCCACTGGACGCTGTGCTTCGACACTCCCCCCCCCTGCCTGCTGCATCCGACTAGTTCCCCCGCCTTGAATGTAGTCGGATCATTGGAGGCAAACTAAGCCGTGTTCCCGAGTGAGCTGGAAAAAGGGGAATCAGCCGCTAAGCATAACGAAAGCCTGCCCAGTTCGCAAGCCAAGCCGTAGGATAAAACCTTAAGACCCGCTGAAAAACGCAAAGTGGGGCGCGAACCATGGATTGCGATGGCTAAAAGACGCTCCGTTGCGGGCGGCCAAAGGTACACTTGGCTTGAAATATCCAAAGAAAAGCCGGCGTGCATGTTTCACGCGAAGAAAGAAAACTAAGCATAATGGGGGAAACACGGGCACCGTATCCCTCTTAAACCAGACATTCCGGAGGAAATGCCCATAAAACTGACCGAACTGTGCCCCTTGCCCACATGCGCCGGTCATCAACAAAAGTGCCCCCAAATTTGCCGCCCACAGACGCCATTCACAACTTGCGCCGGACAAGAGAAACCAGCTGCCCCTGAAAATGGCCGGCCTGGGCGCCATTACCCTTATGCGCCGGACATCACGCAATGGTGCCCCTGAAATGGCCGCACCAGCCGCCGTTACGCATGTGCGCCGGACAAAAAATAGGAAACAACTGCCCGAGACCAGCACCATCCTCGCGCTCGGTCACAGAAACCTGCTGTCATTCCCTAACCGCAGCGAGCCTCACTTGGACTGGCGGCAAAGCTAATAGGTCAGCCCTGGGCTGCCCCGAGCTCGAACTCTCCCCCGGAGCCTGTACTTGCCAGCCTGGCAAATAGGTGGATAGCTGTCTACAGTAGAAAGGTGCAAGGAACACAAGGAAAGGAAAGCGTCCAGCACCGATGCTTAGAACTCCTACCCGCAGAGATGCTTATCAAAAGGGGGAGGGGGGGGGGACCATGCAGGCAGCCACCGTGAATACCCCCTACCTCCTCCGCACTGCCGAGGCCCGTGACGTCAGCATACCGGAACCCCCGGCCCCCATCTTACAAGGACATCCAGCGATACCCGCACCCGGGCAGAGGGATTACAGTCCCTGATCGGTAAACAAGCACCGCTAGACACCCGGAGAGGGAGTACCCTGCGCCGTGCCCAGCCCCAAAACACACATAAAACACACCCGCCCATCACAAGGCAACAAATCCCCTCATTTCCCGCTGCCCTACGAAGGCACACGCCTGTAGGTCAGACGAGGCTGTACAATACTTCCACCCGTAGGACCATGAAGAAAAACAGCCGAAACGAAACTTTATTAACAAACCGAAGGACCACTGACCACATCCCCGTGGCAGAAGCCGAACGGGGAGCACCAGCGCCGTGCCCACAACACCACCGGACCGCAGAAATAGCACACAATATTAATAAAATCAATAATCACATTTCAAGCCAGCATACCCCAGCTACCGTCGCCCGCTAATATGCAGGCGAAGGGGGTCAAACGCTCACCTCGATCCAAGCGCTTCTTGGGCACAACGGAACAAACACCCGGTGCTAGATTGCGCCGCAGGACAAAGCCCCCTCGGAGCAGACTGCTCGCATCGCCACCTAAGTGCACCGCCACCAACCGGGGCAGATACCGCATAGGTAACACTGCTAGTAGTGGAACACTCACCATACACAGCACCTGCCCACGACTGAGGCGACGACGATGAAAACAAAAGGGAAGGGCCCCAACGACGTAAAATGTGTGTCCCCCCACGAGGACACTGCGACGCGTCCGGTGCGGCAAAGAGGCAGAGAAAATGGCGAGGGGGACTTAAGTACCCCTCGCCCTGCCTGCCGCACCGGACGTGCCAGCCAGCTCCTCCTAGCTCCCCTCGGGACTCCGCCTGCCCGGGGGAGAAGAGAGGCTAGAGAGGGGCGGGGGGAAGCCCTCAGTGTCTAAGGGGCCGCCCTCCTGATGGCCACTGCCTGGCATAAACATACTAAGCTGTTTTTTATTGAAATAATGTATTTTTATAAAGTCAGTATATACCACTACAGCTCTACTGCAGTTCGTGGGCACTTCGAAGTGAACTGCAATGTAGCGTTGCAGTTAGCGGAAGTACACAACTACTGTCCAATCAAATGCTCGAGGATAAGGTGATCAAAGCCCATCTAAGAGTACTTCCTCCTGAAGCTTTCCTTTCTTTTGATTACATAAGCTCTGGCAGACAGCTGTGCTGTTAACCTAGACCTAAAAACGCAACATTAAATGTCTGCAACTTCCTGGATTTACTGAATAAATCATGAGATTTAGGGGATTATTCTAAAAAAACTTGTAAATCTTCACTCGCACAGTTACATGCACGGTTGCAAATGTTCAACTTTAGGAAATTCTCAAACTTTCCTTAAGTAAACCTGGAAAGTTGCATCAGTTTCAGCTTTCATGGCGATTTTCAAAAAAACGTTTGAGAATTTCTTGCTATGCTTGCATTTTGGCATTTTTGCCAGTGTAGATGCAAATTGTGTGCAGTTATGCCAGCTGAAATGCCATTGCTTTTGTGCAAGGCATATGATTTAGTTTTTTCTCTCTTTGCAGGCAAATTTTTATCCCATGGAAAAATCCCTTACTTCACACTTCTGTAAATTTTGAGGATGTTCTATTCCGCTTATAGCCCTGGAAAATAACTTACACTTTCACTTTACAGGAGGAAAACTCTTACCGCTTCAATGCTGGAGGTGAAGGGATGTAAACTTGGCATTTTTAGGGTAGAAGGGGGTCAAAGAAGAATTTGACAATACACTCAATCTCTCAAGTTTGAATCAGATTTAGAAATGTGCAATATTTCATAATTGTGGTGTGATATCAGTAAAAAGGTTTATGACTGCAAACCGCCAATTTATCAGTGGCTTACAGTCTTAGTCCTGCCAATTCTACAAGTTGATCAGGCTTACTTGCAGTGCTACTAAATTTGTGCCGATGGTTTCAGGTGTTCAGCACTGGCACTTAATTGTAAGCATGGGCGTAAAATCCGTTCCGCTCGCGGAATTTGCGGATTTTCGGCAAATTCGCGATCCGCGAATTCTCGCGAATTTGCCGAAAATTCTCAAATTCGCACGTAGCGGATTTTTTTACTTGGTCGCGCTTGACAAATACAATATTGCGGCGCGCGACGTTCACTTACCGTCATTCAGCATTTGAAGAGTTGTTTTTCTCCATGTTTGCGTGTGCTGCGCCATTTTGGATCTTGCTGCGTGATCCCGTGGGAGTTTGTCGACTGTGATTACGTCATCGCGGCCCACCACCTTGCACAGCGAGAGTTTGTCAACGCAAGTACGTCATAAAGGCCCGTGATCACGCATCACGGGAGTAAACAATTGCTAACACGTAGATGCGGCGGGCAGCAACAATCTCGCGCTTGCGAAATTGCAAAATTTGCAATTCTGCACAAGAAATCCACCAGCAGGCAGCATAAACCTTCTGAAAATGATGATTTTTATCAGAATAACTCCTCAGGTTGACATTTGCCTGCACTTTTTTTTGCAAGGAATCCATTTTGGGGGGGTGGGAGGAAGGAAGTGCCCCACAGTCTCCAACTTCCTGTTCCTGTCCAGCAGGCTCCTCCCAGTGCTTTGTTCAAGTCCTGGTCACTTTGATTTGGATCTTGACCTGGAAGGATTACTTTTTGTGGATGCTGCTGGGTATTTGGATTTGAGGCCTTTTTGACTTTCTTTGGATCACTTTTGGATTAGAAATTTCAGAAGTAAGTTTGGGGCATTACAGTTGCTGCAACTACAATTTTGGAACTTTTTCAGAACATTAAATAAAATATATTGTGGGTAGCCACAGTATCCAGTAGGACCAGGGTTAGTTATGGGTGCATGATACAACTGTTTTGTTGAATTTCAACATGATTTAGGGCATGGATGGCATTGGATTGTGGTGATTTGTGTGTGTTTTTCGATTTTTTGGCTGTTGTTGGGGCCTTTTGCCCAGGGGTACTTAGTGGTGCATGGACTGAGTCTTTCTGTGGGGTCTCTTTAATGTAAACATCATGGAGGGCATGGATGGCATTGGATTGTGGTGAATTTTGTGTGTTTTTTTGATTTTTTGGCTGTTGTTGGGGCCTTTTGCCCAGGGGTACTCAGTGGTGCATTTACTGAGTCTTTCTGTGGGGTCTCTTTAATGTAAACATCATGGAGGGCATGGATGGCATTGGATTGTGGTGAATTTTGTGTGTTTTTTTGATTTTTTGGCTGTTGTTGGGGCCTTTTGCCCAGGGGTACTCAGTGGTGCATTGACTGAGTCTTTCTGTGGGGTCTCTTTAATGTAAACATCATGGAGGGCATGGATGGCATTGGATTGTGGTGATTTTTGTGTGTTTTTCGACTTTTTGGGTGGTGTTGGGGCCTGTCCATGTGGGTGGGGGCCATTTTGAGGCCTGGTCCAGGCAGGGCCTGGCCATGTGGGTGGGGGTCTAGGGGCCCTTTTGAAGCCAGGCAGTGTGCTTTGTTGTGCCTTAGGCCTGCACCCAGTCTGCCATGCTTTCATCCATTATGCCCAGGGGTACTCAGTGGTGCATGGACCGAGTCTTTCTGTGGGGTGTCTTGAATTTCAACATGATTGAGGGCATGGATGGCATTGGATTGTGGTGATTTTTGTGTGTTTTCCGATTTTTTGGCTGTTGTTGGGGCCTTTTGCCCAGGGGTACTCAGTGGTGCATTAACTGAGTCTTTCTGTGGGGTCTCTTTAATGTAAACATCATGGAGGGCATGGATCGCATTGGATTGTGGTGATTTTTGTGTGTTTTTCGATTTTTTGGCTGTTGTTGGGGCCTTTTGTCCAGGGGTACTCAGTGGTGCATGGACTGAGTCTTTCTGTGGGGTCTCTTTAATGTAAACATCATGGAGGGCATGGAGGGCATTGGATTGTGGTGATTTTTGTGTGTTTTTTTAACTTTTCGGGGTGGTGTTGGGGCCTGTCCATGTGGGTGGGGGCCATTTTGAGGCCTGGTCCAGGCAGGGCCTGGCCATGCGGGTGGGGATCTAGGGGCCATTTTGAAGCCAGGCAGTGTGCTTTGTTGTGCCATAGGCCTGCACCCAGTCTGCCATGCTTTCATCCATTATGCTCTGTCAGTGGTGCATTTTATTGGTCTTTCCATTTTGGGGGGTGGGTATAATAAAAATGCTTACTTGCAAACTATTAATTGAAGCGCTACATATGTAACATTTATTTAACTGATGCTCCTCTGGCTTCGTTTGCTTTTAGGTACAGAAAGACGAATCATCAGCCTCATCGTTCCTTATCAGTGCCAGGAAGAAGTCCTGCTGCGGTGTGTGCAGCACAACGTCACGTGTGGCCACAGACAACTCTGCAACTTGTGCAACTGCGGCCTGCTGTTCTGACATCTGAAGAAGATGGCCCCAAAAAAAGTTGCCCGTGGCTCCTCTAGCAAGAAAGTTGCCAGTAAGGAGCAGAAGAAGCAAGTGGCGCCACTTACCAAGGAGACTGGTGTGCCGAACGCCACATTTTTTGGGGAAAAAAAGTACGCCTGCAGCAGCAGCGGGGTCTGCTGGGGACCAACCTGGGAGCAGCACCTCCGCTCCATTGGGCTCAGTGCCACCACCACCACGCCAACTTAGGTCCAAGCCCTTGAGTGCTGCAGAGGCAGCCAGTATAGTTGTTCAATCACCATCGACCAGTGATGTTGGCTCATCGCAAGAAAGTAGCAGCATCCCTCAATCAACACAGGTTGTTGTAACTCATCTGACGAGTGTTCAACAACCACAGCCGCAACAACAACCACATGTGCAAGTACAAGCCCAAGTACATGTGGAAGGAGAGGCGGCGCAAGGAGAGGCGCAAGCAGAAGTGCATGAAGCGGCACAAGTGCCCACAATAGTTGTTCCTCCCGAAGTAGGGGCACATCAGGAAATCGACATTCAAGCCGAGGTATCATCTGAGGAAGCCACTCTTCCTGATGATTCATTGTCTTCCAGATCCCCAGCAAGGAAAAGATCAAGGATGGTGTCTACATCTTCTTCAAGCCCCCTTCCTTCTGATGATATGGATCAAAATTGGGAACCACCAGTGCTGTCTGAGAGTGAGGCACACCATGATCTGACAAAGGTAGCTAAGCGTAAAAGGAAGGTCCCCCAAAGTCTCATAGTTATGGAGTGTGATGATGACGCTGAACAAGAAGTGGCGTATACTCCTGCTGATGAAGACTCTCACTACGACGATGCAGTCATCATAGACGTCACTCCAGCCTCGGAGGGCATGCAGCAAACAGACATTTTTACCCTATCCCGAATTGCTGCTGAGCGTGATGTTGGCGACGTGTCAATGGGACCACCACCAATGCAGTTAACTAGTACACCACCACCTACAGCTTCCATATTTTCTCGCCAGAAGGGACCTCCATCCATCTCGACCTCCATTTCCTCAATTAGTGGTGCTGTAAGTGCACAACGTAGTAAATTTCAGCAACACACATCCTCCCCTTCATCTGGCATTAGCATTCCCAGTATCGCCTCCTCCGCCCCCCACAGACATTTGAAGTCTGCAGTTTGGGACTTCTTTAGTGTTAGCCCAACAAGGGAAAAGATAGCCATTTGTACCATTTGTAAGGTTCGAGTTAGTCGTGGTAAGCTTGGTACCAACTATGGTACCGGAGGCCAGAGAGGTCATCTCGATAGACAGCACACTGTCAAATGGCATGCGCACCTAAGGGAGATCAAGGCAGCCCGAATTGCAAGTCAACAAATTGTATCCGTTGATGTTTCATCTGATGATGATGAGGAGGAAGAAGCGTCAAACATTTCTTCAGTTACACCCAGTACCCCCCAGTCAGCAGCACACCCCCTGCAAGATATATGAGCCACACTAAGAGTGTGGGAGAGAGTGAGACACCAATGCGAAAAGGTTCATCATCACTGAGCGTAACTGGGTCAAAGAAGTCATCATCATCCCGTAAAATGATCCAGCCCACCATTAGAAGCATGTTGTTTTCAGATGCGCCATTTGAACGCAACCACCCAACGGCGCGTCTGTATAACACTAAGCTGGCTAAAATGCTACCGCTGGACCTTCTCCCTTTTTCTTTTGTGGAAGGGGTGGGTTTTCTTGAAATGGTGGCAACGCTCTGCCCTAAATGGAAGGTTCCTAGCCGGTTCTATTTTGCCAGAGTTGCGGTTCCAGCACTACATGAAGATGTGCTGGAGGTGATTCGGGGCAGCTTTGCAGAAGAGTGCTGTTCACACTATACATCTGACAACAGACATGTGGACCAGTTGCCAAGCCCTTGATTACATGTGCATCACTGCACACTGGGTCTCTTTTTCAGGGGTTAAAGCAAAGCTAAACGCAGGTGTTGACACGGACAAAGTTTATAAAGCTGCTCGGAAACATGCAACAGTAGCCATGTTTGCCATGGAGAAAACTCATACAGGATAAAACATTTTGCATGAGTTTAACACAAAGGTCTTTCAATGGCTGTCCCCAAGAAAACGCATGATTAGTTATGTTTCCACGGATAATGGCGCCAATGTAGTTAAGGCCATGGATAAGGGTAACTATTTCAGAGTGCCGTGTTTGGCGCACTGTATAAACCTGGTTGTTAAAAAATTCTTGTGTGAAGAAAGTCCAGTCTACGAGTTACTGACCACCTGCCGAAGAATGTGCACACATTTCAACCATTCTTTTAAGGCCCGGAAGCAGCTGAGGTGCCTGCAACATGAACGTAAAGTGCCAGTGAAAGCACTCATCCAGGAGGTGGTAACACGTTGGAACTCAACCTTCTACATGCTTGAGCGTCTGTATGAGCAGTATGCGGTAGTCGATCAGTATTTCTTTAAACTGGGTACACCTATGCTAGACCTGAGGATACAGGTGGAGCAATGGGAGCTTGTTAAAAGCCTGACAGACATGCTTTGTCCTTTTGAGGTCTTCACGCGTGCAGTCAGCAGGGAGGACTGTAATTTAGGAAAAGCTATCCCATTGTTGCGCATGCTAGAGCGGTACAAAAGGGGGGGGTTATGGACAGAGCATCCGAACCAATCAAACACTCACACCCAGTCAAAAGATCTGGGTTTAATCCATCACCGTTCTTTAGCCCACTCTGCCACCCCAGTTCAGGCATGGCTTGGCAGTTCGGGCTGGACTGTTCCCATGAGGCACAGGGTCAGACTGATATGCATATAGCCATGTCTGAACTGGGGTGGCAGAGTGGGCTAAAGAACGGTGATGGATCAAACTCAGATCTTTTGACTGGGTGTGAGTGTTTGATTGGTTCTGATGCTCCGTCCATCACCACCCCCTTTTGTACCGCTTTTGGCCGCCATAAGTGTGGCAGGGTATGCTCAGACGTGAGTCCCTTGCTCACTTTGCCACTGGATTCAAGCAAGCCGGGCTGAAGACGGCTGGAATGCCAAAAACCGGTCCTAGGAAGCTTGTTTCCGGTCCAGGGAAGGCATGGCTTGGCAGTTCGGGCTGGACTGTTCCCATGAGGCACAGGGTCAGACTGATTTGCATATAGCCATGTCTGAACTGGGGTGGCAGAGTGGGCTAAAGAACGGTGATGGATCAAACCCAGATCTTTTGACTGGGTGTGAGTGTTTGATTGGTTCTGATGCTCCGTCCATCACCACCCCCTTTTGTACCGCTTTTGGCCGCCATAAGTGTGGCAGGGTATGCTCAGACGTGAGTCCCTTGCTCACTTTGCCACTGGATTCAAGCAAGCCGGGCTGAAGACGGCTGGAATGCCAGAAACCGGTTCTCGGAAGCTCGTTTTTCGGTCCAGGGAAGGCATGGCTTGGCAGTTCGGGCTGGACTGTTCCCATGAGGCACAGGGTCAGACTGATTTGCATATAGCCATGTCTGAACTGGGGTGGCAGAGTGGGCTAAAGAACGGTGATGGATCAAACCCAGATCTTTTGACTGGGTGTGAGTGTTTGATTGGTTCTGATGCTCCGTCCATCACCACCCCCTTTTGTACCGCTTTTGGCTGCCATAAGTGTGGCAGGGTATGCTCAGACGTGAGTCCCTTGCTCACTTTGCCACTGGATTCAAGCAAGCCGGGCTGAAGACGGCTGGAATGCCAGAAACCGGTCCTCGGAAGCTTGTTTCCGGTCCAGGGAAGGCATGGCTTGGCAGTTCGGGCTGGACTGTTCCCATGAGGCACAGGGTCAGACTGATTTGCATATAGCCATGTCTGAACTGGGGTGGCAGAGTGGGCTAAAGAACAGTGATGGATCAAACCCAGATCTTTTGACTGGGTGTGAGTGTTTGATTGGTTCTGATGCTCCGTCAATCACCACCCCCTTTTGTACCGCTTTTGGCCGCCAAAAGTGTGGCAGGGTATGCTCAGACGTGAGTCCCTTGCTCACTTTGCCACTGGATTCAAGCTAGCCGGGCTGAAGATGGCTGGAATGCCAGAAACCGGTCCTCGGAAGCTTGTTTCCGGTCCAGGGAAGGCATGGCTTGGCAGTTCGGGCTGGACTGTTCCCATGAGGCACAGGGTCAGACTGATTTGCATATAGCCATGTCTGAACTGGGGTGGCAGAGTGGGCTAAAGAACGGTGATGGATCAAACCCAAATCTTTTGACTGGATGTGAGTGTTTGATTGGTTCTGATGCTCCGTCCATCACCACCCCCTTTTGTACCGCTTTTGGTCGCCATAAGTTTGGCAGGGTATGCTCAGACGTGAGTCCCTTGCACACTTTGCCACTGGATTCAAGCAAGCCGGGCTGAAGACGGCTGGAATGCCAGAAACCGGTCCTCGGAAGCTTGTTTCCGGTCCAGGGAAGGCATGGCTTGGCAGTTCGGGCTGGACTGTTCCCATGAGGCACAGGGTCAGACTGATTTGCATATAGCCATGTCTGAACTGGGGTGGCATAGTGGGCTAAAGAACGGTGATGGATCAAACCCAGATCTTTTGACTGGGTGTGAGTGTTTGATTGGTTCTGATGCTCCGTCCATCACCACCCCCTTTTGTACCGCGCATGCTAGAGCACCAACTGAAGGCGGTGTCTTCTACGTTTCAAAAAGATGGAAAGCAAGAAGCATTTGAGTTGGCGGATAAGTTATTACAGCACCTACTTCGCAATGAACGTCTTGAAAAGATCCACACAGAACAGCATTACATTTCTGCTATTATTCTGGATCCACGGTACAAAAAGGCAGTGGCAGGCAGAGTATTCTTTCCTTTTGATGACGCAGATGTTACAAAGTACAAACATTGGCTAACTGTGTCAGCCACTCGGTTTGAAAGAGAACGGCAGGAAATTGAAGGAAAAGGCAGTACATCAGCATTAGCAGGCCATCCGGAGTCAAAAAAATTCACTTCTGCATCTGTGGCTGTGGCAGAAGTGAGTGATTTTCCCTCTCAGCCGTTAACGACACCAGCAACCGTATCATCTGCACCAGACACAACAGTAATATTGTGTGAAGAAGAGGATTGGCTAACTCAGCTTGGGTTTGCTTCTCAAAAGGTCCCAGAAAAAAGTAAGCAAAGTGGAGGAACCCTGGAGAACCTTGAGTTGATGGTGCAGGCCTATCTGAATGACTCAACAGAGGTCTATGTTCATCATGACCCATTGGCGTATTGGCATGGGAAAAGAGATGTGTGGCCAGAGATCACCAACCTGGCTATAAATTACTTGTCTTGCCCACTCGCAAGCGTGTCTTCTGAGCGTGTTTTCAGTGCTGCTGGTTGCATTGTAACTTCCAAAAGGACCCGCCTCTCGCCCAAAAATGTGGAGAGGTTAACAATGATCAAGATGAATCAGCACTTCATACCACCAGATTACAAAATACGAGAATGCACGCAGGAAGAAGACGAGGAGGACACCAACTTAGATGAGAGAAGTTCTTCTCTGTTAACTGACCTACTCCCGTCTGAATTCGCAGAGTTTGAGGACGAGCTCTTCTTCCCTGACACCGAGCCCTGAAAATGAGTCAATGAATCACTAACTTTCTTTTTCGTCCTTATTCACTTTTATTCCTATGTGTCTGTCTTTCTTTGTTTTGCAAAATCTATATAAAAAAAACTTTAATCACCTAATCACAAAAACAAGCCCATCAGCAGAACTGTCTTCACTTATTTGCTTATTGATTTGAAGGTGCCGCAGTCTGCATTCCTCAGGTTCACAAGTTCACAAGAACATGCTCCTCTATCCTCCTCCTCCAGATTCCTATTTCCCTCAAAGCAGATGGCTGGATTACGCCCAATGAAGAAAGACTCTGCACTTGTGGGGGTGTTCTACTTCATTGTGGGTGAGTTGACGGGTCTGGGGCGTTGCTGTGAAGGCCTAATACCGGATAAAAGTGGTTTGGAGAAAATCGGAGGTGAAAAAGTATATTGCGTTTTTGCTCACTTGCCTGTCTTTGGGGTGCTGTTTGGGGGGCTTCCAGGTTTTTGGGGGTGGGTTTTGGGGTATGTGAGCACTGCTGGCACATTCTAATGTTGATTGCATTTGTTTTACAGGAAATCCATGGTGGAAAAGGGGAGTTGGGGCCTAGCTGCATAGCGCATTTGGACTGAATTCCAGGTAGGCCCAAAGTTTTCTAAGTGTGGCTTTTCACGGGTTTTGCCTTTTGGCTTGTTGGGGGTGTTAAACTTGTTTTTGCCCGGGTTGACAGTTCTGGGGCCATTGCTGGGAAGGTCTAATACCCAAAAGAAAGTGTTTTGGAGACAATCCCTGGGGAAAAAGTTTTTGCATTTTCTGAGATTTCGCTCACTCTACCGTTTTCGGGGGGCTGTTTGTGGGGGTTCCTGGTGTTTGGTGGGGGGGTTTGCGAGTCTTGGAGCAATGCTGGGTATGGATACTTTTGCTAGCTTGCAAGTGGTTTGAATACCATCCATGGTGGGTAAGGGGGGATTTGGGCCTACTTTACTTTCAAAGTACGTTTTGTCACCATTTTCTACTAGGCCTCTGACAGGTAGCAGTATCGCACGTTTTTTGAGATCTGATTGGGGTCTTCTACATTTTTGTGACTGGGTTTAGTAAGGGTCTGGCGGCACTGCTGGGAAGGTCTAATTTTGTTCTAAAACACAGTTTACAGTACACCTAGCTTGAGGGGAAAGATCCGCTAAATTAATTCGCCCATACTTTATCCTTCAAAAGGAGACTCAGACAGAGTACGCACTTTCAAAAATATTGTACTGTCTATTAGGAAACTCAAAGTGTGACTTTTTACACTACACAGCGTACATTCCTTATATTTATTTGTCAGTGGTGTTCTAATATCACTTCCTGTTTTTCCATCAATAATTACAGACCGGGTTTCAGCCTGTGCAATGGGAAAAAAGGATGAAGTCAGGCTTCACATTAGCGAGCCGCAATTCAGCATCCGCCAGGCAGGCAGTGGATAGGGTGTCTTCTGGTCACCAACATTGATGGACGGAGCGTCAGATGGAATGGAGGAGTCCCGCTAATAAGAGGAATGGTTGGGTGCATGCAACTTCCCAAATTCAACAGGTCAACTACAACAACATACAGATACAGTATCCGTTCTTTTCTAATTATCTTTTAAGTAATGTTATTGCTGTGAACTTCTATGAGTGTGACTCTGCATTTCTTTGATCTCTGCTTCTAAATTCATCCCTACAGCCATTGTATAGGTTTTACTTCTGCTATTTTTCAAACCTAATTTAATGTACGAAGTGTTTCTCTGAGTGCAGAGATAGGCAAGTGAAAACGCATAATTACTGCAGCCCTGTACTGTCGCATTCTTTCATTCACAGTTGTCGAAAGTACTACTTACTTTTCAGTAACCATGCATGCAGTAGTGCATGCACTTCCTTTATGTTACTTAAAAGATTTATGGATAGCTTTGTACCCAAAGATTTGTTTATCTTCAATTATTGTTTCTCCATGCTGTGCTTTTTTTTTCTTCTCTCAACAAAACTTTCCCAAAAAAAACCCATTCCCATCCATTTTCCAAACCCTAACCCTCTTCCCCCGGGCTGTGTGGTTTTGATTGATGTGTGACTAAATGACAGCAATAATTCCACGCACTTGCTGGGGAGGATAAGGTCATAGCAACAGGCTGGTGAAGTCATCCGAGGAAATATTCTTACTCAGCTTGACACAGACCCATGACTATTGGCACATGAAAGCAGATTTTCATGTGCGCCATCAACTTGATTGATCATCAAGAACATCCTCCTCCTAGACGTGGCAAATGATTACGCTGCTGTGTCCTTCACCTTCAGTACTATTTCTTGTAGTAGTATCCAATGTCAAAGAAATTCAACGCAAGTAGTAGTTATACTTTCAATACTTTACCATTTGTTAGGCTACATTGTGGCACTGCTCTAGTGTACTGTCACCTGCTATATTCTCTATCGTACCGTTCTAATGCTACGGTAAGGACAAACAAGGTTTCATTTTCTTTTTTTTCATATGCTGCAACTGCCACTGTGTAACAACACTAGTACCACCGCAATGATGACATTTCATCCGCCCAGGATTGCCAACCTTAATCGCCATTTCCCGTGCAGCCAGACCTGTGCCTAGCCCTATTTCCAAACACAAATTACAGGTAAGATAAGCGTTTGGGGGGAGGTAGTATAATGGAGTATTAGGAGAGACGAGAGACTGACGGTAGTACTAGTAAAGTCCTAGGACTATTGAATTCACTTACTCTGTGAGAGGCACTTAGTTTTGAAAACATTTGGGCAATTACTTACACAACTTGAATCAAGATGCCACTTAAGTTTCAGGAAAACAAACTTACTGTTAAACCCCCATCCACCAGCCTCAAAAGCAGTAAAAAACACGTATGCTAAGATAAAGTTTAAAGGGTATTTATATCCCTAACATAAATAATCTCCCGCAAGACCCAACCCACCCCCCCTCCCTAACCCCAACGAATGTCTGTGAAAAGTAAAAAAACAACAACTCCCAATTCCCACCCCACAGAAGTCTTTAAAAAAGGGGCAAGGGACAGTCTCCTCCTACTGCTGGCTGCTGTTCACTTTTCGGGCCAGGTCGGCATGCTCCTTGCGGAGGGTCTCGAGCAGGGTTTTGGTGTTCAACAGCTCCTGCTCGAGGTAGGACACCCTGAGTGAAAGGCGGTGCAACCTTTTTTTGGTACTGCTGTGGGGGGCAGCTGATTGTTTTGCTGCTCGGCGGTGGCGGGTGGCTGCGGTACCCCGGCTCCGTACCGCTGGAGACCTGCTGCGCTGACTGGCTGACCCAGGGAGCGCGGAGGAGGATGCAGCTGTCCCGGTCGATGCTGTGGTCGACTGCGTGTCCCCCTCCTCCTGGGCCACCGGCCGCCGATATTTGGCGACAGTCGCCTCCAGCCTCCGTTGCCGGGCCCTTTTAGCCAGCTCCTTCCGTGTTGGTTTGGAAGGAGCATCTATATGAAGAAAGAAAGACATAGTCTGTAACCAATGCTCTTTAAGATTAACACAAAATGATTCAGCAGAAAGTTGTGTCACAGTCGAAGGAGCAACTTGCAAGCGCAGTACATAACTATTGTGGCCAGTATCTATCTAACCTCCCACTTTTTCATCCTTGCTCTAACATTAGTGGGAGTTTAAGGAATCAATTCTACGAGCACTATGGACTCACTCCATTAGAGTCGACTATGACAGTACACCAGTCTTATTCTTCTTCTTCCCTCTTGTTTAGCAAAATTGGTATGTTAACTTCTGCAAGCCGGCATAATGCCAGCGCAGTCAACTTGCACCCGAGAAAAACAGACGCCCGCCATGATGAGCGAGACAGACTTGCGTTACTGTACCAGTCCAGTACATGCAGGTGGTGATGCTCTTACTTTTCTATTATGGGTGGCACTGAGAATACTCTGTTACAAGGGCTTCTGCTTAATTAATTTAACTTTCACCCTACAGTGCCAATGAATACTAGAAAAGTAAAATGAAGAAGATAAATAATCTGATTATCTATCACTGCACATGGTATGTATTTGCTTACATATGGGATGACTTTAGGTGCTTTGCTTTTTATTGAGTGAACAGTGATACATCCACACATGAATGACCGAGTTCTACTAAACTTATTAACAGAGGTAGTGAGTGGCCATCGTAATAGCCGGATATATGCTGTGCTTGCAATACAAACTACTGCTAATATTCATGGTAGTATTCGGACAAAATTAAAACTTCTTTTCCTTGCCTTTCCTACACTGGAACGGACGTGCGGGTGCGGTGTTACATGCTCTTCAAAGTAACACTTAGTTCATCCAGTAACCGTCTACTCTCTCTAGATACACATATGCTATCTAAGAGTCAGATAGTACCATGATCCAGGCATCCATCCGTTCAAACTATATGTCAATCATTCTTCTTCTTGTCTCTCATCTGGACAAACCTTACGTTTTCTCACGGGAAAACAAACTTTTCATTTTATTTGGGAAACCGCAAGCCATACATCCGTGCTTGACTTGCATTTGAATTTCAACCAAAGGATATATTGCGTACACATACAGTTTTTGTTTCACCCACCCAGGCTGTTCTCCTTCCACCCATCCTTGCTTCATCCTTCACCCAGCCATGCATCATATTCCTTCCCAGCCACCTCGGGCACCAATCAAACATGTATCATTCTTCTTTGTCAGTCATCATTACTTTTAACTTGCTCGTCCTTCCACACTTACTTACACCCTTCTTTTGCTTTTCGTTCATCCCATCCATCAAGTTCATCTCAGATCTGATTTGGATTCTCGAAAAAAAAATCACCGCTGAGTTGACGGAAATTTAGAGGAGGCTACTACCTGGTTGATAAAAACTTTGTTCTAAATTTGAAAGTCTTCTTAACAGTCTAGTAACTTAACTGTACAACATATATACTACACCCCTGCAGAGAGCACACTCTGCAGTCTGCAATCTCAATAAGTAAGGAATATAAGAGCTTACCACTGCCCGCCACTACCGTGGCAACCCTCACAGCAGTTTCCTCCGGCACTTGCACCGCCTCCTCCCCAGAAGTGTCCTCCTCCACCTCCGCGCTGGCCCCGGCACCAGATGTTCCACCTACAAAGTACATTTAAGAATGTTAGATGTCATAGACATACACCACTCACTAGTATTTTGTCTAGGAATGAAGAAATGTGAATACAGAAACCAATCTAATAATTTGTGACTGTCTACTCTAAAGTAAAAATGTCCCTTTTTCCAGGGAAGGGTGTTGTCTTGCTGCACTTTTTGGCACAACTGATGAATGCTTGCTTTTTAACACGCATCATTTTTCTCATAACAGACAGAAGCTTCACTTCTAAGAACAAGAGCAAGATCAGATCATCATCACTAGGATGGAGTGACCAACGATTCAGCACCAAAAAGAAAAATTAAAGTTCAAACCAGGTGAGGGCTCGGCTCGCCCACAATAAATGTGTGAAATAAATCACTAAGCACTTTAATCAACCGTTTATGTTTTATGACAAACTTGATTTTAATAAATGTTTTTACTTTTAATAAAGCTTTAAAACTTAAATAGACTCTGTGGTTTTTGGTCAAGAGTGACTGAGCAAAAGGTTTTGCAATTTGCAAGCATGAGTCCGTGCCTCTGACACTTCTGGACTCTGACTCCGTACTCTTGTCCTGCGTTGGATAATCGTCATTGGGGATCAATCATCGATGAATTCGGGAGCTAAATGACTCTGCCACACTATCTAGTCAGTAAAGAGATTGGGGGTTCTTCAAAGTCTGTTATCACTGAGGTATGTGGAAAGTCTACCTGCGCCTATTATAATTGATAAACAATGCACTATTTAGTGTCCATAGTTCTATTTGTGCAGATTTGTCCCTGCAACAGTAGTAGTATGGATTGTCCTCCTATCCAAACCAAAAGTAAAGTAGTATCTTATTCTTTCTTGGTGGTCATTCACATTTTATTGTTGGGAATTGTCAAAGCATAAACATTTAGAAGACTTGAAAAGACATTATGGACAATCCCAGAGGACTGCACTCAGTGCATAGAGCTATTGCTGACTAGAATGGGAGTTTCGTTTAACACCTTTTGCCAACTGTGCAATCTTAGTTAGCTACACAGACAGACTAATAAGAATCATCTAGTAATACCACAGGGAGTCATAGTAGAGGCAGGATAAGAATTTAGATACAGTCTACAAGAAGATCAAAGACGATTTAGAAAAAATCGAATGAGGAACGCTAGGAAAAAATAGGTACTCTATATTAAAATGAAAACTTACCGGGGCCAGCAAAGGAGCCCTCGCCTGACCGATCCTGGCCTTCTACAGCAGCAGCAGCCGATACCACCTCCTCCTCTGTCCTCTTGCCCCTGGGGGGAGCTGATGTACAACATGAAAGAAAGAAAGACCCGAAAACATGGATGATTGTTGTCAACCAAATCAAACATTTCAAAAGAACAATAACAAAATATTTTGGCGAAATAGCAAATAGACAACTATTCCACGGGATATATTGACCTATCTCATGTGGTCTACTACGATATTAGTATTGCTTGATTTGCGGACCGTCGACTTGGAAAGTTATGTAACTCACTAAACAAACTACTAAAAAGGTTCGCCTAGGACTGGCAGGCAGCAGTTCGCAGCACGCGAAGTGACAGACAAACTCCATTGTGATTGCAGATCAGTGAAACCACTAAAAAGTTTCCTACTACATTAACCAGTCATTAAAATACTCAAACTATCAATCCACCACCACTATTTCTTCCTATTGCCAGGTGTGCAAAGGAAGGACTGGACTTGAGTCTGTAGGGGCAGATTTACAAGCCCCTTGCGTCTCTTTTGCTCCGTTGTTGCGTGACTTTTGTGACGCAGCGGCAGAACAAAAGAGGCGCCATGGTGCGGTGTATATTAACAACGTGACGCATATGGGAGATGCATCAAGTTGTAAAGCCCTGCGCCATCTGGGGGCATTCCGGTGCAAGGGAGGGCGTTCCTGCGCAGGAACGCATCCTAAAAGTGGCTGAGGGAAATCTACAAGATCTACCCTGCCCCTGCTTGAAGCAGACGTACGGCTTGACGCAGCATTGGGGAGATAGGGCACCCCAGAGCATTGCTGGAGCTGCGCCATCGTTGCAACGCAACTCCAGCAATGCGCCGCCTTTACGGCACAGATGCATAACGCTTCGGTGACGTTTTCGGCCCATGGTGCGCCGCATTGTAAATACGGCGCACCATGGGTGGTGGTGGCGTGGCGCACAATTACTGGCGCATCCCTGCTACTTTGCAGGGATGCGCAGGTAATTGCAAATCTGCCCCTTAGTGTCTAGCATTACCCAGTTCTGTAAACTACACTCATACATAATTTCTCAGGCCAATGAAATGAACACAAAATCGAAAACAAATAAGCATAGTAGCAACGCTACTGAGAAGGAGAGCAGTGCACCTGAAATGCACAGAAGATTTTGAAATATAGTTTACCTACAATGTAATCGGCAGCATTATTGCTCTTGGTAAAAAACAACATTTTGAAATATAATAACACACAGAGCAGGAGAAAACAGAGTAGTGATGAAATAGCTACTACTACTCACCAAGCCCGGGGATCTCGACGCCGAGCAGGTCGAGCAGGTCGCGTTCCCGGCCCAGGAGATCCGTCCAACGGTGGGTGGCCTAGTTGTAGGTGCGCCGGACCCGAGAGTGTTCATACATGGCCCGGCACACCTTCTCCCACTGCTTCTGGCGCTCCCGGAGCCTGGAGCCGCTTGTGATCCTGCCGCCTGCCGCAATGGTCCTGGGGAGGCGGCACTGTACATAGTACACTAGTGCGGCCACCTCCTCCGCGCTAAAGATCTCCCGTGGCATCACTAGCTCCCCCCTCAAACGCCCGTACGGGAGCCAGGCACGGGGTGCAGGACCCTTCCCCTTCTCGGGCTGCTTCCCGGCTCCCTTTACCATGGTCTGGGCAGAAAGGAAGGTAAATAATAAATAAGAAATAGAATAGGGAAGAAGAAAAGAAAAGAGTATAAAAAAGTAGTTTAAAATTAACCAAAAGTAGCAGAAAACACAAAAATATAGAGCTAGAAAAATAGAGGGATAGATAATAAGTAAAATAGATAAAAAAAACTTCAAACAAGCAAAGGATGGCAGAGATTGAGAGAGGATACAGAAAGGATGCCCAGAACCATAGCAATGAATGAAAAACAAGATGGCCGCGCCCGTTCACGACCGCGTCGGTAAGTTCGCGAGAGATTTCACCCGCGATCACACGCGAACTTGTACTGGCGAGCCGCACACTTCGCGAGATTACACATAGCGCCCGGAAATGGAAATACGTCACGCAAACAAGATGGCCGTGCCCATGTACGACCGCTAGGGCAACTTCACGTTGTTGCGGTACAAGCGGCTCGCGAAAATGCAAAAAACCACGCGAACTAACACGCCGCAAAAAACAAATCGCATATTCGCACTAATTTGCGGCTTCCGAATTCGATCTTGCGCTAATTTGCATCCCGCGAATCGCGCGAAATTGCAGAAAACCGATTTTTGCAAAACTGAAAGCACTCAGCAGGTGCAAAAGTTCAAGCTCATCATTAGTAACCATTCCCTGTAGTGCTTTCTGAGGGGCCCCTCCAGAGTTCAGTTGCCTACTTGCAACTATTCTATGACCCTGCTCTGACCCTCACAGCATGCTCAGAGAATAGCTACAAGTATGCCACAAAGGTCCTGTTAAAAAAAATTAAACTGCAACAGAAAGCAATTACAGATAAGGAAGCAGGTGCCAGACTGGAAGTTCAAATTCAGTGACACATTAATCAGTCCCTAATTCATTCATGTCAGTTGAGGCAGGGCAGGTGTGCTAACGAATTTTGCAAAACTGAAAGCACTTAGCAGGTGCAAAAGTTCAAGCTCATCATTAATCAGGAAGCACTTACAGCTAAGGAAGCAGGTGCCAGCTCAAATTCAGTGAGACATTAATCAGCCCCATAATAATTCATGTCAGTTGAGGCAGGGCAGGTGTGCTTTTCCCCCCATAATCTACAGTGATGAACCAGAGGGTGGCAGTGATGAACCAGAGGGTGGCATGGGTGAACCAGAGGGTGGCAGTGATGAACCAGAGAGTGGCATGGGTGAACCAGAGGGTGGCAGTGGTGAAACAGAGGGTGCTGTGATGAACCAGACGTAGAAACAACATGGTCACGACCATTGCGACACGACAAGTAAGTTCGCGTTTGCGAACTGGTAAAAAACCCTCGGGAACTGGCAGAAACCCTTGCGAACACAAAAAAATAAAAAAATCCGCAAATTTGCGAAAGTTCGCAAATTTTGCGGATTGCGAATGCGTAAATACGCAAATTCGCAAATTCGCAAAATTCGCCCATACTTACTTAATTATCAACACAGGCTCTAGTGACAGCCCAACACATGGTGGTGGTGTCTTTTTTAACTTTGAGGTGAGCACAGCAATGATGTTTATTAAGTCAGTATACACTGAAAACAAGTAATACCAACCGTTCATGCCAATATTATAGCTTTGTGTGGCCGGAAATTGTCTGAGTTGCCAAACTTGTAGGATGTTGATGCCTGGGTGTTATGCTAGTACTGTCAACGCTGGAAGGGTATGGGTGGTGCAGGCTGTAATAGCCTTCGAAGAAGGGTCCTGGTACTTAGGGGCATATTTGCAAGCCCCTATCGCCACAGTAGCGTCACTTCTTAGGTGGTCCTGTGGTGATAGGGGCTACGCCTTACTCACAAGGCACCGTTAAGCCACTTAACGTGGCTTAACGACACCTTGTGAATAAGGGCCCCTTTCATGCTATACTTAGCATGAAAGGGGTGGGCAATTGGTGTTGCAGTGGGTGTTCCACCGCATTACTGATTGATTTTGACGTGGCCCCAAATTTACAAGTGTGGCGTAAATATGGGGCAGCGGCAAAATTAGGACCATGGATAAACTTGGTCTGAAACAGGCGAAACAAGGAGAAATACTTTATTTCTCTTTGTTTTTGCTGTTTCTATGTGTGCTGCATTGTGCAGCACACTAGAAACAGCAGAACACCATGCATGATTGTTTATGTGCAGGAAGGTGTCCCTTCCTGCACATAAACAATCATTTTAAAAATGACGAGTTGCAACTACTATGTGTGCTGCACAAGCAGCACACATACGGTGTAGCCCTGCGTTTCTAAAGTGAGGGAGTGCGGCGTTAGCCTTCTTGGCTCAACGCCTCGCTCTGCCACTTTTGTTGTAAATATGACCCTTAATTAAAAAAAATTAAGCACTGCATTTGTGCACAAATTATTTTCTGAATAAGACCCTGCAAATTTAGGTAAGTCTATGGATACTGAAACATTTTGGAGCCAGACCTACTATACAGGTTATTGTCTGCCTTGTCAGAGAAGCAAAGTAAGTCTTCAAGGCATGTATAAATAAATGCAGATGAAGGCGCATTGACTGTTAAGTTGCCTAGTGGTTCTCCCAACTTGTACTTGAAGAAACTTATCCATTCCTTTAAAAATGTTTAAAGTAAGCTTTAAATTCACCAGTTTGTTTGATGTTTTTTTTTTTTTTTTTTAAATTTTTTATTGGAAATAAAACAGAAAAAATAACAAACTACACAAGGCATAAATACGGTAAGTACACGGCCATGGGTCCATGCATTCTGCGCTCCAGCACTGCAACATATACAATACATACGATATCCGTAGTGGGGGGGTTAGCGAGGAAACCAACAGCATTACAGTAAAAAGTTAATACTTGGAATGTCAATTGGGGGACAGGGCAACATCGGCAAGCAAAGCATGTGGGGGGGGTGCATATATTTCCACGATATAAATTCCATTGTGACCAAATTCTACTCCATTTCTTGGGCCTGCCCCGTGACAGGTACACAGTTTTCTCCCTAAACATGCACCAATCCATGTTCTCCTCCCATAATGATACAGTGGGCGGCCTATCGGAGCCCCAGAGCTGTGCAATATCCCTTTTTGCGATCATATTACCAAGGGTCGCCCAGTTGATCTGCGCCGTATTGTAATCATTGGGTTCCTTGTTTGATGTTTTAATGTAAATACAACTACTCTGGGATATGAACCACAATCTCTCATTGAGTAACATCTGAAACGACTCTCTCGTTATAGAATTGGACTCTACTCCCCCAATAATCCTCTTCGCACTTTATACCTGTTATTTTCAGTATTTATTTATTTTGAAGGTTTTATATACCACTAACATGACCCTTGTGGGCATCAGAGTGCTTTACAAGGGAAGAAAGATGAACAAAAAAACACTGTATGCCATAATTATGTCCTGCTATACAAACATCCGTTATGAGGGTTAGATACGTTGTTCATGTGAGTTTACTCATGAGTAGAGACTTTACTTCTTTCTTGAAAGTCCGTCTGGTTTCTGGGGGCAGTGCATTCCAGATCCTTGGAGCGATCCCAGAGAAGGCCCGGTTATATGATTTCTTTTTGGCAAATCGTTGTGGTTTCAGAAGAAGATTGCTGGAACTTCTGGAGGATCTTTTACCACACAAGAGCTCCAGTTTCTGGGCCAGATAACTCGGGGTAATATGATGAAGTGCTTTGTGAGTCAAGCAAGCGATTTCTAGTTGAATTCTTGCTTCAAATGGTAGCCAATTAAGAGCTCTAAGGTTAGGGGAAATGTGAGTTTCTTTTAGAATTCATGATGCGCCTGGATGCTGAATTTAGGGAGGCTCTCAGGAGGGCCGTTGTAGATCTGGGAAGTATGCAGAGAGTTGCACTCCCGTAGTCTAGTCTGGGGGTTACTAGTGCTTGTACTGCCAATTTGAAGTCATTTGCGGGAAGGAAGGGTTTTAACTTTCTCAAAATGTTTATCTGTATGTGTGCTCCTTTTGTTGCAACACTGATATGTTTCTGCATGTTTAGATTTCTGTCAAGTGTTAATCCCAGCAATTTCGCTGATTCAATAATTTGAGGTTGGCAGTTGAGCCCTGTTAATTGTTTAAGCCATTGTTCTATGATGTTTGTTTGTTTGGTTGGGTGGAGCGATTAGGAGGAATTCAGTCTTGAGGGTGTTTAGTTTCAGGTGGTTTTCAGCCAGCCAAATCTGAGTTAAATTGAGAGATCTGATATCTTCCAGAGAAGTGACAGTTTTGTATTGTCTGCGTAAATGTATTAGTGGATGTTGGAAGAGCTGAGAATTTGGTGAACGGTTCCATGAATAGGTTGAAAGGTGTTGGTGAGAGGGAGGAGCTCTGTGGGACTTCTAATGTGACTGCGCTGGACATGGATAAGGGTTGATTGGCCTTGAATCTTTTTTTTTTTTAAAGTTGTCTTTTTATTAAGCATCAAACATGGTCAAATACAAAAGACTGCCATCTCAACGGTACTAAGGGCATGCACTTGCCCAGGAAGCAATATAGGTAGCTAGGTTGGTTACAGCTTTGCAAGGGATCCCAAGCCGATCAACACCCTGTACAGATTGAATGATGCTCATTTTCAAAAATGAGAAACTCCCCCCCAAACCAACAACCCCCCCCCTCCCCTGTCCGGTGGTGACAACATAAAGAAGTGGATCTGTACTAGCGGGGACATACAGACCATACCATAAGACTTACAGAATATTCACCAAGGCCCCTCCGTTCAACAGAAAGATGCTATAGCTGAAATAGATGCATAGCCCGAATGGATGGCGGGCATACTGCCGAGGGTAGGCCCCGGGATAAGTAGGACACCAGGGGATCCCAGCGTAGTATAAAGTCTTCATAATCAGTCTGAAAAATGTCCGCCAGACGTTCCAAGGACATAATCCTCCAAAGCCGAGCATGCCACAAGGAAATAGCTGGAGCCTCGTTTTTTTTCCAGGCAGCAGCCAAAGTAAGTTTGGCAGCACCTAAGCAAGTCCACAAGATCGCCTTGTCTGCTTTAGTTTGTTTGAGCAAGAGGGGGTCCCGAAGGCCAAGAAGAGCAAAGTCAATGGAGGTTGGAATTGGATAGCCCAATATGAGAGAGGATCTCATCCCAGAGAGGACGAATCTTAGGACAGTCCCACCAAATGTGCCTAAAGTCTCCCTGTAGGCCACATCCCCGCCAGCATAGGTCTGAAGTGTCTGGAAAGATACACCGGAGCTTTGTGGGGTAAAGGTACCAGTCATAGAGGGGTTTATAGTGGGCTTCTCGAAGAGACAATGATTGATTATGCTTGCAGATATCTCTCCAGACATGAGACCAATCCCCATCGTCGATTTCCCTCCCCAAAACACGCTCCCAAAACTGCATGTACCTCGCCCGTGGGGGAAATGTAGTGGAAAGCAGCATCGCATAAATGGCTGAAATGGTCCCCTTCATGGATCCCGCCCGCATATCCACAAATTTCTCCATTGCAGTGCGTTCCCTCACAGCCGCCTCCCGAAGGGGACAGCACCCAATGTGACAGAACCGCAGAATAAAGCTTGGCGTCCAAATTGAGGAGCGCAATTGGTCTATAAGAACCACATAGTTGCAAGTCTTTACCGGGTTTGGGGATGACAGAGATCACAGCCTCTGCCATTGAACTAGAAACCTGCTCAAAGAAGCAATTGCCTGAAACAAGGTTGTAAGGTGGGGAAGGAGCTCTGCGGAAAAACACCTATAAAAGTGGGCCTGTGAGGCCGTCAGGACCCGGGGCTTTGTGCAGTTTGAGTCACGAGATGGCTGCACTGACCTCCTCTTGGGTAATGGGGGGGTCTAACTCCGCCTCCGACACCTTCGACAATTGCGGGAGATCTAGAGTGTCTAAATACTGGTGTTGGCGGGAGGTGTCCGGGGCACTGCCCTGATATAGCTCTCTGTAAAACTCCCCAAACACGTTGGCCTTAGCAGTGTCTGAGTGTGTGATATTGCCCTGGCGATCCAAGATCCCCCCAATGTAGTCCTTCTCCCTTTGTACCCGAAGCTGGCGGGCTAAGTGGGTACCCACCTTATTGCCCTGCAGAAAGGAGGACTGACGAATCTTCAGGAGAGTTAATTCCGCCCGATTAGAATATATAGATCGTAATTTGCCCCTGAGGGCAGTAAGATGCCGCTGTAGAGCCCGCGTTAGATTGGCTTAGTGCGCACGCTCGGCTGCTCCCAATTCGTCTTCTAAAGCCTCCCTTTCCCACGCCCTTTGCTTATTTAAGTTCGAATTGAGCTGGATGCATTTCCCTCGAATCACTGTTTTGAAAGCATGCCAGTTATTCTGGGGAGTAGTATCCTGCGGGTCGTTGTGTGAAAAAAAATCAGCCATGGTTGCCCATTACTCTTCCCTGGCCACGGGTCACGGGTCAAAGCTAGTGGGAAGTACCATCGAGGAGTTCTTTGGGAGGGTCCCGCCCAATGAAGACCCAGGGTAATCAAGCTATGGTTGAATACTGATATCCGCAATATCTGAGCAGTCCGAAGAGCCCCAATAAAGCTTGACTAACAAAGATATAATCAATCCTCGAGTATGTCCTATGCACGTGTGAGAAGTGTGTGCAATCCCTGGTTGTGGGGTGGAGTGTGCGCCAGGAATCAATGAGCCCCAGGTCAGTGAATTTCTGCTGTACCCTACGTGGGAAGGTACTGGTAGCTGTCCTGTTGGATCTAGAGCTATCCAAGGACCCCTGCCAGGTAAGATTAAAGTCCCCAATAATACAATGACCCCTTCCGCAAACCCCCCTATCAAGTCAAGCGCTTGGGAAAGAAAGGCAGATTGGCCTGAATTAGGTGCGTACAGAGAGACAAAAGTGCATGGTTTGCCCCTCAAGCGTCCCTTGACTAATAGCAGCCTGCCCTCCTTGTCGGATTTAAGAGCCTCGAACTGAAAATTTATTGAGACATGGAACATCAACGCCACCCCACTGTGTTTTGAGGCAGCAGAGGAGGTATAGATCAATGGGTAGCTCCTATGGTGGAACCTAGAGACTTCAGCCCTCCGCAGATGGGTTTCCTGTAGGGCTACCACTTCAAATTTACGATCAGTCAAATACTTCCAAATCTTTTGTCGTTTCTGTGGGGAGTTTAGCCCCTTAACATTCCAGGAGGCAACGGTAACCATCAGATTAGCAATCCCCCCCCCATGCCCCATGTTTGCTCCATGTGTCCCCACCTCATAGCGAAAGCCCCTGAACACTGGGAAAGTGACCCCCTCCCCCACCAATGTACATCTGTTTCACAAAAATGCACCAACAAAATACAAAAAACAAACCTCATAGTCACCACTAGCGTGATGACCCTGGACTGCCGATGGAGAGAGGAGCCCCCTGCAGGGCAAAGTAATTCGCTGTTGTTCAGGCCGCCACCCGGACACCCTGCATCAGATTGTATGAAACCTCGTCGCTGCTAAGTGCCGCGTTCTGCCGCCACCATGCTCGAGTCCTCCATCGCCGCCATGTTGAAGTCAGGCTGAACCACAGACGCTGGAAGAGGCCCACAGAGTACGCCGAGCGTGAAACGGCAAGGCAGCTCAGCACCCCCACCTTCTCCAAACTAGGGGGCCTGCGCCGCTCGCCCCACCACCGGTCCTCACCCGATTTGCCACTATATCCTCTGGCCGGCGAGCCGCGAGAGTCGGGCGGTTCCCACCGAGTCTCCCGCCGCACCCCGGCAGCTGCACAATTGGCACAGGACGCCTCTCCTCAAAGCGTCGCTGAAGGGGGCCCCCCCAGCAACAGGCCGGGGACCCACGGGGGCATCCAGGGAATCAGTCACCTCGCGGGACCGGCAGCTCTCAGTGTACACCAAAATGGCGCCCGGGGTCTGCAAGGCCTCCCGCGGCTCTCCTCCGTTCGCCCTCTCCTCCGAGCTCCGACCTCTCAAGCGTCATCGGCCACACCAAGAGCCTCTGGAAGCCTTCGGACATCAGAGGTGTAGCTTTAGCGGTCCCCAGAGTGCAGGTAAGACCCTTACACGGCCAGGCGGGCGCGGAGCTGAGCGATTTTACGACTGCTCTGCCATCTTACTTGGCCACGCCCCTCAGCCTTGAATCTTTGGGATCTATTTTGGAAGAAAGAGGTGAACCAATTTAGTACAGATCCTGATAAGCCCATTCTATATTTCAGGAGGTCCAGAAGATTGTCATGTTTGACGGTGTCAAATGCCGAAGATAGGTCAAGCAGGATTAGCAGACAGGCTTGGTTTTGGTCAAGGATTTTTAGTGCATCATCCACTATGTGGGTCCTAGCCAACTCAGTACTGTGCCCTGCACGAAAGCCGGATTGGTATTGGTTGAGCAGGTTGAATTGGTCGATGTGGTTGCCCAGCTGGATGTGTACACATTTTTCCAGGAGCTTAGCCAGAGTAGGGATGTTAGAGATCAGGCGGTACTTATTTAAGTCTGTGTGGTCTGCCATTGTTTTTTTTAGGATGGGGGACACATGCCTAGATTTAAGGTTTTCTGGTATAATGCCTTGAAGCAGAGAGGTATTGATAATCTTTGTCTATAGTGGCAGTAGCAGAGGTATGAACTTTTTTAAGTAATTGGCGGGAAGAGGATTGATGAAGTGGTTAGAGAGGTTCAATGATGAGAGCGCTTTTAAGATTTCGTCTTCACTAAAAGTTTTGAAGGAGGACCATGCAGCATTATTTTTTAGGGCAAACTTTGGTGACCATATGTTAGGGGTTGCTAGAGAGGGTGATGTGACTTTGGGGGTATCAGTAAGAAGTACTAAGGCCATATGTAGGTCCATCTTCATGTTTTCCGTCTTCTCAGTGAAGAAAGAAGCACATTTTCGCAGCTGTGTAGTACGCTTCGTCCAACTTGAGGGGGGTATGGTAAGCCATTTGATTGAAGTAGCTGACAAGTTACAAGCAGCGGTGTACAAAATTCCTAGTTAATAAATGTTTGTTATCACTACAAGTTAAACAGCACAGGTAAGATTAGCCATCTCCAGATCAAAAGGAAAAGTGTGGATTTGCTGCACAGCTTGATCTATTCTTGATTATTTGAGTAATCATTTGTGCAGTGTAGCACTTTTTAAGGACCAAGATTATTTGTACTCTAAATAAGGAGATTTAGGAATGGCACAAGCGTATGTGGGATTTGCATAGTTTGCGTTCTAAGGAGAAAATACTTCAGCATCTGTTAAAGGAGATGTCTCCACCACCATGTTAACTCGTAGACATAGAGGAAAGACGTAGTTGCTTCACACCACATGCAATTTCCCCAATATGTGCTGTGTTGCTGACGTAAAGAAATCTCCTCCACACTTTAATGTTCAGACTTATCCTACTCTTCTCCAGGAACTGCAGACTTCTTGGCGGCCACAAAGAAAGAGTGTGCAGCGATTACCTTTTTCTTCTATGTCTATGCTTCAACGAAGGAAGTGAATAATAGTATAGGCTTAAAAGTCCATTGGAGTGTGAGGAGTCTTTTTGCCTAATCTATTTTGTGCATTTGCTTAGGGGTAGTTGTGTTCATTCTGAGCCCGAATCTTATAGAAAGAATGAAGAGGGCAGATGGAGATTTTCACCTCTGCCTCCACATACCTTTCCTACTTGCTCAAATTCACAGGCGTTCACAGAAGTACACCTGGAAAGTCAAGCCAGGTGCAGCCGCGGCTTATGTCTATTTGCATTGAGGGGCTTGTAGTTTTATTTTTCCTGTTTTAACCAGAAAGGACCATCATTAAAGGCAGCCTGTACTTTTAGGAAGGAGGGGGGCAATCAGGGCACAAATGCACATATTAACACTCACTCACCCTCATGCATTCACACACACACACGCACACATGTACATCCATTCACATCACTCACTCCCAAATATTCATGGAAGCAGGCACCAAACATTGATAATAAAATCCTATTTATCTACACAGCTCTGTCTCGGAAATTGCTTGTAGGCTGGACCTTAAGTCAGCCAATGAGGGAAGGCAGCAGTCCCTTACTTGTCACATAGTGGGATGGGGTCCGTGAGACTGCTGACCTGGCTCCATTCTGTGACGAGGTGTCAGTGATTGACACTCAGCCGAGTCGGCCCTGGGAACTTCAGGTCTTAGAACTGAAGCACCCTGGTCCAAAGCAATTCAGTGAGCTCACACTCGTCACGAGTGGGAGGGCTTTGAGGTGCTTTGCCAGGCTGAAGAGGGCACGCCCACAGGAGCTGTGACTTCTTCAGCCCATAAAAGTTCAGCTCAGGCAGCCAGGTGCCTGCACATTTAGCGCATGTCTAGCTCCTTGCTGCCTGACTTGAAAATGAAGAGTGTCTGTCAGGCTGACCTTTTCTCAGTCTGACAGACATTCTTTATGGTGACCAAAAGGTGAGGGCCCCTGGCCCCTCAGCCCATTAGGACGGGCTGCGGCTGCCATAAATGTTCCTGCACCCATCGTGCTAGTCACTAAAAAGGCAGTAGTCGCGAAAGTAGAAGGTGCGAGATGGAGCGACTTGGCTGCGAGCCATGTTAATAGTGACTTATTTTACTCACATCGCTGTATGATACAACAAGGTGTAGGCACCCAATGCCATAGTAAACAATATTTTTATTCTGTTCCATGGAGGCAACAGCTGGTACATCCCTTTCACCCTCCACTCTTGTGTTTTATATTTCTCCTAATGTAGGGCACTCTCTGTGTTTTCACAGAATCTGCACTTTACCAGAGTCCTGTCGTTCTGTCCCTGTCTGTCCCCAGGTGCAGAGTGCCACTTGCCTGCACGCACTGCTTGGTTTTGATAGGAGAATCGTGGAAAATAGGAACAGGAGTAATGTATGTGACCCCCTTATGTTAAATAATGTTATTGATGTAGTGGGCCTGTGAGATCCATTACACGGAAGCAGCAGAATTACACCTGGAAACAGACTGAACTGTAAATACTTATCTCCTCTGTCTCCACAGCACAGGGGAAGGCATGGCTGCTTTAACTGGGGCATCTGCCATGCCTTTGTCTATCCTCTGGTGACTTGTTATTTATTGAAGGCATGTGATTTTCAATGGGACATTGTAGTGTTCAAAGGAGAAAGAAAAAGTGATGGCTGGAATTTCTCAGGCTTATATGCACCAAACAAAACTAATACCACTACCACAATTAATACTACTCTCTCAGATCCCCAGCAGGACTTTCATAGGATTCAGAAAGTTATCTTAATAATGTTTCAAATTTCCTAACCCGAAGTATTTTGCCTAATGTGAACAATATTCACAATTAGTACTAGGGAATCAGCTGTGAGTGTATGTTTAATAAGTTGCTTATGACTGCTTGTTTGGCTTTGAACATTTTATAAATACCTGCAACATGTAAAACGTACAAAAACATAGGATTAACCTAGGAGATTTTTAAATTATGCTTATTTTATAAAACCGGACCCTCTGTTATTACAGTTACCTACACACATTTTTCAATGCAGCTTTTCATGTGTGCACCTCCTCCTACGACCTCCTGTATATTGTGAATTATGTCACTGTTAGGGATGGGGTTTCAGGTTGGCTAGGGTATGCATCTAAGCCAGGCAGAACCCACCACTGTAGTCAGGGTAAGGGAGTTACACACAAGATAACCCCTGCTCAGCCCCTCGGTATATTGGCAGGGTAGTCAGGCTTATCCCAGAGGCAATGTGTAAAGTGTTTGTGCAACACACACACTCTACTGACACACTAAGCACTCCACTAAAAGAGACTCCACACAAATATATATAAAAATATCCTTTATATTATAAAAACACATTAAACTACAGTCACCTAAATCAATAATCACCTTGCCAACTAGGCAATAGTCACAACATTACATAGATCATAAATCCCTTTGGCAAGTAGGCAATTGTCATAACTTTACAGGTATCAGAAATTACTTTGCCACCAGGCAATTGTTTTAACCTCTGTAGTGCAATAAAGCCATACTGATAAGTTGCACAAGTCATCAAGAAAGCATCATAAACACACATTACTTGCGCATAATGTTCAGTTCCTGAAACTGACACTTGTTACTTTGTCGCTGCAGGTAAAATATATTATATCACCATAACAGTGTCACCTAAGCCAATATCCTTAATAATGCAGTGTGAACATTCCTAAACTGGACATGCGGGAAAGCTCAATGCCATAAAGGTACTTCCCCTGCACATAATACGAAGGTCCTGCAAAGGTCCCCCTTTGAGGTTAGCACCTCGGTGCTAACCGACTCTGTCAAAAACACACGAGGGTTCCTGAATACAATTACTAGGAGGAGGTGGCAGGGAGAAACTATAATCATAAACAAGGGAACCTCCCCTAGAACATAATATACATTTAGGTACTAACTCCAATTCTTTTCAAACATCATCATTGTCCCAAACAGAAAATTTTGTTTGAAAAGCATATGTCTATTTATTATTTTTTTGTCATTAATAAATCCAAAAACAGTAAAGACATTAATATATATACATTCTATTTACATCTCGAAACATATGCAACACAGCCCTCTCATAACCTCAATACATCCAACACTCTCACACCCATCCAGACCATCATCAGTCAAACCACTAGACAATTTACAAAAGACAACAATAACAGATAATTACAAATAATTGACAATCATATATATACATAAAAACAAGCAAACAAGGGAAAAGAAGCGCATACACGCGTTTCGGAACAGGACCGATATCCACCAATCCTTCGTCAGGGCACAATAAATGTATAGAATTTCTTCAGTATCTTCTCCAACATCGGAAGTATACCAATAAATTCAATTTGAGAAATTTCATACAGCGTAAGTCAATATAGAGTCAGGGCTGTATCTTCAAATCCTTACATTGAGTCCTTATATAGTATCTGTAGGGACAATGAGACAAACTATCAATAAGGCTAATAAAAAACATAATTTTACTCCTGGGAAGCCGCTCTGAGCACACCATCCTGGTGCATGGGCACTGATGGGAGCTGATATGCGTGTTTGGGCCGCTGGCCCGTAACTCGCTCAAGAATGCAGCTGGACGAGACACCAGCACAATGCCAGTCCTCACTCTCCTTAGGAGGCGTGGGGAGACCTCTCCGGGTCTCCTGATATTCGAGAAGCTGGCAGCTGCTGCCTACGGATGTGCGTTGCAGCTGCCTCTGCCCTGATTTTCTACAGGGAGCGTGTCTGAGACCTCAACTGGTCTTCCGCTGCTTTGCCCAGGTAGCACTGCTCTGTACAGGGATGCCCCACTCCTGCACGGCACATATCGCCCTTTTGGGCTCCAGTGTAAGGCATTGTTTGCCGTCCTCTGTGTTTGCCAGGTTTCTTCCTTCACAGGCTGGGGCCTTTCTTTGCTGAGGCTGGCTCTCCCTCACTAGAGATGCAGGCTGGCCCTGTAGCGGCTTACGCAGGCACACACCTTATGTTGGGCCGCATCTCCCGCCGGAACCCTGGTTGCTTGGAGATGCCGAGGACACGGTGAAGCTGGCTCCGCTGACAGGCTGCCATGCCTCTAATCGCAGACTTCCTCCGATCTCAGCTCTGCCCATTATCGGGTGCGGCTTAGCCATGGAACAGTAAGCTTAATGCCCACCGTAGCTTTGTTGAGCCCCCAAACCACACAGGGATTTCCAAAGTAAGCACAAGGAGCACCTAGGAAGTAATCACCAGGAAGTTTCAAATAAGCAGGCAAAAGGAAACTTCCAACATGTAAAGCACCAGGAATTTCCAAATAAAGTGGAAACACCAGACGGAAGACTTTGATGTCTCCGAGTCTTCTAAAACAGGAGGCCAGCACACACAAGCCATTGGAGATTAGCAGGATACCACAGCAGGCCAAAAAAGAGTCAGTCCTTTTCCTCCACCACAGACATTATCAGCAACTGCAGGTCAACCCACCCCTCACACCGAAAAGGCAGCGCTCCTTGCACAGTCCTTCCGCTCTTCTTCTTGACAAGGGCCTCTTGTTCCCTTCAAGTACTTTAAAGTCATGGGGTTTTAGGTGTCATACTTATACCCCATTTTGTACTTGTTCTCTTGGCAGCAGGGGTCTCTGAACCCAGTTCAAACCAACCCTGTCCTCCCTGATGCAGAATGACCACAGGTGCGGAGACAGCATTGTGAACAAGGAGATACAGCCTATTCAAGTGCAAGCTAAACTTCTCCAACCACCAGAAATGAAGACCAGGTCTATTCAGCCTAGTGATGAGTCACCCAGGCAGGGCAGGGCACACCTCAACCCCCTAGTGACTGTCTAGAGTGAATACACATCCCCAGCTACTGTCACTCAAACACCAGATGGTGAATACACAAACAGCCAGAGGCTGATAAAGCAAGAAAATGCCCACTTTCTATAAGTAAAACACACAAGGTGATGGACGGAATGTTGCACATTGGCAAAACATTCGCCCCCAGTCACAGATCTGGGTTTAATCCATTGTTATTTTGCTCACCACGCCACCCCAGTTCAGACATGGCCATATGCAAATCAGTCTTGACCCTGTGCCTCATGGGAACAGTCCAGCCCGAATTGCCAGGCCATGTCTTCCCTGGACCGAATATCAAGCATCCTAAGACTGATTTCTGGCTAACAGCCGTCATCAGCCAGGATAGCTTGACTCCAGTGGCGTAGTGAGCACGGGACCCACATCTGGGCATACCCTTCCCACATAGGGTGAACAGCAAAACACACAAGGTGATGGACCGAATGTTGCACATTGGCAAAACATTTGGCCCCAGTCACAGATCTGGGTTTAATCCATCGTTATTTTGCTCACCATGCCACCCCAGTTCAGACATGGCCATATGCAAATCAGTCTTGGCTGGCAGTTCGGGTTGGACTGTTCCCGTGGCACAGGGTCAAGACTGATTTGCATACGGCTGGGTTCAAACTGGAAAGGCATGGTGAGCAAAAAAACGATGGATTTAGGCCCAGATTTCTGTACTGGGGTGAATGTATGACATTGTTCTGCATTCTGTCCATCACTGTTGTCTTTGCATTTGTCACCCCGATTGGGACGGGTATGCTCAGACGTGCGTCCCGTGCTCTCCATGCCACTGGAATCAAGCTACCCTGGCTGATGAGGGCTGAAAGCCCGAAACCTGTCCTATGATGCTTCTTTCCAGTCCAGGGAGGACCTGGCTTGGCAGTTCGGGCTGGACTGTTCCCATGCGGCACAGGGTCAAGACTGATTTGCATATGGCTGGATTCAAACTGGAAAGGCATGGTGAGCAAAAAAACAATGCATTTAGGCACAAATCTCTGTACTGGGGTGAATGTATGACTTTGTTCTGCATTTTGTTCATCAACTGTTGTTTTTGCATTTGTCACCCCGAGTGGGACGGGTATGCTCAGACGTGAGTCCCGTGCTCTCCATGCCACTGGAATCAAGCTATCCTGGCTGATGAGGGCTGAAAGCCCGAAACCCGTCCTAGCTTGCTTGTTTCCAGTCCAGAGAGGACCTGGCTTGGCAGTTCGGGCTGGACTGTTCCCTTGGGGCACAGGGTCAAGACTGATTGGCATATGGCTGGGTTCAAACTGGAAAGGCATGGTGAGCAAAACAAAACGATGGATTTAGGCCCAGATCTCTGTACTGGGGTGAATGTTTGACATTGTTCTACATTGTGTCCATCAACTGTTGTTTTTGCATTTGTCACCCCAAGTGGGACGGGTATGCTCAGATGTGAGTCCCGTGCTCTCCATGCCACTGGAATCAAGCTATCCTGGCTGATGCGGGCTGAAAGCCCGAAACCGGTCCTAGGATGCTTCTTTCCAGTCCAGGGAGGACCTGGCTTGGCAATTCGGGCTGGACTGTTACCATGGGGCACAGGGTCAAGACTGATTTGCATATGGCTGGGTTCAAACTGGAAAGGCATGGTGAGCAAAAAAACGATGGATTTAGGCCCAGATCTCTGTACTGGGGTGAATGTATGACATTGTTCTGCATTCTGTCCATCAACTGTTGTTTTTGCACTGTCTATAAGTGGCATTTTTAAACAAAGAATTGAAAAACCACATTTACCAACAAGTGTGTTAATAAATTCTGAGTTTAGAGAGCCTAAACTCAATTTTTCTATCTTGTCCCTAGGGAAAGATTCCCATGTAAATTGTTACTGTGCAACCCCAATGATAAGCCTATGGGACAGATAGCCTTTCAACAGTATTTCACTATCTGAACATGTCACACACACCAGTACAAGTCCTACCTTTCGCATACACTGCACCCAGCCCATGGGCGTACCTTGGGTCTAGCTTAGGGGTGCCTTATATGTAAGGAAAGCAATGGTTTGGGCCAGGTAAGTGGTTGCGCTTGCCATGGCAGTTTACAACTATGCATGCAGACACTACAGTGGTAGGTCTGAGACACATTTACAGAGCAACTCCTGTGGGTGGCACAACCAGTGCTGCAACCCCACTAGTAGCATTTGATTTACAGGCCCTGGCACGCTCCGTGTACCTTACTAGAGACTTACCAGTAAATCAAATATGTCAATAATGGATAACCAATCATATCACAATTTATACAGACAGCATTGGCACTTTAGCACTGATCAGCAGTATTAACGTGACCAGAATCCTATAGCCAACAAAAACAGGGTCAGAAAAACAGGAGGCAATTTGCAAAAAGTTTGGATATGACCCAGTGGAAAGGGCCAATTCCAACAGTCACTCAAATCTGAAAATGAAAATCAGGTGTATAGCTCACGTGTTAAAATAAAACGTGTTAAAATAAAACATGGATCATCATTTAAAATATAGCAAACTAAATTTATGTTTTAGTGCAGTCAAAATTAATGGTTAGGCCTGAAAGAGATATTTTTTTTCATGAAACACAGATGCCAAAAAACTGAAGAAAATGTGTTTTTCTTTTTTCTGCTTTTGCAAGATTTCAATGGTTTGCACCAACCAGTTCATGTCAGTACACTGGTTGGGGAGTGACTGAAATTTCACAATATCAGCGAAATTCCATGAATTCACCCAGTAAAAGTGATTCTTGAATTTGATTTTAAAATCTGAATTGGATTTGTAAATCTGTTCAGAAGCTGAATTTCTCACAAGGTAAATTTCCAAAATGTTGCCTTTCTGCAAAAACAATAACAAAAAATCACCTACCGCTAATAAGGATCCTTGCAGTGATCAAAATTTCCATTCCTCCACCAAAGTTTTGCAAAGATAACTATACAACTTCCTAAAAATTGTCACCTTCACAAAGAATCACCCCTGAAGGAAACGTCTACCAAAAAATATTCTTTAGAGAATTTTTTCAAGGGGATGAATTTGACAGGAAAAACCCTGGGCCTCATTTATGAGGCCGTGCGTCACTTTTAAGCTGCCGGTGCGTCACTTTCTGTGACGCACCAGCAGCGTAAAAAATGTGCCTTGTTGCACCATATTTACAAAGTGAGGCATCTAGGTAGATGCGTCACTTTGTAAACCCCTGCGCTACATTATACCTGCGCCAGGTGTAATGTATGCAGGGGGGCGTTCTGACGCAAGAAAAGATCATAGAAGTGACGCAGTGAAATCTATAAGATTCCACTGCGCCACTTCTAGGACGCAAATGCGTCAATTTGTTACGCCTGCCTCACAGCAGGCGCAAGACTGACGCAGGCCCTTGCCCCATGTGAAAGGACACATTCCTGGAGTTGCGTCACTTTTGTGACACACTCCAGCAATGCGTCACTTTTGTGCCATACAGATACGTCAGAAATACTGACGTATCTGTAACTCCTTGCGCAACGATGCGTCATACTGTAAATTTGACGCATCATTGGTGTCGCAAGGAGGGCGCAATGAAAAGTGACGCATCGCTGTTTTCACGCTGCGATGCATCACTTTTCATAAATGAGGCCCTCAGTAATTTAAGACTCATTCCGCAACACCTTACGTCATCTCGATTTTTTAATGCAATACAGTTTTCTTAAACTTCATGAAAGTGGCTAAGTCTGCGAGATCTAAAAAACAAATTCATAGTTGGCAACTTTGCAAGTTTTGCACACTTATGCTCACTAGATTCTCCTGCTTTCATCTAGATATTAATTATTGTATAGCCTTTTTATTTGTACAGTTCCTTCTTAGCCTTTGCAAGGTCCAACTCACTTTCAGAGTGGTTCAATTGCATTAATGACATAAGGCTTCATACACCTGCCATTGTTGTGAAGCCCTCCAATTTGTTTTGGGTTCCTGGGTGCACTGAGGTGTGCATTGTCTAAGGTGTCTTTTTTGTAGTTTGGCCAGCAGGGGACATGTTAGAAGAGATGAATGAAGTTTGAAGATACTGCAGGAGGTGGTGCAATAAATGACTGTGCGTGTCCATGTGGTGCTGCAGAGAGTGTGGGGACAGACAGACCTGGGCATGCAGGTACTTATCACTTTTGTTGAATGCAGTCTCCTATGTAGAAATCATCTCCACCTATGTGAATTAGCAGTGGCCATCTTCAATGTGAAACTGTTAAGTATACAGGACAGCCAGTTGCGAGGCGAGGGATTTCAGGGAAAGATAGGAGAAGGGAGGAAAGGGAGAGCTAAGACACTTTCCAGGACTTAAGAGGCCCAAACAGCACCACACTCAAGGCACGCTTTACTTTTATGTTCCGAGCCACCAATTAGCAAGCAGATTTCAGACCTTGTACAGTTCCTATTCACAGCAGTGGATTCATTGGTAAGGGTGTCTCAGAAGCTCTTAATCGTCACAGATTCGATTTGGTCACCTCTTCAGGAGTGGTCCTTGAGATTTGTGGAGTGAGCAGCCAAGAAGCAGGCATTTTAATTCACACCAGAATATTTGTTGGCTACCGATGCCCAATCAGTTTCTCTGAGATACAAATTTGGTTTTGAGAACCCTCCAGCAACCTACCTTTCCTTACATTCAGCAGGCAGCTCTCAGGCAGCTGGTTGCAACAGACTTGCTGACCACGAACCTACAGGCAGATTCTCTCGGCCACAAGTTAGGGATTGTTAGATGTGGACATTTCTATGGAAAAGGAGCTTCTCAAAAGCAGTAAACTCTTAGGGGAGTCTAGGTTTAGCTGGAACTGGGGATAGAAGTCAGAACTCACCGTCCTATCTATCAGCTCAGAAATCAACAGCTGCTGTGCAACTTGAGTTTAGAAAAGGGGCTTTGAAAAGTCATAATGGACGGGTATGGTGAAGTAAGCTGAAAATTCCATACCATACACCATTCTGAGATGACCTCTTAAAAAAAGTACATTATTGTGTTAGTTGCTACTTGTAGCCTCAATTACCAAACAAGCTTGTATAAGTTTTACGAGCTTCTTCAGCAATTATGAGACCCGCTGAGTATCTGCTAAATTAGCATGTTTCCCCAGAGATTTCAGCTTCAGAAAACAGTCTATTATCAAGAACGGAGATAACATTATTGCCGCTTTAGCGGCAGGAAACTGCAGCTAAAGCGGTGATAAGGGGATTGATAATATGCCCTTGAGAATTCCCATAGAAGCCAAGGTTCTGGTGTAAAGGACATCAAACCTGGGCTTCTACGGGAATTCTCAAGGGCATATTATCAAGACCCTTATCACTGCTTTAGCAGCAGTTTCCTGCCGCTAAAGCAGCGATAATGTTATCGCCGTTCTTGATTATATGGCCCCAAATCTCTAGGAGAAACTGGAGGGGATAATCTAAAATTTCCAAGGGAATCAAACCCGGAATTACCAATTCATCCTGTGATTCTTCATCCTTTAGAAGATTCTCAGGGATGAAGTCAGAATCCCATTAATGCTGCATCCCTGCAGTTTGTGGGAGCCCTGGTATCATTGAAGGTGAGGATCAATAACACCTGCATGAGGTGCTGGTATTGATGTTCTCTGTATTCATCTTTCAGCTACATACTGAAAGTCTTCTAAAAAAGGAAGATGTTATATATGTCTTTAGCTTCTCAATAGAGAAAGCAAATACATGTGTGACTCATCTTTGTACGGGTGAGGTTTGGGAGGTGGGGATCTCCTTCTACTTGTAGCTAGATTCTAACAAATTCACTTTAAGTGTCCCACTGAACTGCCACCAGAGGGAAATTCATTTTTGATCACTGCCTACCGTGCTAGTAATGAACTAGTGACCGAAAGTTGGAACAGGTCAACACTTTGGGCTTTGTAGTCCGACTCAATGCCAAATTGTTTAGGGCTATGGAGAAAATATTAGAGAAATACCATGCAGCATGATTTAAAAAGACTGGAAGGGCTAATAAGATGCTTATGATCGTTACCTAAATCTTGGGAGCGACCTGGCTGTCGTGATACCTCAAGCCTGGAAGCTGACTGTGACTATTCCATCCTCTGGAATTATTTTCCACCTACATTAGATCTTGAACCCGACCATCCATGGATGAGTAGAGTCTTGATCATGCCTATGGATCAGCACCTATGAAAAACTCTTCTGTCTCTCATCACCTATTTCATTCATGAATATTCTCTAACACAGCTCAACTATATGGTTGTGGCAAGATCTCATCTTTCCATCTTATCTTGTGTTTGATATCCACTGTCAGAAATTTGGTTATTGGTTAAGAGGGGAACCCTACCCAAGCAACAACCACAATCATTGACAGGGTGGCGTATGGTAGCTTGGCACAGAGAAGTTAGGCTTTACTTAGAGGAAATGTGTCAAGTATTTATGCAACACTTCACAGAGTAATAAAGTGAGAACACAACACAAGAAAATCCCACACAGATTTAGATAAATAGAAATGTATTAATAAAGTAATTCATTCATTAAGTCTTTATTGCGATTTTTCATCATAAAAGACAAAATTTCCAAAATAAAACAATTTCCATTCATTTATAAGATACACCATCATACTCTAAATCCAAAACTTGTACCACAACAATAATAATTATTAAGTTAATATATATATATAAATACATGTTAAGAGAATTCATAAATAAAAATCAAATATATTTTTGGGCAAAAAGACTTAATCTTCATCCGTTAATTTACAGTAATTAGACACTTATAAACCACAAAATACATTAATATACGAGCTATATCCGCTATTAAAAGGTCCCATATTTCATCATTGACCATCTATTTTGCCCCCCCATTTTATTGCGTAAGGCCCAAGCCCAGCTCAAGAACTTTGTTACACCAATTACAACTAGGTTTGTAGTGTCTGATTTCAGTATTCTGTTGGCAACCATTGCCGATCTTGTATTCAGAGTCAGGCATACTGGTTTCAGCCAAACACTCCTCGGCTGGTGATAAACAGGGCATACAAATAAGAAGTGGTCAATGCTTTCACTAAGATCATGGCAAAATATGCACTTATCGCTACTTGCGGAGTTCCATTTGCTTGTGAACCGCCCTAAAGGTAATGTACCTATTCTAAACTGGTGGAACAGTTTACGGTCGTGAGGCTTCGTAATAATAATAAATGAAACAAAACCAAAACTACAAAAATCCAATCAGTAGAACGGAAGATATGCAAGTTTAAAGATTTCAGTGAAAATAGCGCCAAAAGCACAACACGCCAACTGTGTGTATCTGATCATGCAGGACTGGGACAAAGTCACAACTTCAGGCAAACAGTGATGGAGCGCGGGGCAGCTACAGGGGCTCACTGAGGCCTGCTGAATATGAGTTCCATACATTTTGGTTGTGGAGAGTTACAAGGTCCCGCTTCAAGGAGGTTTCATGCAGCTGAGGCAAAGCATCAGTTCTGAAGAGCTGCAAAGCTGTGGTGTGAGTTATTGCTTTGTCATTGAGGATCCTGTTGTGAGGTCTTTCAATGTGAAGTCAGCAATCGAGGATGCATTGCACAGTCGAGGTGAGACATTGGTTTTAAAAAGCTATAGGGCTGTGATGGGAGAACCTGCGTTGTTGTTGATCTGCCATCGACGAGAGATGGGCGATGTGGGACCCTGCGTCAGTGAAGGTACACGCATCTGTGGTTCCGATGCAGGTTGTGGGGTCGATGCGGAGTCCTTGCACTGGGAGAACACTTGCAGCAGAGGCTATGCTTCAGTTCAGCCTGGGAGTGCACCATACGGCAGAGAAGGTGCATCAGTTCTGCTGGAGCTACAGATGGGCTGGCAGAGCACTTTCAGGCCCACGTCCAAGGGTCTAGGACTGGGGTGGCACCACTTGGCAGGGTAGGACTCACAGAGAGCACAGTCCAGGTGCAGGGTTCAAGGTTGCTGGAACTTTCTGTCACTGAGGCTCTTGTCAGGAGGCCAACCAATTAGCCCTTGGAGTCAATCTGCGGTCATGTATTCAATAGATGCAGGTCCAGTTATTCTCACCCAGGCAGCAAGGCAGCACAGCAGGGCAGTAGTCCTTCAGAGAAACAGTCCAGTAGAGTGGCCGTCCATTCAGCAGAACAGCAGTCCTTCTTCCTGGTAGAGTATCCACAGGTCCAGAAGGATACTGAGAAGTTGGTGTCTGGGGTCCAGTATGTATATCTAGGCCTTCCTTTGATGTGGGCGAAGCTTTTAGAGGTTTCACTTTGAGGTTCCCAGGCATCCTGCCTTCCATGTCCTGGCTCCAGACTAACTATAAGGAGAATGCAACCCTTTGTGTGGAGGCAGGGCACAGTCTAGTCAAGTGTAAGTAATATAGGGCCCAGCTCCACCCTCCCATCCTGCCAGTGATTGCCCATCCAGGCTCACCTAAGCTCTCTATTGTGTTTGGCTGTCTATAAGGAATACACAAAGCCCAACCGTCAGCTATACCTTGTCACATGACCCAGAGACAGGCTTGAGGCACTAAATGGGTAAGGCAGGAAAATGCCAACTTTCTAAAAGTGCAATTTTCAAAATTTTACCATGAAAGAGGATTTTTCATTACAATTTTAAAGATGCCAAACATGAGCTGGTCATCTGCTCCCATTTGGATATTACAGCCTTTTTAAATGTAATAAGGTAAATCCAATGTTATCCTACAGGAGAGGTAGGGCTTGCAGTAGTGAAAATGCATGTAAGAATTTTCACTAGCAGGCTATGTAAAACTTAGAAGTACTTGTCCAACTTTTTAAATACACTGCATCCTGCCCCCTGGGCTGTCCAGGGCCTACTCTAAGGGTGACTGATTTGTATTAAAAAGGAAGGTTCAGGCTTGGCAAAGAGGTTTCATTTTGCCAGGGCTTTATGGAAGTGTAAAAAATTAACACACAGGGTATGTTGGCAAACCTGATACATGTGTAAATGGATGCTTAAGTGGGTGGCACAATCAGTGCTGCAGGTCCACTAGCAGTATTTAATTTAGAGGCTTTGGGCACAGGTAGTGTCACTTTACGAGAGATTTACAAGTTAATTAAATAGGCCACTTGGGTATAGGCCAATGCTACCATGTTTTAAGGAGAGAGCACGGGCCCTTGAGCACTGGTTAGAAGTGGTAAAGAGCACTGCTTCATAAAAGTCAACAAATATAGGTCAAGAATACAGAAACAGGATGATGAAAGCAAAAAGTTTGGGAATGACTCTGCAGAAAGAGCCAAGTCCAACATCCACTAATTCCTCTCAAACCCATTACGACTTTTGCCTTCTGGAGTGTTCATAGTTTTTATTTTTCAGGTTTGGCACTACAAATGTGACACTTTCTCTCTGGATTGAACTTGCTTTGCCAATTCTCATCTTAAGGAATTGTTTAAGTGTTAAAGTTATTCAATTGGTTTCTCAGTGTATTTTGCACTAGGGAGGTCAGATAGGTGATTTATTTTGCTTAGTGTATCATATCCATTCATTCGTAATGAAGGTTGTGGTTGTTGTTCTGTTTTTCAGGTGTGTTTTCATCTAGGGTGATCCTGGAGGCAGTTTATTCTTCCATGTGTCCTATACTGATTTCTCATTCATAATAATGTGTGAGCCTATATGAAGGCATGGTCAATGACTGGCTTATTTTTCAACAAAGATTTACCCACAAGTATGCAGATTTAATTTGCTTGATTGATTTTAGGTATTTATATGTTGCTGATTGCAGAGATGTTTTAAGGCATGGGCCAAGTAGGCAATTGCCCTGAGTCCCCACCCTCCAAGGACCCTCCGGGGAATGTGTTCTTTCTGTCACCTCTATTTCTTTACATCAACCACTCTCAAGCTCACTTCCTATCTCTACCCCTCATTCTTTTTTTAAATACCATGGGGCTTTTTTACAAGCCCCTTGCCCCACTGGTACGCCACTTTTTGTGAATCACCGGCAGTGCATTTGCTGCCCCTTATTTACAAGGACACCTAAAGCCACCCTGCGTGGCTTTTCGTGTCCATGTAAATATGGCCCCTTTTCACGCAGCACTTTGCGGGAAAAGGGCGTGCCATGGGTGTTGCTGTGGGTGTTCCCACGTAACACCTGTGACTTCTGCTGCATTCCCATATTTTTTAACTTTTGTAAACCTGGGAATGTGTCAGAATGCTACGCCTCCCAGGGTTCAGATGCTCCGTCCATCACCACCCCCTTTTGTACCGCTTTGGCCGCCATAAGTGTGGCAGGGTATGCTCAGATGTCTGAACTGGGGTGGCAGAGTGGGCTAAAGAACGGTGATGGATCAAACCCAGATCTTTTGACTGGGTGTGAGTGTTTGATTGGTTCAGATGCCCCGTCCATCACCACCCCCTTTTGTAACGCCTCCCAGGGGAGGCATAGGTAGGCGTAACGAGGAGAAATAATGTTTTAATTTCTCCTCGTGTTTTCCTCTTTCTATGCGTGCTGCATTCTGCAGCGCATGGAGAAAGAGGAAATCACTTCTCGTGATTATTTTTGTGCAGGACGGTGTCCCTTCCTGCACAAAAACAATCTCCCCTAAAATGGAGACACCCTTGCACCATGGTGGAAAGGGGGCCTGCGTTGCCGCATGGCAGCCAATTGTGCACCAGTGCTGGGGAAAGCACAGGGATGCGGCAGAATATTGTAAATATGTTGCATCCCTGTGCTTTGAAAGGGACTCGGTGTGGCGCAGCTAAATGGCTTGCGGTGGAGCGCTAAGTCACTTTCCGGTAGAAAAGGCCCCCTGTCTCATTCTAAGTGGCTTTGGAGCACCAGAAGAAGATACATTTCAGCCATTTTGCGTAACTTCTGAAAATGTAAGTATAATTATTTAGCGTCATGCTGGCCTGAATTAGCAGAAAATGTGTAATAAACTTCAATGTTGTCCCAACAGGGGCCCCCAAACTAAGTTGTGCCGAGGGCCCCAGAAATCATTAAAATAACACTGGCTGATTGCCAACTAAATTGCTACTAAGCAGTGATGGATTAGAGCATGCTAGAGGGGAATGTGTAATCTAAGCAGCATGACGATGCAGTCTGAATGTGATTAGTCAAATAACACTTGTTTCAAAGCTTTAACAAAATAATACATTTGGAGCGCTCTCTAATGTGGGTGGGGGCACAATTAATTCTGTTGTTCTGGCACAGGAACAAAAACCTTATTATCCCTTTTCAATTTATGTCTAGATTTAGGAATCACTTACCAAAATGAACCCGCTGGAGACAGAGGCCGACTTGGCGTGTGCAGATGGATTTTAGGTCAGGTAACTGGGAGCAATATTGGTCAAACATTTAAAAGTCAGTCAGTGGCTTTAAAAAAAAAACATATTCATAACTGGAAGCCAGAGCAAATTCTGCAAACATGGTCTAACAAACTCCGGGGCAGATTTACAATAAAGTGACTCACCTGTAGAGATGCGTCACTTTCCCTGTGCCACCGTAAAAAACTCTTTAGCCACCATTGATGCACCTTATTTACAATACAATACGGCGCGCCATGGTGCAAGGATTGACAGATGCGTAAGAAATTCTGACGCATCTGTTGGGGCAAAAGCCACACATTTCTGGAGTCGTGTTGCAAGCACCACGCAACTCCAGCAATGCATTTTCAGGCCTATTCCCACTACACTGCGTCACTCCTTATGCCTGCTTCAAGCATGCGTAAGGTTTTGACGCAGTGGCATCCTAGAAGTGATGCAGTGAAATCTTGTAGACTTCACTGCATCACTTTTTATGAGGCTTTCCTGCTTGGAAATGCCCATCCTGCATACATTATACCTGATGCAGGTATAATGTGACACACGGCTTTACAACGTGACGCATCTGCCCAAGATGCGTCACATTGTAACTGAGGTGCAAAAGTTTTGCAAGGGGCTTGTATTTGTGCCCTCCTCTGTGTTCTTTCTCCCTGATACCAGTCTTGCTGATTTACTTAAAACCCATCCACCTGGCAAAAGGAAGACCAATTAAGACCACGTTTGCATTGTCCAACTTAGAGTGTGTGTGTGTGTCTGTGTGTGTGTGTATGGGGTATTTGTGTAGCACACACCTAGCCAGATATCAGTGGGATGCTGTACAGGTTGAAAGCAAAGATATAGGAAATGAGCGATTAGTGGGTTAACTAAGTTTTGAGAGTGAACGTGGACTGTTACTGCATCATGATGTAGTGTGCTTTAAAATGTATGCCTTCAGCTCGTTGCTAAACTGGGGCAGTGTTGGGGCAGTCATGGGGGATACATGGAAGTTGTTCCAGATCCTGGGAGCATAGATGGAGAAAACCTGTGCTTTGTGGCACCCATCACATATAGAGGCACTCTATTTAAGGTGCTATTTTAATTGGTAAAATATTACTAACAATACCCTAGTTCATTCCATTCTTATTGGCCACCATCTAATATGATTCATTACAAAACAACATCAAACACAGCCAGACACAATATCTACAGTCCACACTGAGGCTTCCCCGTGCAAATCCCGGAACTCTATTGGCCTCCTAGATTCCGAAATCTCATGGTAGAAGTGCTCTGCTAGTGTTGTGTTACCAATATTGGGGACCACGGCAAGTCATGAGTTTTGGGGTCCCTGTTCAGTACAACACTGAAATGTATTACACATTTCCTACTGATTCAGGCCCGCATAACGCCTAACTATCCTTAAGGAGAGAGAGAGGGGAGAGAGAGAGAGAGAGAGAGCGCGAGGGGAGAGAGAGAGAGAGAGAGAGAGAGAGAGAGAGAGAGAGAGAGAAAAGATGGGGTCCCTGTTCAGTATAACACTGAGATGCACTACGCATTTCCTACTAATTCAAGCTTGCACAATGCCAAACTATCCTTTAGACGACATTGGGTAGAAAGAGGTACAGGCAGAGAGAGGGAGAGAGAGAGTGTGAGAGAGAGAGGTTTAGATAGGAACCTAGATATAGTAGACAGAGGTCAAATAGATATACTGTGACCTTTCTCTGGGAGCCCCTTGGATAGAGGGAGCCCTGGGAAGATGCCCATGCCTTAAAACGTCTCTGAGTTCTGCAAATGCTCTCAATGGGCCCGATTCACAGAACTAACTTAAGCCAAAATCCTAAACTTACTACCATTTACTCATTTTGGTATTCACAGGAGGCACTTACTCATTTTGGTATTCACAGAAGGCACTTACTCATTTTGGTATTCACAGAAGGCACTTTCTGCCGCTGACCGCGTGACCCGCAGGGGCAGCGCTTTAGTCCCACCCGGCAAAAATGCCAGCCGACACTGGTGCGGCGCCCCGCCCCGCATCTACCATTCGCAGGCATGGGGAGGGCCTACATGTGGGAGGGTCGAACCCCCTATATCTAACGCGGTGGCCAAGGCTCGGCCTCTCTCATCCTACTCTTCCCGCGGCTCAAGCGCTGTTCCGGTCTGCCCGCAGCGCTGCTCTGTTCCGCTCCGGACGTCGTCGCGTTACAGCTCGGGACACTCTTTTAATCTGCGGTGAGTGTGGCCTACGGGCCTCCCCCCCCCCTCCGCCTATTCCCTCCCTGCGGAGGTATGAGTTATGGCTCGGCGGCACGCTTGTGTGGGGCCGCCGTGGAGGTTGGGGTTGCGACTCGGCGACGAGATTTCTCCCCTCCTGCACTCTCCCTTTGGGGTGCGGGCGAGGCCGGTTAGCCCACGTGTCAGGGCGCATCCTATTGTCTCGGCCCGGGCCCTGAGCGGGACGTTTGCCGTCTTCGTCACTCAGGCCGGGCAGGGACCGTGAGATGGCGTTGGATTGTCCCTAGCTCCCGCCCCCCCTTTTGTCCCCGTACGGGCCTAGGGGCGGGTCTCCATTGAATGCTACGTTGGGCCTAGGTGCGGGTCTCCATTGAATGCTACGTTTCGGTACTGAATTGAAATTCCATCATCGACAGTGTCTTGTATCTTTCGTGCATCGCTTTTGTGTTAGGAGATGTTTTGGATAAGGGGTTACCGAGCATAACTTTCGCGCCCTCGCAATCAGACAACGTAAACGTTCCCTTGAACCGTATTCTCGGTTGATGGTGGGGATATGTGTATCGGTCGGACATGTGAAATATCGATACCGGCTGGACATTGTATGCATGTTATCATTGATTCTATTGTTAGGGGATGTTTGGTAAAGGGGGTGACCGAGCTTAGTTTTCGCGCGCTCGCAATCATGCAACGCTAAAACGTTTCGTGGATCCGTATTGCTCTGTTTATGTGGGGGACATGTGTAAATGGCCTATACGACGGGAGGACGGAACGAACACTGTAGGTGTTTGCTAGTTTGTACAATAGGTGAGTTTTGGCGTCCATTCTGTTGATTTGTGCGGATTGCTTGTGCACATGGTTTTGGGTCAAGTAAGGCTAGTTCTGGAGCTGCTACTGTTGCTTACGTAAGCCGGATCTTGCGTCCGGGAAAGTTAGAGAATACAGCATACTGTGGGGTACTTCGCGACCTAGTGCCTGGCCAGATAGCATTTACGGATGAACGTTGTAGAGGCACTCGGCAGTTATCTGTAATATATGGTATGTTTACAGCGGATCAGTGAGCGTTGCTTTTTGCTTTCAGTATCGACCGCTTTGCACACAGCTCACTAAACGGACCTCCGAGGGTATCTCCACGTGTCTAATTCTTACGTGCATGATTTTATAGGGTGATCACGTTAGCTATGCCCCAGTGTGAGGTTGTTGCACCATGGTGCGCCTTTATGTGTCGTTTTGCGAAGATGGAATTGGAAAGTGTGGTAGTCTTAGAGCAGTGTACTTCCAATGCTTTCAGCCAGCGCTGCGAAAGGATCCCCATAGTGATAATAGTACCTTCCATATTTCACAAGGGTTTTAATTTTAAGCTCGTGTCCCCATAGCGAGCACGGTGGGTGGACTCCGCACGCGAGCTTCTTGCTACAGCCTTTGAATTTGAATACAGTGCATGAGATTGGAGTGCATGGATGCAATCATGCTGTGGCCACAAAAAGAGGTATTTTTATTCTGTTTTTACAAGTGTCATGGCATATGCAGCAGGAGGGATATGCCTTTCCGTGTGCAATGGTCTTGAGGGGGCCCATACTTACAAAGGGTGTATATTATCATTGGGCCTTGGTATCTCGACGCTCAATTGAGTGCCTTGTTCATTTTAAAGTGTGGCATTGCATACTTCAGTGCAATGGATAAGCCTTACGTGCGCAAATTTGTTGATTGTGGGACTGATTCTATTTTACACGTGGCATTAGATATTGGTGCGCGAGGGTTCAGCCCATTACGCATGTAAATGTGTGGTTTGCAACCGTATTTACAATGGGAGCATAGTATCATTGGGCTATAGTACCTCGCGGCCCATTTGTGTTACATCTTCTCTTAACGCGTTGCATGGCATTTTCAGCGCGATGGGTAAGCATATTCTGTGCGCAGTTTAGTTTATGTCATTGGGCCCTAGTACATCGAGGCCCAATTGTGTGACTGATTCAATTTTGCACGTGGCATTAGGTATTTGAGCGCGAGGGCTCAGCCGATTACGTGCGTAAATTTGTGGTTTGTGACTGGATTTACAATTGGAGTACAGTATTATTGGGCCATAGTACCTCGAGGCCCAATCGTGTGACTTATCCTAATTTTAACGCGTGGCGTTGCAGTGCATTCCAGCGCAAGGTGTAAGCCTATTCCGCGCGCGATTGAGTTGCGGCGTTCGTATTTACAATGGGGGTATAGTATCAAGGGGCCATAGTACCTTTAGGCCCAATAGAGTGCCTTGTGCATTCCTAACAGGTGACATTGCTTATTGCTGCGAGATCGGTAAGTCTATTGGGCGCGCAAATTCATTGCTCGAGTCCGTATTCATAAAGGGTATAGTAGCATTGGGTCATATCACCTCGAGGCCATTTGAGTGACTCTTTCATCTTTACACTTGGTATGGCTTTTGCAGTGCGATGACTTAGCCTAATCCGTGCGCAGTGGTGTTGATGGTGTCCGTAGTTACAAAAGTATATAGTATCTTTGGACAATAGTATATCGAGGCACAATCGAAGGACTTATTCAGTTCGAACACGTGGCGACGCATATTTCAGCGAGAGAGGTAAGCCATTACGGCGGCAACTTTGTTTTGTGTTCGTACCTTCAATTGGTGTATAGCATCATGGGGCCATGGTATCTCCAGGCCCAATCGGGTGATTAATTCATTTTATACGTGGCCTTGCATATCTCAGCGAGTAGGGTAAGCCGATCACGTGCGCTAGTTGCTTATTAGCGTCCTTATGTAAATATGGTGCGGAGTATCATTAGGCCATTGTACCTCGAGGCATGTGGCGTGGCATTGGTTGGGCAACTACGCTCGCACGTTCAGGTCCTCGGGCGGATCCGTATTATGTGCGTACTGCGTCACATATGATCCCTTGTTATCTCAGCAGGTATGTGGTACACGATGCGCTAGGCATCAAGACAGGAGCAATCCTTGTGGTTACAATTATACAGTGATATGTGTTTATGTAGGGAGGGGTGTACTGTTAAGTGCTGCTTGCTTACGGCCCAGATCTGTAGGGACCAACAGATGTGGCGATTCCAAAACCTATCTCTTGTCCGGTTTCACGAGGGCGTAGTTTTGTAGAAGGAATTATAGATCTACTCAAAAATGTTGGGTTGCGTCGGTTTCCGTAATATAGGGTTCATCTGCGTAATAACTGTCGCAGGATAGGAGTCCGTTATGCGAGTTTTTATGCGCATTATCAGGTTCGTTGGTCCTGGGTTCCTTCCAGTTGTGGCGCTTCACATCGACTGGCAGTTTACACTGTGGCACTCGGGGCCGATGGGTGCCGCCGGTGGACCAAAGCAGCCACGAAAGGGGCCCGTGTTCAACCTCATGGTCACAGGTTCAAATCCCGGCGGGTCCACCCAGCCTTTTATCCATTTGAGATCGTGATAACGAGCACCTTGTAGCCAGGCTTTGCAATTCCTGGCGTATGTCCCTCCTTGCATTGAGACTGATTCTATTTGCACAAAGTGAGCAAGGGGAGATATAAATGTATAACTAAAGAGATTCATTCTTGCTCTGACCACCCGTAAATGATATGTCTACACCTTGAATTCAATTGGAGTCAGGTATAAACTCACTGAAATGTCCAGCTATAGTTGTTGCCTAACGGCAGTGCAACCCTCTTGAATATTCGTGTAAAAATTTTAATGCATGCTACAGGGCCATGACACGGAGGAGCACGGGAGGCGGGTATCTATCCGCCTATTTTAGGCATAGGTAGAACACTACCTGCAGGCATGGTGTAGTTTATTGAATGACACGGTCAGGTAGTGCGAAAAATATGAAATTGTCCGAGGCAACCAAACTCACATAAAGAGAAGTCTTAGTTATTTGTGCCATTATGTCACATACAGCCTTAGCGAGTATATCCCTCAACGGTTTGAACAGCAATCGGAGATTACGAACGAAATATGTTTCACACCCGCATTTTCCCTTGTAATTTTGTAAATCTGAGAATGTCCTTGATAAAAGGAGACTCGTATAATGTTAGCACTGCGCCCCTGCTACAATTGACCCACAAAGGAAATTCACCGGCGTTGGCAGCCTCTAATTAATAAACCATTAGACCGTTCCGCTGGTGGACCAGATCTAGACAATTAAGGGGGTGGTTTCATTTAATCAAGTGGGCAGTTGTTAACTAAGTTCAATTCCTTGAGCCCCGCCCACCCGTGTGAATGTATCAGATTCATACGATTAGGATTCTGCGAATCCCACCATCTTGCAGGACTTTCTGAGTCTCCATCCTCCCGGCCATGTCAACCCATTCAATCCCCATCCCAGACATAACCACGAAGTGCCCTCGAAGTATATTGCAGTTGTTAAATAAGTATGGTGGGTCTATTGTTCCTACCAAGGCGCTGCAGGCAAGACGTAATAATGACACATATTACTATACAATGATAATCACAATTTGATTTGACACATATTACTAAACAATGATAATCACAATTTGATTTGTTTTCAGGGAGGCCCCACATTTCACCCTGCCGAATTTAAGTGCTGTAAGTATGGCCTGATGTAGCAGTTGGCAATTTACAACCTCAGATGGCTGTAAGAGGTAGACTCAGTCAGGTTACTTTGTAACGAAAGTGACGAACATCCAATACACCTTATTGTAAGTCGTCTAGGATATAATGCATTGGTAATAGAAGCAAATGCATGTGTGTCACATGTGGGAAGGGGTAATCCATCCCCGAAACTCAACTCAGGCACTAAGTGTAAGTCGCTAGTGACATATGGATCACTGCTAGCGCAAGGGTATACAACCAACCCAGTGGGCCATGCACAGGGCCAATTTGCCAGATATACAGGAACATTGCGATTCACGGATATTCTGCAGTACATACACACTCCAAAACGCAGGCCAGGACATCTCTGCATATGTGATTTATTTGACTCATCTCATTTTGGACTCTTCTAAACTCACTCCTGCCTACAGACCCCACTAGGGCTCTGATAGCAGTGAGCAGTTGTTCCTAAACACATTCGGTCTGTAGAAGTGAGATACTGTTGATGGTGTTATTCTCAAGCTGCATCCAACAATAGGCCTATATGGTTATTAAAATGTGTACGTTTTGGTTCCCTTTCCAGAATAAAATGTTGCGAAAGTAATTCAGTTCAGGTTGGGATAGAGTTGCGAGTTGCAAGGCGAAGGCTATGGTAACCTCTTCCCTGATTTAATTTGACTGACAACATCTTCCTTGTCAGTAAGATGTAGCTCCATCCCTAAGAAAATAAGATGTAGCTCCATCCCTAAGAAAATAACGTTTGTGTGTGCAGCTGTTCCAGGAAATGTGTGCACTCCAGGTGGGTAAAGTTTGCACATCTCCAAGTATTACCATGACCGATCTTGTCCCTTCGCACACTAAAACTGTTTCACGTAATCTTGTGACCCTAATATGTTACTTCACTAGGCTAGAATGCCCACTTATTTAACTGAACTGTCATGCCTTATCCTAACGTGAAGGAATATGAATATGAATATGCTAGAGGACGGCATTACTATTTGCATGCTACTACCCTCCTGTCTTCTCGAAGCAATAATGCATTGTTTTGGGAAATCTGAAACGTCATGAACAAGGGGAGTTCTCGAGGTGTAGGGGGACAGCATTGAGCAACGATATGTTATTAACAGTCGTACTTCAAAACTTGGAAAGGCCTCTAGCAATTATCCATATTTACAACAGAAAACTGGAAGGACAATTTGACTGTAAATCCATTGTCATAATTACTACTGATGCTGTGCTCACACAGCAAGAAAACGATTCTGACTACAGGGTAACTTTCACATTCCCATCACTTTTGCTTCCTGGGACTAATATCACTGGTTTTCCATTAGCATCAAACAAATAAAATCATGCAAATAATCACTTGCCGATCCCCTGTATCCCATTCCGAAGGAAAACAGCTACCTTATTGCATATTAAGCGAAACAAGGAAAGGTGAGCAAATATGATAATTTGAAGTAACCTCCTTTCAAGTTGACAGAGTGAGAATGAGTTAAGGAATCAGACTTTAGGCGAGCAAAGAGATAACTCCTGGAAAAGAGCCAGAAACGAATTTCTGAGTGTTAAATTTCGAACTGGGGTGACCGTAAATAGTTATAGCCCCTGGAGTTGACAGTACGCCTATTAATTTGGGACAGGCGAAGGGAGTGCAAGTTAAGAGCTACTCAAACACGCAAAGGTGATAGGAGGAATGCTAGCAATTTGTCTAACCACTGGCAGTCGCTCGGGGTAGTAGTCAACAGATCCATGCATGAGTTCATGGGACGAGAGGCTTGGGTTTCATCAGGCAGTACCAATACAAGAGAAAACTGAAGGGTACTACGACAAAGACAGGGTTCACTTGTCTAGATTGGGAGTGGACATATTCCTCCCGGACGTACATGAGGTACGAAACAGCGACGGGAAGAAGCTAGGTGGGTGGGGGGCTCTGTCATCAACGGAAGCCTCCTCCAGAGCTGTGGCGGAGTTACAGGGCGATCTGGAAGCAGACGGGTACAGTAAGGGTACCTCTGCCTGGCACAGTAAGGGTGCCTGAGCCAAGGACCAGGAGCCGAAGGAGGTTCCGGGAAACCGCGACGGCGCCCCGTTAGTCCTTCGGGCGGTCGGGGGGCCTGAACCGACCGGGGGTGGCCCACACCGCTCCGCCCCGACAGGGGGGGCGGGAGTATAACGAAGTTGGTAATGTGCTGCACCGTCAGAGCATCGACTCGCCGTGCAAGATGGCTCCTTAGGCATGCGGGACAGCGAGGGGCTGCCTGCTTTGGATCGCCTGTAAGATGACCCACCTAAAACGTCATACGTGTGTTGTATGAAATAAACCTGCAACAGTACTTTCCCATAAATATGTCTCCAGAGTTTCATTGGGGAGGAATTGTGTATATGTTCAAGCAGGCGGGAGTGAATGGCGGTGTGGGCACTATCATTAATGAGGAAGTGCCTTCTGTGAATACCAAAATGAGTAAGTGCCTTCTGTGAATACCAAAATGGTATTAAGTTTAGGATTTAGTCTTAAGTTAGTGCTGTGAATCGGGCCCAATATAAGATTTGTCCGCTCATTACAGTGCTGACTTACAACCCTTTTCGTTGTCTACCGGCTGCAGTGCTCCCAAACTCCGCATTCCTGTATTGATGGAGTGCTCCTCCCACAATGCTCTGCGCTCTTCCAGTCTTTTTCTATTTGTGTCCCAGAAGCCATTGCACAAGGCCCACTTGCTGCTGCTGTGCAGATGGGAACCCCTCAGTGTACCACTGTCCCTGTGGGAGGGCGCAGAAGGAGTTCCCGGTTCTGAGAAATGACTTGCGTACGTTAGTCCCTGCTGACTCTGGCGGCAGCTGGAGGGGATTTTTGCTATTACTGTGTACAGAGAAAAAAATATTAAGCAGGAGTCTGAACTAAAGAGCACAAACTACAATATAACTGTCAAAGCCCTTAAATTAAATGTCAAAAAATGGCAATCTGTGTGTCCACAAATAAAACCTTTAAAATGTTTTCCCCTCGATAAATATTGGTCCGACTGATTGATTCTGCAACATATTCACCATCTGTTTGGTTGTCTTACCCTGAAAAGTAGATGTCAGGGTCGGGTTGGGATCATGATTAGGACAGGACACCTAATGAAAAAGTGCCCCACACTTATGCATAGTGACTTTTCCTAAAATGTTGGTTAGTTAGCATCACGGGGGTATTTTCCTCTCTCAATTTCCCTATCTCTTCCCCTCTTTTGTCATTCTTCCCCACGTCTCACTTTCCCTTTGTTTCCACAGTGTGCCCCTCGTTCATTCCATTTTGTTACTCCCCCACCAGGTCTATTCTCCCCCTCCTTTGTCATTTTGTCCCAGGATGAATGTTTTTCACAGCAATGTTGTCGAAAAACAATTGTTTTGAGATGTCAAAAAAGTTTTCTTTTTGCTTAATTTAGTTATTACTGTTATTTTTGATTTATGTTCTCTAATTGGAAAACGGGACCCCCTCGAGGTTTTGAAGATGGCAAGGTGGCAGCAGATAGCCAAGGCTCATCTGTCTGCTGCTGGAGACAAAAGCAGTGGCCACCACTTGTAATCTGACTTCTTGCACAACCCCCATTCAATCCACCCCCACATAACATAAGTGCTAGCTGTGATGCTCAAAAACTGCATTACTACTCCGGGGGTCTCATTGTCCAGCTCGGTGACTCAGGATGGGAGGAGACGCACATGCTGTGCCAGCTCCGTTTCCCCATTGTCCTACTGTGCACGACAATGAGCCATCAAGGGACTGTACTTGTCAAACTGAGGTCGGACCTCTGATCTAGGCCTTCAGCAGCCTTTCGGGTTGTGCATCAGAGGCCAAGATGGCCCAGGCAAATGTTGGGGTTTTATTGCAATTGAAAACAAAACGGCTCACCAGCTGACCTTTAACACAAGCCCTCGGGCAATGGCCGATTGCCCGCCTTGTCAATCCTATGCTGGTAGATGTCACATTCTTATAGATGTAGCAGGACAAATGATCATTAGAAATCTCATTCTGCCTAGAAGATGTGACTTATGCGACTCTCTAGGACCGTTCAATAGCCAAAGCATCAACCACTTTGCAGATGGCTTTGCTCTACCACACCCTTGTCCCAATCTGTGACGAGTTGGAATATACTATTTCTATGTTCATAGACCAACCATTGTTCTTTGCATTGTTCCATGGCCACCTAATGATGCTTATGTTTTTACCATGCATTTGTCCAGAGTAAGCATACATTATCTCAGGCTAGGCTCCGCGGTCAATTTGGCCACCTAAAGAGGAGAATATTACCCTTGTCCCTCTTTCTAATGACGAAACACTATCTAAAAGTACTAGACAACAGTTTGGTCGGTACTGTTGACAAAGTGCCTTTGCTGGACCTGAAACTGCAGGTAAGGAAGAAAATCCCAAGCACTGCATCAAAACACATTAATGCTCATAATGAAAAGCGTGAGGGCTTTATTTGCGTCAGTGGTTGGCAGTGGTGGGCACATTTTTGAGGACTAATTTTTAACCATCAGACTTTGACAAGAGAAAGAGAGAAGAAAGGCAGCAAAGGGAGAAAGAAGGAGAAAAAGCATGATAGAAAGACCGTGACAAATGGAGACAGCAGGGATCAAAAAACCCAAAAGAGTGGGATAAAGATATGAAGCGTTGGATGGTGGAAGAAAGCTACAAGAGATGGTGGAATCAAAACTAAGCAGAACAATATTAGTCAACTCAGGCCAGCAGCAGGCTCTTTGGAAATACCTTAGGCCCTGCACTTAAAAAAAATAAATAAAAAAAAAGAAGAAGCACTGAAGAGTATCACTACTGACAGTTATTGTAATTTATAAAATACATGAAATTTCATTAAACAAGCATTGGCAAAGACAATAGGTCAGCTGTTGGCTTTGCCAATGTTTTTTAGCGATGCAGTATTGCATCGCTGAGGCTGTAAGGCATGGCTAAAGAATATGTTTTGTTTTTTTAATACATTTTTTATTTGTTATTGTTTTTTCAAGAGTAAGGTGGAAAGCGAGGAAGAGCAAGAGGAAGAATAGAAGAAAAGAGGAAGAAGGAACAGGCGACAAACCGCCACATATCCCCACACAGGGGGCGCTGAAAAATTTGCCGTAAATCCCCAAGTCATATATGGTACCTTTTTGCGGGTCGGCGCCCATGGCAATGTTCGTGTTCGGCAATCAGCACCGATAGTGAGGGTGCGGCAAGTCTGTAGCTAATGGCCAAAGGATCACAAGAGAGGCGCCCCCAACTAGGAGCTCTTTTATACAGGAATGCCACACAGGCCACTTCCACAGGCAAAGCATGTCGCAACTAAGAACAAACTACAACCCCCCCCCCCAACACCCCTCAAGTCCCCCAGCCCCCCACCCCCCCCTTCCCCCGGTGGTGGTGACCAACATCCACGCAACACAACGTCACTCTCGTAGATGGCTAGATTTGAAATAGGTGTAATGCACGTAGTGCTGAGGGGCAGACCGCAGAAGGCAGACCTCGGGATAAGAATCTAACCAAGGGACCCCAGGTAAACATGAAGTTTTTAAAATTCCCCAAAAATATGTCGGACATTCTCTCCATACTCAGCAGCCGCCACAGTCGCGCGTGCCATAGCGAGATGGCCGGCGCAGATGGGTTCTTCCAGGCGGCCGCTAATGTCAGCTTGGCCGCTCCTAAACACAGCCATACCATGCGCTTGTCAGCTCTAGTCTGATGTTCCAACAAAGGGTCCCTAAGTCCCAGCAGTACATAATCCATTGAATTCGGAACTGGATAACCCAGCACATCTTTAATATGGGATAGGATCTCGGACCAAAAGGGTCGGATGGTGGGGCAATCCCACCAAATGTGGCGGAAATCCCCCAACATACCGCAGCCCCGCCAACACCTATCTGAGGTGGTCGGAAAAATCCGATGTAACTTAGAGGGGTAAAGATACCAGTCATACAGAAGTTTTAAGTGAGCCTCCCTAAGATCTGTGGAATGGTTATGTGCCGCTACATCCCGCCAAAGGCTCCTCCACTCGCTGTCAGAAATGTCCCTGCCCAGGGTAGCCTCCCAGTGGTCCATGTAACGAGGGCGGGGGGAAACCGCGGTGTCCAGTAACAACCTATATATGAAGGAGATCGTCCCCTTCATCGTAGACGTGCGGAGAATAAAAGCCTCAAATTTCGTCAGCGGCCGAGTAGCGGCTTCCCCCACTGCAGTCGATGTCGCCCAGTGTAAGAGTTGAAGGTGTCGAAAGCGTTCAGTGGGTGGAACTCCATAATCTCGCATACAGTTTTGAAAGGTGAGAGGTGTCGCCCCATGAAACAGGTGAGTCAGAGCTCGGCAACCACCCTCCCTCCAAACGTCAAAGGAACCGTAAGTCAAAGCCGGAGGAAAAGCCGGATTAAAATGTATAGGGGTAAATGGAGACGGGAAGGTAGTCCAACGGTCGTCACCACTGAGTGTGTCCCAGACCTTTAACACCGTGCTGGTTGGAGTGCTAATATATGCATTCCTGGGCCGGTCAGCTTTAGGCTTCCAGGCCAGATCCCAAATGGATCTTCCGGCCACACACCGATCCATATGGAGCCAGTGCTTTTCCGAAAGCTGTTGCGACCATTCAACTAGTACCCTCAATTGCGCCGCTTTATAATACATGTGCATGTCCGGGAATCCCACTCCCCCCTCCGTTCGCGGACGACGAAGCACTGCGTACGAAAGACGTGCCCGGCCCCCCTGCCACACATATTTCAACATCATAGTTTTAAGCCGACGGAAATAGTCTAACTCCACCGGTATGGGCAATGCCTGGGAGAGATACAACAGTTTCGGGAGGAGGACCATCTTGATCGCGTGAATCCTACCCAACCAGGAAATGTACCTCGGCTTCCACCGCTCAAGTTCAGTGCGTATCATCGTCAACATTGGTGTAAAGTTGGCCGAAAATAAGGCGCCTAGAGTAGATGTCAGATGGACTTCCAGATATAGCAAAGACGATGTCGACCATGACAGGGGGGTGAGCGCCCGCAGTCGGAGCACCTCTTCGGGGGGAAAAGTCAAGTTCAGAATATACGATTTGGTGAGATTGACTCTGAAACCCGCCGCCATCTCAAAATCAGAGAGCACCTTATGAACATATGGTAATGATATCGCTGGATCTCTAAGCGAGAGCAGTACGTCATCCGCAAACAACGAAATCTTATGCTGTTCACCGGAGAAGGGGAGGCCCAAGATATTGTCGTCTTCCCGAATCGCAATTGCCAATGGCTCGATACTTAAAGCGAAGAGGAGTGGGGAGAGAGGACATCCCTGACGTGTCCCACGCGAATGACGGAAGCGCCCGGATCTATGGCCATTAACCATCACTCTAGACATAGGGTTGTTGTAATTAGCCTCAATCATCCTTATGAAGCAGGGGGAAAATCCAAAGGCCTCCAGGGTGCGATGTAAAAAGCCCCAGTCGACGCGGTCAAAAGCTTTCTCCGCGTCGAGCCCCACCAAGACCGCCGGGATATGAAGTCTATTAGCCTTCTCGATCAGGTGGACCACGCGTCGCAAGTTGTCATGAGTTTGCCGTCCTTTTATAAAGCCGGATTGGTCCGGCTGCACCAAAGCCGGCATCAAGTCCTGTAGCCTCCCCGCGAGTATAGACGAGTACAACTTAGCGTCCAGGTTGAGGAGCGCTATCGGCCGATAAGAAGCGCACTCGGTATGATCTTTCCCCAGTTTGGGGAGGACGGTGATCAAAGCTTCGGCCATAGTCTCAGAGGCTCTACCCTCCGAAGCCATGGCATTAAAGAGGGAGACCAGGAAATCACAGAGGTCCGACGCAAACGTCTTGTAAAACAGGGCAGTGTAGCCATCCGGGCCCGGTGCCTTGTGAAGTTTTAAAGCCTTGATGGCGTTTAGTACCTCTTCTCTAGTGATGGGGGAATCCAGCAAGTCGTTCCATTCTCTGGAGACCTGCGGTATCGGGAGACCATTCAAAAACGCAGATTGAGCCTCTGAGTCAAGGGCATCACCCGAGTAGAGATCAGCGTAAAAGCGGCCAAAAAGATCCGCCTTGTCCGCATCACTGTGTCGTACAGAACCCACAGGATCCCGTATTCCCCCAATGTAGTCCTTCTCGCGTTTATCGCGAAGTTGCCGGGCCAAGTGCCGCCCCACCTTGTTCCCTTGAGAGTAGGAGAGGCGGCGGAGGCGGAGGAGGGTGAACTCAGCCCGATTATTATAGTGGGCCCTCAACTTCCCTCTCACCGCCGTCAACGGACGGAGGGTCACTCTAGATGGGTTGGATTTGTGTGCCTGTTCCAAAAGAGCAAGCTCCGTTTCTAGGGCCTCTCTCTCCTGTCTCCTAAGCTTATTGAGGTTGGCATTAAGGGCGAGGCATGTGCCCTGCAGGGAGGCCTTGCACGCATCCCAAGTGACATACACTGAGGTATCAGAGGGCGGGTTAAGTGCCATGAAGTCCCCTATAGCTTTCCGCAGTCCCTTACAAGATACCTCATCCCGCGTCAATGCCGCCGGGAAGTACCACTTTCGCCAACGTCCCCCCCAACATGCCACTGCAGACCAAAAACCACCAGGCTGTGATCAGATATCGAAATCGGAAAGACACTGGAGAATTGGGCATCTCCCCTGAGGGCCTGACTAATAAAAACATGATCTATACGGGAGTAAGAACGATGTACAGAAGAAAAAAATGTATAGTCCCTAGTATGTGGGTGTAAAAATCGCCAACTGTCCACCAATCCCAAAGCCTCTATTTGTCGTTGCGTTTCAACCGAAAAAACCCCCGCGTCTGCCCGGCGCGCTCCTGAACTGTCCATGTCTCTGTCCCAAACCATGTTAAAGTCCCCCAAGAGGAACAAATGCCCCTCCACGAAGTGTCCCACCCTATCCAGCAGCTCCTGCAAAAACCCATTCTGTCCAGCATTAGGGGCATATACAACTACAAAAGTACATTGCCGGCCATATAGGGACCCCTTCACCATTAGCCATCGGCCTTCCTTATCCCCGCTCACCCCCAGAGGTTGAAAGTGCAGAGAAGCCTTGAACATGAGGGCCACCCCCCTGTGTTTGGTGGACGCTGACGCCCTATAGATGAGGGGAAAGTGTCGGTGCCGTAGTCTAAGTTCATCTTTCCTGGCTAGGTGGGTCTCCTGGAGAGCCACCACATCAAGATGGTGATCCGACAGGTACTTCCAGAGCTTTTGGCGCTTTTGCGGGGAGTTGAGACCCTTTACATTCCAGGTTCCCACACTAATAGGCATAGCGACAATGGAATTCTCCGCTCTGAAAGCTTACCAGCATGATCCACTCCCATTCCTCGACTAGTGGTACCCTTACATCACACGTACCCGGGCTAGGCCCAACTCCAAGCTTCCCCTGACAGCCCCCCCTCCACCCCCCATTCGTCACCAGATCCACATCTCCAGATCTCCCATAGCCAGGCACACATGTCTTCCCGCAAGGTAACCCATACTGGCGATAACTGGGTAGAAACACCGCTATTAATGACCAGGCCCATGCCTCTCTCCGGGAAACAACACCACGCCCAACCAGGAGCTCCAGGTCTTTCGTCCCTAAGCAGCCAGGGACAGTGAAATAACGCGCAATTATGCATGGGGCAGTGAGTGCTCCAGAGAAAGGGCCCTTGCCACAGACGCTAGAGGAGGACACCTCGAATGCAAACAACACCTTGTACACACGGCTTCCGGACACCACCACCATCCCATCCCCCCCCACCCCAAATCTCAACACCCCCCCCGCCACCCTCACCCCCAGGACCCCCCACCCCCCACCCCACACCCGGAAACAGAACAAAAACAGAAAATAACGGAAAGCACTGAACCTGAAACGTCCCAGAACAGTGCAGCGCACCATAAAGTCACTGGGAGGGGGGTGAGAGACCTCAAGAGGGTCTCCCAGGGCATCGGTCGGGGGTGTCTTCACACAAAGTACTTGCATACCCTCGGACCACGGAACTCGGGCCCCTCCGGCCCCTTAGGCCCGTATCCTTCAAGTCAGGCCGCTCCAGAGCTCTGCTGTGAAGACGTCAACGTTGCTGAGGCCACGGAGGCCACCGCTTCCCCTCTTTCCTGTAGGCTGGCTGCTCGATCCGGCCGCCCACGGTCCGGTGCCGACCCCACTCTGTGCCACGAGGAGGATCGGTGTCGCCGCCTTGGTGAAGGGCTGCCCATCCTTGAAGCTGAAGAATCATCCCCGATGCCCAGGAGATCTTTCGCCACTTGCAGCGAGCGAATCTGCGCCAGTCTATTCTGCCAGCGGAAGATTATGCGGAATGGATGGCCCCATGAGTAGGTGATGTTGTGTTCACGTAGAAACGCCGTGACCGGCCTGAACTCCCGCCGCTTCTGAAGAGTCGACGCCGCTAGATCCTGATAGAGCTGCGGACGATGGTCACGGAACTGCAGAGAGGGAGTGTCACGTGCTTTCCTAAGGATTCTTTCCTTGAGTTGAAAATCATGGACACATACCAGGATGTCCGGCGGTGGGCCCCCACCTCTACGCGGTAGTCCAACTCTGTGGACCCGGTCCATGCGAATCTCATGCACCTCCTCGTCGTCCAAAATCTGGCGGAAGAGGTCCTGGACGTAACCGCGGAGGTCCCCCGCTTCCCCATCGCACGGTACAGCTCGAATGCGAATGTTGTTTCTCCTGGAGCGGTTTTCTAAGTCCTCCGCATGGGCCTGCAGGTCCAAGTTCTGTTCTGTGAGTCTTAGCACATCTTGTTGTAACTGGTGGACGTCATTTGCCATGTTGAGATCGTGATCCTCGAGTGTGGCTACTCTTTCCCCCACGGCGTCCACGTCTCTCCTTACCTCCCGGAGGTCAGAAGTCAACTGCGCTCGGAGGTCCGAGATATCCTCTTTAATGGACTTGAAGAGGTCGGTCATAAACGCCTTAGTGGCCGGTGCCTCGTCATCGGAGCGATTAGGAGAGGAGCTCGGGCCAGGGGAAGCCGGTTGCTGAGTGTTCTTCGATTGTCCATCCCTCCCGGTCTTCCCTTTGCGCAGAGCGTTAGACATCGTGACTCTCTCCAAGCGTCCCGCCGGCCTCCACGAACCGTACTCCTCCGCCTCTAAGCAGACCCACACAAGGGCTCAAGAAGGCATCCACTCCGGTGGGCCAGGGCGCTCAGCACAGTCTCAGGCCGTAGCACAAGCAGAAAAAGCACTCCCAAAATAAGGAATCCCAGTCATCCTTTTCCAGTCCCCACGGCCAGGAGAGACGCTGCTGCGCAGATGCACCACACAGGAAGATACGTGGGTAGGAGCCCCACAGGCCACGATGCTGGTATGGGCGCAGCGAGACCAGGCACAAACCTCGGTGGGTATTCGACTCAGATCGCGTTCCGACCTTGTCCTTTCTCCAGGGGGGATGAGTGTAGAGCCAGCAATGTCGGGGCCCTCTCAGTCTGCGACAGTCTGGCCCTGTCCCAGCAATGCACACTGGCACCCCTCGTTCGATCACCAGACCGTCGCTGCAGCAGACGCTAATCTCCACCTCCAGGTCCAACTCCCCCTCGCCGAGCCTCTTGGTCGGGATCTGCCCGTCTCCACCCGACCAGGCGCCCCCTCTCAACCGCACCGCCACGTGGACCTGTTCTCGCCACTGTCCGCCGGCCGCCGGTATCACCGGCAATAATCAGGCGCACTCTCGCCCGCGTGGCCTGGGCAGTCGCCTCCCGTGGAAAGCTGGCGCTCTGTCCAGGGGTCCGCTCCGTGGCACTGTTCAAGGGGGCAGCTCCAAGCGGTCCCCTCGCCAGGCCTCAGACCACGGCCTCGAGTAGGAGGGCAGCCGCACTCGGCGTCGGGTGCTCGCCGGCAATAGGCTCCTCCCCCACTAAGGAGGCTCGGTGAATTTGCCGTTATCCGGCGTCCTCCCGCCGCCACTCGGCACCGGCGGCCCTCACCTCACAGCCCGGGGGAGCACACCAACGCTTGCTGCTCAGGAGGTCCCGGGCCTCCCTTCTCACGCCGTCTTCGCTGGACCGCACCAGTCCCGGCAGCCGCCTCTGACGCCGGTGCCGCTCGGAGGACACTCGGGGCCCCGGGGCGCACACCGCTGCTGCTCAACACTCTGCCGCAGTGCCCAGATGACCAGGCGTCAAAATAGAACTGTGGTGCCGTGCTACTCAAAGCTTATGCAGGGCCTGGGGCCGGAGAGGACTTGAAACACGTCCTACTCCGCCGCCATCTTGGCCACGCCCCCCGAATATGTTTTTTTTAATTACATTGGCCAATGAAGCCATGTAATTTTGTAGGCGAGCACATCTACATAGAGGGCAGAGAAAGCACATGAGGTCGAACAACACTGGGGTAAACGGAGAAGTACACAGGCGACAGAGAGAGAGAGAGAAGAACATGGAGAGTCGTGGGGGCAGAGAAGTACGAAGGTAGGAGAGAACAACACACGCATGGGGAAACGCACTGATGTGAGACAGAGTAACGTGGAGCATGGGAGAGGGAAGCTCATGGGAGAGCGATAGCAATACAAGTGCAGATGGGGAAGAGAAGTAACCTGGCAAGAGTGAGCAACATAAGCGCGGGAGGGGAGAGAAGCATATGAGCAATAGAGAGAGCAATATGGAGAACTGGTGGAAAAGGCACACATGGACAACAGAGAGGAATATGAGTGAGTATGGGGGAGGCAGCACACAGGGTAGACATTTGGAAAACACCCATACTCATATAAACTGCATTAGCTTATAGAAAACAATAGTTTGATAAAAGTCAGCAGGGGAAGTTATGAAAGGCAGCCATTCAGAGAGATGGTAAAGAGGCTATGCTCCGGCGGAGGGACACACACAAGAGCGAGAAACTACAACATGGAAAGCCATTGAATAAGAAGCAAGAAAATATGAGTGGCAATAAAGCCTACCAATGGAAAGCAATGGGAGGACTTTAACCTCAGGCAAGTTGTCGGTAAGTTCATAATAGGCTCAACTTAAAAACTCTAAATGTAAAGCCTTCCCACTGAATACCAGATCAATGTGAGACAGGTTAAAGATAATAAACATAAATGCTAGGCCAGTGGCAGAAGCCTAGAATAACTTAAGAGGCAAATATTCTGAATTAACACACAACTTGCAGTGATATGAGCAAGAGATTCCATTCTTAACAGTGACTACATTACAAAGCATAAAAATGCGTGTGGGCCTATATCCTTTGGGTGGTAAATTGAGTGCCGTTGAATTGGGTCATAGTAGCACGTGGAAATGGCAGAAGTGTGGTATTATGCACTATATAAATCAGTATGGTAGTGTTTTATTTGTCATTCTCAAAGAAAAATCAAAAGAGAAAGAACCATATGAAAAACGAAATGCAGCAAACTTCAAAATCTCGGTGCATTAGGAAAAAAAATCAGGGTTCAAGGGTCAAGTGTCTGTGCTTTTATAATGTTCAACTCAGCCAAATTGCACTCTGGATTGAAAATATACAGGCTTTTGATAGTTAAAGGTCCATAAACTGAAAAGCAGATCTTAAAATGGCTTCCATTGTCAGGAATCAAATATAGACGAGGTGAAGTCGCATTTTGGGCGCCCATCATAAGGCTGGCTGCCGAAGTGAAGGAAGATTTCAGAGACATAGAGCACACTTTATGACCCCGGCCAGTAAAGAATGTCCACAGTAAACTATAACACAGAACCCGTTCTTGAAATGTTGACCAAAGGGAATCAACAGGTCAGCAGGATTAATTGAGCTGTGTCAGATGAGGGCTTTTTGCAAGGTGATGTGAAATGTGATCTTGGAGTCCCTAGGAGTAGTTACTTGCCTGTTGCTCTTGTCCCTGCTTTAGCCAAAGTATCAGAAAGAATAGTAACAAAGAAACTTTTTCCTTACTTGGAAAATTAGATCCCTGACAACCTGGCTTCCACCGCAGTCGGGGATCAGAAATTGCCCTAGAAATTGACATGGATGGACTGAGAAAAATGCAGGATGTCGGGGCAGTAGCAGGGGGGATTCTGCTTGAGATCTCCACCAAAATCAATACCGCTGACTATTCCTTCTTGATGGCCAGGCTTGAAGAAGTAAGCATTACTCGTTTTGTGGGACCATGGTTTGCTTTGATCTTCTAAAACCTTTCCATCACGCTATCACGCTTTCATTCAAAACTCACCCTGATGAGCGTAGAGTGACCCACTGTTCCTCCCTCTCTCCCCCATGCTTTTAAACATTCACCTGAGATAATTGAAGCAACCTTAAGGCTGTGTTGCAATATTTTATTTGCTTGTATGTCAAAATATAGCATTAAAAATATTGACATTCAAAAGTATTGTGGCCAATTATCAACAATTATCAACATACAAAATTGTGTCAATGTAAGTATGTGATGGTAAGCATATAGTTAACACTACTAACTGCACATCTATTTACCATGAATATATATATACTGTCAAGGTAGCAAAAGCTGCAAGAGATGTAATGGCTACCAAGGAGAGTTCCCAGGTAGAGATGCTGGTGACAACAGGTGAGACCGTTTGCCTGAAAGAATAATAATGAGGATTTTGTTGCAGCTGGTTTGTGCCGTGCAGATTTCTGTTGTGGACTCAAGTGCAAGCTGCACCCAAGTGAATGGATCTTTAGTACTGAACTGAGGTGTGACACAACAAATAAATAACATTTAGAAAATGGGAAGCACATTTGGCCCAACAAATATAATGGAGAGTGGTAGATTTGCAAACCATGATTAATAAATTAGCACAATTACAAACTCAAATCATTCAAAATAGTTGGAAATCAATAATCAATACATGAATGCATTAGTCAGTAATATTCAAATCGATTCAAAATTGCAAATGCAAAGACAGACTGTTTAAAGCAAAGCAAAGTAGGCACAGTTTCCCTGAAGGGAAATTCCCTAATTTGCTAATCTAGAGAAGTCGGAAGGCTAGGGAGAAGTCAGGCAGACTTTATCAGCAGGTAAAGCTTCAAAAGGGAAAGGAAATAAAGATTCAGTCAAGTAAATGAGAATGGGAAACTGCCCAGGAGTCTAACTCGGACAAGGAAAACATCTCCTCTCAAGGGAGTGGAGAGGGCATGTGATCTGACTAACTCAGCAATTCATAGTATAAATCATTTCAACTATGGAAAGTAGCTAATCCTTATGATTCCCACGAAGAGAAACAATCAGGATCGAATATGTTGCAAAAATAAACCATAACTCTGTTCCACACCTGGCATACAATGGAGTCTCTGCTTCACGGACTTCAGCTGGGTATCTTGTAGAGTGATGATACATTTCATTCAGGATGTTCCCACTTGCAGGTGCTGAACCATTATTTCACTCCGCAAGGAACCTACACAGATAAACATTCACAAAGTAACTAAACAAGAACTACATTTAACCCCTTCCATGCGTCGGATGGCCGGCGGCAGTCTGACGTCATGGTGGGCATGTGCGGAGGACGGCCGGGGGCCGTCCGAACCACGCCCACGCCGTAAATCACCCGCACCGCGGCGGAATTTTCGCCGCGGTCAAGGGGTTAAATCAATGTTTGCTGGAACAGCTTGGATCCTGAAACGAGAAAGAGGAAAAATACACAGCAACAGAGAAGCCTGACAACTCCAACATGAGCCATTTGCAACTGAGGCCTACATTAACTAGAATCAACTGAAGGTGGATATCACACAATGTATATATATGTGTGCTGCAGATTAATGTAAATATCTGTGCAAAAGTCCATAAAATAAAATCATCATAAAGCCACATAGAGAAGTGGTACCTGTTTGGCATGAGTTTTTTTGTTGTGTGAGGGTCACGGAAGGCAGCAGAATTTGGGGCAGCCACTGAGAGGTTGTCAAGAGCTGTGATGCACTACGCATCTGAGGAGGAGGAGCTTGTGCTGTGCTGCGCTCCGCTGTGAGCCCGCTGTGAGCCTCAGTCCGCCCGCCCCACCGCAGAGGATTGCCTGCCCGCTCTGCTGCAGAGAATTACCCACTCCGCCATAGGGAATTGTCTGCCGAGGTTGCCCGCTGACACTGGGGCAGTTTGCCGCTTGCCGTTTTCTGGTTGGCGGTCCGCAAATGTGTGGGAGTGGGGGCTTCCGCTGGGGCTGCACCAAGACAGAAGGGCCCTGAGGGTGCCTGGGGGAGCGATCTGCGGTGTGCAGCGTGTTCGGCGTGCAGTGGGCAGCCAGGAAAGAATCTAAAATAACATCTAAAGTATCCAAAGTGAGGCGAGGTAAAGCCCACCACATGACTTCTAATAAAACGTGCAGGTTGAGGGCCAGTGACACTGCAGAGACCTACAGAGCAGAGTGAACAGAGTGGTCAGTGTCTAGCGAAGGTGAACAGCGAGATAGAGGCTGAGCGGTGAGATGAGGGGGAGGGGGATGGGCTTGGGCGGGCACAGGGCATAACAGTAATCATGGTGTAATAGAGGAGGCCCCTTGGAGCTTGCCCCCCACCCCTCCTCCCTGTGGCTTGGTCCCATTCTGCCCTGCTTCAAGCAATCAAGCCACCAAGACACCAAGCCTCCAAGCTCCTAAGCCACCAAGATCCTGCCAGGACCTAGGATTCAGCCTAACCCCACCACAACTTTGCCAAGATCCTATAAAAACTCTGTTAAAACTAAAAACAAAAACCAAATTGCAATCCGTCTTTCGAGAAAAGACCTGTTGGAAGTTTGTTGGAAGATTGTTGGAGACAGAGGGCTCTTCTCACTCTGCTGTCTTACTGCCCTTACTGTCTTTACTGCCCTTAGCCTATGATTGCCAGCACTAATTCTTCATAGCAGTCCTAGCCTGTGGGACTGTGAGTGTAGCTGTACGTTGGAGTGTAGGAACTCGGCGCTCAGTGTTCGGTGTTGCATGAGTGGCGCATCGGCGCACTGGCGCATTGAAGCTTTACCTCTCTGGCTGTGCTGGCCGGCCTGGCTAAGGGTCCTTCAATATATGAACTAAGATATGACCGAAAAGAAATTGCGCTCTTTCAGATTGGTTTACACAAGAGCATGCAAAAAAACTAGAGCTAATCCTTTAAGGAATAACTCACTGCAAATAAACATCCTGAAGAGTTTTAATACCATTCCTTCCTTCTTCCCCAAAAAAGAAATAATCCTAAATTCAATAGGGATGTTGGAGTCGCCTCGAAACGGTCATGTAGAGGCTAAAGTAGTCTCCGGAAAATCATTGCCAGTAGTACCCTCTAAATTATCTCCCAAAACTGGGGGAACCTGGTCAAAAAATCACCAACACTCGGAATCTAAGGGGGCTGACTCTTTGCTGGCAAACTTAACCATCCACTCCCATGTAAACGGAGTCTCCAAACTCAAAGGGGTATTTCAATTAGTGCCAAAAGTGGGAAAAACCCATAACGGAAGATTTTACGCTCCCTGACATTAATCTAAATCAGTCTCCTAAAATGTCTCACGCACCTAATTTAGCGTTGTCCAGGATACATATTTCTGCTACTTTCCCTTCCTCCAAGGATTGCCCTGTTAAAATGCAACTGTTCAGCAGTACACTAAGCTGAACAAGCCTATTAGAATCACGGGGCTCATGTACTCCTGATCTATCCCTAAATTTTCTCCCCTTAATTAATAATCCTGAATCAAAAATGCTGATGTTGGAAACATTACTTTGCCTGGAAAGAGTGCTGTCTTCCATCTTAGCCTTAATAGAGAAATCAGTAAGTAACTCCAACTTTATTCTGGATTCTCTTTTAGCCCTGACAAAGTTCATAGCCTCTGAGCAAAAATTATAACCTGGTAAAGCCTGCCTTCTTCCTTCCCATAAGCTTAATCCAGGAAATGGGTCCTCCCCTCCTCTACTTCTGGAGGATAACCCCAATGGGGGTCCCGCCAAGTCTTTTGAAGGTGATAATTCGTCTTCACACAGACAATTACGCCCGGGTCAGGTGTGGCAGGTCTGGGGGCCTTTCTGGTAAATTTCGCGTTGGCAGGGGGGTAAGACAGGGGTGCGTGCTTGCACCAACCCTGTTTTGCCTCTACGTCAACGGGATAATCGACCATCTTAACAGGGTTGCAGATAGTGATGCTCCAAGGCTCGCTGGCAGCATGGTGTCGGCTATCATGTTCGCAGACGACACCCTGCTGCTTTCTAAATCCCCAATGGGTATACAGCGTGTCCTCAACGGGTTCGTGGATTTTTGCAGCGAACATGGGGTGGAAATTAACACCGGAAAGACGAAGTATATGGTCTTCAATCCAACTCCCAAATCCCGATTTGTACCGTCCATTGGCACGGTCAAACTCGAAAGGGTTTGTACTTTCGAATATCTGGGGGTCACCTTGAATGAAAACTTAGCCTGGGGCCACCAACAAGAAAAAGCGCACCTCAAATTAGTGCAGTTTGTAGGTGGGATCTCAAAAATGATTGAGAAGAACAAGTCATCGATGAGACCTGTTGGCCCATCCTTAGAGATTTATAAGATCCAGGCAAAAGGTGCGGCAATGTACGGCAGCGAATTGTGGGGACATCTACCATGTAATGATCTGTTAAAGGTGGAGAACAAGTTGATTAGGAGGCTTTTGTTACTCCCCCTTAGCACTCCGTTAACCCCACTGAGGCTAGACCTAGGCTTGAGACCAATAGATGAAGAACTATCTCTGAGACCATTGATGTTCTGGCGCAGGATTTGGGCCACTCCAGAATTAGTTAGTTATAGGGAGGCCTTGCAAGAGATTCTTTCCCTCCCTAGAGCAGGCAGAATCCCCTGGTTTAAGTTTGTTAAATCGGGGCTGGAGAGTATTGGTTTACATACTGTATGGTCTAACCCTTTGGTCACCTGTCCAGTGCTGCCCAAGAAGCGAATGGCAAAAATCTATTATGAACATAAACTAGCGACACTTGTGCAAAATAAAAATATGGGGTCCTGCACCGAGTCTTTTCTGCTCTTTAAAGACTGCTACTGTTTCGAACCAGTCCTAGACATTATCTACCCGCCCCTCATAAGGAAGCTTTATGTGCAGTGGAGGCACGGGTCACTACCGATTCGTGCCCTCACAAGCAAGTGGAGTATGTCCACTGAGAGTAGCTGCCCTGGGTGCGGAGTGGATATAGAGACAGATATGCACATCCTCTTTTTCTGCCCAGCGTACAGGGATGCAAGAAAGAAATGGATAGTACCACTGTGTAAAAATGTAGGCTTCTCTGAGTGTCTGGTGGCTTACAGGGTACTTAAAACTGACCTTGCTGAAAACATCGTGTTTGCTGTGGCAAAATACCTGGGCACTGTCTGGCATAGGAGGCGCTATTGTTTGAATGCAGCCCTTCGAAACTAGGCAGTAATTTACCAAGAATGTGCCCAACATGAGCATCTGATCAAATTAGTTTTATCTTTTTTAACTGTGGGAGTTTTTAATATTGTAAGACTACTTTTTTTAACACTGTATGACTGTATTGTTTTGTATCTTTTATGATGAACAATCATGGAAATAAAGATTATGAAATGAAATGAAATGAGATAACCCCAATCAGCTTTATCCTACTCAAACAGACTTTCTTCCCCAGGCTAAAGGGCGGAACTTTGGCATTCAGGCGGGTAAGCCTTTTTAATGTAGGAAAACAAAATCAAATTGAAAGAAAATGAAGATATACTTTATAAATGATATCCCTCTGCTCTACAGCAGCTCTTCAATACAGAGTCTTTACCTACAGTGGCTGTACCTATGTCCCGCCTGCAAGCTAAGAAAGAAAATACAAATCCAAGTACAATTCAAAAGTTTTTTTTAATCTTCCTAAAAACAGGTGTAAAATCTCTTGAGCATCCTATTGAGGAAGGACTAAAAGTTGGTTGCTCACCCATTAAGGAAAAGGACATTAAGAATAAAAGTAACAGCGTTTGTGAGAAAAAGAAGAAGGAAAAATAAAAAAAGGACAACGCGGCTACGCTTTGATCCTAACCTAATCCACAATATACCATCAACCTCAGAATCAAACGTTTTGAAGAAGGAAGATAGTCAAGCAGAGCCCAATCTTTCTGGACCTTGTTCTTCTCTTTTGAACCCAAGTGCACCAATAAAATCCACCCAAGATGCATTTCCATTAGATATCAGTGTTCTCCCTACTGCTCAGAGTATCTTGAACCCTAATGCTTCTATATTCGCTTCCTTCGTAGGCAATAATGTCATTTATAATTCTTCTGAAAATATTCCTGAGGTATCCTACCTGGTCAATCCCTCACATTCTGCCCCTTTTACCCTGGATTTTTTGTTTATTTTTTACCATGAACCATTTATGAATAGGACTTTTCTGTTGGGTTGCTTTGCTGAAATCCCAGGCCTTCACTCTTCAGTATTAAAGCTATTAGGGCAGGTCACCTATGTATGAAAGAGGCATTCCACACATCTGCTAGTTATGTAGGTAAGAGAGATCCAGGCTCTTGCTGTTCACTTGCCATATTAGAATTGTGGTAGTGTATTGAGGCACATAAGGGTATTACTATACCTAATGAGAAGGGCTGGAGGGGCAATTGTTGTTCTCTCGTGAGTAATAGAAATCTGCCAGAAGACTACAACAGGTCCCCTCCCCTCCCTCACCCCCCTTCCCTCACTCCCTTTCCTCACTCCCCTTCCCTCACTCCCCTTCCCTCACTCCCTCACTCCCCTTCACTCACTCCCTCCCTCATTCCCCTTCCCTCACTCCCTTCCCTCACTCCCCTTCCCTCACTCCCTCACTCCCTTCCCTCACTCCCTCCCTCATTCCCCTTCCCTCACTCCCTCCCTCCCTCACTCCCCTTCCCTCACTTCCCTTCCCTCACTCCCCTTCCCTCACTCCGTCTCCCTCACTGCGTCTCCCTCACTGCGTATCCCTCACTGCGTCTCCCTCACTCCGTCGCCCTCCTCCCTCTGTCGCCCTCCTCCCTCTGTCTGTCTCCCTTTCTCTGTCTCCATTTCTCGCCGGTCTCCCTTTCCCTCCCTCTCCCTCTCCCTCTGTCTCCCTCTGTCTGTCTCTGTCCCTCTACCTCCCTCTGTCACCCTCTGTCATCTCACCCTGCCTGTGTGTCACCCGGCTGAGACAGCTTCCCCAGAGCGCACAGACACACAGTATAGGGCTATTAGATAAAATGCTTAAATAACTGAGGGGCATATTATCAAGCCCCACAGACACACAGGCCCGCCCGAGCACTTCACAGATCTTTCAAAAGACCATTTGCATGTGAATGGGGCTTTGCTGTATCTCGCCTCGTTTAGTGCCCCTGCAGCTCCACTCTGGCCTCCCTGTAATGAATCGCCCGGCCCCCACAGAACAGCAGAGTGTTTGCAGACACTCTTTGAAAACACGGGTACGATGTCTCATGGTCCGCGGGCCGCCATGGAAGGCTTGCCGGGCCGCTGCTGGCCCGCGGGCCGTGATATGAATACCCGTGCTCTACACGGTCTCACGGAGTGGCAATTACGGGGGTGGGAGAACAAGAAATACAATTGAAAAATGTATTGCCATTGAAATCAAAGCATTCTTAATAAGATGGAGGGAGCATCTGCCTCTTTATGGCAGGTGTCCCATTCTGTCCACTACAAAATTAGATCTAAAATGTAGAGGTAGACCAGGGTGGGTTATGGAAGGTGAGGCTGTGGTTTGTTGAACCCTAAAGAGGCAACTCAAAGTATTTTGTGAGATATCAGATTAGGAGGTACTGGTTCATGACTTGAAGCCTGATCCATGATGACTACATTTTTATGAAATCAAAATTACTTTAGGGTGATGCATTAATGCCCTGGTGGGTTATAGTTCCATTGCCGTTTTGAGAGCCTCAACTCAATGAATCACATATTCACCTCCACCCCTTCCAACGCTGCTGCATCCATTGAGGCTGAGATTTCCAGTGATTCAAGTTGCCTCTCGTGCACATCACCCTCCTCCTCATTCTAAATGTGTTTAAGAGCCAAGGCCTCTGTGCGGTTGCCTACTGCTTTGATGGATGGGACCTAGAAAGTGGAGCAGAGCGTTGAGTGGGAGTGCATTGAGGTAATCACAGTGGGACCAGAGACGCAGTATATTAATTTGTTCCCAAACAGTTGGACTAGTTACGTCAGCACACTTCTTCAAAAAAGTTTGTGCTCGTTAGCATTACTGTGATCCGTTTTCTTAATATTTCATCCAGACTACTTTACTCTGCCACCCACAAAAAGTTATTAAACACGCTGTTGCCGAGGTTTTCCATTGAACATACAAGCTTAGCACCTGGCTTAAAGTGCTCAATGCAGTATATCCAATCACGGACTATGAGCCACTTTAGACAATATAATTATCCACCTGCTGTCACATCAGAGGCCATAATGGGGTTAGACCTTCCCTATGTAATAAACTAAAACAATTAGGACGTGTGTTTATGAAATAGTCACATGTTAATATGTAGGTACTTAATCAAAAAACCAATACCACTACCAAAATCCCACCATCATGGCAACACAAATACCAATAACACCATCACCAACAACCCGAAGACAACCACCACCAATGTCATTGAGAGAGCGCCATTTACCGTGAAATTTGTTGGGGTGCAGCATATGTACAAGTAGTCAGCACCCGCATATATAGAGGCCTGTTAATCATAGTTAGATGCAAGATGTGAAAAGTGCTAAAGTGAATTGGTATCAGAATATGTGCAGAGCCAACGTTACAAAGTGCAATCCATGCTTGCTGACATATATAGATGCTTTAAAATGAAACCTTCTCCTAATGCAACGTGTGTTTAACAATGCAATAGAACTTGAGATCTGCTTTATCTGAAACGTAACAAATTACATACATATATATATATATAATTTGCTTAAAGTAGAAGATGCATTTATTGTTTAAGGTTGATGTCTAGTGAACTAAGAGAACAAGTTAATGTAAAACGTTGGGCCTATAACACAAGCAGAGGCCTAGTTAGTGGAAACAGTGCAGGCCTGTTGAGAAATGTCTTGTTTAAACATTGAGCTGTAGACAGGAGGGATAGATGTGACCTTTAAGAAATGTTGCAATAATCATAGACTGCGAGTTATTTGTGTGTATTCCTTTGCAGGCGCCTCATCAAGCAGATAGTAGAGTAGAAGGGCCCATTGTGTGAGTATGTTAGGATTCTAGACTCAGACATGGAGGAGTAGACCAGGAATTTACAGAAGCAACTTGAAAGGATGAAGAGCCTGAGACCCAAGGACGGCTGAACGGACAAAGATGGATCCTCGCCATGTGGAATTTTACAGAACTTAACACCTTCTAGAGGGCGTACCTATAGGCGTGTCAACAACATTGTGGGGTTTTGTATTAGGGACAGTGCCCCGAGGGTGGAGGCAGAGCAGATGGCTGAGGAGCTAGAGAGAGCGGTCGCATGGGCAAGGAGCTTAGCAGCAGAGATGGAAATTTAGAAAAGAGAGAAGGTGGTGAACTTCTTAGGAAGTCTCCACGACTGACACCTTTGGTTAGGTTGAGCTATTGTTGAGTAGGGATGTCATCTAGCATAGAGTAGGGACAGACTAATCTGAATTTATGTCTTTTATCCTGATGAGTATCAGAACTCAAGTTATAGCTATCCTGTTTAGTTTGATGGTTCTGGAGTTGATTCTCGTTCTTTTCATTAGTCGTTTGAGACTTTTCCGTAGGATTATGTTTGTATTAGTACCTGTTTATCTTCTGAACCTCTTGTTGAGGTGCCTGTATCTTCAGTTATTTTTGGTTATGTAATAAACCCTTTAAATTCAGTCTTTAGTCAGTGGTTCTTTGGGGAAAGCAATTGGGTATTCTGAAATTGATTTATTTAGTTGTGACTAGATTGCCTAAATTTACTCTATGACAGGTAAAAAGGTTCAGTCGACCTGTGACGGGATTCTGGAGAATGGTAAGCCGACTCTAGAAGTTAAATCCCGCCTTTTCAGTTGGTAGCAGAGGATGGTTACCTTCTAGAGGAAGGGTAATCTAGAAGTAGGTTGAGATTTCCCCGAGGCCCATAGAGAAGAACATGAAGAGTGTCCAGAGAGCCACGGACGGAGGATGGCGTTCCATGGAATCTGACGAAGAGTAACAGTGCGGTGGAAAGCAGCAGGTCGGAGGAGAGTGAGTATGAAAAGGGTCATGCGTTGCTAGATTGCGGTGTTATGTTGTGTCATTGTGTTGTAATGTCTTGCGGAGTTGAATGCCTGTAGTGTGAAAGGAGATCAGGTTGTGAGCGCGCGCAACCGGTGAAAATCTTAAACTCAAGGAGAGTTTAAGTGGTTGGGGTGTATCGAACATCCAAAGTAATTGTCGACTGTTGTGAGAGGGGGTCATGAGGTACCATTGATCGCCCGAAGGACTGTGTGGGTAACGGACGCTGGTCGGAAGTTACCGGAGGTTAAAGAGGTGATTGTCCGTTCGCTCGCGGACAGGCATTCGCCGGGAAAGGTGACAATTACAGTAGACTGTGGCTGTACAGTCAAGGAGGTGGTTGCTTGATCGGAAGTAATCATTTCTAGTGTATGATTGGGACGCATGCGTGACCGGCGAGACATCGGAGAAAGGAGGGGAACTGCTGCGAAACGGAGGCGAGTGACGTCAGAAGGAGCCGCGCTGTGATAGGGCGGTTGGTGTGAAGCCGCGCTGTGATAGGGCGGTTGGTGTGAAGCTGCGCTGTGATAGGGCGGTCGGCGTGAAGCCGCGCTGAGATTGGTGGATTGTCATCAGGAAGTAAACGAGGGTTGTAAACAAGGAAACGTTGTGGGTTTCATCATGAAATGTTTTAAAGTATTGCGGAAATGTTTCAAAGGAGAAAACAAGATAGAACCTCGGGGCGGGGAGGAGGCTCCACCCGAGGATACTCCAGCTTACTATATGGCAACGAATGTTGGGTTACATACCATATTGTGGCTCGATAATTGGTGTAAGATGACTGATGGAAACGAGGAATTGACTTTTCCTAAATATGGAACGTTTAGACTAGAAGTGTTATACCAGTTGAAAGCGATTATGGCTGCATTGCGACCTTTGCCCAGACCAACACAGTTTGAAGCGCTCAATGCATGGATCAGAGCAGCCCATGACAGGAACAGAGACAGGAGGCAGGAAAGAGTGAAGCGATCGGTAAGGGCGGTCCAAGAAGCGAGGTGGGATGCCATGGAAAAGAGATGTAGGGTAAAGACTATTACAGTAGACAAGTTGTATCCATTGCTGGAAAGTACAGGGGATGGGCAGAAAAAGAGCACAGAGGATGAAGATAGTGAGACAGACGACAGCCTGATAGAGAGGCTGTTGTCAGAAAGGCCACCCCCATACAATCCAGAGCTAGAGGGAACACAACAATCGAGAAAGCACTGGGAAGCCCCAACAGGGGAAGGTGGAGTTCCAATGGGGAACGGATGGGACACCTCAGGGGACAAGTTTACCCCAGATAAGGGAGAAAAGGCACCTCCACCCTCACCGGTAAATAGAGTAGTGGGAAGATTTACAGTACAGAAGGTACGGGTGGAAGAGGGTGTCCATTCTCAGAAACTGCCAGACGCACTTACAGTACCGGTTACTATAGGTCCTATAGTATCAGTGTACAATCCAGAACAGACACATCATGAGAATTTACCCCAGATGGGGAGTGAGAGAAGTGCAAGTGATGGTAGAACTCATGTGGCAGATGGGTGGAAGACATTACCTCGACCTGTAGAACGGAGCACCCCATTGGTAACATCGGCAGACCCTTCGGAAGACAGAGGGGGTTGGAGGGGATCGATGGATCTGAGAGGACCAAGGCCTAAGTCGATGAGGGAGTTGAGGCCAGATTTGAGAACCTGGGAAACAGTTGTGGATACCCAGTGCAATAGGTCGAGGAATGTGTTTGGGTCGGAGAACGAGGAGAATAGAATGGTCTCTCACTGTGCAGCTAGCGAAAGCAGACAAGAATGGGAACGAGAAGGTGTGGGAAGTAGGGGGACGTCCCACCACACCACTGGAAACAGCAGACAGGAGTGGGACTGCGAGACCTGTGAGGGTAGAAGGGTTCCTCCTAACACACCTGAAGAGAACAGGGAAGGGAGTCAGAACGGCAGCGGGAGGGACTCTAAGGAAACTTCTAGCCAAGGCACGTTGAGAGCGGCAATAGAGGCAAGAAGGTTAGATGTGCTGAGACTAAAGTCAGAAGTAGAGGAGATTGTGGAAGGTACACTGCCACTAGAAAGGATTGAATTATACGAACCAGATGAGCTGTTGTTCGTAGCAAAGGATGTCACTCGGAAAGCTAGGACAGCTCATGAGAAACTCTCAGAACTAGCGAACAAGTATGAGGTGGACCTGACAAAGACTAAAGCCCTACAAGGGGGTCACAGGTTACAGTACTCGGATCAAGACCTAGAAGAAAAGAGGGTGATCGGGTTAAAAACCCACATCAGGGAGCTGATCATGGGAATTCGAACATGGTCCACCTTGGAGAAGTGGGTGGAAAGGTGGTCAAGGAAAAAGACTGTTAGGCGGAGTGTGATCGGGACACCCCCGGGAGGAGGGTTGATGCACGCCGAAGCGTACCCCTTGCGGGAGGTGGCCCATGGGGGATATGTACATGTACCCTGGAGCAGGGGAGACCTGGCTGCCTTTACTAACACTTTACCAAAGTTGCGAGAGAGCCCAGTGGAATGGTACAAGCAGGTAGAGAGGTTCGTTAAAATCTCAAAGGTGCTGTGGATTGATTTAAACACACTGTTTGACATTGTGGTTCCAAGTGATTTGTGGATAGCGTGCAAAGTCAGTGTCGAATGGCCCACAGCGGAGCCAGAGCGAGATAAAGCCACAAACGGGCCGTCACCTAGGGTAATGGCAAAGTACGAGCAGGCGGTCACGTGGCTGAAGACTAAAGTACCGCCACAGGACATAGACTGGGTAAAAATAGATCGGACTAGGCAGGAACCAAAAGAGACAGTGCATGAGTACTATGAGAGGCTATTGCTGATTTTTAAACAGTACAGTGGATTAGATGTGATGGATCCGAAGGATATGGGACAGTTTGTATCCAAGTTTGTGCTGGGATTGAGGCCTGATATCTGCCTCATGATACAGCAACATTTGATCTAATGGCAAAACAAGCCTTTAGACGAGATTTTGAGGTATGCAAGGTACTGCAGTGATGAGATAGATTCGAAAACGAAGAAGCTTAAGGACAAACTGATGCTAGTTCAGATGCAAGCAGGAGGACAGGGCCAATCAGGAAATGGCACCCTAGGAAGGAAGTCAGGGGGACAGAAAAGAGACAATGAGGAGGGTCCGAGACCTAGGATAGATATAGCGACCCTGAAAAAGACGACCAAGTGCCATCAGTGTCACGAGGTCGGGCATTGGAAACGCGAGTGCCCCCATAATCCGGACAATCAGGTGCAGGAGGAGGAGGAGGAGGAAGTCGAGGAAGTCGAAGCCCCTCCGAGGCGGAAGGTGACAGTGACTAAGCCCCAAATGACAAAAGGGGGGACATCGGCCCCTAGGGCTCCGGTTCCTCAACCACCTAAGATTTCAGTGGGGAACAAGGTTTACAAGCAGATGCCCTTCATAGTCGAGGGAGATGAGCATTATTACTTCGATCCAGTGTCAGGACGGTGCCTGAATGGAGAGGAAGACTGTACCCTTGGAGCAGTACTAGAGGTAGATCAGAGGGGACCCTTTGTAGAGGCTGACGTAGACGGACACCCCACCACCTTCCTGGTAGATACTGGAGCTTCCAGGTCTACTGTGCGGTCCGCAGTGGTCCCTAATTTGCCCCTTTCAGGACAGACTATTCAAGTAGTGGGGGTTGCAAACAGAAGAATGACAAATCCCCTGACAGAGCCAGTTCCGGTAAAGATCGGAAGTTTCAGAGATAGACATCAGTTTGTGGTGTGTGATTCTAGCCCCGTATGTCTGCTAGGAAGAGACCTTTTGTGTAAGCTGAATTGCACCATCTATTGTACCCCCAAGGGAGTAGAGTTGCAGACTAATGATGACGATGCTGATTTTAAGGTTGCAAATTCGCATGTGTGCATTGAACTGTACCCTGCCATAACCGTGGAAGAACTTCCCTGGGATTTGAGAGACTCAGTCGCACCGGAAGTGTGGGACTTTACGGGGGAAGAGATCGGACTGATCAAAGGAGTAGAGCCTGTTAGAATACAGATAAAACCAAACGCTGACTTCCCTAGAACGCCACAGTACAAGCTGACCCCAGAGACACTTGAAGGTATAAAACCTGTGATTGAGTCCATGATTAGACAAGGGATCCTGAAGGAGGTTATGGACAGCCCCTGTAACTCTCCGATAATGGGCTTGCAGAAGCCAAGCGGGAAGTACAGGATAGTACAGGATTTACGAAAAATTAACAACATAGTTGTCCCATGTAGTCCAGTGGTACCGAATCCAGCAGTAATACTGTTTCAGATACCGTTCCAAGCTGAGTGGTTTTCCGTGATTGATTTGTGTCAAGCTTTCTTTTCCATCCCACTGCATGAGGAAAGCCATTTTCTTTTTGCTTTCAAAATAGAGAGTCGCGTATTAACATGGTGCCGTATCCCACAAGGGTATACAGAGAGCCCATCGATCTTTAATCAGTTGCTGAAAAGGAATTTGGAGAGTCTAGTACTGCCACAGAACTCAGTTCTCGTACAGTACATAGACGACCTCCTTGTTGCGTCAGACTCCGAAGACGCTTGTAGGATTGACACCATAGCCTTGTTGAACCATTTGGGAGAGAATGGGCACAAGGTATCACCTAGCAAATTACAGTACTGCCTGCAAGAAGTGCAGTATCTGGGTCACAGAATAGAGCAGGGAAAGCGGAAAGTGTCCCCAGACAGAATAGAAACGATCATGAGAATGACTGTGCCCTCGACCCAGAGAGAGGTTAGAATGTTCTTGGGCATGGTTGGCTACTGCCGACAATGGATTTCAAACTTTTCTCTGAAAGCAAAACCATTGCAGAAACTGACGCACAAGGATGTAATTGATCCGGTACCATGGGACACAGACTGTATGATGGCTTTTCTCGAGCTGCGAGAGGACTTGTGCCGTGCTCCGGCTCTAGGAATGCCAGATTACCATAAATCATTTGCATTATTCTGCTGCGAAAGGGAAGGATGTGCTTTAGCAGTTTTAGTGCAGGATCATGGAGGAGTCCGTAGACCAGTTGCCTACTTTTCGGCTACCTTAGACCCAGTAGCCGCAGCGTTGCCCGGATGTCTCAAATCCGTTGCTGCAACAGGTGTCAGCATTGAAAGATGTGAAAGCATTGTAATGGGATATCCACTGACAGTGCATGTGCCTCATTCTGTGGAATTGTTAATGACCAGGACCAGGACGCAGCACTTAACCAACAACAGGCTCACACGCTACGAGCAGGTTATACTTGCTGCTGAGAATGTGACTCTCAGGAGGTGCTCTGTCTTGAATCCTGCTACCTTGTTGCCATTACCAAACGATATAGAAGATGATTGGGAAGACCATGATTGTCTTGATGTAACTGAACTGTGCACAAAGCCTAGGCCGGATATTGTTGATGTGCCGTTGACCGACCCAGATTAAATTTACTTTGTCGACGGCTCATGCATAAGAGACAATACTGGTCAGTTGAGAACAGCGTTTGCTGTTTGTACTATTTCTGGAATAATTGAAGCAGCCTGCCTGGAAGGAGTGCACTCTGCACAGGTGGCTGAGATCATTGTGTTGACGCGTGCCTGTTTGGCAGCCAACGGAATTCGGATTACCATCTACACCGACAGCCAATATGGGTTTGGGGCGGTTCATGACTTCGGTCAGTTGTGGTCTCAGCGGGGTTACATGACGTCATCTGGCTCCCCAATCAGGAATGGCGAATTTGTCAGGTTATTGCTGGAGGCCTTGCAGGGTCCTGCAGCGATAGCAGTGGTTAAATGTACAGCACACACCAAAGGCACAGACTTCGTGACTATGGGGAATCGCTATGCTGATGAAGTTGCACGTTACTGTGCAGAGCAGGGATATTCATATACTGAACAGACGATCGAGGGGCCAAAGGAGAGAACTGAGCTAAGCATGATGCTTGAAGTGGCAGATACCTGGGAAGAATTGAGAGACATGCAAGGACAGACATCAGACTATGAGAAAAGGGTGTGGGAATCGGCTGGTTGTGTCAAGGGAGATCTGGACATGTGGATTTCAGCGGATGGAAGAGCTGTGTTGCCGAATGAGTTGGTGAGTGCGATGGCACGACAGATACATGGTCCTGTGCATCTGGGAAGGGATGCGATGTTGCGTGTGTTCAGACAGACATGGTACAATCCCAAATTTAGACAGGCAGCGGAAGCAGTATGTCAGAGATGTGTGACATGTCAACAGATAAATGTTGGGAAAAGAACACCAGTTACACTGAGTCACATTGGAAGGTCTGGTGGACCTTTTTACAGGATGCAAATAGATTTCATTGAAATGCCGAGGTGTAATAGCCTTAGGTATGTCTTGGTGATTGTGTGCGTGTTCTCTAGATGGGTTGAGGCATACCCTACTCGCAGGTGCAATACACTCACTGTGGCTAAACTATTGTTGAGGGAATTGGTGCCACGATTCGGGGTTCCGACCTCTCTGGAATCGGACCGAGGAAAACATTTTAATAGCGAAGTTGTGAAGATGCTTTGCTCTGCTCTGAACATTGATCAAAGACTGCATTGTAGCTACCGTCCAGAGGCTTCTGGCATAGTAGAGCAGATTAATGGGACCCTGAAGGCCCGAATGGCAAAAGTGTGCTCATCCACGTCCCTGAAATGGCGCGATGCACTGCCGTTGGTATTAATGAGTATGCGTAGTACCCCGGATAGGAGGACAGGGCTCTCACCTCACGAGATCCTGATGGGGAGGGCTATGAGACTGACATCTATTCCTACAACTGCCTTGCTGAATATCACAGATGACCTAATTCTTGATTACTGCAGGGGACTATCTGATGTCATCCGTTCTGTGTCCCTTCAGGTGCAGGCTGCTGAAGTTCCGGCTACTAGCGACCTCTGTCATGACCTGTGTCCAGGAGATTGGGTTTACGTGAGAAAGAACGTGAGGAAGAGCTGCTTGGATGTACGCTGGAGAGGACCTTTCCAGGTGATACTCGTGACCACTACTGCTGTGAAGTATGGCGGATTGCCGAATTGGGTCCATGCTTCTCACACCCGACGAGCTCCAGCACCTAAAGAAGGAACAGCTCCTCCCCTGGATGAGAACAATAACGACGAAGAAGATCCAGAAGAGGGGACAAGTCAAGCTGTGGGGGTGCCAGTAGAAGTTGGGAACTCCCCTGATCAAGCTGTGTATGATCACGACGACAGTGACACTGAATCCGCCCCAGAAGAAGGAAGTGGCGGAGAAGGTGATCTGAGTGCAGAAGAGGCTGACCAGGAGGACGAACAGGGTGTGCAAACGAGAGGCCGGCGAGCAAGAAGTGCAGAAGCTCATTGGCCCGAAAGGCGGAGGCGAATGAATGTGAGATTGGCCTCCGAAAGAGAACTCGCCCCTGTGTCCGAAGAGTCCGATCTGGAAGGAGAAAACGAAGGAGCGGCGCAGAGTGGACCGAGAAGGTCAAGGAGGGTGCGAGTGCCGTGCCAAAGATATGCCACTCCAGAGTGGACCTATCCTTTCACAAATGTTAGGATTACCAATGCCAGGGGTACTGAGGTCTGGGAGGGTGAGGTCAGTGGAAGTGACCAGCACAATCCCCAATGTTAAGCTGCAAGTGGTGCTGTTGATACCTGGACTTGAAATTGAAGGTATCCTGACACTCACCATTCCTAATCCCCCTCTCCTAAGCAAGATACGTGATTTACTCCTGGAAAGACTGATTTTTCCTACCTTCGTTCGGACATGCCAGCCTATGATGTAGTTGTGCTTCGCATGGAACTTTTGGATTATGTGTTGCAGGCAATCGGATCAAGCATAATCATAGACTATTAAGAGCTGTAAAATTGAACTTTGAACTTTTGAAAAGAACTTTGAGTTTTAAAATGTGCGTTGAAAGACTCTGAAAAGACTGTTGTGAATAACTGTTAAAAACTAACCTAGAGCCGAGTGGAAGAAGAACAAAGTTAGGGACTTTCCACAGAGGACGGAGAAGGGTTAGGGCTGTCTGTTGATTGAAAAAGAAGAACTGAAACAGAATATTCAAGTTGCCAGGTGTGGTGCAAGAGACTCAAATAGCAAAGAAAGAGACTTGGGTGCTTTCCGAGCACGAACTGCTTGAGCCGAAACCATGGCACCTGGAAACCCGAATCGTAGAGCCAAGTGCATAGTAGGCACCCTTTTAGCAGGAGTGATTCTCCTTATAGTTATAGTAGTTTCAGTTTCCTATTTTGCACCACACGAACCAGTAGAGAAGGCTGAGGGGACACAGGCACCTGACACCCCTAGCCAGAAGGAAGAAAGAGAAAGAAGAGAGAAGGCCTTACTGGCTGCAGAAAGTCGTAGGTTGCATACTGACCTGTCTAAAGGAAATTTTGGACAGAATGCTTATGCAAAACTGTTGTATGAATACATTGATGCGATGGATGCGAAAGACTGTTATGTGTGTATGCAATTGCCAGCCTCAGTAGATGAGGGTATTAGATATCATCACCTTCCGTTGACAAATGGAATTTCCTGTAGTTTGTTGATTAGCATATTGTATGGTAGAAATCATTTTGAATATTATTTTTCAAATTATGATGCTGTGTTACCAGAAGTCCCAAATTGCAAGCATTTGAATAAGTGGGACTATTATAAATCGGAAGACAGACTGGGATATTTTTTCATTCCCACATGAGAACTAGACACACCGTATGCACACCGACACAATTTGACTTGCTCATTGTCAGAGGTGGAAAAGAAGTTCATTGAGCAGGTGGAAGATAGGTACACGAAGCAAAAACAGTTGCGAGATTCAGGACAAGGAAAGGTAGATTGGACCGAAGAAGAGAAGAAGCACAAGTCAAAAGGGAGTTACGGTCCAATAGCTTTAGATGAAGTACAGAAAGGGAAGTTATGTCTCCACAGACCACAGACGTATTATGAAAATGTGTATGTGGGTCAGACCACGTGCGAACACACCTTTACATTAGAGTACTACACGAAGGACTTCTTGAAGAGCGTGGTGCAAGTGATCCCTACTGTATATTTTGTCTGTGGAAAGAATGCGTATGTGAGATTGCCAGAGAAGTGGTATGGAACGTGTTACCTAGCAATTATCTTTCCCAAAATTTACCACACAGAGGATTTTGCTCTCTTAGAGGGAGGGTCCCAGAGGAGGGTGAAGCGGGGGGAGAGTGCTGGAGCCGTGATTGGAGATGTGTTTGGAGCAGCCATACCTATGTTAGGGGTCATTTTGAATGACATCAAGATAAGGCGGTTAGCAACTGTAGTGGATGAGCTGTCAATGAATACAGCCAAGTCATTAGTGTTGGTTGAGGATGAGATGTTGTCGATAAGGACGATGGTTTTACAGAACCGTCTTGCCCTAGACGTCCTCCTAGCAAAAGAGGGCGGAGTCTGTAAACGTTTGAAGATTCAGGAATGCTGCACTTATATACCAGACAACTCTAAGGATCTGGAGACATATATAAGCAACATTACTGCGATCCATTATGAGATCGAGGACTTGACCCAAGGGAATACATGGGAGACTGTTGGCAAGGGATTTGGGAAGGTTGGAAACTGGTTTGCCAACCTAGGAAAGGGTTTCCTTGGTTTTGTACTGAAACCCCTTATCATAGCAGTGGCATGTGTGATCGCCTTGTGGGGTTTAGTGAGGTTGTGCAAGTGGTACAAAGCGAATAGATTGGCGAGATCCATGAGAGTGCAAGAGATGCGAATGGAAAGACTGCAAGATAATCAATATCGCAGTTTGAGATTATTGGAGATACTCAAGAGGGGAAAAATGGCAACAAGCTCTGTTTAGTTCAGTTCTTATCCTGAGGATGATGTGAGGGTGGTGATGACACGGGTCATCAAAGGGGGGAACTGAGAGAGCACCATTTACAGTGAAATTTGTAGGGGTGCAGCATATGTACAAGTAGTCAGCACCCGCATATATAGAGGCCTGTTAATCATAGTTAGATGCAAGATGTGAAAAGTGCTAAAGTGAATTGGTATCAGAATATGTGCAGAGCCAACGTTACAAAGTGCAATCCATGCTTGCTGACATATATAGATGCTTTAAAATGAAACCTTCTCCTAATGCAACGTGTGTTTAACAATGCAATAGAACTTGAGATCTGCTTTATCTGAAACGTAACGAATTACATACATATATATATATGATTTGCTTAAAGTAGAAGATGCATTTATTGTTTAAGGTTGATGTCTAGTGAACTAAGAGAACAAGTTAATGTAAAACGTTGGGCCTATAACACAAGCAGAGACCTAGTTAGTGGAAACAGTGCAGGCCTGTTGAGAAATGTCTTGTTTAAACATTGAGCTGCAGACAGGAGGGATAGATGTGACCTTTAAGAAATGTTGCAATAATCATAGACTGCAAGTTATTTGCGTGTATTCCTTTGCAGGCGCCTCATCAAGCAGATAGTAGAGTAGAAGGGCCCATTGTGTGAGTATGTTAGGATTCTAGACTCAGACATGGAGGAGTAGACCAGGAATTTACAGAAGCAACTTGAAAGGATGAAGAGCCTGAGACCCAAGGACGGCTGAACGGACAAAGATGGATCCTCGCCATGTGGAATTTTACAGAACTTAACACCTTCTAGAGGGTGTACCTATAGGCGTGTCAACAACATTGTGGGGTTTTGTATTAGGGACAGTGCCCCGAGGGTGGAGGCAGAGTAGATGGCTAAGGAGCTAGAGAGAGCGGTCGCATGGGCAAGGAGCTTAGCAGCAGAGATGGAAATTTAGAAAAGAGAGAAGGTGGTGAACTTCTTAGGAAGTCTCCACGACTGACACCTTTGGTTAGGTTGAGCTATTGTTGAGTAGGGATGTCATCTAGTATAGAGTAGGGACAGACTAATCTGAATTTATGTCTTTTATCCTGATGAGTATCAGAACTCAAGTTATAGCTATCCTGTTTAGTTTGATGGTTCTGGAGTTGATTCTCGTTCTTTTCATTAGTCGTTTGAGACTTTTCCGTAGGATTATGTTTGTATTAGTACCTGTTTATCTTCTGAACCTCTTGTTGAGGTGCCTGTATCTTCAGTTATTTTTGGTTATGTAATAAACCCTTTAAATTCAGTCTTTAGTCAGTGGTTCTTTGGGGAAAGCAATTGGGTATTCTGAAATTGATTTATTTAGTTGTGACTAGATTGCCTAAATTTACTCTATGACAGGTAAAAAGGTTCAGTCGACCTGTGACGGGATTCTGGAGAATGGTAAGCCGACTCTAGAAGTTAAATCCCGCCTTTTCATCATTACTACCACTACCACCGATATCACTAATACTGCCACCGATAGGACCACCATCAATACCAACACCAATGTTATCACAGCTACCAATGCCACCACCTATACATCACCACCAATACCATCACCACTAATACCACCACAAACACCACTACTACTACCACTAGCACAACATCATCAACACTATCAATAGCACCATCGTCACATCACCACTACTAGTAATACCCCACTCATTTGACCACTAACACCAACCAATACCACTGCAAGTACAATCACTAACAAGATCATCACGATCGCCGGTACCACCACCACAAGTACCACAACACCAAAACCACTACTACTCCAATATCAATAATAAAAGTACCAATTCGGCAGATTCTACTGCCTCTAATACAGCCATGATATCAGCATCAATACTAGCAATATCAACACCATTTCAGCCTTTATTACCACCTCCACCAATACCAACATCACAAGTAGCAACACAAGCAATATTATTGTCACCAATACCAGTTACACCACAACCAACTATACCAAGACCAATAATACCAAATCCACAAACACCAATACCTCCAATACCCACAGCTCCATCAAGGTCACAACCACTACAATTACCAATGCCCCCACCAATACCACTTTTATCCCCAGCTGACACCACCAATATCACTACAATAGAACCACTATCACGAGAAACACCACCACCACCAATACACGATTAGTAGCACTAATACCACCAATACAACAACCAATGTCTCCATCACTACTGAGTAGACCTCCACCACTACCAATACAACATCACCATAATTACGAACACCATTAATGCTAATACAAGTACCACCACAATACCAGTAGCACACCAAACTGCCACTAACACCACTAATACCAGCACCACCAAAACCCCCACCTCTGATATCAATAAACTTACCAATACTAACATGACCAATAACACCACCAAGACGTCACTAAGACCACCACTGCAGATACCACACCAACACTAACCCCACACACCACCCCAAGCATTCACAGGTTTACAATTCATAGTTTACAAGTTATGCAGCTGTCGATAAAAATCTTCAAACTGCCCAGGTACCCTGAAAATCTTCTACACCTCTGACAATAACATGTCTTTCACTCAGTTGCATGGACTGCCATCCATATATGTTACCACATTTGGTAAGGGTGAGATCAGAAAGGGACAGTAAGTGGATATCTCCCAGAATGCCTGATACCAAGTTTGAGATGGCCATAAAGGAGTCACAAGAACCACAGACAGATGTGTTGTTTAGCCTCATTTACCAAATCAGACTTGGAAAACCTGCCAACTGCAAAATACACAGGCCTTGAACACTGGCCAACTGTGAAGGAAAGTGTTTAGACTCACTGTGTGTTGTCTGTTCTACAGTTGTAATACACTGAGAGTACAGTGGTAATTGAGGAGGCAAACAGGTCGACTTCCAAAGAGGCCCTATAATTTAAGGTATGTAAGAAGGGGGGTCCCAGACAAAACACAACAAATTTCTAAATTCACACCAATTAGAATAAATTAATTCAAAAAAAGGGGCGATCGAATCGTGGTGCAAGGTGTTTTTATTTTCACCGCACCAATCCTAAATATTCATTAGGTCATTAATCAGAACATAAGTATTTGCACAATATACAGAAATTCAATAAACCCACAGGGGAGAGGGGAAGGTGCAAGGAAGGGAAAATAACCATTTCTTGAATGTTCAAACATCACATATCATACTTCAAATATATCGGTCCACATTTTATGATCAACGAACAAATTAAATAGATCCCCAAAAGTGGGGTCAAATATAGTGTAAACACATCAGAATAAATTTCAAAAGGCAAATCTCCTATACAGCTATATACATAGAAATGTTCTGTAGGAGTTTAATTAGGTAGAGGAAGTCTACGTTTCGACCCATAGGATGTAGGACGGTGGATCCTTACTACGCGGGTCTTCGTCAGGACGTGAGGAGGGGGAGGGGCGGGGTGGTAGTTGTGGGGCTGTTCCTAAAGACAAAACCATTGAGACAAAAAATTAAAAAGGTCTCTCAGAGAGAGTCCCAGAGTTATCTCAAAGAAGACATTCAAAAATAAATACAAAGGGTTACTAGCAAGGAGGTATGGTTGATGACCGGGCCTGCACAAGAATTACCTGATGAGGAAAAAGATACTAGGCCTCTGAAAAAACGTGGTCCTGGCACATGCCGTGTAAAGCTGTATCTAAGAACCAGGAGGTAAAAAACAAAGGGGCGCCAGTCACTAAGTGTATTAGCCAAACGAGTCAATACATGGAAAATCAGTAAAAAACGAAGTCCTACCTCAGCCGTAGTATTATATAGTATCCGGCTGTTCAAATAGTTGTGGCGGGATTAATTGGTCCAAAAGCGCGTCAGTATGTCTAATTGGTGTGAATTTAGAAATTTGTTGTGTTTTGTCTGGGACCCCCCTTCTTACATACCGAGCAATTACCCAGGTCCCACTGACTATATGGGTCAAACCCTTTAAACCTATAATTTAAGGGGCAGATGTATCAACATCCTGATTTGCAAATCTAAAATAGCGATGTTTTAGAAAATCGCTATTTGAGATTTGCAAATAGGGATGTGTGTAGAAAATTGCATTTTTTTTGCAATTTCGTAAAAATCCTTAATTGCGATCAGCAAATTGCGAATCGTAATTAAGGAATAATTTCCCATTCATTCCTATGGGCCAGGATGCCCATAGGAATGAAGCATAGCGTTTGCGACTAAAAATGGCTTTGATACATCTGCCTCTACGAATCTTCAAAATAGTCAGTCTATTTGATATCTAAAAGTGTAAGTCAATCAGACATTTGAAGTTCCAATCCGCTACTTTTTTTGCTCACACCCAGGAGGTGTCCTACTTTATTTACTTTATGTATTGGCCAGAAAACATGTAGCATTACCAGTTTGCTAATGTTGCTTCTATCCTTCAATCTGTTCATGTACTGCAATTGTGAAACACTGTCCATTCATAGAAAAATAAAACTGACTCAATTTAGGCCAAACATTCAAGGGTCGCCAACCTTTTCTGTACTGAGAGCTACATATGTTCAATGAAACACATTGACAGTTACTAATATTATTAGTATTGTATAATTTCAGTTTTTTATATGTATAATAAGTCAACAAAGCAAAATATGTCTAATTTAATACACTGGACTGCACACAGGTGAGCTACTTAGAGGTATCTGGAGAGCTACAGTGAAAGATCCTGCAAAAACAGATATTGTGAAGGTCCCTTTCTTGAGAGGTCAACTTCTAACTTGTGGCCATATCACTCGCTGCAAACTTTGTATCTTTCAAATCCAGCCTGGTTATCAAGTAACCTTGAAGCAGACAGCCTCCTAAAAGATGAATGCCTTAACCTTGATGCGATTGTAAACTACCTAGCTGCCGAATAAGCACATATTTATGACAGAGCATAACTCTTTTAGCTTTTTCTTACTAGAAGTGTGGGCCAGATTTACAAAGCATTTTACCAGTCGCAAATGGCCCATCAGGCCGTTTGTGACTTTTAAAATGCATTTTGCCTTATACTGAAGGCAAAATGCGACTCGGTAATTTGCTACCGAATCACATTTTGATTTTACGATTCGGTATCAGAAAGGGACATGTTTAGGGCGTCCCTTCCTAATAATGAATAGCAATGGTATGTATGAATGTTCAAGTTGGTGGTAACCCATTTGCAACACAGGAAGGTGTCATCAAAGGACCCCTTCCTTTGTGATTGTGGGTGCCAACAATTTTTAAGAGCAGGCAGTGGTTCACGGACCACTGCCTGCTCTTAATAGATGAAAAGGTAGCTTTTCATTTTTATTTTTGAAATGCATCCTGTTTTTCTTCAAGGTAAACGGCCTGCATTACAAAACAAATATTGCTTCATTTAAAAAGCAATCAGAGACATGGTGGCCGGCCACCATCCCTGTGATTGTAGCCATTCACAATGGGTCGCAAATTGTGACCTACCTCATGAACATTGATAAGGCAGGTCAATTTGTAAGCCACTGCGAATCGCTAACTGTGCCAAACACACTTTCGTATACCGCAGTTTGTGATTTCCTAATAACAAATTGCTATAATTCGCTATTAGGAAATGACAAACACGTGATTTAGTACATCTGGCCCTGTGTTTTTTTCAAAAGATCTTGATTGTTAGGATGAAAAAATTTGAAGTTGTCATAAAAAACTTTTCGCTGATGCCTCCTTTAAATCTCGAGGTTCCATCAGAGCATTTTTTTGAGAAACGTGAAGGTACTTCTGTATTGGCTCACAGAACTATACGCTGTTGGAGTTTGGAGAACACATCGTTATTTGTTCCAGGAAAGAAATATGATGTATATCATTCTTGTGTGTTCCTTTTGAAGTCCTTCTTGCCCACAACAGTACAGGCTCTTTTTCCCTAAGGGAAGAATGTAGGGGCCAGAACTGGTCCTGGTTCTGCTGCTCTGTCAGGAGAGCCCAGAGTGGCCCTTAATAGGCCGGCTGGAAAAACAACCTCTCAGTTTACTGGTCCATCAAAAACTCCCTTGGCAAAAGCTCTGTGTATCAATGTCTACGGCATCTTCATCACAGTATTACGTGCTACATATTTAGAAAAGTCTTAACTTAATTCGTTGCTGAATAGCATGGTAGCTGATTTGATGCCTGGTTCTCCAGGTAACCAATTTTTCTGATGTCATCAGAATGCCTTTCCTGCACTCTGCAGCTGATGCAGAATTCGAATTCCATTGAAAACAAATATCTCTGAGCCCACTCCTAGAATAAAAAAGTCCACCAGACACCTGGTGGGGAGAACCTCCTCTCACGAAAATAGGTTTGTTTGACTACATTATCCTAGCCAGTGCATTTCCCTGTTTGTCCAAGATTTTTATATAACATTGACAACTAGTAAAGCAATGCAGGGGTAGCTGTGATGTGACCTTAGCAGCTATACCAGTTTTGAATTGTCCAGTCTATAGTTTTATCAAAGGATTTTAATCTGGCATGCTAATACTGTGCGAGGTATGTAAAGGAAGGCTAAAACCAGGACCTGAAGTTGATAAACCTTCCTTACTAAGCATTTGAAATCAAAAGTACACACATGATAGTATATCAGTAATTTGTATACCCTAATACTGTCTGATATAATATTGTACCATTAGGTGTGCATTTTTTTAAATTAACTTCAATAGATATTTTTGAAGACGATTTTCAGGACATGGTAACTATGTCAGGGGATGGTCTGTCAATAGTGTTCTGGTACACACCAAGCAAGTGGAAATAGTCATGGCACAGTAAATATTAATACTAAAAAATATTTATAAAGCACACAGCTACCCTGAATGGGGTGTCCCGGCGCTAGAACGGATAGCAACAAAAGCAATGGTAGGTTCACATCAAGTCATTACGACTAAAAAGCCAGGTCTTCAAGGCCTTTCTATATTCCTGTTCAGAATGCATCATACGTAATGCAGCAGGTAGGATGTTTCAGCATTTAGTGGTACCCACCTCAAATGTCCTACCCTCTTCTTGCCTTCGCAAAGCGGGGGGTGATGAGAAAGTGTTTGTGATTCGACCTTAGAGTTCTGTCCTGCTGGTAGGGGCGAAGTCTCTTCCTCAAGTAGTTGGGCCCTCTGCCCTGATACGCCCGAAAAAGGCAAACGTAAGGGCCTTGAATTCAATATGCTTGGCTACAGGGAGCCAGTGGAGTTGTCTAAGTTGAGGAGAAGTCCATTGGCGGAGAGGGACCTTGCAGACCAGTCTGGCTGCCGCATTCTGTATTATCTGAAGCCTACGGATGAGGCCGATCAGCAGCCCCATGTAGAGTCCATTAGCGTAATCAAGATGGGAGGTGATTAATGCATGGACAAAGGTTTTGCGAGCAGACTCAAGTTGAATATGGGTAGCAAGGGACAGGTTTTTGTCCCACCTGACTCACAAATTCTTGACCGAGTCCTTAGGTGTAGGGGCAGATCCCAGTTCAGCTGGCCACCACAAGGCAGTCGGGATGGTACCGCTTGATTAAAAACACAAGACCTCCATCTTGTCGGCGTTAAGCTTTAAGAAGTTGCTGCTCCTCCAGGTAGAGATGTTTTTTCAGGCAATCTTTAAGTGAGTCAAAGTTAGATGCCGATAACTCCCTTAAGGTGAACATCAGTTGAGTATCATTCGCATAGGATGTCACCTTAATCCCAGTTTTGGCAATGAGCTCCGCCAGCAGTGTCAAATAGATATTAAAGAGTAGCGGGCTCAGGGCCGAGCCCTGCGGCACCCCCCATCTTAAAGGTTTAGCGGGGGAGGTGAAAGGGTGGAAAGTAAATATCAAAGAGCAGTAAGAAAGGGCACTTATCTCCTTGACAGCAACAAAGAAGAGGCCATGAGATTGAATGGCGATACTGGTTGATTCTACAGAGTATAATGAGCACCTTGGTGGAGGATGCTAATCTTGTGTCGTTTCAATCTTTTCTATTCTCTCCAAATAAATCCTAAACTGTCCTTGCTGCTTTTGTGACAATTAGGAACTTAAATGCAAAATTCTAGCATGAGTGTCATGCCCTAAAAAGACTTTGTCAGGTAGTACCAACGTCTATATAAAGCACCATCACAACATGAATGGAGATGGCCTGCAAGCAACTGCAACTAAAAGAACAAAATAATCTGGCCCTGAAAGCAGAAGCAGCGGGACACTAACTGGGCAAGCAACCGGTATTTGGCCAATGTTTTGGGGAGGGGCAAACACACAAAGAGGAAGTGACGCTGGCACACGCTGACCAAAACGAGCAAGGAAATTAGAGTAACAATGAGGTCAACCAATGGTGAGCAATGGGCGGGTTCTGAGCCATGGGTAAGCTAACAAAATGTGTCACAAGCAACAGCACATGTGCAGTCTCAGGCGAAAATGAAACAGGTTTTTTATTTCCTACTAGCAGCCCGCCCCGACGTTGTCCGGGGGGGGTCCCCCTCTGCGCACCCGCCACCTTTAGGGCCCCTAATTAGCTGCACACAGTTGACGACTCCTCCCCGCGTTAACGGGCCGGGCCGCTCCTCCCCTTGCTTCACCTACCTCTTAGCAATAAACCTCATCTCCGGACGACGAATGCCCTGTGCAAACACGCACACATGTCTCTCTTTATTATTATTTTATTTTGCGTTCTGTCTTTTATTTCCGTTGTGAATGTGGTACCACATTGGAGACTTCCTGCAGGTGTGTGTGAGTGCTAAGGGGCCGCTTCTCCCCTTGCTTCACCCACCTCAGCCCGAGTCCTTTCCTCCGCTCCTCCCTGCGTTCCTGTCAGCCGCACATTGGAGACTTTTATTTCCGTTGTGAATGTGGTACCACTTTAGAGACTTCCCACAGGCGTGTGTGAGCGCTAACGGGCCGCTTCTCCCCTTGCTTCACCCACCTCAGCCCGAGTCCTTTCCTCCGCTCCTCCCCGCGTTCCTGTCAGCGGCACATTGGAGACTTCCCGCAGGCGTGTGTAAGCGCTAACTCCCCTTGCTTCACCCAGCTCAACCCGAGCCCTTACTTCCGCTCCTCCCCGTGCTTCACTCAGCCGCACACGTTCCGATCCTCCCCACGCTTCACCTACCTCAGCCTGAGTTCCTCGCTCCTCCCCGCGCTCCTGTCCGCCGCTCCTCGACCTCCTCGCGCTCCTGTCCGCCGCTCCCCCGTGCTAGATGATGTCAGCACGCACGTTCACGTCGTTAGCGCACACGCCCGGCGCTACTTCCAAGAGACTACTTTTTTATGAATGTATATTTTTTATAGAACGTATATTTTTTGGGTATATATAGCCTATGTCACTCTGCAGACCCTGACAATTCTAATGATGTATCATGTGTTTGGATTGGCGCTGTGGTTCCCGAGTTTACCCGCCTCAAAGGTTCAAAGTTCTTACTTTATAATAGTAGTATAGATCTATAATTGCTTACTTTAAAAAAAATTGACCTTTAAAACTTTATACGATGTAAAATAAAAATGTTGGGAACATCAACCGCATGTTGGGTAGAACCTAGATTACTACAGAACCAACACTTACAATTAGTGCTAGAAAGATGATTTAAATTAATTTCACGTGTCCTTATTATTGCCAATGGGGTCCCACCCAGATTCCCCAAGGCCTGCAGATTATAAATCTATATGGCTGGCAGGATGGGACGGTACTGTGATCTGCGCAACCACTTTAAAATACCTCCCACCACTTGCTCCTATTTTAATTGTCACTCTATTATGTGAGCATGTCATACCAGATATTCAGTCAGTGTGAAGCCTAAATATATGCACACACATCCCAGAGGGGCCCCTGCTAGAATTAGATGAGCGCAGGTCAAATGTCCAGGATTAAGGAACATGTACTTAGTTTTACTCACGTTAATATTCAATCCCCTCATTTGGCAGAAACAATAAAACTGGTCCAACAGCTTCTGGAGTCCCATTGGGATTTGGAAAGTAATAAAGTATCACTAGCAAACATGAGGGCAGGAACCCTCTTGCTTGCTGATCTGGGTGTGTCATTATCACACTGAGTCAGGATTTTGGCAAGGCTGTTGATGCAGAGTGTAAACAGCATGGGAGCCATCACACACACATGTCTGACTTCTCTGCTTACATGGAAGGAATAAGCTACCTCACCTACGCTACCAAGCCTGACCTGCGCATAGTTGTAGGTGTGCAGTCTGACCATGAGATCAAGAAAATATCTGGTCACCCCATCTTGGAAAGGACCGGCCAAATCATTAATCTTGGTACCAAATGAAAGGCAGAACGCAGGTCTACAAACATGACGTAAACATGTCCCCCTCCCAATGTAAC